>NC_141990.1:54762830-55362830 GCF_049901715.1 Pseudonaja textilis | reverse complement strand
GTGAATAGGCGATTTTGTAACTACTACTCTCATTATCATACAGGCATTAATATCACACATATAAGGAATATATTAAATGAGAAGATCAAAGAGCATAAGGCAGACCCTGAAGAAAATGGAAAGACAACATCAAAGACACGCAATAGTAGCATTAAATAATAGTTAAGGCCATGAGAAGTGCAAGAACCACAACTTTGTAATTCCCTCAACACTTGAAGTGGTAAAAGGAGGAGGGGGAGAAAACAAGGAAGGAGAAGGAGAAGAACACACATCTTATTCAACTAAGATTTATTTTACCTACATTTTTGGAATAGTCCTAACTCATGATCTACAAATGACAGTGGCTAGGGTCACATGTGAGGTTAGACCAAATTCAAACAAACAGCATTGGGCCATAGCAGGATCTGTAGAAGAACAAATGGCACTCCAAAAATGTCACAAAGCAATCCTTACTGAGGTAAATGAATGTGGTCCTCAAACAACCAACTTTTGGAGTCAATTCTATGACGTTTCTATTGGTTGACCTTCTCCGAAAAGTTGCCCTGCAGGACTACAACTCCAAGAATTTCCAGCTACAAGCCACGCTTGCTGGGAGTTTGGAGGGATGTAGTGAGGGTCATGGAAAGGAGGATTAAAAAAGTCAAAATGGCAATCTCAATTATGGATATGAAGTTCCACATAAAAAGGCGTGGGGTTTCAGGCACAGGGTGATGACTGCCATCTTGACTGTTTTGAATACTAGGCAATCCTGAATGTGGGCCAACACCAGGTTAGGGTGGGTGTTTTTTAGATATTTCTTTCCTGGACTGTAATGTTCCTTTATATCTGGACATACCTATCAATAGTTAAGAATCAGAAACATGAATATAGAAAAATAGAAATAGGGATGTGATTGTCTCAATATCTTTCAAACCACAGTAAATAAAACTTTGCTCTTCATTTTCTCTTCCCCTCACCACATGTTCTGTCTCTTGAGCTTAAAGGGAATTGTTTTCATACAATTCCAATCAAAAAAGAAATTCAAATTTTGTGTGTGCTTTATTGCATTGCATTGCATTGCATTGCATTGCATTGCATTGCATTGTATGCATACTCAGGATTGGTTGAAAACATTTATAAAGCTTCCCATCTTATAATCAACTCTAGAAAGCTCCCAATCACAAGTTAAAACAACATACAAAGCCACTTTAAAACTATAAAACTAAACACATTAAAAACAAGGTTAAGGAACTTGCTACAGCTGACTGATGGGAAAGGTTTGGGGGCTCAAATTTCAATTTCAATGAGAAAGCCAAAAAGACAATCCTAGAATAATTAGGCAATCAGTTCTCCTTGAATGCCAATTTAGTTGTAAGAGCATCTGCTAAGAAAACATGCTTCTCTATACACCTATTAGGAAATGAATTTCCCTAGATTCAGGGAACTTCTTCTAATATTTGTATTTACAACATTGTAGCCTTCTTAAAGAGAATTACACAAAAACATGCCACAGACATAACACAACAGCTTCGTCTTTTTTCCCCCCTGACCAATATAGAACCATCTCTGGAGCACTTGTTCCTTTAGAATTATCTGATAAATCATTCTTTGCTCAGTTGTATGTATATATATTCAGATGTCAGTTCAGCTACGTTCAGTTAATCTATCTATGCAATATGCTACTAACTTTCTCATGTTTATAACCTTCAGTTAGCCAAAATGGTGCATCATAGGACAAGAATTTTTGAATCAAGGTACCTCAATTGCACCAACTTAAATAATGCATACCAAAAGCAGGACTCATTAGTCCCACAGAATTGAAATTCCAAGGAGCTTTGGACCAGTTGTATTCACAAATCTGTGGCCTCTGCAGTGACACTATGGTCAGCCATGATGTCGTGGTTGTGATTTCCAACACTCACTGCCAGTGGGGAAACCAGCAGGAAGTGAGAAGTCACCCCCACCCCCCACTTTCACTGCTTTTTTGCAGCCTATGGTCATTCTATTTCTATGTTTAGGTAAGACATAGAGATATATCTCAAATGATGACCTAATGGGTTATGGGTCATTTAGTGAGACTTAGTGTTAGGTAAAAATTAAACAGTACTGAAAAACACCAAGCGCCATCAGAAGTAATGACTTCACTGGCAATGGTTTCTGAAAAAGGACCATTATTCCTTCACCTCCATTCCTCTCTTTTGATCATTGTGTTATAACTTATGAGGGTAAAATCATTAGGAAAAACATATTTATAATTTATGCCTCATCAGAACTTTAAGATAGTTAAAAATCGCTCATAAATTTCTCTGCTCTGCCATTTCTAAAGCAAATATTAACTTCCCAGATATAAAGAGAATAGCAGCTCTAGATTACAGAGAGGAAATCATTGGTTAAAGATGAAAATCCACTGTTATTGGACCCTTTGCTCTGACATGGCTTCAGTATATGCCTCCAGTACAAAGGGAAGACCAACTCTCTAGTAATACAGTGGGCATCAAATGAACATGGCTTTGAAGAAGCCTCCTGCAGGGAAAACAGTGTTTTAAAAACAAAATATGGGGAAAATAGCAGGAAACATTTCTGAAATTATTGATCTTAGATTTTTAGAGCCCAGGAACATTATTCTCTTATGGGATCGCAATTTAAAAAACATAATGGTCCTTCAGGAACATCCACAGGGAGGGGGCTCAAAAGAATATGAGAACTGACCATTACGAATGTGATCAAAGCCAACTTTATTTATATCGCATAGCACATTTTAAAATGAGTGGCGTTTCTTTTACATGCCATCTTGACATTTTAACACACTCTGGTGGATGCTGTGGAATTGTTTAAGTTTGTTGGGATGAGATGTTCCACTTCCATCCCAATCATTCCACAGTCTGGAGCTACGTAGGTAATAGCATGTTACTTAAACAACAGGAGGAAGAACGAACTCTCCCTTCTTTATCTAGCCATCTGTTGCGTCACAGCTCGAAGACCAGGACAGGTTGGGACTGACAATTGCTCAGACTTGCATGAGCCTTTTCTGACAACAAAATTCCCCACAACCTCTTTTTTCCTGCCATGTGCTCACATCTTTATCTGATCCCCAGCCCACAGCTGAAGCCATCACGTTTACATAGATTCTACTATGAAACAAACTGATGCTATTTACCAGCCATTTTGCCAGTCGGATAGTTGGGTGACCCCTCTAGGGGATCACTCAACTACTTATGGATGCTATAAGTTAATGTGAGGACCCTCCTCTCTGTCTGTGCCTGGGCCTGCCTTTCAAGGCCATTCTGATTTCAGCCAGTTCCAGCGAGGTTGATAACCTCCCCACCCATAACTTATTAGATCTCTAGGCAATTCTCCAGCTAATGGACCCAAGTCAACAATAACAGCAACTGACACAAAAGTGGGGGAAAGAGAGTGAGGGGAAGGGAGAAGGCTGCAGAATGGGGCAGAAGAGAGAGACACCTAGAGAGGAAGACATTTGTTCTCTGTATTGCAATTTGATGTCTTCCTGTATTTATCAATTTGATGTTCAGACTAGTCTTGAACAGTGCTGAACCCATGTCCAAAAAGAAGTTGGTTATTAGCTCTTAAAAGATCAGGTTTTGGATACCAATGTAGCATTCTTTCAGAAGTGATTGCTGTGTTCCTTGTGAAAAAACCATAATGAGTTTTGATAGCTGGCTACCAGAGGAGGGCTGCACTTACGTTACCAACTGGTTCACTGGTTGGGAGCACACACTCCCCTTTGGGAGAGAAATGGAGCTTCAAACTTGTAGCTAATCAACTAAGGCAGCTCTGGTGAGTACAGCAGAGGTGGCACGGAACTCACCTGGGCAGTATGGATGGGGGGAATGAGCCAGAAAATTAGTTACATTTGGAAAGGATAGCGCAGGGGCAGGTGGGCAGGCCCAGCCAGTGATCACAACTGCAGGTTCTCCTGAACCCATGCAACCAAGCAGCAATCCACCACTGTGGCTAACCCTGCCAGATTAGCCATCTGACAACATCCGTACCCTGCCAAGCCAAGCCCCATTCCACTTGAAAGAAAAAGATTCATGGATATTTCCCCACCAGCTGATGGCATTTGGTAGCAGGGAAAGGAAACAGAGTCCCTCTTCTTAGTTAGCTCTACATATTTTTAAAAAGGGGCATCATTTTTTGGCATCACACCTGTAGCATGATAGGCAACATCAAATTTCCCTCTTAAAGTGATACAATTATCCATTAAATGTTGCATTGTACAAGGGAAATCACATTTTAAACATTTCCTTCTAATAAAATATCCTTTTTGTGACATATAATTGTGGAAAGTAGGTTCGAAAAAAAATATTTTTCCTCCATGATGTGCTAAATTAGGAGAATAATATCTGCAGTCTCCTGAAGGTTAGAAAAGGCTTGTGAAAGCCTCCTGGTCTCTTGCAAGTGAATATTTGTAAATATATTCCAGAGTCTTCAAACTTGGCAACTTTAAGACTTGAGGACTTCATCTCCCAGAATTCTTCAACCAGCCATATTATTCCCCATGCTGGCTGAGGAATTCTGAGAGTTGAAGTCCACCAGTTTTAAAGTTGTCAAGTTGGAGACCCCTGCTTAAACCATCCTTCATATTTTGTGTTGGGATTAGTCCAATCGAAATGAAAAACGTAAGTGCTATTGTAGTAATTAAGACCAGGAAAAGAAGCTCAAGCAATGACCAAGGGATACTTAATTCTTCTGAGGAAACATTTTTTTTCCTCTTTTTGCTGAATTCTTCATTCATTCTCACAGTATAAAAAAAATAAAACTTTCTCTCTGGGGAAAAAAACATCCTTACCATTTAGAGCTACTGTCTGTTCTATGGTGCTGGATTTTCAGTTATTTGCCATTTTTGTTTACACATCCTATAGAAAGTGTCCCTATATTGCAGGTAATCCATTTTGTCTGGTCACGCAATCATAATACGAAGGTTAAAAAAAATTAATTCAAAGGAAACTTCTATCACCACCTGGAAGAGGAAGGCAATCTTTTGTAACCCACAATGTCATTGCAGCTGCTTTCCTGCCTGGTAGGATCCTCTGGAAAGCCATTTTGGTGTAGTGATTAAGGCACCAGAAGACGGTAAGTTCTAGCCCTGCCTTAGACACAAAGAAGAAGAAACCAGAAGACGGTAAGTTCTAGCCCTGCCTTAGACACAAAGCTAATGGGATGACCTTGGGCTTTTCACTCCCTCAGCCCTAGGAAGAAGGCAGTAGCAAACAACTTCTGAAAAACCTTGCCAAGAAAACTGCAGGGACTTGTCCAGGCGCCTACCAGGAGTAAGAAAGAATCACATGGGCTTTATAGGAACTCTGAAGATTAAAAATGCCCTGTCAGCAAGGAAATGATGTTGGCTCATGTGTAAAATCCGAAAAGTCCTATAAAGACAAACTCTCATACCACTTAATATGTTGTGTTCTGAGCTTTTGTGGCTGTAATGATTGAATTGAGGTTTTTATGGCCTTGACATTTTAATTTAAATTATTTGATGTCTCTTTTAGCAGAAAAAATATAATTATCTTCATCTAAAAGTCTGAGAAAATCACCCTCTGAATGCTCCAGTGTGTGTGGAAAAGGGACGAGGAAATTATACAGGATATCCCAGAGAAGAATCAACTCCAGATGTTCTTTCTGATATTTATTTTATGTGGGCAAGAATTTTATTTCTGTATCAAGCTAGGATGGAACAACATTTATGAAAAATGATTGCAATAAGCAAGTTTGATAGCTATGGGCTGTTGAATAAAAGACAATTATTATCAGGATAGGCTGAATGGTCTTCAGCTGGGTTAACAACAAGCAATCCTCATACGCAGCACTTGGATTAATGACATATTTTGAGTTAGTTCTCTTCCTCGGCTTTTTGTTTTTTTGTTTTGTTTTGTATTTTTGAAGGAGGGAAGTGCCTGCAAAGCTCACTGGAATACAACTACTTTGTATTCAACTATCTGTACTTCTTAATTTTGTTCTCCATTCATTATTTCTATTGTTTTGTGTTTGTCTTTGTGCATTCCAAGACCTGATAGAATTTTCTGTACAATACACCAATGGTGTCTGATGTATATGTCATGCAAAGTACATAAAAAAGATGGAGCCTTGAATGCACAGTCCCAGTTGTCTTCTTCACTCTTTGACCTCCTTGAGGTACCGGTTGTACATCACTTTGGCCATGTCCCTTCAGCCTGACAGAGTAATGAGAGAGATAAAGAGAGGGGGGCGGGAGGGAGGGAGGGAGAGAGAGGGGGGATCAGGCAGCTTCCTTACTCTGAAATAGCGAAAGACTATTGCCCTATCTAATTCAGAATTAGGAGAAACTTTATCGCTACTATCAGCCTGGTCTGAAGATACCAGAGACTTAATCGAGGTCCTTTGGAATTCAAAGGCTACATTCTACTTTTAGGCTGCAATTCTTCCTGTCTCCTTTCTTCCCTAAGTAGAGCAAGAATTCTTTCTCTTCCCTTTCATCACAAAAAAGGTAACTCCAGAAAAACAAAGTCCAGCTACCTTTTGAAAAAGCAC
Source organism: Pseudonaja textilis (assembly GCF_049901715.1). NCBI lineage: Eukaryota > Metazoa > Chordata > Lepidosauria > Squamata > Elapidae > Pseudonaja > Pseudonaja textilis. Next base: position 55,356,317 of record NC_141990.1, on the reverse strand, counting down.
CTTTTAGGACAGGGGTGGGATTCAATTTTATTAACAACCGGTTCTATGGGCATGGCTTAGTTGGCAGGCATGGCTTGGTGGTCATGTTATTGGCTGGGCATGGCCAACTCAATATCACTCACATCGAGGCACGCATCTCCTCGCCTGGCCTCTCGTGACTGTGGGGATGCTGCAACAGCCGTAAGTGTGAAAAATGGTCATAAGTCACTTTTTTCAGTGCCATTGTAACTTTGAATGGTCACTCCACACAAGCAAAGTATCAGCAAAAGAGGGGGGAAAAACTCCAGAGATGTTCCTGAGACAGGAAGTCTAGTCCTGCCAAGAATGTAATAAGGGTTAATGGAGAGGCAGTTTCTATAAGCAACACCAGCATGTTTCCTTCCTGCCTTCCTTACAGGATTAGGCCAGTAATTTCTTCTAACAACCGGTTCTCCAAACTGCTTAGAATGTTAAGAACGGTTCTAGCAAATAGGTACAAACTGGTAGAATCCCACCCCTGCTTTGGGACAACCATAACCTGGATGACTGAGAATCTCCATAGACAGGTAACATCTTCACTTCAAAGTTTGATGAAGACTAAGTCTAGTAAGTTGTAGTAGCAAGAGTCCTTATATACAGGGAACTTCTTTATCAATACAGGCAGATAGCAGACTTCCTTGTGATTTTGGTCTGGCCATGTTGTTGATTTCAAGATTACTTTTGATAGTTTGAGGCTCTTCCTCAATAATAAGAGGAGAGCCTTTTGTTCTTACAGTCTCATTACCTGTCATCCCCCCAACTGTATAAATGTTTCAGCCATGCCCATACAATTTTCAGGAACAATACAGAAGAGGGTTGTGATTGCCTCCTTCAAAGTTTGATTTTGAATTCTTCCTCCTAAATGGCTGAGGTTCCTACTTGGCTACAGAACTCCACTAGCCCTCAACCATTTTTGGATTGCCTTTAATTTTAACTCTTTCCCTTGCAAATTTTCTGTCAAGAGCCACCTTATGAAGAATATGTGTTCCCACCAACATTACTATCAAGGTAATTAAAACTACTGAATTCCACTATGTCGTAGGAGAAGCCATCTAATTAGAAATTTGCCAACGAAAATAGGAAAGGGTAGGGAAAAGTGAAGAGGGACTTTGCATCTGCTTGTTCTGAGAACAGACTGGGGTTTTGCACAGACCTGAAGTGATAATACTAGGAAATTATCACTAACTCTTCTTAATGCCTGTATTGTAACACCTGCTGAGCTTGTATATTTGCAAACAAAGAGATTATTGGTATTGAAACTGAGTTTATTGCTCTTGTCTCTGCAGTGTGAATTCATTTAAGCCTTGACCCATCACAATTCTGATATAAACTGCACAATGAAAAGATTTCATAAATCTTCAGTGTTTTGTTCCTCAAAGGAAACTGGTCTTGAAAGACAGTCCTGAATTGTCCGCTGCTCAGGAAGAGGAAAACAATATTCTGTGGAAAATAAATGCCTATAAAAATAGGTGCCTTGTTGTCGTGTTAAATCTGACTCCAGTCTGAACTAAGACGACCTGCAATCTTCTTTATTTACTCTGTATGCTCAAAGCAGATTTTTAGAAACAAAGTCTAAGTCCAACGTTGGTGAAAAACTTGGGTCACAGCAGCAAAGAATCTCACGACACTTTAGAGATCCAGAGCCTGTTATTTGTTATTCACAATGCTGTCTGAATAGCCCCAGTTTTAATCTCTGTTCTCTTGAGGCTGGTCTGGTCTTGTTCCCAGGCCATGAATTACGCCAACTCATCCTGCTTTTTTTGGTTCCACAAAACATCTGCAGGCAGCAAAACACAAGATAGAAAAGAGCAGTCAGGACAAGATGTTAGCTCTTTCAGCTGACACAACAAGGCTGGATTGCACTAAGGATGCTGGTGAGGAACAGCTCCTATGGGGTTGTTGTGGAATAAACTTTCTTACCACAACAAATCTGCCAGTCTCTGCAATGGCAAAAGATCCTTTTGTAACCTCTTTTTTCTCCAAAGTTTTTCCATGTTATGCTATCATAATCTTAAGACAGAGTTGCACACCCACACTCTTCTAAAATTAAATAGGAAGGAGTCAGAGCGTTTTGCAATTGCGCTTAGCTCTTTTTACATTGAAAAAAAATTCATTTGTACAGCGACTAGAATTGACACGGTATGTAATAAGGGAACCCTGTACTGTCGGTCTAAACATGTACTTCCTCATTTTTTAAATTTAACAATGAAATTAATTTTCCTCCAGATCTCGCTTCATTCCCAGCTTACTTTAGTTCTTAGGATTGCCAAGGGGCAGTGAATTTCCAGCTCTACAAGGAAATCCTTAAATTTAAACACAATCAAAAACAGTATGCCCATAATGTTTGCTTACAAGCCAGTACAGTGTACTCAGCAGTTTAATTTTTTTTTAAAGGATGTCCCTCCTCTCTGCAAGTTCTTCTCCACTAAGACCTGCATTGCACAAACAACAGGGTGTGTTTAAACGCACACAGAACAAAGCTGGGGATGAGGATGTAATATGCACAGCACCGGAACAACAGGAAGTGTTGCAATTTGGGACGAAATAGGATAAATGAGCTGCTCACTGCAATGCAAAGGGAAGGTGAGGCTGCTGTAGCCGCTGGTGTTGCAATTCAGGGGTGAGGTTTCTTGTTCAAGTATTGCAGGCTTTGGGGAAAAAAAAAAAGAACCTTACATTTCTTCTTGGCAAAGAGCAAGACCTGAATTGCCTGCATCTGTACCTGAATGCATACAAACCCTCAAAGGTAGATGTTGGAAGTGAAGAGTGCAATTAAGGTGGCCCAATGGCCAAATGTTGCCTTCTCAGAATTATAAGAGGCAGAACTATAAGATACAGAGCTAGAGGACATTCCAGCTGATCTGGTTCCTCTTGTTAGTGCACATGCACAGGGCTGACTTGTCATAGGCCAGGCATGTATATAAAGATGTCATAAGGAAAAAGGAGAGGCAAGATGTTTGTTACATTACATAGGCTTGTTTACTATTTCCCAGACAGGTCACCTAAGCTTCCTCCTCAGTGGTAGGAAAATATTTTTGCATAGTCTTCCCCAAATAGAGCCAGCCAGGTGTTTTACATTATAACCTCCAGAAGTGGCCATTTTGTTGAGGGGATGACAACTATAGCACATACAGCTGTGGTTGCCACGTGTGTAGACCTGTTCTGTGTAGCCCCACAGGATTTATCTATGTTGACAAGGCATGACTTCTGGTCTGTGGTTACTTCCCACTTTCAGAGCACCCTGAGAAGAATGATAGTCAGAAGACATCTGGGCACATATCCCCTCAGTTTCTTTTGGTTCTGTGTATATGCAAGAGAAAGAAAGAAAGAAAGAAAGAAAGAAAGAAAGAAAGAAAGAAAGAAAGAAAGAAAGAAAGAAAGAAAGAAAGAAAGAAAGAAAGAAAGAAAGAAAGAAAGAAAGAAAGAAATTGAAGAAACCATGTTAAACAAAGGAGGATTACAACTGGACGTCTCAGCTCCAGGCAAAAAAATATGAATTAAGGCAGGGTTATTACCCAATAAAAATATTGTCCTGAAGTACATGAACCTGTTTCTGGTTTGATCACCACAGCTATAATTAATACTGGTGGCTTGATTGTACCTTCGCTATCTTACTAAAAAGCATTATATGTAAATCCTTCATTGTCTTTAAACTCTAAAGTCTTGATGGGTGGTGCAGATCTATATCTATAGGCTTATCCTGTGAAACTAGTATAAGATATAGGCATTTCCTTTCCTTTTTCTTATCTCATACCTTACCTATCTTTTAATTTATCATGTCCTACTCCTTTTCTGCCCCATGTTAAAACACTGGTTAGCCCCAAAGGGAACAGAATGGTTCGGTAGCTTTGCATCTCCCTATCACAATTTGCACAGCCTCTATCATAGTGAAGCCAGAGTGAGCAAAGCAGTCTGTGATAGGGATTCACTCCCGCAATATGGGCCTAGTCAAAGAAGAGAAAGGAGCTGAGGCAAAAACTAAATTTGATTTAATTACTTTCCGGTATGTTTACAGTAAGTGACCAATCATCCTCCTTTAGGGAGGACAGTGTTCTATATTAACATTCTCCAAATCCTGAAATCTGATTGGTCTGCACGGACCACAACCTGATTGGCTAACTGAGCAGCTGTGATTCATGTGCTAAGAATCTACCGCGATTGGCCGAGCCGATCGCGGGAGATTCAAAGCGATGTTATTGGCCGCCGAGCTGTGAGCCAGCTCTATATGAAGAGCCGCCACGAGCTGCATCTTTGTTCAGAACTAAATTTACAATAAAGAGCTGAGTGTTCACTTGGAGTCTGGCGTCTCAATGAACCCGATCTACCCAATCTAATACTGGCGACGAAGGTGGGATCATGAGACGAGAGACCAACAAGCACGTGGCAAACGGCGTGAAATGACCAGCAAGATGGCAAGCAGCACCTCGCCACCCGCACCCTTTAACCTGGCCACTGAGGATTGGGAATCCTACACCGACTGGTTCCAGATGTTCCTGGAGCGCAGCAACCTTAAGGATGCCAATGGGCAGAGAAAACGGGCCGTGTTCTTGCCACACTGCGGGCCCACAGTGTTCAAGTTGGCCAAAGTGTTGGCAAAGCCCGCCGACGTAAAGGAAATGGACTGGGCCGACCTCGAGCCCATCCTGCGAAACCATTATGCCCCTGTCATGCCCACCCTCATCCGAAGGCACGACTTCTACCGATGAGACCAGCACGAGGGCGAAGCCATCAGCGACTTCATGGCCCAGCTGAGGGATCTCGGAGGCCTGTGCAGGTTTACCGACTTGGACGAAGCCCTGCGAGACCAAGTCGTTCTTGGGCTCAGAGACCCCATTCTACAAAGTAGGCTGATGGCCAAGGGTGACATCTCCATCGCTGACACCCTCGCGGAGGCAACTGCAGCCGAGGCCACCCACAAATCAGCGGCCTGGATGAGGCAAGCGAACACGGCAGATCGACTGGCGGCCATCGAGATGGCCCCAGCACCAGAGTGACACGCGGAGACCAGCCATTGGGCGACCACCACCCACCATGGCGACGTCGATTCCTGCTCCGACACTGACGACAAGGAAGAGATCCATCAGCTCCAGGTGGAACGCGATCGGTGGGACCGGAGGGGACGTAAGTCAGGGTTCCATTGTGCCAGCTGCAGTGGCAATCACCCCCGCTCCAAATGCCGTTTCCTTGATGCCATCTGCCAGCATTGCGAGAAGCGAGGGCATATCGCCAAAGTATGCCGGAATAAGCGGAACTACAGCCCCCAGCAACGAGGCAGCAGTCCCCATCGACGAGACGGCACCCCCCCAGGAACCGAGACCACCAAGCCGAGAGCCGATGGAGCCGTGACGGCCGGAACAGACGTCTCAGCGAGGCGCAGCGGAGAGAGGAAACCCACCAGACGGTCGTCATCGGCCACTCCTCAACCATCGACGTCCGGAAGGTATGCATGGAGGTAGGCATCGCGGGCCAAACATGCGAAATGGAGGTGGACTCCGGATCCTACCTCTCCATGGTTTCCTGGTACAAAATCAAATGCCTGGTGCCTACCTTCTGCCGCCATGAACTGGATGACCAGAAGCTGACCCTGAAGGACTACCAGGGAAACCGCATCCCTGTAGTCGGCATCGGACATTTTAAAATCACCTTCAAAGCCACACCGAGGTACTGCCACTCATGATCGTGGACAAAGACCGTCCCAGCCTGCTCGGACTGCAATGGTTCTCCCTGCTGGGAATCGAGGTGATGGGCATTCACCACAGTGACGAGGTGGACTGGGAAGCAGTGCTTGTGAGGGACTTCCAGGAGGTCTTCGACGACACCCTAGGCAAGTACCGGGGGTCCCCAATCTCCTTCAACCTCAACCCAAACGTTGCCCCAATCCACCTTAATCCGCAGCGAGTGCCATTTGCGCTCAATCCCAAAATTGATGAGCAGCTAGACAAGCTCATCGCGCAAGGGGTCTTAGAGCCAATTGACCATGACCACTGGGAAACACCCATAGTCACCTCCATCAAACCGGATGGCTCCATAAGAATCTGTGGTGACTATAAGGCTACCCTCAACCATGCCCTGCAACGAAGTGCCTACCCTGTCCCAGTGGTACAGCACCTCCTGCACTCACTGGGGGGAGGCCGGGTCTTCGTGAAGCTCAACCTGGCTCAAGCCTACCAGCAACTGCCAGTTGACGCCGAAACCGCCGAGGCACAAACGATTGTAACACACCAGGGGGCTTTCTGATGCAACCAATTCCAATTCGGAGTCAGCGTCGCACCAGGAGTCTTCCAGAGCCTCATGGAAAGACTCCTCCAGGGAATAAAAGGAGTGGTGCCCTACTTTGATGACGTGCTGGTGGCAGCCGCCAACAAAGAACAATTGGAAAACTGCCTAAGGGCAGTACTGCATAAATTCAAAGACTCTGGCCTTAAAGTTTAAAAAGGGAAATACCAACTCTGCACCGAGAGGGTTGAATTCTTGGGGTATCTCCTAGACCGACACGGAATCCACCCCACCGAGAAAAAACTTAGAGCCATTAAAGAAGCCCCCACACCAAAGAGTAAGGCAGAACTGCAGGCGTTTTGGGGACTTATTAACTTGTATAATGTTTTCCTACCCCAAAAGGCAACCGTGGTGGAACCTTTGCATAAGCTGTTGGATAAAACAGCTGCCTGGACCTGGGAGAAGTGGGAGGAAAATGCGTTTTAACAGACCAAAAACCTACTAACGTCAGACGCAGTCCTCATCCAGTATAGCGAGACCCTGCCACTGACGGTAACATGCGACGCGTCACCCTTTGGCATCGGGGCGATCCTCAGACACACGTTACCGGATGGGAAGGAAGCACCCATCGCCTTCTTCTCGAGAACACTGTCCAAGCCAGAGAGGAATTACAGCAAGCTGGACAAGGAAGCCCTAGCAGTCATCTCCGGAGTGAAAAGGTTCCATGAGTATCTCTACAGTAGGACCTTTTCAATCATTACAGATCACAAACCTCTACTAGGGATACTGGCAGGGGACAAGGTCACCCTGAACATCCTGCCACCCAGGATGACAAGGTGGTCCGAGTTCCTTGCCGCCTACAGCTACCAGCTGACACACTGGCCTGGCAAGGACATGTAGCATGCACACGCACTGAGCTGATCCACCCTACCAGACCTGGAGGATGACCCAGCTCCCACAACAACAACCCTGCAAATAGAGACTCTAACCAACCCAATCCTGACCGTGCCAGACATTGCCCGAGAAACAAATAAAGACAAGCGGCTGGCGTGAGTCTTGAGCTGGGTGGAGAGAGGGTGGCCAGAAAGTGATGGCAACGAACACTTCAAAGCCTTCAGGAACCAGCAAACTGAACTTTTCTCACAGAAGGGGTGTATACTTTGGGGAGACCGGGTGGTGATACCAGAGACTTTACAAAAAAGGGTACTAGCCATGTTGCATGAGGGGCACCCAGGCATCGTCAAGATGAAAGCCCTGGCCAGAAGTTACACTTGGTGGCCAGGGATGGACAAACAGATCGAGACATGGGTAGCCGCATGCAAGAGGTGCCAGAAAATGCGATCCACCTCCCCCACCACACCAGTCTTGGAATGGGAAGCCCCTAGAGGCCCCTGGTTGTGAATCCACATAGATTTCGCCGGGCCCACCAAGGGACACACATTCCTGGTCACCGTAGATGCTTACTCCAACTGGCTGGAAATAAGCACCATGAAAACCACAACAACGGAGGCTGTCATAAAAACACTGAGTAAATTTTTCTCCACACATGGGTTACCAGATGTGCTAGTGTCGGACAATGGACCACAGTTCACGGCACTAGCATTCGAAAAATACCTGGCCTAACGAGGTATAAGGCATTCCTTAACCTTGCACGCTCATCCGGCGGCGAATGGGCGGGCGGAGAGAATGGTCCAGTACACAAAAAAAACCATCCAAAAAATAGAAACTGGCAATATACAAGAAAAAATAGATAGAATGCTGCTCATACAACACATCACACCTAGCACAACCACAAATAAAAGCCCAGCAGAACTACTCATGGGCAGGAAACTAAGGTCCCCATTAGACCGGTTGCACCCCACGTACAACCTGGAGAAACCGCCAGGCTCATCCAGTAGACACCGGGCATTTAACATCGGAGACACCGTCTACCCAAAAAAGTTCACGGGGGACCCACTCTGGGTACTGGCACAGATAACCCAGGTAATGGGCCCCCAGTCATACCGACTGCAAACCACCGACGGACGAAGCTGGAAGCGGCACATCGACCAGCTACGGTCAAGACTAGCCACTGACAGCACCAACACCCCGCAAACAAACACTAATGAAGAAACCGGGGGAGACTCAAACACCGAACAAAGGGAAGAGGAAAGGCCTAAAATGCAGGCAGAACACCCCCAACCAGAACAAGCCAAAACCAAACAATAAACCAGCCATACTCACCAGTAGACCTCGAGCTGTTGCAGACAGGAGCTTCACCTGGAAGGAGCAGCCGAGCCAGCTCAACCAGCCCGGAGAGACCAGGCGGGAATGGCAGAGCCGACAACTCGACCAACCTGGGTAGACAGGGTGGGAGCTGCAGCAATGGGCCCGGCTCACCATTCCAGGCGGCTCCATCGAAGAGCTTGAGAGCGACGCGGAGCCCGTCCGAACCGGTCGACGACAAGACACCTACTGAAACGCGCAAGTCAACTAAGCAAGTACGAAGCCCTGCCTACCTGCGCGACTACGTCACCACGCTACGTCGGACGAAACCAAGAGGGGAGGGGTGTTCTATATTAACATTCTCCAAATCCTGAAATCCGATTGGTCCGCACGGACCACAACCTGATTGGCTAACTGAGCAGCCGTGATTGGTGCACTACAGAACTCCACTAGCCCTCAACCATTTTTGGATTGCCTTTAATTTTAACTCTTTCCCTTGGCCGAGCTGATCGCAGGAGATTCAAAGCGATGTCATTGGCCGCCGAGCTGCGAGCCAGCTCTATATGAAGAGCTGAGTGTTCACTTGGAGTCTGGCATCTCAATGAACCCGATCTACCCGATCTAACAGACAGTCCTCCTTTTGTAAGTTCTGTCCTCTCTCGAAAAGTGTCCTCCTACATGTCCTCCTCTTTGATATTTGAAGACTAATCTGTAAATCTCCGTATATGATCGATGCCAAGCCGATCCGTTGTGTGTGATGTGACGTATTTGTATTTGACATGATGATTCGTCAAGGCTCAGTACAGTGAGGCAAGACGTGATTATGAGACGCTTGCTCTCCACACAGGAGAATTGTTTTGAGAGAGTGTGCCGCACATGAGCAAGAGTGTGCCATGTGCAAGTGGCTTTGGTTTTTTTCTTCAATTTATTTGTGTCCTCCTTTTCATTGTAAAAATGTTGGCCATCTTATTAACAGGTCAAGGCTCAGTACAGTGAGGCAAGACGCGATTATGAGACGCATGCGCTCCACACAGGAGAATTGTTTTGAGAGAGTGTGCCGCACATGAGCAAGAGTGTGCCATGTGCAAGTGGCTTTGGTTTTTTTCTTCAATTTATTTGTGTCCTCCTTTTCATTGTAAAAACGTTGGCCATCTTATTAACAGGTATACCATACTGTAATATAAGATAGTATGTTATCTTACAGTCTACATAGCTTTAATATAAATATCGATTATAATTTTACTTATAGCATTTAGTGATGAAAGTTTTATAACTTTTTATTAATACTCATTTTCAGTTTTTTTCTTGAGCTTTTTATATATTAATATTTATATTACATTATAATGCACTGTAGTTTACTTTTAACATTCACATATACATTGTAATAGGGTGGTGATATTATAGATTTTACATTTTGGGTGCTCCATTGCTGAAGGTTTTCTTTCTTCCTTCCTTCCTTCCTTCCTTCCTTCCTTCCTTCCTTCCTTCCTTCCTTCCTTCCTTCCTTCCTTCCTCTTTCTTTTTTTCTTTCTTTTTCTTTTTTCTGCTAAAAATATGAGAAAAAGATGGGAAGAGACAGGATCAAAAAGGGAAAATGTTAAAAAGTGATAAGAAAAAAATAGCTGACTCCTGACTTTCTTCAATATAAATACACATATATAATAAAGTAATCTCTTACTCTAAGTTAAAACAAAAACACAGAAATAAATAATCAAAATAACATTAGAATTGTATAACAAGATAACCTCTTACTCTAAGTTTAAAGATAAACATAAAAGAATATGTAGTATACATGCCTAATAATCACAGTAAAATACACAATATTTCTATAAACATAGCAGATCTAATAATCAAATAATTTTTTTACAACAAAAATATCACAAATTTACAATTTATTAAGATACATGATTAGCTAAGGGGATAAACTAAGCACCAATTTGGAAAAGAGATACATTACTGAAAATATCAAAGTGGGAATTTAAAGTTGGAAAATATGCAGCAATGGGAAAATTAGCAGCATTTATTCACAATAGCCGCTTGACCAAACCCAAGCAAGAATAGGTCCCATACATATCATATATTATGCAGCAAGGCAACTTTAGAGTTTAGGGTATGATTGTTTTTAAAGTGAAAAAGAATTGATTAAAAAAAACCTAAAGCTAGAAATATATGAAAACTTTATAAATATATAAATATTGTATATCAGTAAGAATGCAACAAAGTGGGAGTTAAAAATTAAATGTTTACCCAATGTTTTTAGCAGGTTTCCTGTTCTTTTCTCTTTTAAGTGATTTATCTTTAAATAACAAAACTGTGGAGATATTGGCTTGGCTTTCATCTCAAAGATTTTAATGAACATTTAAAATCCTTTCCTTTTTATTAAAAGGATTAAATGTATTCTGTTTTCATATGGTTAATTCTTCATCTACAATATACTGATTACAAACTTGATAACTTTGGCAATTTTTCTGTCCACTTATAGATATTATATTTTTGCCTTTTTTTTTACTTTTTTCTTGTCTCTTTTAATTTTTTTGAAAAAGATTTATAAAAAAATGAATTTTAATTCCAAGAATATTAAATTAATTAGAGTTTTGGTAATTGTGCCCTCTAGTTGTTTCAAGTAGGAGCTTCATAACAGTCCTTGACTGAGCTAATGTAGCTACTGCTTGGTATATAGCAGCCACCTAGAAATCTATAAGTTTGTCATGGGGAGAGTGTGACTGTGCCACAGCCTTGTTAAAACGGCAAAATACTACCCTGCAATCAGAGCTACTAGTTTTTTATGTTCATGAAAGAATTGGAGTTTTGATTAAATGGTGGTGGGTATCATCTTGATGTTTCTGATTCCTCTTGCCCTTATACCTGGAGACAATAGGTCGCCATCATGAATATTGATGATTGACACCATTATCAGATAAACTACTGATTGTCATTATTGCTTAGAGCAGGGTTGTCAAAGTCAAGGCCTGCAGGCCGGATCTGGCCTATGGGGTGCTTAGATCTGGCCTGTGGGTCTGCCCTGGAAACAATGAAGGGCCACCCGTGGTGCCTCTGTCAGTGAAAGCAGAGCTTGGGAAGGCCATGTACAGCCCTCCTGAGCTCCATTTTCATTGGCAAAGGGCTGCAGGAAGTTGTCGCAACCTCCCTGAACTCCATGTTCTCTGACAGAGGGCTGCAGGAGGATCCCACAGCCACCCCTGGCCGTGGGCTCACCTCCTGAGGTCAAACAAAACCCTGACGCAGCCCCCAATGAAATTGAGTTTGACACCCCTGAATCAGGATGTCTATAAATAAACTATATGCTATAGAAATATGTATCTGGTTTGAACCCCTTTTAATCAGTTTCAATGAATGATTCCAGATTTTGACTGGGATGGTGGAAAAGAGTCTCTGTTACCCTTTCCCCCCCATATCATGCTTAATTTTGTGAGTCTTAAACAAAGGAAGGATGGTTTCCAAAATGGGCATGTTTAACAATGTGTCTCTTTCTAACTTGAATGGTTGGGAGATGGGAGTAGTTCTCCTTTTACATACATGTTCCAGTGGGGATGTCATTGTACACCCATAAACATGTACAGAACATTGTAGACATGCTCAAATTTATTTAGGTCCTGTGATGAAGTAAAATAAATATTCATTGTAGCTATTTGTGTATCAGCTTTCAAAATCCAATAGCTGAAATTCAATAGCCTTTCGTCTGAATTATATACCAGATTTGAAATGAAAACAAAGAGATACTAATCTTATCATGCCATAATTTTTTGTATCAATTTACAGTAAGTACATCTTCCTGTTTCTGAGGTCTCCAGCAGTAATTTCCTTGTACTTGATGAATTGTGTGTTGCTTGTTTTCTAAGCCTACATTGGCCACCTGTTTGTGGTGAGCGGGTATCATGACTCATCTACCAGAAGCAGAAGCTAAACTTTGCATCCCACCACAAGATTCTTCAATGTGGGTTGGTTGATGGCTTGCAAAATATCAGTTTCTTCACAAAGCAAATGGATTAAACAATGTCTGGGACCGGACCAGGAACTAAAATCTGGCCAATCCAGATGTACAATCACACTCTAAGTAAGGGACCGTCTGGAGATGCAGCTCAGAATTATGAGCTTTATCAATTTGTTTCATCTACTTTACTTTGCTTCCCAAAGATGAAATGTAAACTCCCTGAAGAAGTGTACAGTAGGTAAAAAAATGGGAGTACAAAGCAGACCTATTGCTCTGAATTGAGGGAGGAGGTAGAGCCAGATATGAATTTAAATGTGTAGTAGTCATCAATGTCAATATTCTAATCACAAACAAGTAAACCACATGTTCACTGATTGTCTTATGGCACTCCAGCTTGCCCAGAGGAACTTTTAAAAACTCTCCACATTCAGGAAGTGTTTAAACTTTTGCAACTGCTTGTTTTCATGTCTTATGCTGTACTGGTTAAAGAGTTAGAGCAGGGATGGAGGAAGTCCAGTCAGTTCCTTGATAACCCAGATTTTTAGGGATGGGTGATAAATGATGGTTCTGAGAAACCATCTTTATCTGCTCATAAGAGGATATAGGGTTTCAATCTGAAGTAGTTTTTGCAAAATATAGATATTTGTCTTGATTATTAAGTCAATATTTTTAACATTTTCATTTAAAAGAGACATCTCAAGCACCACTAGGTATCCAACATTAAAGCAGAGGTCACCAGATCCAGGTTAAAAGTCATTAGACAATGCCCATCCTGTGTCTCTTTTTAAACTGAGAAAGTAAACTTTCAGAGGCCTCTGTGAACTATACTGAACTATACTTAATGTTCATTTACTCAGATGAGTACTCAAGAGGGCTAAAAACATGAAAAATTCGATTAATACTGAGATGAATTAAAATTAAAAGATTGACAAGAGTTGCATCTTGGTTGTTCTAAAGGCATTTGTGATGATGTCCTTAAAACATTGATTCACATGAAACAGTATTTTAGCTATGCATACAGCAGGAGAGAATGGGGATAGAAGTAGGAAGAAAATTGCATGGCGTTAATTCCTCCATCATAATAAAGGGCCAATTTGGACTGGGACTGACAATACTAAGATACAACAGAAAGTGAAATGGTGGAATTCAATAGCTGAATGGATGCTAGGCTGGGTCCCTCATGAGGGCCTTCAGAAAGGTAGTAAAGACCATCTTGTAGTGGTCGTTTAGGGCAAGGGTCTCCAACCTTGGCAACTTTAAGACTCCCAGCAAAGCTGGCTGAGGAATTCTGGGAGTTGAAGTCCACAAGTCTTAAAGTTGCCAGGGTTGGAGACCCCTGCTTTAGGGACTGACTGAACATTGACTGGAACTGGATTTTATTAAGTAACATGATGATTCTGGGTATTATTTAAGTGGTTTATTTTGATCTGCTGATATTGCAGTGGTTTTTATTTACTTTTTTTGTTGAGTTGTAAGCTGCCATGAGTTTGGTAGCATATATGTTCAACAAATAAACGAACAAACAAATAAACAAACAAATAAGATACAACTTTCGGAAAAACGGGGGAAAGGCTTTAATGAATCTCCTTGCACTCTTTAGACTATATACAAATCTTTAGAGAAGAGAAAGTAAATATTATTTCACACCTGAACCTCTAATTGCAAAGACAATCAGAATTTAATTAGGAGGCCTCTTCTTCTCTATGAAATGTGATATGGCCAAATATGTCCCCAGAGTTAATGAATGGAAGCTGACTTATTCTTTAGTCTTCCTATATTGTAGAAATGCCAGCAGTCTCCATTCTCCAGTGGAAAACTAATCATGGGTAAAGAATGCCTTGGAATGTTTGGCAAATTGGGATGAAAAAGATTGTAACAATATGCTGTAATAACACTTCAAAAATCTTTGGTTGTTGGTTATGAGGCATTAACTGTGCCATTTAGGAAGGAGGAATTGTGAAACCAAAATAACAAACTTCTGTATGGGAACAAATAATCTTAGCGGAGGGAGGCAGGGAGGACTTTTCAGTGGAGTGTTTGCATGTTGACGGATTCAAAAACTTCATTCCAAAAATAAGATGAAAACATGTGATGTAAAGGGGGGAGGGAGGCAGGTTGGAGAGGTGAAATAGTGTACGACTGAGGAAATTGAGTGGAAGAGTGAACCAAACCCCATACAGCAACATCTTATTCCAAATGCTACCTATGTATGTGCCATTGACCCAAGAAAAAGCTTCTATTTTGCCCAGGAAGGGAAAGTGGCAAGTTTTGGAATGAATCAATCCATAGATTCTCCAAGGGGCATGGAACCAAAACAAAACAAAACAAAACCAAAACAGATATAGAATATCCACAAGCTAAAGGAATTCAATATCTGTTTTGTATTTTGTTATATGAATTCCCTTTGCTTGGCCAGTTTGTATCTTTCTTCAAGCAATATATACAGAAAAAAAATCACACAATAAAATTTTCCTTGGAATTACAAGAGATGCCATTTACCATACTTGAGAATGAAAATCAGATTAATCTTACGTTTGGTAGATGGCAACCTCTCATGTACTTCATTAATTGTCCAGCTGTTCTAAAATGCACTGAAACACATACCTTGCCTTCATACTCCATGTTCCTGTTTAGCAAGGATATAATTCAGGGTGTGTGTCCCCAATAGAATGCCACACCTAGGGCGTAGTTATGAATACAGTGTATAATTATTAACCACACCAACTGACCCAAGCATTGCACAATAAACTCAGGCCTCCTTTCAGGAGTGCGTTTTTCTTGTACACTTTGAAACGCAAGGACAAAATAAAACCTGTTTTAAAATATACATCAAACACGTCTCATTGAAGTAGGTGTCCTTATGACCTTTATTAGACATTGTAATACTCACATACCCACCATATGATAGACAATATGGACGTTTATTCTACATCCATTGGTTTTATTACCATTATTCTTGCAGTCACTGTTATCATCCAGAGACTCTCGTCCTCCCCCTGCTTCAAAGAAGCTGCCATACCGTTCAGAATCTTTGCTTTGGATAGGGATGAAGAACTGCTAGAGTGCCTAATAGAAGGTTCAAGTCAGAATTTAAAAGCAGTTTTTTACTGCATGTACTTGCATTATTGTATATAGGCAGCTGGAAAAATTAACAATAACAAATAGTAGTGTAGAACCACAGTGCTTGTCTTTGTTCATAAATCAGAAGAAGGTTGGTTGGATGGTGGGTGGGTGGTTGGATAGATAGACAGATGGAAAGGTGGGTGGGTGGGCAGATTATCCCTAAATAATTTCAGGTGTGGGTGTTCGCAATTGGAGGTTGTTGAAAAAAAGGATGAAACATGCCTCATGCTGTCCAATCTCTTTAAGAAGAGATTTAAGACGTAACACTTTAAGAAGAGATTGGACAGAATTAAGATGTTTCATCTTTAAGAAGAGATTGGACATTGATATTCTGCTTGACAAAGTCCCTTCCAACTCTGTTGTTTTGATGTTGCAAAGTAAGCTTTGCCTTTTATGTACTTGTTTGCACTTGTATGTATTTGTATGAAACACAACTTGCAGTAGATTCAGATTTTTCATCATGATCCATGTTTAACCATTTCCCCCCTAGATGGGCCAGTAACCTAGGACAAATCACTGAGAATTGGGCACTATACCAAAAAAAAAAAATCTTCACACTACCAAGCACAATAGGAGATATCATTGCACTTATTATTTTTTTAGCCTTTAGAAATCTTCTCCAACTTTCTTACTGGTGGTATATAAAATATCTACTAGGAGCTTTAATACATTCTCTGTATTCTGTCTTTCAAAGTGCCTGACACTTTTATAATCTACAGTCTTTCTGGTACCAGCTTTTCTATTTGCCCTGGCACTGGAAGAGATATGTCAACACAACCTGCTGGATAATTTTAGTCTTTTACTGTCTTTTAATCTGCAGTTCTTATAAAGGATATTATTATTCATCTCTCTGGATTCCACCAAATGAACGGTTATTTAGAAACATTGTATACAGAATGTAGGTTTTCATGAACACAGTTTATAGATGGCATTACTTCCATGTTATTCAGCATGAGATAATCAAAGGGTGCTAATTTTATTAACCATAATGTTGGATCAAAGTAGAGATTGGTATGGTTCCTCACTCTATCTCTTTATCACAGTTGTATCTTCTACAATCTGTGATTTTTTTCCCAAATATGCAAGAAGTATTAAGCAAACTGTTCAAAAAGAAATGCAGAATTGAGTCCCAAATATGTTTTTTAAAAATCGACTGGACTTTCTTGTTTTTCCTTGAAGATGTTTCACTTCTCATCCAAGAAGCTTCTTTAGTCTGAACTGAAGTTTCTTGGATGAGAAGCGAAATGTCTTTAAGGGGAAAAAAAAAAGTATAGCTGCCTTTTGAAAAAGCACGTTTGAGAAAACCATGATCTGGATGACAGAATCTCCACAGACATACAGACCTGAGGTACTCAATACATCATCAGCCTTAAAAGTTTGAAGATACAGAAGTACATCAAAGCCATATCCAGATCAGCTTCCAGTAGTGTTGAATAGTATTCATGAGATCCTATATTTTTTAGAAATTAAGTAACTTGTTGCCCTGACGATTGAACACTTTATTGCAGGATTACTTATAGCAGTTACACAAGGTTCAAAGTTGCAAATGGGTTGCTTTTTAATAATCAAAATGGGAGTGAAGACAGAATGTTCATTAGTTTCTCAAACCTGATAAATTAAATAATTATAACCTAAGGTTAGAGTAATATATCACTGCAATGTTTTCTCCAAGCAGCATGAGAAATGAAGTTCACACATATATTTTGTATCATCTTGTATCACAATTTCATAGACATTTCTTACTCTGCTGCATGCACTTGGGGTCAGTCTCTTACTAGCAAAAAGAATGCTGTTCCTTGGCACTCTACTGATGGCTAGAGGGAATCCCAGCACTAAAATAGGGACTTGGCTCACCATTGTGATGAGGGGATCCATCCATAATGTGGCTGGTGCATTTTATCAACAGCCTCTCATTTCTGAAGCAGGCATTTCTTCTATTTGCCCGGAACTCTGATGCCATGACTAATGTTGAATGACCCATCTGCCCATTAATCCACTTTTGCATAGGGAATGGGAGGGAACACTCTCATCTTTTGCTCATAAAGCATCGAGTGGATCTTATAGAAGGCATAGTATGTATGTGCAGAGTAATTCAGTCATCTCACGGGGATGATTTAGTAGTGACTTCTACATTATGGCTAAACTGGCTGTCTTGCTGCCCCTGAGGAGTGTTGAGGTTCTTAAGTAATGGTGGCTAGTGTGGAGATTAACAGATTAACAGAGTTGGAAGGGACTTTGTAGGTCATCCAGTCCAGCCCCCCTCCCAAGCAGGAGACCTTACATCATTTCTGACAAATGGCAGTCCAGTCTCTTCTTGAACGCCTCCAGAGATGCTTTGGGAGTAATCAATATCTTGAAGTAAAGTAGTAATTTTTTCTGCATTGTTTGCTCAACATTTCTAGGTACACCTAAGATAGCTATCAGTATCATACTGGCTGCCTTGGCTATTAGTTAATAGTCTTCCTGAGAACTCCTTTGTCAAAACCTAAAGAACCCTCTTTTTACATCTCAAGTGGTAGTGACTGTTGGCAGGGGAAAATATTAATCTATAGGCATGGTCTCATTACCTTTGGGGTAATGAGAAGAATGGTGGTATATTGTTCTTCCTCCCCTGTTCAACTTTTAAGCAGCAGTGTCTGTCTCTTCCATGAACCCTGATTTGAGTGCAAGTGAACTTATTCACCCTCCTTAGAGCAGACTGCCAGTGACGTAAACAGAAGGCATTAGTCACTCCTTTGCATCACTTAGCTTTCCAGAAGTATGAGCAAGAAGGGTATCAGAACTCCACCAAGAAAGGGAAGTATCCAGAGGCATGGTTAGAGGTGTCTTTATTAAGGCTGTTTCTGTTGCAGCTATTGCAATCTGGTACTGTCTGCACATTCATACACAGGGAAGTTGTTTAATTCTCCTTAAACAATTGATTTGTGCCCAGGGGCAAGGAGTTGCTCCTGAGTTCTCAAGAAGGGAAGAAGAAGACTGGTGTACAAAAGGTTCACAGCTAAGGGTCAGTGTCCCATTTTGCAGGATATGAATATTTTAGATGAGCCTGTGATAAGTAAGAGGCAAGTCTCAACTCTCTCTTCCCTCCCCCCACACGTTGCATAGACACAAAACATCACTGTGTGTAGGCTTATTACTAACCTCTCTCTCACTCAGACCAAAGAACCAAATAAGATGTGGTATGAAAAATCTATGGGAAAATATGAAGCAGTTTTGGTGGGGAGGGAATAGAGGAATTTCTGATCCACAAACTGCAACTTCCTGTAGTCACCTTCAGTAAAAAAAAACCCAAGAAAATACTCTTGGAAAAACACACACTACAGCATCAAATCTTATCTGACCTTGGAAACAGGTCTTAGATAGTGTCTGCTTAGTGTGCATTGCTAAAGGTTGGCCTTGCCAAGCACTGATTATTTCTTTCACCAGCTGTGACAGATTGTACCAAGGCATTGATCTCAATCCTAATGAGATACCAGAGCGATACTAGGGATATGTGTATGAAGGGGAATGGGATAACTTCACAGTTGCTCTTCAGCAAATCTCACTGATCCCTATCAGTGGTAGAAATTCAATCATGTCCTTTTTGAAACTCAAAATATTCCCTGTTGCTCAGATAATTGTTGCTTAAGGTTGAGTAGAAATCTTCACGGAATCATAAGAATTGGAAAGGAACATTTAACTATTAATATCCTGCTCTGTGAAATAACCTAGACATACCTGATAGAGCACTATCTGACTTTTACTCAGACACAAATTATGATCTCTTACTTGGATAATTGATTCCACTTTCCAGTAGGAATCTATTGAAATTATTTTTCTAACATTCCATTAGAATTCATACTTTTATTCATTATTTTGAATCCCCACATTCTGAAATAGTTAAAAACACAACACCCTATCTTTATATCTTTAAATTTGTAACTTCCTTTCAGATATTTGAAGATTTCCAACCCCACCACACCATACCTGACCCTGGTCCTTTCTTTGATGATAAAATAATGTCAATTTCTTCAACTTTTCTTCAAAGGAGTACAGGTGAAACTCGAAAAATTAGAATATCATGCAAAAGTTCATTTATTTCAGTAATGCAACTTAAAAGGTGAAAGTAATATATGAGATAGATGCATTACATACAAAGTAAGATAGTTCAAGCTGTGATTCGTCATAATTGTGATGATTATGGCTTACAGCTCATGAAAACCCCAAATCCACAATCTTAGAAAATTAGAATATTACATGCAATCAATAAAACAAGGATTGTACATAAAACAATATCGGACCTCTGAAAAATATAAACATGCATATGTACTCAGTACTTGGTTTGGGCCCCTTTTGCAGCAATTACTGCCTCAATGCGGCGTGGCATGGAAGCTATCAGCCTGTGGCACTGCTGAGGTGTTATGGAAGACCAGGATGCTTCAATAGTGGCCTTCAGCTCTTCTGCATTGTTCAGTCTCATGTCTCTCATCTTTCTCTTGGCAATGCCCCATAGATTCTCTATGGGGTTCAGGTCAGGCGAGTTTGCTGGCCAATCAAGCACAGTAATCCCACGGTCAATGAACCAGGTTTTGGTGCTTTTGGCAGTATGGGCAGGTGCCAAGTCCTGCTGGAAAATGAAGTCAGCATCCCCATAAAGCTCGTCTGTGGAAGGAAGCATGAAGTTCTCCAAAATCTCCTGGTAGACGTCTGCGTTGACCCTGGACTTAATGAACACAGTGGACCAACCCTAGAGATGACATGGCTCCCCAAATCAACACAGACTATGGAAACTTCACACTGGACTTCAAGCATCTTGCAGTGTGTGCCTCTCCATCCTTCCTCCAGACTCTGGTCCTTGAGTTCCAAATGAGATGCAAAAGTTGCTCTCATCAGAAAAGAGGACTTTGGACCACTGAGCAACAGACCAGTTCTGTTTTTCTTTAGCCCAGGTAAGAAGCTTCTGACATTATTTGTTGTTCAGGAGAGGCTTGACAAGAGGAATATGACATTTGAAGCCCATGTCCAGGATCTGTCTGTGTGTGGTGGCTCTTGATGCACTGAATCCAGCCTCAGTCCACTCCTTGTGAAAGTCCCCAACACTTTTGAATGGCCTTTTCCTGACAATCCTCTCCAGACTGCGGTCATCCCTGTTGCTTGTACACCTTTTTCTTCCACACTTTTCCTTTCCACATAACTTTCTATTAATGTGCTTTGATACAGCACTTTGGGAACATGCAACTTTGTTTGCAATTACCTTTTGAGGCTTTCCCTCCTAATAGAGAGTGTCAATCTTTCTCATGATTGTGATTTCTACTGAACCAGACTGAGAGACCATTTAAAGGCTCAGGAACCCTTTGCAGATGTTATGGCTTAATTAGCTGATTAGAGTGGGACACTTTGAGCCTAGAGTATTGAACCTTTTCACAATATTCTAATTTTCTGAGATTGTGGATTTGGGGTTTTCATGAGCTGTAAACCATAATCATCTCAATTATGACAAATCACGGTTTGAACTATCTTGCTTTGCATGTAATGAGTCTATCTCATATATTAGTTTCACCTTTTAAGTTGCATTACTGAAATAAATGAACTTTTGCACGATATTCTAATTTTTCAAGTTTCACCTGTATTTGAAGTACTTTTTCACAAGTACTACTAGCAAATATCTTTGATTATGTGTCTGCCATTCTATACTTGTTTGTTTTGTTCTGTCTCCTAAATGAAGAACTTTACATTTGTCCATATAAAGTTTAAACTGATTGTTAAGTTTCATTATCTTATTTTCAACTTTGTTTTGTTTCTTTACAGTGTCAAGGTAGATGAAAATTAGATTCTGTCCTTTAGGAAATTAGCTATAAAGATCATTTTGAATTTTATTTTGAATACATTAATATGCTATCCCATCCAGTTTTGTGTCATCTGCAAATCCGATAACCATTGTCCCCAGTTCTTCACTCTGAGAATCAATAAATGTATTGAAATATTCAAATCTCACAATTGTGCTTTGTAGCACACTACCGTATTTGATTCTGATAACAGATCTCTAGTTTTTGGTATGGCATAAAAGTGCCCACAAAGCTTCTCATAAATTGTTTTAATGGTAAGAAGCCTGACTAAATAGAAGTCTGTTTTGTTTTCCAGGAAGAAAACGTTCTGCCATTCAATTCTATTTATTCAGTGAGACAACTGATGTGCTATGAGAGTGAACCTCTATCATTTCACTATGGATCCTTAGGAAAAGAGGTGTAAAGAATAATGCAACAGGGAGCCTGCCCAAAAATATGATTTTCAATTATCTTCTATATTCTATGAAATTGAGCTTAATGTTGTAAAAATGAAGAGAAATGAGTAAAGACATGTATGTTAAGAGGCCTCCAACTTCACTCTCTGCATAGAAATTGTATTCAGGGAGGCAATAGATCATTAACCAAAGAGATCAAAGGCAGTGATTTTATTGGAATTGTATATGTACTTGCTATCTTACCTCCTTTTTCTATATTTTGTTTTTTTTCAATTAACTCCTTAGTTCTAGAGATTTGGTTTAATAAGGAGATTCCTGATTAAACCTCCCCTACTGCAAACCATTCTCTCTCAGTCAAGCTACTTCACAGGGTGGGTGTGGAGAGAAATAGCTCTTGTACTGTCCTTGTATGTAAGTGCCAAACAAAACCAAATACCCTCTCCAGCCCTAAATACTAGATTCGTATCAGATTAGGACAACTAATCCTCCTGCTCCTTCCTCTAGTTTCTGAAGGAAAAAAAGCAGCAAAACAAGGCAGGAAGGACAGAATTTGTTTCTAAAAATGGGATAATTGGATTACCCCAATACAACTACTTCCTTCCTCTCTGAAAGATCTGCAGTTTGTTTTTGGAAATCACCATCCATATCTCCTTGATATGGATCAAGGAGAGGCAATAATAGGCAATAATACACATCATATAATAGGATTAATGTATCTACGTTCACCTTGAAATTTGCATTCCTATTACAGGAATGACTGTATTGCTATTGCAAGTATACTGTAGATACACAGTAATTATGAGTAAATATAATTTTTTGTTAGACCAAATGTGTGAGTATCTAAGCATTTCCCCCTGACTGTTGGAATAAATGCATATGTACTGCATATGAGTCCCTGTTTATGTCCAATTGATTTTAGTGGGTTTAATGCTGAAACACGTGCTGGAGGGCTTCACTGTGATGTGTACATATGCCTAATTGCTTTGCTGGATGGCAACCCTAGACAAATGTCAGACAAATTAAAATCTTCTCTTCTCCAGGGCATGGTGACTCTCCAGTTTTTAACATAGATGAAGTAAGAAACAAGAAAATATGCCACCCATCCCGTGCTTGAACATGACCTGCAGTTTTAATGTGAATAGACACACTTCTCACCCATCCAGTGATCTTTTGATTTCATGTGAAACCTAAACCATTCTCTGGAATGTAGTTCAAAAGGTATCTTCTGTGTCTACATTCCAACTTGTGTACCATGTGTGAGGTTACATCTGCTTGACCATCCATGATCTGACAGTTTAGTGTCAGGCTGTCATTTTGTGTCATATCATATTAGTAACAGGCTCTCAACAATTATGCAGCCATGTGGAGGATTCCTCTCCCGCCCCCACTACAGAGATGTGAAAGCTAGATTGAGACCAAAAGATGCTTTTAGCATCCCACACTAAGTGGAACTGGCACAGCACCTTGGGATATCATGAAAGAGAACGGCCAAAGTGCAAGAGAAGGGCATTCTACTTTACTGGACTCTCTTTGCTAATTTTTCCATATTGTTTCCATTTACTCTCCATGACTTAGCTTCACATAAAGTTGGAAAGATTATTTAAAAAGCAACATGTTGACGTTCCTTTTTCAGAGGGGAAGGCACGTTAGCCTTTCGCCATAAAGCAGTCCTCTAGCACTTTAGAAAACAAGTCATCCAACCAAAATTAATGCAGACTGTGTTTGTGCTTTTTTAGGTACCCCCCCACCCAAAAAGATCTTTGGAAATTCCCTTCAATTTTAATTCAAATATTCCTATATCTGCACAAAAGTAGCTCAGATGTAAAAGAAAGTGGGTACGAACAGACTTGAGATAATGTTTGTGGGCCATACCCACCAAGAAAACTTAAAGAAACTAGTAGGGACAAAGCTATCTGACCTCAACTTGATCTTCTAAGTTTTCCAACAGTACCCTCATTACCATTTTAACTGTGTCCATCCACCTTGCTGGTGGTTGTCCTCTTCCTCACTTTCTTTCTATCTTTCCCAGCATTACAACTTTCTCCAGAGAATTAAGGTCTTTGCATTATGTGTCCAAAGTAGGATAATTTGAGCCTGGTCATTTGAGTGAGAACTTGAGTGAGAACTCTGGCTTGTATGTAAAAATATAGTGATCATCTACAAGAGCAAAATGAGGAAATTGAATTAAAATAAGGAAACTCTTCTCAAAGCAGCTCAAGAAAGAAAAAAAATGTGATCAGTAACTACAGAATATGGATCAAGAAAACTAGGTTTAGCTGAATGCTCCATGGTGAGATACTTTGCTATGGGAATCAATGTATTTCACAGTTCCTTCCTTTGTAAAGAAGAAAAACAACAATTTGATCCACAAGGATCATTCAGAGACTAGGCCATGATTGGGGATAGCCATATCTAAATCATTAAATGCTTTTAGGTAAAGTAGTATTTACTGATTTTATAATTGGCTTTGGAGAATATTCATCAAATGTCATAGCTGGTTATTACTAAGGTATACCTTTCTATCTTGCTTGTATGCTGCCTTTTGAGGAGGAAATGATGAAGATGATGATGATATAGAAATAATTGCCTCAAGTTTTTGTTTCATGCAAATCAATGGTTTTGAGCATGGAGAAAGCTCCAGGGAGGTACCAGAAAACCACAAGGCCTAGTTTTGTCAAACTCATTCTGTATATTTGCAAAAATTATTACTGTATAACTTGATTCCCTTCAATGTCTAAACAGCCTGTTGTGGCGCACAAATCCAGGTTGTAGTCTCAGGTCATTTTATCAAAATCCTGGATTTTCTGGTAAATGAAGCATGCAGAGAAAAGAGAACAGCCTTCAAAGAAACAATATAATTATAGATTAGATTTTAGTAGGGAGCAGCAAGACTTCCCAATGGTTTACAGACTTGACAGAAAATGAACCAACCTGATTATTATTTTCCTTTCCTTTATTTCTGTGATGAAGAGATGTTAACCTTTTCCTTTCTGCCTGTCAACAATCGTGACATTTAAGTGTGCTTTCTAAAGATTCATCCACATGTAATTGGGCTCAGGGTGTTCCAGAGATGTACCGGAAGAGTGAACACAAAGGGAAAGACAAGAGTGACCTGCTGAACAGGTATCTTTGAGTGACTCAATAAACAGAGGGCAAATTAGAAGTAATTGTAGAAAAAAATGAATGGGAATTCATTCATAAAGTACAATCGCTTTTGTGAAGCGCATCCAATTTAACTTCAGAAAAAAATAATTACCAATGCCATTGGGTATGTCCAAGCAGCAAAGATTCTGCACTACCTTTGAAGAACCAGTCCAACTCTTTCAGTGTAGGCATGAGAGCCGGTTAGGTGTAGTTGGTAAGGTGCTAGCCTAGAAACCAGGATATTGTGAGTTCTAGTCCTCCCTTAGGTATGAAAGATGGCTGATTGACTTTCTCTCAACCCAACCCACCTCAAGGGACCATTGTGGGAAAAATAGGAGAAGGAATGAGTATTATGTATGTTCACCTCCTTCAGTTATTTATAAAGTAATAAAGGAGAGATAAAGAAAAATCTAAATAAATAACACATGAAAGACATTGAGTCCATGATCATGGTAAGAATCAAACCATGTCCCAAAGTCCAAATATATGAAGAGCTTTCCCATGCTTCACATTTTTGGTCCAAGAGGCACATTTGGAATCTGACAACATACTATGAACCACAAAATCACCCCTGAAATAAGCAAGCTGCTTACGGCCATCCCAAGGTTGCCTGTATCATTTTCCACATATGGTGAAGCCACGTCCAGGCAAAATCCAGGGCTGCAGCTGCCTAGCATTTTAATTTTTAAAGAATGCTTAGATACATTATTAGAAATAAAGGTGATTCTAGCCAGTGGAATTCTGTTCCTCAGCTCATTATGGTGGCTTCTCAGAATGGCTCAAATGCAGCTAAGTAGACTTTTGGCTCAAATTGCATTGGCTTTTGCTTCCACGTGTCACAGAAAAGGAAGCTTGCCAACTTTTCAGAAGGAGGGAAATACGTAACTTTAAAATTTATTGAACTTTAATGTGGGTATTTAATTTGCCAGTCTTGGCTCAGGATCTAGATAGAATACATTGTACTTCCCAGCCATGTTTAGAGATAACCAAGTGTTCTATTAATGATTTATGCATTTGCAATAGCAGAATTTTCTGCAGCTAACAGTAGATTATTTTGATAACTCTGGAGGCACAATTCCTCCTTGTTTTTTCATCTGAACCAGTTTTGATATAGCAGAATGGCAAGTTTTCTGACTGCAGGGCACCGCTGCAAGAGTACCTCAGAAAGAACTCTACTTGATTTAGCCTGTTCTGTCTGACAGGCTGTGTCAGATTCCTGGTACTTATTTTACAAGATTCAGTCATTTGTGTGATTAATTCTGGAAAGGGCATAACAGCACACCCTCAATCAATCTAATAAACTGATGAGAGCCTGAATAAATGGATTTAGACAGTGCCCCTTTCTCAGAAGCTCTCCTATGTAATCCCATTTATACAAGGCCTATTGATAAAAAAGTAAATTAGGTTTTTATCATTCTGTCAAGGTTTGTTAAGAAGATAGAATTAGGTACTTAATAATTTGTGATTTTCTGGCTAGACACGAGACATAGAAAAGATAGCAGGTTACTCAACTGGGAAAATTAACAGTTTACTAAAGAGGTTGACTTTCAATTATCTGTTGAACACAGTGCTTAAAAGAAAAAGAAAAAAAGATTCCTCATTATTTGGATAGGAAGATATAAAACATCTTCCTTTCTATTTTTCCATAAAATTGAGCTGAAAGGGATAAGGTTCCCCAAATGGACAAATGTGGGAGATTCAACTCAGTTGGGACAATCTGTAAGTCATTTTTACAAACCTTTGGAAGAAGGAATCTGCCAGTGAAGTTTTTAAATAAAGTCTCCCTCCCTCCCAGTTTATCATATGTAAGCATGAAGCAAATAACAGAAATCACTTACAGATTCATTTGTGTTTCCATAATGCATTTTCTACGAAGTCTCTAGAATTTTCCAAAGTTTAGCTACTGCAGTCAAGTAAGTTAACAAGAATAAGCTGCAGCTTAACCAGGATGAGGTCATAACATCAGAATGTCCATGGCTTGGTGAAAATTAATCACTTTTCTGTGCTTGTGGGTGGAATTTAAGAGCCCCTCCCTTCATCAAGAACTTGGGCTTACATCACAAAGTGGACTAGGACGTTCCCCACTTTTAGCTCCTTTCCAGCTTGTCACTGATCTGTTCTCCTGTAACTTCTACATCTCATTACAGTACTGGGATGTAGTTTTCATGGGGCTGCCTCAGAAATTGCCTAAGAACTTGAACTAAGTTGCATTAGCAGAGGGATACAATCAAGATCAAATGGGGTACTAATAACACTTACTGAAACCACACCTAGAATACTGCATCTAGTTTTGGTTACCACACTATAAAAAGAAGTTGAGACTGTAGAAAAAGTCAGAGAAGAGCAACCAGGATGATTAGGGGACTGGAGACTAAAACATATGAAGACCGGTTACAGGAACTGGGCTTGGGTAGTCTACTGAAGAGAAGGACCAGGGGAGACATGATAGCAGTCTTCCAATATTTGAGGGGCTGCCACAGAGAGGAGGAAGTCAAATTATTTTCCAAGGCACCCGAAGGCCAGACAAGGAATAATGGATGGAAACTGAACAAGGAAAGATTCAACCTGGAAATAAGGAAAAATTTTCTAATAGTGAGAACAATCAACCAATGGAGCAGCTTGCCTTCAGAAGTTATGGGAGCTTCATCACTGGAGGCTTTCAAGAAGAGATTGGACTACCATTTGTCAGAAATGGTGTCTCCTGTTTGGGCAGGAGGGTTGGATTAGATGATGATCTACAAGGTCCCTTCCAACTCTGTTAATCTGTTAAATCTGTTAATGCAGAGTGCTCCTGATACCCATCAGAAAATTAGATAAATATTTGCATCCTGCTCAGATTAAGGCCAGTTTTAAATACATGCACAATTTGAGAGATTTAATTTCTCTATGTCTCTCTTCCCCTTTCTACTAATCCACTTAGATAGTGACAGTCCCCAAAATGATTTACTCTGTTTGCCCTCCAACTGTGCTCTCCAACTTGAAGAGCTATGGAAATCTTTGCTAGAATTTAGGGGCAAGGAAAAAAATATTGCACGATGCTGAATTTCTGTTGTAAAACATGGTTAAAATGAGCTTTGGTTTTAATTTGCCTCCTAATATATACAGTTTTTATGTTTTAACTGTATGCCACTCGGGGTTATTCTGTGAGAGAGATAGGAGATGGTTTTTAAAATAAATAAATAAATAAATAAGTCAGCTTTCAATTCACAGAAATGTTTGTATCCAGACAAACAGCCTATTGGTAGAAGAGGGAAAGGAGGAAATTTCCTTTTTTCCCCCCCCGTTCCAGAAATTTTCTCACATTCATATCAATGCAGACCTACTTATAAATTACATCAGGAAAATTGTCCATTCTTCTGACAATTTTTAAAAAACTGGAATCAGAACCATCCAGCTCTAGTAAAGCCTCTAACTCATGAAGACACATGGAAGGAGAGCCCCTGTCCACTTTTCCAAAATTGTTCCCCTTCCCTGAAACCCTTTCTAAAAAGATATCTCATTCAGGAGGACTTTAGAACCTTACGGATAGATCTGCCTTCAATCCACTTTCAGATATGATATTGTCACACCATTTTGTGGTTCCCATCAGACTTCTAGAGTTTGCAAACACCGGTATAACAAACATATCTCAGATTGGAACCTTGATTTTAACCTTACAGCAATGTGCCCGCTCCCGTATACTACATACGGAACTCAAAAATCATCTAGACAATGGAGAGAAGGACCTGTACATTGATTACTGTGCAGACTGTATCAAAAGAAAGTCACACAACCCACAAC
Organism: Pseudonaja textilis; assembly: GCF_049901715.1. Taxonomy (NCBI): domain Eukaryota; kingdom Metazoa; phylum Chordata; class Lepidosauria; order Squamata; family Elapidae; genus Pseudonaja; species Pseudonaja textilis. Next base: position 55,327,659 of record NC_141990.1, on the reverse strand, counting down.
TCAGCATCCGAACCTTCTTCAACCAATCCACCATCACCCAAAACTAGGCACGCACGCCCCCAACTACCACAATTCAAACTACAACTGGCCTTAAATGCAAGCTACTCAATGCAAGAAGCCTTGTAAATAAAATACCTGAATTTCTCCTCTTACTAAATATGGCTAAATTCGACATCATATTTGTCTGTGAAATATGGCTCAACACATCTCTCCCTGACTCCATTACCTCAGTGAAATCTGTAGAGGAGGTGGTGTTGCCATCTTCTATAAAAAGTCCTTACATCTAAAAAACATCCAAGTTACCCAAGAGCTTGCTCTTCCTAAGACCATTATCTGTGAACTGACCTTAAACATCACATTTCGGTTCTTACTATGTTACAGAGCCCCTGATTATGGCATTGAACATGTAAACAAGCTAAATACACTACTAACATGGGCAGCATCCTGCCCACACACTTTTATCTTTCTTGGTGACTTCAATCTACCTCATATTAACTAGACCCTAAATGAATGTACAACTGAATCCATACATGCAACCTTCTACAATGCTGTAACAAATCTGGGACTGGAACAACTAGTAACCAACAATACTAAACAACTGCCTTGATCTCATCTTCTGCAATAGTTTGAATTCAATTTACAGAATACAAATTAAGGAACCCTTTTCCACAACATGATTGAGACATGATTTTGTCTCAACATATGTCCACACAAAAATCATCACAACAACAAAATCCCCAATTATAACTTCAAAAAAAGGCAACTATGATCTTATAATCAACAATCTGGAATCAATTATTAACCAATCCATTATCCTCCACTTAGAGACAAACAACCTACTCTCTAATAAACAATTTGGTTTCAGAAAAAAAAAACTATTCTGTAATCTGCAACTCTTACACTGAAAAAAACATGGACTACACAACTCGATCAGGGCAAAGCAATAAACGCAATCTACATAAACTTCTGTAAAGCCTTTGATTCAGTGGTACAGAATAAACTACTACTAAAACTAAAATCTTATGGTATCTCTGGACACCTACATAACTGGATAGAAGCATTCCTGTCAAACAGACAACAAATGGTCAAAATTGGGAGCGTCCTATCAAATTCTGTACCTGTCAACAGTGGTGTTCCCCAAGGCAATGTTTTAAGACCAACTCTCTTCATACTCTACATAAATGATCTCTGTGATCATATTAAGAGCAACTGTGTTCTGATCTAAGTGCTAGAGCCCACTGTAACTACATAGCCAAAAAGGCATTAAGAGTTGTTAATCTAATCCTATGTAGCTTCTTCTCTGGTAATAACACACCACTAACTAGAGCATACAAAACCTTTGCTAGACCTATACTTGAATACAGCTCATCAGTCTGGAACCCATATCATGTATCTGATATTAACACAATTGAAAAAGTCCAGAAATATTTCACAACAAGAGTTCTCCGCTCCTCTACTCATTGCAGAATACCTTATGCCATCAGACTTGAAACTCTAGACCTAGAAAACCTAGAACTACGCCGCCTCCGGTCCGATCTAAATATAGTATATAAAATCATAACAATACAAGAGCACACAATAGATACAAACTCAAGCTTAACCACACCAAACTTGACTGCAGAAAATACGACTTCAGCAACAGAGTGGTCAATGTTTGGAATACTCTACCTGACTCTGTGGTTTCTTCCCCAAGCCCCAAAAACTTTAACCTTAGACTGTCTACTATTGACCTCACCCGCTTCCTAAGAGGCCTGTAGGGGGCGTGCATAAATGCACCAATGTGCCTACCATCCCTGTCCTATTGGTTTTTTTTATTTTTCTTATAAGCATCTATCTCATGTATTCAAAAATATGCTTATTCTTATACCTGTATCTTGTAAGCGATTGACAAATCAAATAAATACTAAAAAAAAATTACTAAATACTAAATACTAAACCAGAAGTTTGCATCCTGCTGCATGGAATGGTGGCCTGGCATTGACCATTTCTGTGCAACTGGGCAGTTGGACATAGAGCATGTAAATCTTGATGATAATGAGACAGTGAATAAATTACATTCCTTGTTAAAAAGGACATCCATTTTGTGGAATTGCGGCAGCTGCTTCAAAGTACATTCTTTTGGAGCAGAGCTTAGCTCTTGGAAACTTCAGGGAAAAATCCATGTTGCTGTCTTAGCCACAGCATGAAAGTGATTAGCCATTTGTATCCCTCTGAAATACTTTTGACTCTTCAGTCTATCCCATTGCCTTGAGTTTTCCTGGTGGTTTCCCATTCAAGTTCAAACCAGGTCACAAAAGAAAAGTTTGAAAACAAAATAATGCACCAGTGACCTCTAGTGGATACAAGTGGATTTGAATTTACAATGCAGGTGCTCCTCAGCTTACAATGGCAATTGGGACCAGAAAGGCTACAGCTAAACAATGGGATCATAAAGAATGATGTCACATGATCATATTGTGTAGCGACTACAATTCTGATGGTCCTGGTTGTTGTCATTAAGTAAGGAGTCTGTGAGGTGTTAAAGGGACCCTGACCTTCAATTTCCTGCTGGCTTTCCTGTTGTTTTTGCTTCCGGGAAGGCAGCAGGGAAACATTAAAAATCGTGATCATGAGATCACCGAGATTCTTGATGGCTGGGATTCAAAGTACCCGTAATAAGTACCATTCAGTGCTATCTTGACTTTAAATGAATGGTTGTTGTAACCTAAGGAAACCTTCCTGTACTTTCTGACATTTTAAATAAAATTTCCATTACCTATTAAAGATGTTATGATGATAAGAATAAAAAAAATGAAAATCAAGATATCACACAGGCTACTAGTAACCTCTTATTGAAAATACATTAAAATGCAATTAATCTTCTATTTCCCATGGAATGAGTTGAACTTTTACAATGTAATTATTTACCACTTTTGGGGGAGGGGGAGATGGGAGGGACTTGCTTGCCAAGTATGGTTCTCTTCATCTGGCCAAAGCATCTAAAGAGGTTTTGCTAAAGATCCCACCACCCCAAAAAATAAAGTGGACATTCCACAGTAGCTCCCATTTTCTGCATGCTGCATCTTAATGATACACCTGGTCATTCCTGAAGGCTCAGAAAAAATTGTTTCAAAGGCCCTTTGGCTTATAACAGGATTATGGGCAATCACCTAATTGTTATCATTATGAAGTTTGAACAGCCCCAATCCTGGTGACTTTTTGAAATGCCTTAAAAACCAAGACCTTCCCTCTGGATTTAGGATCAGAAGGTTGTTGCTTTTACTTGTGTTGCTTGTAGAATGTATTTCTATCTAGTTTCTTTTAATTGTTTCATCTATTATTTATATGTGGAGATTTCTATGTTTATGTGTGCTTATCACCCAGAATTATTTGATTAAGAAGGTTGGGCATATAAATTTGAATACAGTAATAAATAAATAACAAAATAGCAATAGTAATAGCACTTAGATTTATATACCTCTTCATAGTGCTTTCCAGCCCTTTCCAGCCCTCTCTAAGTGGTTTACAGAGTCAGCACATTGCCCCCAACAATCTGGGTCCTCATTTTATCAACTCGGAAGGGTGGAACACTGACTCAACCTTCAGCCTGGTGAGATCCAAACTGCCAAACTGCTGGCAGCCAGTGATTAGCAGAAATAGCCTGCAGTACTGCATTCTAACCACTGCGCCACCACAGCTCTAAAAGTTGTTTTCATGTGGATTTGTTTCCTGCATATGGCCTGGAAGCTATGTTATATTGACTGAGACAGTGTATAAGTACCATAATAGATAGATAGACAGACAGACAGACAGACAGACAGACAGACAGACAGACAGACAGATATTAGCAATTTCACAATACATGAACCAAAGTTCAAATATTCTTTGAAAATGAATTTAGCACTGTAATTCACCCGTGTAATTACAATAATATATATACCTTTTGAAACCACCAAGTGCCCCAAATGAGATCATTTGATCACCGGGGAAGGGGTTGGGTGGGAGGGAGCCATTGGAGCTTTGAAAATGGTTCATAAGTAGTCCTGGGGTAGTCTGTTGTAACTTCAACCAGTCACTATATGACTGGTTGCTAAGTGAGAACAACCTGCAATAGAATGAACTGAACATAATGAATGGAAAAAAGAATATAGAGTATAGAATGAACTGAACATAATGAATGGAAAAAAGAATAGAGTAGAGTAGAGTAGAGTAGAGTAGAGTAGAGTAGAGTAGAGTAGAGTAGAGCAGAAGAGAAGAGTAGAGTAGAGTAGAGTAGAGAAGAGAAGAGAAGAGAAGAGAAGAGAAGAGAATAACACAGTTGGAAGGGACCTTGGAACCACCTGCTCTGAAAGGAAATCCTATATCATTTCAGACAAATGATTGTCCAATCTCTTCTTAAACACTTCCAGTGTTGGACCACAACTTCTGGAGAAAAGTTGTTCCGCTAATTGTTCGAGAAGCTGATATTTGTAGGTTTGCCTCTTTCTGCTCTTAAGTAAAAAGATAACATATATTGGTAGACTTCAATTCTGAAGTGTGCTTGTTTTCTCTAGTACCCAGAGTGTCTAGAGTATTGCCTACATCAAAGTTCTATGGAAATGGATAGGGAAAATGTGTTGATTATAAGTCCAATGAAACCACTTATTTTCTGCTTCAGAAGTGGCAATGGGACATGGGGATGGGAATGGCAATGGTGAGAGTGAATCAAGATTATGGCTATGTGTGTTGCAAACAATTCCTATAAGAAGAAATGGGAGAAGTCTAAAGATGTCAGTGTGTATACTGTGAAATGCTGAAAAGAAAAATGATTTGTAGACAAGGAAGAGAATAGAGGACCATTCAATGTAGTCTCCAGATATTGTGAAAACTCTCTGAAAGGCTAAAATCTTAGTATAAGCCATATCTCAAAAGAAATTCCAGAAACATAGAAAATGGATTCTGTGGGTACATTAGAAGCCAAAGGAAGGGCAAAGAAGGTCCAGCGGATGGACAAAAGGATGAGGAAGCAGGACTGTTTTGCATCTGTATTGTCTCAGAGGGGAAGCAGGGCCCTAGCTGATCATCAAAGAGAAAACCACAATTTAGACTAGAGAAGATTAAAAAAAAAAAGATTTTAGCTGATTTAAACAAACTTAGGTCTCCAGGTCAGATGAACTACATGCTGGGTTTTGAAGAAACTAGAAATGATTGCCTAACTGTTCTTCGCAGTCTCAGATTCTTCCTGGAGGGCCAACAAGATTTCAAAGGACTAGAGAGTAAATGTTATCTCCCTTTCCAGAAAAGGGAAGTAAGACGATTATAAACCTGTCAATGTGATATGTATTCTAGGCAAAGCTTCAGATTATTAAATAGCATGTTTGAGAGCATTTAGGCAGGCTACAATTAACAGAAGCCAGCCTCAGTCTATCTATCATAACCAAATCATGCCATATCTCCTCATCCAGTAGAGTTCCTAGTTTAGTAGATTGTAGAAATGCTACAGGCATAGTATAGCTGGACCTCACCAAAGCTATTAGGGGAGTTTCTCATGGTAAAATAAGGGTTAAGTGATACTACTCCGAGATGGACTACACTTGGCTGAATGATCACATCCAAAGAGCGCTCATTAATGGCTCTAGTTCATCATAGAGGAAGCATCCAGTGGAGTGCCATGGGACTACGATTCGGGTCCTGGCCACTTTGAAATTTTACCAGTGACTTGGATGAAGATTATTTAATGAATTTGCAGTTAATACAAAGGAGGAACAGGCGCCGACACTTCAGAGAAAGTATTGCAAAAAATCTATCCAGGCTTGGGCAGTGGGATGAAATGAATACAGCCCTTGAGTCATGATCGTTCGTTCAGTTTCTGTTCAGAGTTTACAGTGGTGCTGAATGGATGGTACTTATGGTTGATCCCTGAAATTATGGCCATTGCAGTACCCCAGCAATTACAGAATCAAAACTTGGGTGCTGGGCAGCCTGCCTATACTTTAAGACTGCAGGGCTCTTCAACTCCCCTCACCTGCCTATTCTCCCCCCTGCATCTCTACCATTTTATCCCCCTGCACTCCAAGATTGCTGCTGCCCTGCCCAAAGACACCCTCCCCATCTTGACCTTTTCCATCTTCTTGCTCCCGATGCTGACCCCTGTCCAGGACAGCCACGCATCATCAGCAGTGGGAGCAAAATATACAGGGCAGCAGCAGGGTCCTTAAAGTGCAGAGCGACAAAAGAGGTTCCATGCTATGCTGCTATGTTGGGGTGGTCATGGACTCCTGTGAGCAGCTGGGTGGCTGGGTGGGAATAGCTTGGATCGGGTGAGTCCTCGGATAACAACCAATGGAATTCAGTTAACGATGGCAACATAGACTGGTGGTATTGCTGTCACTAAGCAATGCAGCCACATGATATCATGGTTTATGCAGGGGTGGCATTCATTTTTTTAAAAAAACCGGTTCTGTGGGCATGGCTTAGTTGGTGGGCATGGCTTGGTGGTCATGTTATTGGCTGGATGTGGCCAACTCAATGTCACTCACATTGAGGCATGCATCTCCTCGCCTGGCCTCTCATGACTGTGGGGATGCTGCAACAGTCATAAGTGTGAAAAATGGTCATAAGTCACTTTTTTCAGTGCCATTGTAACTTTGAATGGTCACTCCACACAAGCTAAGTACCAGTTGAAGGTCACCCTGCTGGCTTTGTGCCTAAACGGGATTAAAACACACAGTCTCAGTAGCCTGATGCCTTAACTACTGAACCACCCTGTCTCTCCTTTTAATAATCCAATTACTTTGCAAATCATTTTATTAATCACAGGCTTTTTTACAAGAGGAATTTAAATGGCAAAGGGCCAAAATATTCAGTTAAAACACCTGGTGTATTGGCAACTTGTTTCAGATGCATTTCCTGAATTATAATTACAATACTACTAGAATGTGTTGTAGTTATATTTAACCTTACATCATGTTTCAATAAAAACAACTAAAGTTTATTCATAAGGTAGAAATTCATTATTTTTAAGAACGATGGGACAAAGAACTAGAATATTCTATGCTAATGATTCAACGGAAAAGGTTTTGTTGTTGTTGTTATTAGTTGCTAAGTCATGTCTGACTCTTTGCGACCCCATGGACCATAGCATGCCAGCCTCCCCCCATCTTCCATTGTCTTCCCAAACTCATGCCCACTGCATCAATGACAATATCTAGACATCTCATTTTCTTCTGTCCCTTTCTCCTCTTGCCTTCAATAACAATGATTCGTAACATCTATTAAATATATCTCCTTTGATGATCGTACGATGAAACTAATTCAACACAAACTTCTTTTCTGTGTCTACCATATTCCACAGAAAATGTTCCAAAAAAGCTGGTTACCGACCCCTTTGTGTTGAAAATGCAATATGGATGAGGAACACATGTAGATATGACATGAGTTTGTTCAATTAATATCATTTTGGTTTGGTGTTTACAACGCTTAGAATATGATACTATAGAGATCATTGTTGCTTAAAGATGCAATTATGTTTTTGAATTATATATTAAAAATATAGAATGGATCACAATATGGAGAATTATGGATACATACTTACAGCTGGAAGGATAGTTAATGCGGAGTTACAAGTATATATTACTTCCTGTCTATGAATGAGTCAATGCAGTAGAAAGACTGATTAATATTTCATGTGTCACTGTTTAATGAGTTACTGGTGTTTTAATTTAGGCTGAATGATATCTTTAATGTACACTATAATATGGTTTGGTCCTTCCTTCCTTCCTCCCTCCCTCCCTCCCTCCCTCCCTCCCTCCCTCCCTCCCTCCCTCCCTCCCTTCCTTCCTTCCCTTCCTTCCTTCCTTCCTTCTTGGAATCCTTAAAGATGGAACAAGCTTTTGGAAACTTGCTTGAATTATAAAACTGTTCAGTGCTATCATATCAGAAATGTAGCCCAAGTCCCAAGCCCAAACCATCAAAGCAAAACCATGCCTGGAGGCAGCATCTTATTTTGACCAGGCCCCATGACATTACTTCCTCCCTACCTTATGAATTCAAATATTAGCTATATATTGGAGTTAAAGTATTATTTTCCCTCTTGTTATGGTTCAGAGCAACTTGCAATGACTGGGCACAGGGGCAACAGAAGCTGGAGAGAGATTGATAAATTGTACCCTGGTGTAGTTTTTTGGTTTGGTTTTGCTGACGCAAGGATGGGTGATGATCACTACGGCTCAGCAATGGGAGAAGACTATTTCTTGGGCAAAATGGCTTCACAAATAATTTGGATGCCTTACATGCATGTAAGCAAAGAGAAGAAGAGTGTGACTATCAGGAAGGTGGACAGGCTCACAGTAGCCAGGAGGCACCACTGATACAGCTGAAGGATCAGATTAGGGTCCGATCACCATGGAGGAAAAAAAATCTATCCATTTGGACTCCAAATGAACATTGACTTGATGGCACATAATATTCAATTAGGTTTGTGCATGCATTTGTGTGTGAAGGAGACATCAGCAGCATTCACTTATATTAGCCAGGATGCCACAGATCTTCCTAGAGCTCTTCAAGCAGAACGGGCCCAATCTAAGCTCTGCACTACGGTATCTCGTTTGGAACAGTGGGGTGGAGCAGTTTCCTGTTGACAAGCAATATCCATCTTCTTAAATATTCATACCCTATTCTTGTGATTTCCCCGTCTTGCCAGCCTCCTTTTGTTAGGTAGGAACAAGAGAAGGCATAAAAGCAAATGCTGCAAGAAAATAGCAAGTGGGGAGCAAACATCTGTGGCTGATTTTTCCATCTCCACGTTGACAACCTTGGTCAACTCTTCGACCTATTAATGCTGCTGTTTTTCTCTCAATCACCTGTTGCAGAGGACGCACAATGAAGCTGGTGGCAATATGGAAGTACTCTTAAAGTCCCCCCCACCCCCTTCAATTGTGGATGCTTTGCACTCTCATAATGAATGCATTTAACTTTTTGAGATTCTTGTAATTTTTATTATGTACTGCAGGGGGCAGCAGAGTACTTTAAATATTTTCTTTTGTTTGCACAAGGGATGATTTTTTTTGGGGGGGGGGAACAGTAGAAGACAAACCAAAACATAAATCTTTTTTAGAAATTCATGATGTGGCAATTTGGATAGATCACTCTAAAATACTCAAATACGATGCACTTGGGGCTCAATAAACCTTACAGTTAACATCCCGTGAGAAAGACTAAGTTGTGCTGTGTGTGTGTCAGGTTTAGACTTTACCTCCTGAGGCACCGTTTCAAGGTCATATGGCTGGCAATGAAAAGCAGCTGCATACCAGCCCACACTTGAACTGACTGTTCCAAAAACATCTTCTTTGAATACGATTGGATGATGGGGGACCAGAAATGGGAAGTACCTAAGAGAGAGGCAGTTTACACTTTGGGAATTTGGCGCATGAATTTCAGTTCTTTACTGTATGTCACCTGACCTTTAGTAAACTATACCTTTCTCAACAAATGGAGTCAAGGATCGTTCTTGGTTAAAGGTTCAAGCTGAGGCAGGTCTGACAGTATGTTTCTGATGGAATGTGGTGGGCTACATTCCCAGGAGGAAGGGGGTACATTCTGGAGGAGAAGAGACAACCCAGTTCAGATAGTTTGTGTGAGAGAAAAAGGGTGAAGACAGTTCCTCCCTTATAGTTAATAGAATAAAAGAGAACGCTTTATATTCATATTTTCAGGACTAGAAGATTGCCCTTTCTGTCCACAACAGTTTGTTTAGTGATCATTCAAAGTTACAATGGTGCTGAAAAAGTGAGTTATGACCCTTTTTCGTACTTACAACCATTGCAGCATCCCCATGTTCATGTGATCAAAATCCAGGCACTTGGCAACTAACTCATATTTATGACGCTTGCAGTGCCCCAGGGTCATGTGATTCGCTTTTGAGACCTTCTGATAAGCAAAGTCAATAGAGAAGCCATATTCATTTAACAACTGTGCTACTAATTGAACAGCTGCAATGATTCACTTAACAACTATATCAAGACAGGTTATAAATGAGGCAAAACTCACTTAACAAATGTCTTGCTTAGCAATAGAAATTTTGCACTTCATTGTGGTGGTAAGTCAAGGACTACCTGTAACACTAACTCCTCTTTAATAAATGGGACTTTCTTTTTTAAAAGGAATTAAGGGAATAAATACTGCAAAGGCTCACTCTCTTTGAGCGTGTTATATTTAAGCCCCTATGAGGTCTGATGCTATGTTCTAATGTTGTCGTTGAATCCTGTTAGACTTTAAGCCCCATGCTTTGAAATATTACCTTACTTGGATCTTTTCTATTTCTTAGGTTCTTTTCTCAGAACTGCTGTTTCTTGAAACCATGAAGTAGGAAATGTCCAAACTATTATTGTGCCATTTTTGTTGTGTTCCTCAGCTCCTGACATTTCCTCTGCCTGTTGTCAAATATACAGTGGTGAATTTCAGGTGAATGTTGAGAAGAAACTGTACTTAAGCATTTAACATTAAGTAGTAAACAAATGAATTTAGTGGGATATGTTGGCTGCTGTTTAAGCAAAGTTGAATGGAAATCCTCAGGAAAAGAAAATACTGAAAAATGATGAATTAAATTTGTTGACCTCTCATAATGTCCCAAAATAGCTGCCAGCAAGGATTTCTGTAAATTAATATGTGGGCGTGGCTTGTTGGGCATGGCAGGGGAAAGATACTGCAAAATACCCTCCCCTCCCTGTTGTATATAGACATTTACATACTCGTAATACTACGTTCCGATTGGACAACCAAGACCACCTAGCGATTGGTGGTTAACAACGCATTATGATTGACCGCCTAAACGGCAGGAGGTTTAAAATGATGCCATTGGTTGCAAGCCACAAGCAGCTGCTATAAAAGAGGCTGCCGCGGCTCGAGTTTAGTTGAAGTTACTGACAGTTAAATAAAGAGCTGAATTCAACTCCGGTCTCGAGTCTGCTTTGTTCTGGCGATAGAACACTCCCCACCCCACTAACCTGCTTTCCAGCTCCCTTCTTCTGTGCAGGGCAACCAAAACAGACTCAGCTGATCAGCTGGTACTCAGGAGGCAGAGAATAGATGGGGGTGGGGCCAGTCAGAGGTAGTATTTGCCGGTTCTCTGAACTACTCAAAATTTCCTCTACTGGTTCTCCAGAACTGGTCGGAACCTGCTGAATACAACCCCTGATGCTAGCCAGATGAATACTGATGGATGTTGGTAGGGAGAGACAGAATTTGTTTTTCCTTATTTTCCTCCCCAAAACCCCAACCACATAGTTTCGTAGCAAAGCACGGGTATCAAGCTAGTAATTCTATAAACAGTGCAAATTTTGCAAGGATTTAGCTGTAAATCTGTAAGTAAATCTATAGAAATCTGTATCTTGGTATCTACAGATATCATACAGGTTTTCATCTTCTTTTAAATTCTTAGGAGACATAGAAATGTAATTCCCAATTTTGTAATTACATGACATTATAAAGTAGAACATGTAATTATTGAAGAAGCAGGTCTGCTTTGATCTGATTTCCCATAATAAACTTATATAAAAATGGGAAATTGCCAAGTACTGGAGGTTGCTTGTTTAAAGAGCAATTGCTCCTTTTTATTCTTCCTTGAAGAAATGATTATGAAATACATAAGACTCTTCTTCTTACATTGAAATGTTAATATTTTAACCCCTCGCTTTTAAAAGTTGCATTTTCAAATGAGAAAAGGGAAATAAATTTTATGACAGCTGAATTATCTGCTCACCAAGTTATAAAAACTGGCAGAAGAGAAAGTGATTTCTTAACCACAGAATCATCATTTGGCAAAGCCAAGCCAACAACTTTCCAGACGCATTCATTCAAAGAGGAGTAAAGCATGAAGAAGCTGAAGCTGTCATTCTTCCTCTGGCTACCCTTTTTCTTAGGTAAGGCACTTTTCCTTTATAAACTTTCCAGACATGCCTCAAGCAGCAACTCATCTCAGAAACTCATCTGAAAGTCAAAGCTGATCAGAATTTAATTTATCTTCATTATTAGCAGAATGAAAAAGCAGACAAGTTTTCATCTGACTAAAATAAAGCACGCCCTTGTTGCTGGTTGAGTTCTAATACTACCAAATGCTACCTCTGCATTAAAACTGATGTGGTTTCTATGTGGTTTTTATGTCTATGTCTTATGTGTGTGTGTTTAATTAAGAATTAAATAATAAAACCTCGGAGGAAGACTAGATGAGAATAATTATAAACAAGCCAGAGGAAAATATAAAGTTGATGACTGGATAGCAGATAAATCAGAAAGGAAATATGATTGAATAATGATTAAAGAGAAACAATGTGGAATTTGGTAAAGGGAATTTACGTGTTTATATGGAAATGGGATAAATTATAAGTACGTGATATAAAGCAATATGTTACCTGCCTTGTAAGGATCTACAATGGAAAGAGGTTTTATGTTTTTAATGTTTAATGATGTTTTGTTTTGTCTGTTTGTTTGTAAAATCAATAAAACTTGTTTAAAAAAAAACTGATGTGGTTTCTCTTCAAAGTATTTTTTTTTTTAATTGACTGGGTAAATACTAAGACTGGAGGACACAAATCCTGGTAAAAGTAGTATATATTATTCCAGAAGTATTTTACCAGAAGAGTACTACATTCTTCTTTTCGCAACAGAATACTCCAGACTTGGCTTAGACAACCTTGAACTACGCTGGCTAAGATTGGACTTAAGCTTAGTATATAAAATCATATGTTACAATGTCTTATCAGAAAAGTTTCACAAATAATTTGGATGCCTTACATGCATGTAAGCAAAGAGAAGAAGAGTGTGACTATCAGGAAGGTGAACAGGCTCACAGTAGCCAGGAGGCACCATGGCTACAGCTGAAGGATCAGATTAGGGTCCGATCACCATGGAGGAAAAAAAAAATCTATCCATTTGGACTCCAAATGAACTTTGACTTGATGGCACATAATATTCAATTAGGTTTGTGCATGCATTTGTGTGTGAAGGAGACATCAGCAGCATTCACTTATATTAGCCAGGATGCCACGGATCTTCCTAGAGCTCTGCAAGCAGAATGGGTTCAATCTAAGCTCTGCACTACGGTATCTCATTTGGAACAGTGGGGTGGGGCAGTTTCCTGTTGACAAGCAATATCCATCTTCTCAAATATTCATACCCTATTCTTGTGATTTCCCCGTCTTGCCAGCCTCCTTTTGTTAGGTAGGAACAAGAGAAGGCATAAAAGCAAATGCTGAAAGAAAATAGCAAGTGGGGAGCAAATATCTGTGGCTGATTTTTCCATCTCAGAAGAGAAAGTAATTTCTTAACCACAGAATCATCATTTGGTAAAGCAAAGCCAACATCTTTCCAGAAGCATTCATTCAAAGAGGAGCAAAGCATGAAGAAGCTGAAGTTGTCATTCTTCCTCTGGCTACCCTTTTTCTTAGGTAAGGCACTTTTCCTTTATAAACTTTCCAGAGATACCTCAAGCAGCAACTCATCTCAGAAACTCATCTGAAAGCTGATAAGAATCTCTCTGATGGTTTACATGCTAAAGCAGAGAAAACATAACTGAAACTAATCTAGGGTAGTGAAAAGAGCGGCTTCAAACTGAAACATTATAATGCCAAGATAGGTGTGTGTTGTGTGTGGTGTTTTGTGCTGATGACAAATGTAGGAACATTGGAACCATATTTATGAACTGCAGCTTCCCGAGAGAGATGCTTTTCCCATCATGATTTTGGATCGTCAACACCGTTGGCATAAAATGCAGAAAATGCCAGGTCACATAGCATTGTTTAATTTATCTTCATTATTAGCAGAATGAAAAAGCAGACAAGTTTTCATCCGACTAAAATAAAGTGAGCCCTTGTCGCTGGTTGAGTTCTAATACTACCAAATGCTACATCTGCATTGAAACTGATGTGGTTTCTCTTCAAAGTATTTTTTTTAATTGACTGGGTAAATACTAAGACTGGCGGACACAAATCCTGGTAAAAATAGTATATAGTTATTCCAGAAGTATTTTACCAGAAGAGTACTACATTCCTCTGTTCGCAACAGAATACTCTACACCACCAGACGTGAGACTCTAGGCTTAGACAACCTTGAACTACGCCGGCTAAGATTGAACTTAAGCTTAGTACATACAATGATATGTTACAACGTCTTATCAGTTAATGAATATTTCATCTTTAACCACAACAACACAAGAGCACACAACAGATATAAACTTAAGGTGAACCACTCCAAACTTGATTGCAGGAAGTACGATTTCAGCAACTGAGTGGTCAATGTCTGGAACTCACTACCTGATTCTGTTGTCACCTGCTCAACCCCCCCACTCCTTCACCCTTAAACTAACCTCTATTGACTTCACCCCATTCCTAAGAGGTCTGTAAGGGGCGTGCATAAGTGCACAATCGTGCCTACCATCCCTGTCCTATTATCCCCAATTAGTTCCTATTTCTTACATTTAAACTAGGTTTATTCTTATTTCTATTGTATTGTAAGCTTTTGACAAAATAAATAAATAAATAAAAATATAGTTCTGTAAGTAAGAGTTTGAGAGAAGTTCATAATAAGTGAATTTCAATTTTTGTTGTTGTAAGCAACCTCTATTTTTACACATTCTATGCAGTTGTGCCCTCCCCTATGAGAAAGAGCAACAAGATCAAATGCCAGTTCCACTGATACTTTTCATGCAAGTGTTTGATATTTTAATTAGATGCTGTTATTGGGAGCATTTTTAAGAATCCATAATTCAATCATTAGCAAGTGTATCTGTTGAAATCTGTCCTGTTATTTGTGTAGAAACCAAACATTTACAACCCCAAAACAACCATATTACTCAATCACTATGAAAGTTGGTGGAACAAAGAAATGAATTAAACAAACACATTTTTTTCTTAAAGGGACAGCAGCTCATATTCTGACAACCAAGAGTAAAATGAAAGAAGAAATTGAACTGGATGTAAGTCATTGTTTCTGCACAATTGCAAGATGGAAAAGGATGTGTGACATCTTTCAAACCTGATCTCTCATTCAGATGTGGCTATTTTTGGCTGGGAGAGCTCATGCATAAACCTAGAAAAGAGTGTACTCAGCTATCTTTTCTAGCTTTAGCTTTCCAGTTATTGAACCTGACTGGCCTGGCAGACGAATTTAATTCCTATTTATTAGCCTCTACTAATTAAGCAGAGCAACCTAGTTTAGGCTTGTCAGGCAGGTATATATATCAAAGTTTCACTCAAAGCAGATGTATCATTATGTAGTGTTAATCAAAAAGTAATGGGAGGCAATGGGGAAGGATGTTGTTCATATTTGGTTCTGAATTTTCTGGTTGCCCTGCTTTGTTTAATTAAGTACACAGTCTGAGGCAACAATTAGTTTGCTACCTGTAGTTCAGTAACGATGGAAGATGGTAGCCAGCTCTCTGTGCTAAGGACAAATACAGTTGCTAGTCCAACTAGCTTAGTATATGAAAGTATCAGGATATATGATTGATGCAAAGAGCCATGATTGATGCAAAGAGCCACAGGGCTTAAAGTGCAATATTGCAGGCTAATTCTGCCCACTGCCAGAAACTCAATCCTGAGATTGACTCAACCTTCCATCCTTCCGAGGTGGGTAAAATGAGGACTCAGATTGTACATTTGTAAACTGGTTAGAGAGTGCTATAAAACACAATGAAGTGGTATAGAAGTCTTAAGTGCTATTGCTATATTTGATAAAGAATGTAGACAGCCATTGTACTGACATGTCCTTGCAGAAAGTCTTTTAATGTTTTAAGTACAAGGTCTATAAAAAATATTTCCTGGAAAAGTGGATGAGCTTTCTTATTTTAGTGTTGTGGGTCTGATTGTCCATTATAGCATACTGACTGCCCATTCGCTCATATTGTTTTTCCTACAGCCTCTAAGGAATTACAAGTTACAAAGTTCTCATCAAACTTCCTCTTCAGGTATTTGTCCCAAGGAGCATATTAAAAGTAAAAGATAAGAATTATCTTATTGAGCACAAGAATGCGGGAGTCAAGTTTACTTATGTCATCCAAGTCCTAGATAAATCGGGGGAATACAATTCAGATCAAATGAAAATGACTGAAATAATGGATTGTTATTATTTAATTACAATATATTTTGTTTTATTAGTTAGGATAAAATATTTCATCCTTATTATTTAGAATTATTTCAATCAACTGTTATCTGCTTTGCACATAGCATTTAAGTGTTTGTGTGTAGCAGTGCAAAAACACAACATATACATATATCCACTTTTGGAATAAAGCAATATGCATGTGTAAAAGTAATTGTAATATTTTGGATTTGCCTTTATTTTAATTTAAATAAATAGTGATAAGGAAAACTATTATCGTACTTGGTTAATTGATAGCCTATGTTTTATTTCTTCAGTTCACACCCTGCGACCATCAGACATTCAAGTAGCCGTTGCTATAGGAAGTTTGGGAAATGTGAGTATAGCAGTGAATTCTCTTGAAAAGGGATTGTGCAAGAAGTACAGTAGCCTTTAACCAGATAGAAAAACTATTAGTCCGTTGAATCAAAGCAAACTTGCCAACTTATGAATTGGCTCCTGCAGCCATGCTCTGACCAACTACTTGATCTGCAACATTCCTAACTTTTCTTTCCTTATCACTCTGATAATTTATCTTGGGTGAATTACTGAAATCTCAAGGGTCCGTACATCGAAATGGATTTATCAAACTTTCTCCCATGCTTTCCTTTCTTCATACATTCTCTTTGTCTACTTTTAAGATTGTCACATACTAACGTAGTAGAAAAACTTAATTTCACCATCTAGTAAGTATTCTGCTCTAATTCTCCTATTCAATTGACCAAAGTCTCTTTATTGGGCCTTTATTTTTATAGTAGGGACCAACCTTTATTCCTTCATCTCAGCAGGTCTTCTTATGCAAACTGGCATTCTCTTTGAACTTCTGCCTGCTTTTTGTTCTTCATTTCTTTTTCTTGGGGGTTACAGATCACAGTAGTGGATCAAGAACAAAATTCATTACCATCATAGAATTTCCCTTCCAGTTTCTTTCCTGGTAATAGTTCAAAAAAACAACAACAATTTGTTGTCATCTTCCTTTTTCTCTTTATTTCCAGATGGGAGCTTCTGGAAAGGAGCAAGCAGATCTCTTCCAAAGGTAGTATCTTTTATTAGGTTCTGAGGACATGTTATTTTCCATTTATGTGCTTTGCAGAATTCCAGATCTTTCCTTTAATAATAATAGAAGAAATCTACCTGAGGCAGGAATCAGTATAGAAGGAACACAATATTACAACAGGAGAGACCATCAATACTTTCTTCAAGCAAAGTAAATGGAGCAAATATATGAGCAATTCAGCTGGTGAGGTGTTCCAATAGGGGACAGCTAAATAGTCAAATATATACTATAATATTGGGGACGCAGTGGCTCAGTGGCTAAGATGCTGAGCTTGTTGATCAGAAAGATTGGCAGTTTGGTGGTTTGAAACCCTAGTGCTGCATAATGGAGTGAGCTCCTGTTACTTGTCCTAGCTTCTGCCAACCTAGCAATTCGAAAGCATGTAAAAATGCAAGTAGATAAATAGGAACCACTTCGACATTTAGTCATGCTGGCCACATGACCACAGAGATGTCTTTGGCTCTTCAGCTTTGTAACAGAGATGAGCACTGCCCCCTAGAGCCAGAAACAACTAGCATGTATATGTGAGGGGAATCTTAACCTTTACCTTTTGTACCATAATAGGATCATATTTCCTTCATTTCTATCCCGATATTGAACAGGGATACTAATGGATATATTAGATACATTAGATACATTTCTGACAATGTTTTTTAAAATGCAATTTTCCACCGCTCCCAAATGGATTAATAAGTAGGAAAAGAAGTGTCATGGTCCAGATTCAGGATTCAGATTCTGAGTTTGAACTGAACGTGTGGTATGTCAGCCTCAGATTGGAATCACACGAGGCTGATCAAACACAGGCAGCAGCTGAGCAGCTTGGAGAGTCATGTGAAGTGATATAAGACCTCCCAAACGATGTACCTGATGTTTTGAGAGGAGAGCAGTACACTGAAGGTCTATTAGGCCTCTTACCAAACAAAGAAGCAGACCTTTGTGATAGCTGGCTGCAGCTTATATAAGAATCTGCTCTGCCTCTCTTCTCTTTGGTGGAAGCAATGTCTGACTTCTGGCTTGTGTGTGAATCCTGTTCTTGAATTTCTGACCCTCAGACAGGCTGAAACCTTAACACAGAGCTTTGAAACTTGGACACAATTTTGGGTGATTCTTCTGAATGTTCCTGTTTTAAAACAAACTTTGCCTTGTTGATACTCTTTTACTCCTTTGATAATTATGCTCCCTGAAAGTAAAACTGATAATCTCCCAAGAGAGCATCTGTGCTGAAATCTGAAGCACAACAGTGAGAATTTCATTGTAAGTTACATTTTCTCATCCAGTGAGCACATTGGATGATCAAAAGATTAGGGTTATCGCGATTTCCGGTTTGTCAGCTTCGGTGACAGCAGGGATTCGCTTTTCTCCGCGATCCCTGCTGTGCTAGCCGCCTTGGTGCCTCCGATCCTGACGGATTTGGAGGCTAAGGCTGCCCTGTTGGGGCAGCTGAAGAAAGGGGGGATCCGGACAGGGATTGAGGGGTATCGCAAACCCCCTCCCCAGCTGGCAATAACCCCCTTCTCTCAAGACGGTGGAGCGGCGGTCTTAATGGCCACCATAAAGAAGCTGGCAACTGGATAAAGAATGTGCAGGAGGAAGAAGAAGGAGTTTTAAAACGAAAGTTTTTTCTTGGTCGAACTGGGACCTTAAGGACATATTCAACACCTGGGAAAGTATTGGCTTTTTTCTGGATGCTACAATGTTCCCGATTGATGTTTTCAGTGGCGAAGAAAAGTGATGAAAAGGGAAAGTTACTCTCCGTCCCTTATGGAATTAACAAATAGACAAGGGAAACCTGCCTTTTAATAGAAGGTAAAACCTAAACTCCTTTGTTGTAAGTGGGAAGGGAGAGGCTTGGAAAAATTTTTTTTTACTCTAAGACTTTGCTGGAGAAGATGCCTTGAAGATAAAGAGAATAGAAATTAATTCTAAAAAAGATTTAAAGCACAGACTGGACGTTTTTTCTTTCCCTAATTTGACTTCACCCCTAGAAGAGAAATTGTAAAAAGAAGTTTGTACTCTGCCTGGACTGTTTGATGATTGCGGGATTTTGGGACTTCTGGGATCTGTTTTAAGTTTGGAAATAACTGATTGGCTTAATAATAAGAGGATACAGAAAAAGAAGAAGAAACAGTTTAAAATGGCTCTATCTCTTGATGAACTAAAAAAACAATATTTAAAAATAAGGAAAGAAGGCAAAGATGTTATGGGAGAAGCCCTTTGTTTCCTAGATATGGCGCTTGTCATGTGTCAGCAAATTAAACAACAGCTGGAAGAAGCCGAGGAAGAAGAAGCCATTTTTAATGAACTAAATGGTGTGACTAAGAAAGAAAGGAGAAAGAGAGGAGCGAAAAGGAAGGACTTAAGAAATAAAAAAATATTTATGAAAGAGAAAAAGAAGATGCAAAAATAACAGAATGCTAGAAAGCAAAAGGAAAGAGGAATGCAACAGAAAGGGGAAACCAAGAAGGCAGAGGTTTGGAGAGGAGGGGGTAAAAAGTTTAGGCGGGCTAAGAAGGAAAGGGAAAAGGGGGAAAAAAGTTACAAAGGTATAAAACAAGATGAAGAAAAGAAAATTTTTTTTAGGGATAATGGGTAATGTATGGGTTTTATTTTCTCAAAAAAAAGGGGATTCTGCAAAGTACACATGAGTATTGTAATAGTGGTATTTGTATTATAAGTAGATAATCAGAACTTTTTAAGATCTAATAAAAGACTAAAATATTAAGGTATAACTTTAAAATGTTTAATAATGAATGATTTTAAGTTTTAATAAAATACTAAAGGGAATGTTTAAAATATTAGTTTAAATATAGAGTTTAATGGATTAATGTGTTGACTGTTATGGATTTATTATTGTAGTATTGGTTTCTGAAATAGTAGAATGTACTAAGCAGAATCTGATTGGGATTTAGGTGTTATTTTAAATTTTAATTTAGGGGAATGATAGAAAGGCATCATAGTCTGATTAGTGATTCCAGGGGAAATTATTCTTTTTTATATTAGAAATGAGACAGATGTAAATGGAGAAATGGACGAAAGATATAAAAATATTTTTCTTTAAAGCAAGATTAAATATATAAAACAGAATTAAGACAAGGCAAAAGTGGAGAGGAGTTATATAATAGATATAGAATGGTGAACAAGATAGGTAATGGTATATAAGAAGAGCATGAATTCAATTGAAGTCCATACAAAAAGAGGTAATCTAGGGCCAAGTTACTTTCTAAAAGAAAGTTTTATGTTTTTATGTTTATGTCTTATGTGTGTGTGTCCAATTAAGAATTAAATAATAAAATCTCAGAGGAAGAGTAGATGAGAACAATTATAAACAAGCCAGAGGAAAATATAAATGTGATGATTGAATAGCAGATAAATTTGAAAGGAAATATGATTGAATAATGATTAAAGAGAAACAATGTGGAATTTGGTAAAGGGAATTTACGTGTTTATATGGAAATGGGATAAATTATAAGTATGTGATATAAAGCAATGTGTTACCTGCCTTGTAAAGATTTACAATGGAAAGAGGTTTTATGTTTTTAATGTTTAATGATGTTTTGTTTTGTTTGTTTGTTTGTAAAATCAATAAAACTTGTTTAAAAAAAAAGTTTAGGGTTATCTGACATATTTAATGTAATGTTTAAATTTTCCTCCATTACTACATTGAATAATAGCAATTAAGATTTTAATAGTGAGAAGAAAAATAGATGATTGCCAGACTCAAAAACAACCCCTTTCAGGAAATATGATTTTTTCCTAAACATCCCACAATATAAATAATATAGATATTAAATGGAAGGGAAGGAAAAAGACAAGGCCTAATACAAAGCTAATATATTCTGGTATCTGTTATTCTGTATGAAGGAATAATTAATTGATATTGCTATTTTTAGCTCAGAACAAGACTTTACTCAGGGAAGCATGAGAATACTTACAGGTATGTCTTAAATTCTTGACAAAATTATTTTGCTACTCAATGATTAGAAAAGTTTAAGAAAGTAAATGGTTCTCATTGTTTAGCTTCAAAGAGGAAATGGTTTTCCCTCCTTGTTCAGCCTTGATCTTGTTTAGTCTCATGATGTTAGATAGTTAAAGCTGATGCCAGTCTTGTAGTTAATCTAACCCATTCCTTTATTGTGTGCAGAAACTAGATCAATAGTTCAACTATAATCTATGAGCATATTGAAGATGGTCTGTGGGAAGCAAAATAACAATGCAATAATTATATAAACCCCCTGCATTACTTTTACATCCTACTCAGAGTTAGATTAATTATGGGGTAGTTTGTTGTTTGATATAATATTCTGTGAATTTAAATAGAGGTAAATCTATTGCACATGTGTGGTTTTGCTGAAGTATACTTTCTTTGTTCAAGCCTGTTTCATCCAGTCCTGATATCAGGGGCCACAGAAAACAAGTCTTTGCTTATTTTTAAGTGACATTTGAAGAAATATAAGAAGCATGCCATCATGTCTGTAGGAGGAGTGGCAGAACCTAAGGCCAGAGTTAAAAGAGGGATCAGCCTAGAATCCTTTTGTAGCCACAAGCAAACTAAGTCCAACCTCCCTTGAATTCCATTGACCCTTATTTAAATCCAAGCAAGTGTGATCTGTTAGTTGAGAAGATTCTGGTGCATAAACATGATAAGCAATAAATCAGTTTAATTGAACCTTCAGGTATGACCAGATCTTTCACACCTGACATTATCCTCCATTAAATTTTATTTTTCTCCTGGCTGAATTTGTCTGTACCTTTTAATTTTCCCTCATAGCACTTGTTTTTATTTTATTATTATTTTGCTCACCTTTACCTTCTGTCAAATTCATTAACATTTTCATTTATATCCTTGGAAGTGCTGATGAACCACACACTATCACTCCATCCCACCCAGTTTTGTGTTGTCTGTCAATTCAATATGTATTCCACCATTTCTTGGTTGAACTTAAGAGTAGGGAAGCTTTGGCCCTTTAGCTATTGGTAAACTCAACTTCCAGCAACTCCTCCTACTGAAAAACTTTGCCCAAAATACAGCTAAATTTCATCCGCTTTACTTTAATATGATTAATCATTAATTAGCACTGTGAATATAAACCAATTATACTTATTTTGTCTATTTTTCTTTTAGGATCATTAATAAAATAAATCCCATTCTTAGCCAATCTCAAAAAGCTATGCTAAGTTAAAATTGGTTAGTACTAAAGTGAGAGGTGGTTTGAAAATTATAGGGACTAAGAAGAAAACAATGACAAACTATTTCCAGAATAGTTTCATGGAAAGTAACAAGGTAGGAGGCCATAAAGTCTTCAGGGTTTGAGTTCAACTCAAAGGAATGTTACTTCATATATTATAATTAATATTATCACTAGCCATGATGAAATTCCCATTCTAGTCTTCCTTCTGTATCCCTTTTAAAAAATCCCTAATTTGTTGCCTGGTTGGTTTCATTGTCATGTGTGCACAAGTAGTTCCAGAGCCTATGAATAAACTGAACTAAGTTTATTTCTTTCAGCTCTTATTAGGATGTATAACCCTTCTGTGCAATATTACTCTCCCTTGGGAAACAGTGGGATTTTATCAAGAAATGGAACTATGTAAGTTCATTTTTTATATACTGGGCTGCTTCTTGTTCACCTGGGTGTCATTGTTGAATTGATGAATGATGCTATACAGAGGTGATATTCAGCAGGTTCTGACCAGTTCTAGAGAACTGGCAGTGGAAATTTTGAGTAGTTCAGAGAACCAGCAAATACCACCTCTAACTTGGCCCCACCCCCCAAGTATTCTCTGCCTCCTGAGTCCCAGCAGATTGGCTGGGTCTTCTTTTGTTGCCCTGCACAGGGGAACAGAGCTGAAAATCAGGTTAGTGGGGTGGAGAGGGAATGGGATTTTGCAGTAACCTTCCTCCAGGAGTGGGGTGGGAATGGAGATTTTGCAGTACCCTTCTCCTGGAGTAGGGTGGGAATGGAAATTTTACAATATTCTTCCCCTGCCATGCCCACCAAGCCATGCCCACCAAGACATGCCCACAGAACCGGTAGTAAAATTTTTTGAATCCCACCACTGATGCTATAGATGAAAATTATGCAGGAAATAAAAAACATTGTCAACTCATAAAATATTTCTATGGTCTTTTTAGAATTGCCAACAGAAAGAGAGTGGGGAGCCGTGGGCAGCTTGCATTCCATAAATGTTTTCAAAGATAGTTTCTAAATGACTGAAGTTTTTCTGCCACGCAAAATTCTAACTGGAGATATGATTGATGACTCTTGGCTATGGATGTGTCCCATTGGAGAATATGAATTATGATACACCCAGGGTGTGGGAGAAAACCAGGGTCAAGGGTGACAATGAATGATGGGACTCAGAGTCAGGTAGCTGTCAGGGATCCAGCAGTTACTCCCATTTAAATCATGAGTCTCGAGTCGAACTTCCAAAACTTAAAGAAGATTTATTAGGAGTAAACATGCCAGCATTGCCTGGGTGTAGCCGACTCTGAGACACATCATTTATTGTCACCCTTGACCCTGGTTTTCCCTCATCCCCCTGGGTGTATCATAATTCATATTCTCCGATGGGACACATCCATAGCCAAGAGTCATCAATCATACCCTCCAGTTAGAATTTTACGCGGCAGAAAAACTTCCGTCATTTAGAAACTATCTTTGAAAACATTTATGGAATGCAAGCTGCCCAAGGCTCCCCACTCTGTTTCTGTTAGCAGCTTTAAAAAGACCATAGAAATATTTTATGAGTTGACAAACATATTTTTGAAATAGGAGTAATTACCTATTTATTTACATGACACATTTCTCTGTGATGCTTTTGCTTGCTTTTCTTTTGGAAAATCATCAGAAGCATTCTATATTAAAAGGGAAGCTAATTGAACAGGAAAAACAAAGAAGTGGTTACAATTATTAAGATGCTAAGAATAATTATTTATTAATTATTTTTCATAATTAGGACTGTTAATAAAAAAGGAAATTGTACAGATAGCTCTTGATTTACAAATAGTCACTTAGCAGCTGTTTGAAGTTACAACCACCAAGGAAAAGGTGCTTTAAAACCCTTCTGGCTGTCATCAAATATCATGCTGTTGGTCGCACCCATCCAATTACCGCTTTTCAGAAGCTTAGCAACTGGCTGGTTGCAGAGTCCCACAATCATGTGACCATAATTTGTGATTTGGCAAAAAAAAAAAAAAACCCAAGCAAACAAACACCCATTCAGGAGAATGGGTTCAAACTTATGGCTGTGTGATTTGCTTAATAGTTGTAAAATTAGGTCAGATAAGGTGGCTGCGTCAATTTATAACTGGCACAAGTTATAACCAAAATTCCAATCTCAATTGTGGTCATAAGCTGAGGACTGCCTGTATTGTTATGTAGGAATGACACTTGGGAATGTGGGAAGGGAAATTGCTGCCTAGGGAATAGTCCAATAAGAGAGGGCGTAGCCCACAGCTGCATAATACGTAAAGAAACAGACTCATAAAGTATCCCTCTTTAGTTCCTGTATGGGAATATTTGTACTTTTGTAGATCCTATTAAGGTTACAATAAAATGGAATCATCTCATCTGGTCATGTTTCCTATCTAACCTGGGAAGGCTGACATCAGTCTCACAAGTGTGAAAGTACAAATATCCCATCATCCCCTTTAGTAAAGCCCTTTAGACTTTCTAAATACTGCACATCCTACTCATAATCTCTTATCTTGGCTTCTGAAAACATCACTTAAGAAGGGGCCATTTTATACTTTGGAATAGCCTGGATTCTGTAGATTAAAATTCATCTTTCTAGCTGCAAAGAAAGAATATTTACCTGCTTAGCCATTTCTCTCTTTGATTTGTGACACAGTGATCTTTTGGATGAAGCAAAAGAACTTGTGGAGAGCATGAGAGAGATCCAGGTATGTATATTGCAACATGTTATAGTGCTTATATTTATAAACTCTTGAATATTCAATGTTGGCCAAAAGCATTTCCATCCTTGAATCATGTACATCTATTAGAGCATACATGTCTTTCTGGTGCATTCAGGCAATGGTTCTATCAACATTTGTTGATTTCTCATGTCACACTTGTGTGATAGGATCAACCCTAATTAATTGTAACTTGAAATTCTGCTTTGGATAGAAACACTAATATTTTAAGTTTGAGTTAGGATATCAAAACGCTAAAGACACAAAGACATGAAAGACCATCAAATAAGCTTATAACAATAACTTGTTGTCTTTTGCTTTCTCTTGCTTATAATATTATGATGGTCAAACCTTAAAAATTAATATATTTATATAACATAGTAGCATTTAATTCTTGGTCCTATGAAACTAGGGGACACATTCCTTGTAATTCTGAAAATTCTGATTTTTTTTAAAGGCCAGTTTTATTTTTCAATTAATAAGACTACCTAAAATGTATTAGGATAAAAAATGGATTTAAAAAAAAAATAGAATCAGATATATTAATATTTAGTTCTCAAATGATGGAGAATTCTGAAGACGCCTAGCTTGGTGGAAGCCATCCATATCTTAGAAGCATTTTTATGAGAAAACCCACTCTGGACACTTCCCTCTTATCTGGACATCATTCAACTTTTTTCATGACAGGAACTTTCAGATTAGAGTCCAAACAGTACTTTTTCAAGAGGCAACTGGACTTTCTGGTTTTTCTTTGAAGACGTTTCTCTTCTTATCTGAGAAGCTTCTTCAGCTTTGGGTAAGAAGTGAAACGTCTTCAAAGAAAAAACAGAAAGTCCAGTTGCCTCTTGAAAAAGCACTTTTGGGATAACCATGACCAGGATGACTGAGAATCTCTATAGACTTCCAGATTAGAATTTTTAACCCTAACATTTAAACAGGTGCAATTTGTACAAAGTTCATACTATGATGAATCTATTTTTTTCTGTCTTGGTTCTCCAAACAGATTTTGGTAAAATTGTGAAGAGGACACAGTACAGCTCCTCTTTGTTATTGTAACTTAAAACCTTTATCCTAGTTTAGTTCAGTTTTATCCTAGTTTAGTTCAGGTTTATCCTAGTTTAGTTCAGCTAGTAATGTGGCCCCACAAGATTGGAACAAATGTAATAAAATAAAGGAAGTTAGCTATGAGGCCCAAGGCAATTCCTTTTCATTCAATGTAGTCCAAGCAAGCCAAAAGCTTGCATATGCCTTGTTTAGTGGTTAAGGCATCAGGGTAGAATCCAGGAGACTGTGAGTTCTAGTAACGTCTTAAGCATGAAAGACAGCTAGGTGACTTGTGGCTAACTTAGCGCAACTCACTCACAGGGTGATTTTTGTGGAAAAAATAGGTGGAAAGTATAGTATTAGGTATATTCACCACATCCATTTATTTATAAAAATAATAATAGTGGGATTAAAAATATTTTTAAAAATCAAACAAACTGCTTAGGACAATTATTGTGATCTGGCCATTCAGAAATATTGAGGACAGGTGTATCCGCTGTTCTCTTTAACCACTTCCTTGTGATAGCTTGTGTTCTTTCCCCTTAGTTGTTTGACTATCAAAATGACTGGAAGCTAATCACAGTTTTTCACCTGTGTTCTTCGCAGAATTCTGACTCCCAGGTAAATTAGAGGCATGTGTCTTTACTTGTTGGTGTTGATGTTTCTTGGATGGTGCCAGCTTTCTTTAGAATATATAAGCCACCCTAGGCAGGGGCATCTGCAGGGGGCAAAAAATGTATGTTTAATACCCGTAAAAAAGGGCTGGAGTTTTGATTACATTATCATGGCTACTATATTGACTTTTTGACCGCTCCTACAAATGGCCTTTCATCTAGGCCAGGGGTGTCAAACTTGTGGCCTGCGGGCCAGATGCATCACATGCTGGTCCCGCCCCTGCCCAATTTAGCGAAGGGGGAAAAAAAGTTCCGATACGCCATGTGACACCACCATGACGACGTGAGTTTGACACCCCTGATCTAGGCAGCAGTATCTTCAGGATCTCGTTGTGTTTGTCTGAAAGATAAAAGCTGCACTGCTCATGCAAAATTGCAATGATTGTAAAAATGGGGTGTGGCTGTATTGCAATGCTGCGAGACTGATTTTCCTTCCCAAATAACATTTTATTTTTCCTTTAGTGGTATATTACACATAATAATTTGTATTATTAAAAATAACTCATTTTCGTAAGGGATAAGCTTTCTCTTCTTGAAGATTTAATCAAATATTTGTAAATCAAAATGTATTAAACATTCTTAAATGTGTGTACAGTAACAGTTACTCATCTCCCACATTTTAGAAAATGCTATGAATACCACAGTTAATTATTTAATATGGAAAAATCATTTTATTTATGCTGGCAGTCAAAGTAGCAGATAAATAGCACTGATAATACAGTACTGAAATTCAGCAACAAATCAATTTCAACAGTATATTTGGAGATTTTTGCATTTTTCATTTTAAAAAAATGAAAAAAATGAATGATTTGTAAATGATATGTAAAATATATTTAAACTTATGCCTACTTGGCCACTAAATTCTTTTACACTATTCATGTTGGTCCACTTCTCATTTCATTGTTGTCATGGCCTCTAAAGTACATTTTTAATTTTAAAAAAATTGTGCCAAGTTATGAATAGATTGCCCTTTTGCCTAATCTAACAAGTAAGACTTCACAGGACATTATGTAAACTCAATCACAAACCTTGGAAAAGGTATACATTTGTTGTCTTCACAAATACATATTAAAAATCTTTTCAAAATATAATAATTTTAGCAGAAGAAAAATCTAACAGAGTCCCTGTTAAAAAGTATATGCCCCAGTTAGAATTAGGGTTTAGTTCTAAAATTATTGAATATAGATTATTTAATGCAGGAAAGGAGATGGTTAATCCATAGCCATCTTTTCATTGATTAAATTAAGAAATAGAAAATTCCCAATCTTTTCAAGATATATTTACTTGAGATTCCTTTCCATGCTGGTGAAATGACAGATATGAGAGGTAGACATTATTCTGAACTGTTTGATGGAGTGAAAAAGTTCCACTGTTGACCATTTTCTCATATAAATTGCTTTATTTCAAACAGGATATTTCCCGCCTCAACAGCATAAAGAAACTTGAAAGAGTATTGGATTTTTTATACAGAGAAGTATGAACTTTTTCCCAGCTTCAATAATTTTGAAACATTGGAGTTATTGATATGGACTTATGTATAGCATATGCATATCCCTGTATCTCTGACAGCTGGTGTAATATAGTTAACATAGTTAAGGGAATAGGGAGACCCAGTTCTTATAGGCAGCTGGGTGGTTTTGGGCCAGTAATTCTCCTTCTTTAAATACTAGATTGGAAAGTTGAAAAATACTTATCTATTTTGGGCCAGCAAAATAGAATATAACCTTCAATCAAAGGACCTTCATCCTGTAATGGATTGATTCAGCCTGATATTATTATTACTTATTACGGTATTAGTAATATCATACACACAAATATATACAGACCTACAGATATTCTGCTCACTGTTATATTTGTCCCAAGATGGTTTATAATGTAACAATAAATATGAGCTCCACTCAAACTATTGAACATGAATTATTGCTATTTTTACAATAAAAATTGTAGTGTTTATAATAAATCCATTGCCCACATAAAACATTCTCTATGGGAAAATGTCTGGTTGCCTAATTTATTCACATTGAATTACAGAGGTAGTTCCAATGTTGGAACATGTAATTAGTGTGCAGGGAACATCCTTCCCCTTGGAAAGTTGGGGAAAGTTGTTTTAGAATTTAAGTAAAAGTAATAAGATCCAGCTCAATCTCACACACCCTTCTCATTATACTCATACATCACCTTTGTTGATGTATACATACAGCTATCGAAGTTTTGCCTACAGATAATAGCTGTTAATATTATTTTATAATCCAAAAAGCTTAGTTTCAGTTGTGTACAGTTATGTCCATACATAAATAGCATGCTTAACCTAGATACTCAGTTGATCCCCAATACACTAAACCAGGGGTCCCCACAGTTTGGAGATCTCTGCACTAAACTCAAACTAATCAAATAGGTGTGTGCAACCTGCTCAGAAGCCTAAGCAAGAATAATTCCAAACAACCTGTGAATTGTTGTGAATTTATTTGGTAGGTTTTCACCTGATTTAAATAAACTGGCTGTATGAATATTGCTCAAGCTCTTTCATAGGCTAAATCAGTATCCATTCTCTCAGTGAAACTTCTTTTACCATTCTCTTCCATCCTGAAATAGTGAGCAAGGATTGCAAAGGCACCAAGGTTTATAGTAAAGATTGGCGGTAGAAATCCTTTTCTACAATAGGAAACTATTAAAGTAATTCATTTGGCTATTCTTCTATCACTGCAGGTTCCTAAAGTCTTTGTAAATCTGGTGGATTTTACATTGCTCCCAATCTCAACTCTTTCACACACAGATCGGAATTATGTCAGGTAACCCAAAATTATAAATTGAGACACTTTTCCTCTTCCATTTTAGCTATGTATTGTTGTTTTCTTTATTTTTCCCCCAGAGGTTTGTCCCAAAAATGCTCTATATGATTTGGCAAATCACTAGTCATTTAGGCTTCACTCATAAAAGTTTTCACTTGGGGTCCTTTGGCCCATTTCTGTATTACCTTAACACGTACCAGATGTGCATGTTGATTAGCACCTGGAAACTGAATTTTCCCTATTGTGGTGCCTTTCTAGAATTCCCAGGCAGTTGAGGAATTTCCAGGTTAGGGATGTTTATTCTACTTTCTTAGACACTCCAACAGGTTGTGTGATTGTAGGCATCCACAATGACTTATTATGAATCATGATAAATGAGAACTTATGCAGTTTGCATGATAACAGATGATTTTTGTAAGCTACTGAAAGTCTGTTTGATTATAGCATGATGGAAACATATTTAATAAATGTCATTTCCCTCCTTCTGTCCCTCTGGACACTGCACTGTGGTATCAGATATCGGACTAGGATGGAGTAGATGCAGGTTCAAAGCTGCTCACAGCCATGGAAGCTTCTCCATCAAGTTAGAGCCAGTCACTTTCTCTGCAGAGAAGTATTCTTGTGCTGGGGGAAAATGGAAGGAGAGAGAATTATGTTTGCTACTTTAAGCTCCTGCTTAAAGCAGCATACATAAATGGAAAGGAATGGAATATAGCATTCCATAAATGGAACGTAAATGGAACAAACATGGCATTTGTGATAGATTATTTCACTTTAAACATTCTAAAATGACTGAAACAAAAGTAACAAAAAATAAACCCCATAACATATTTTCTTCTAAGCAAAAGTGACTCTCAGAACCTATAAATTGCATTTCTTATTTGTACTTAATATAGCACATTAGAACACTTGTATCAATTGTGAGTATCTTGGCATTTGGGAATCTCTGGACTTTATCTGTAAATAAATACATAGGAGACAATACTTAACAAATAAACTTTTATCAGGCAGTTATGTCAGAAAATAATGCCAATCTTTTAAAGAGGAAAAGTAGTGATATGCAAAATATTTTGAATCTGAAATGTTTTGAGCTTGAAGCTTCCTATTTCAAGTTAAAAACAGTTGTTCTGAACTTCCTGGACATGTGCCCATTCTGTTCCTGAACTCTGGAAGTATTCCAAATTGAACAGCTCTTTGAATAATTGATTGGAATATTGGAATATTTCCAAGAAGAACATACCATCCAATTCTGAGCTTGAGATAGTTTAAATTCAAAACATTTTGCACATTCCCAAGGAAAAGATAGATTAGCTGGTTATGCCAAAAAATTGTCTATTGAAGACACCCATTTTTCCTTTGCTAGATATCAAGAGATTTCATGTTTTAAATGGAGATTTTATGGCCTTCCATATTTTTACTCTGCTTTCCTATTGATGTATTCTAGGAATATAGTTCCTAATTCATGCATTTGTTTCAAAGACTGTTCCAAATTAAATGCGTCTGTACAGAAATGGGTGTATCAGGTGAGTAACACGGTTTAGTGAAAAGAGAATGTGCCTCCCATTGTATATTACAAATAGACAACCTGTTTTTAATGTTTCGTATCCCTTTTTCATGGTATCATCCACTTCTACAAAGGAGCCTATCATGACCAATTTGAGAATGCTTGGGACAAGATTGTTACAAGGTCACCATCATCACCATCAGTTGCTAAACTGATGAAATGGATGGAATCTGCTGCTAAATATGTCTGATTACTTAGAGAAAGCAAGAGCATCACTGGGATGTCCTCATTTCTGAAATGCCTCCAGGATATGGAAAGTCTACTGTGAAATCCAATGCTAGCCTTTCTAGGCTTATGCTTTTCTTAAGAAAATGGATTTATGTGAAACGTTTCATAGCCACTGGGGCATTTTTAATGGTTATTAAAAAATAGATTATTTTCCCTATTTTGTTTATATTTTGACTATGTACTTTTATTATTCAGATTTACTAGGCACCATAAATGGGCTTTATTTAAATCAAGGAGAAATGTGAATATTGCACTCAACTCTCTGTAGTTTTTTTTTAAAGTTCTTGTTATCCCTTTCTATAGGATGCTTTGGAAAAGTTACTGGCTTCTAAAAAGTATGCCCTAAGGAGAGATTTCACTGCAAGTCTCCAAATTTCATTTGAAGAAGAAACTATGCCGCTCGCAACAGTAAGAATTGTAAATTTCTTATATTTTCTAGGCCTTCTTCTTTTCTTTTTCTCCTCTTTTCTTTTCTTTTCCTTTCCTTCTTCCCTTCATTTTCTTTGTTTCTGTGTATGTGTGACTTTGACTGCAGGAACTGTAGGATTTCAGAAGTGGTTTGCCATTGCCTGGTCTGTTCAGGAGTCTATGCAGTGTTGGCTCAGAGAGTGAGTGGAACAAGTTAAGGAACAATAGGAGCTGGTGGGTGGAGCACAGGGAAGGAGTAGTGTGGAGAAGGTCTCTATCAAGCCTTTTCTAGCAATCAGTGCAGTTATACTGCTGCTACTGCTTGAAGTCACTATAGTCCTGGTCTCCTGCAAACCAACTGTGCTACTTATGAACATCCATTCTTATTTCAAGTCAGAAGGCTTAGGATTGGAAAGTTAAATTAACCATCAGGAGAGACATTGGAGTTTGTTAAGCTTGGATAACCAAATATTATTCTATGGAGTTCAAGTCCTCACCAGTAGGAATTGAGTTCTTAGACCTTTGCCCTTTAGACCAATAGCAATAGCTCTTAAATTTACAGTATATAGTGCTTTACAGTCCTCTAAGTGTCAGTATATTGCCCCTAACAATCTGGGTCTTCATTTTATTGAGCTCAGAAGGATGGAAGGGTGAGTCAACAGGATCTCACCCTTCCGGGATTGTTTATTGAGAACTATATTCTAGTTTTAGGAGCTATAGCTATAAGAAGATTTGGAAAGAAGATCATGAACTCTGGGTGCCAAGTTGTCAAAGCTTCACTGGGGGCAAATAGACATGAATATTGCAACCTTTTATGACTGCAAAAAACCCACTAAAAGGCTAAAAGGACATCCATTCTCCATACAATGGACTGAAAAGCTTCTCTTTTCTAGATAAACAATTATGCTGATAGTTCTATTGGAGGATTGTTTATAAATTAAACAGTCATTTTTCTATTGTTAAGGAAGATAATTTAAATATTAATAATTTAATTGTACAATGAAAAACACATATAAATAATAATAATATATGTAGTATACATAATGCATATGAGATGACAAGTTTGGGATTTTTAAAAAATGTGTATACATAAAGTAGTTGGGTTGGTTGGATTGCCTGCTTTAAACTAAATGTAAAAATATTATTCAATTTACCTCCATCCTTAATTATGTTGCAGGTTGATTGTGATGTTGATTATTCACTAAAGGAGGCAATAGTGAAAATCGCAGGAAGGAAAATTGCTGCTGTAGGAATAGGACTTTGGAACAATATGGTAAGAGGACATGAAAATGTATGGAAGACTTCACAGTGTTTTTCATTCTAAGAAAAAGCTGCAGTAGGAATGAGTGTAGCCTTTTTTTCATGAAGAGGCTTTGAGATAGTGACTAATCAGAGACATATCCTTGTAACTAAGCAAGAATTTGAATTCAGGTGACTATAAAGCAAATCTGTCATTCTGACTACCTCCTTAGGTATAACATCTTCAGCCTGGTTTCTTTTCAGTGTGTTGACTTTCAATTCAACAGCCGCATAAAACAGGTATCAGTGACTTCTGCCATAAATGATGAGTTCTAACTTTCTTTTGGATGTGGACGTCCTTCACTTTAATGATCTCCATTTATCTGATATGGAAGGACAAAAGTTAAATCCTTGAATCAAGATTGCAATCTTGGATGAAAAGAGCTGCACTTAGTTATCTTGATCAATCTCTCTTTTATCCATAAACACACATAATGATGTCAAAGTTCTTGTCTCAGCCCTCCATTTATTGCCAGTCAGATGCCTTGATAAGGGGACAAAGGGTGGTATCCTAGATTATTAAATTTGATTTGCTTTTAAAAAAAAAAAATCACAACACTTGAATTCTAATTCCAATTTAAAATCTGATATACATGTTTACTTGAGCTGGAAAACAGATTGTTGAATTTCCCGCTCTCTTTTTTTAAACCTAATTAAAAAGTTTGCAATCTACCCATTCCAGTATTTTAAAAGAAAAGCTTTATTGCTAAACTATAAACTCCACATTTCCCAAGTGGAAAATTTTTTCAATCTTCTGCCCATCACTCCCTTTTAAGCCACTTCTCATTCTTCTTTTCATAATTCTTCAAAGTTTCCCGATGAGCATCTCTCTGGGTGCTTCTGTATTAATGGCTTCAAAGAGTATTATTCAAAAGATACTGTACAGCTGTACCATCTGTTGTGAACACAATTATTGTGGTAGGAGAAAAGCCAGAGAATCAGTGTGGAAATAAAGAAAGCAGTTGTTTGATGAAGACATTGCCCACAACACACTATAAATGAGGCAAATTTTACAGATCGTGAGGCTGCCCTTTAACAATTTTGGAATGAGGCAGAACTCTACTTTAATATAGCCTAAGAACTGTTGTGCTTCACTATCCAGGTTCTCTTATTACCAGAAGAAATGACCATAGGTTTATTTCCCCCTTTTATGTACTGTAGTTTGCAAGGGTGTAATGCATAAAAGTAAAATGTCTGATAACTGCCAGAATTTAAAAAAAAACATCAAGGAGGCTTGATGTTCTAGAGAAAAAAGTCCATAAGAAATCAGAATAAGAATAACAAAATAACCGAATCCCTGTAGTTCCTTATACACAGCTTAATTTTCCTTAGTTATTTATTAAATTTCATTTACTTATTTATTACATTTTACACCACCAGCCCCAAGGAACAAATGTCTTGTTCTATGAATATGATACAGGAAAAAAAAGAAAATTATTTTATATCTCTCTGTATCAGTGGTTCTTAAACTGGGGTTAACATTCCTTCATGTTAGGACCAGTTTAGTCAAGTGCTTCAGCTAAGAAACACCTATTGCTTGTATCCATTGTACTCAGAAGCAAGGCTGTTGTCCTTGTAGTAGGCTTACAACTCAACCCTTCAAAGGAGTAACAGGAGGACTGATGAACTGAGCAAACCTCATTTATGGTTTTCTTTCTATTGTTTAATTTTAGTTGACTCCAACTGGTCAGAAGAAGCCCTATCACTTCACAGAAGTACCTGATCCAAAGTGTCCTTCTCAGGTAAGAGAACAATATTTTCTGCACACAACTTTAATATTATTTCTTTTTCCAGAGAAATACTTTCTCTCACTGGGGTGAGCAAAACATGTGTGGCTCTGTGGTTCTATGGTTGTTAGTGAACTACAATACCTTGTAACTCCAGCTAAGATGACTGATTGTAAAGACTATTGGATGTTTCTATTTCAGCAACACTTCCAAGATTGATTTCTACCCTTGCTTCAAGATTTATATATAGTACCTTCCAGATTGTGGCTAATATAAATTATTCTCCAAAACGTCTGCTGGCCACCAAGTTCAGGAAAGCTGGTTAAAGAAATTTAACATAGTCTTTAAAACTTGCATTATTTCTACGTATAACAGATAATGTTAGATTGCCCAGAGTTACCCTGTGGTAAGATGGGTGGCCAATATGTTTTACAAATAAATTTTAAAAAGTGTTAGAAGAAAAAAAATGTTATTCTGTAAATTTCTGTAGGAATGAGCACAATACATATAACTAAAGTGATATACAGATAAATTTTGCTTCTTCCCACATTTCATGGTACACTATCCATTAAAAAGAATCGCACTATGCCCATAAAACATGTAGCAAAATGTGTAATAAACGTATATTTAGAGGCATTTTTTAAAAAAAAGTAAATCTGAATATATTTGCATGTAGCTTTAGTGCATTTTTAAATAAAAATCTAACTTAAGGCAAAAACAGAAAAAAATGGACAAAACACAACCCCCCAAAAGAGGGATGCATCTCTAAATTATGAGTACCTATTCTGTAATATAATTTCCTTTTTGGAACAAATGAATTGGTACATTGTATCCTTTGACCAGCATGAGTTAATAACACTGCAGTATAGTCCAAAAGTTAATGAACAGTTATAATTAATCCTAAAGGTTAAAGGAAAGCAATAATTTTCAAGAAATATACCCCTTGCTGGGGAGAAATAACAGAAGAAAGGTGTTAAGTTTAAATTGTGATCTCATTTCTTTTCAAAAAGATCTGATTGGCCACTGTGGTGATACGATGCTCTCTTGCTCTGTGCAAAAACTCCATAACAACTGTTACAACCTGAGTGTAACAGTTCTGAGCCATTTTGGACTAGCTATCCTCTGCAGATAGTCCTCAATTTACGACCACAATTGAGGCAAAATTTCTGTTGTTAAGTGAAATAGTTGTCAAGTGAGTTTTGGTCCATTTTATGACCTTTCTTGACACAGTTCTTAAGTGAATCATGGCAGTTGTCAAGTTAGTAACACAGTTCTTAAGTAGCTTCCCCCTTGACTTTGTCAGAAGATCACAAACTGTGATCACATGACCCCATCTCACTTCAGTTGTCATAAATATTAATCAGTTGCCAAGGATCTGAATTTTGATCATGTGGCCATGGGTATGTTGCAACACTCATGAGTGTTAAAAGAGGTTATAAGTCACTTTTTTCAATACTGCTGATACTTCCAGTGGTGGATTAAGGCTCACTGGTGCCCTAAGCACTGACAAATCTTAGTGCGCCCCTCCTTTGTAACATACTGTACAAACAAAACCAAGCTGAGGCTCCATAAAAGTTTTTGTGGTCCCCCCCTTTGGGCCTGGTGCCCTAAGCATGTGCTTAGTCTGCTTAATGGTTAATACACCACTGGATACTTCAAACAGTCATTAAAGGAATGATTGTAAGGCGAAGACTACCAGAAGTGATGGAACAATGCCAGGTCCCCTCTGTCTTTGTGCTTTCTTGTGTTTTGTGTCAGGCTGATGTTTTGCACTACAGGGGGAAAAAAACAGTAAAGGTTGGTTAACCATGACCTGAAAGTGAGACAAGGACAGCATCACTGGTGCATGGAGTAAAACTGGGGCTATTTGATTATTCTGGTCATGCTGCAAATAGCTAATGAAACAGGATGGCAATCATCACCAAGTGTTGTGATGAACAAACTTTCCAGAAGAGGAGCAATACATTCCAAAGTCTAATTCAGGACTGAAGACAAAAAACTTTCCCACAAGCAGTTACGAAAAGAAGGAAATGCCGTTTAAACTAAAAATGGCTATAAATTATAAAGAGGAAAAATAACACAAACCATACTGAAGCAATTAAAGCAAGATGTCCACAGATACAGGAATACACACTGGAAGGATGCCAAACTCAGAGAGGAACAACAGACTAGAGATATTTCCATGCTTTGTTTCCAGCATTTACCCCTATGCATGTCCGTCCTTTTAACCAGTTCTCACATTGCAGCCCATGAAGAGGATCAAGGCCCTTTCCTCCCCCATAGGCCATGCCATTCAAGTCTCTCCCTTATCCTCTCCTCCCTGCGTGCCCTAGGATGGAGATGGGATGGGCCTGGGTCTTCCTCTGACTGCCCAGCCAGCCTCTGCCCTTCCCCAGCCTCCTCCACAACCTCCAGAGCCACACTTCCACTCCCTGTTGGCTGTTCCTCCTCTCCCTCAGAGTCAGTCTCTAACAGGGGCATAAAACAACGGAACTTTTGCCATGTCATTAAACACTACAAGAATCCAAATTTTGGCACCCAAGGTGGTAGCAGTTTCATTTAAAAAAACATTTTGTATGAGAACACAGGAAGTCAGGCAATTGCCTGCCTTGCCCACAGTAATCTACATTAACTGGCAGCATTCTCCAGAGTTTCAGGCAGGACTTTTCCAACCTCCAAAGAATCCTGAGTTCTTCCTGTGCAGAGCATATACAGTATGTTACAATTGAGCTTTGCTTCTCTCCAGCCATTATGGTCAGAATCACAGCAACTGAATAGACAGAAAAAAACATGTTCCAGGCTCATGTCAGTGGGCTTTCAAATGTGTCTCCAAGGACGTTTGTTCATCAACTGGCATTGCTTCTTCATGGTGTTAGTGTACCATTGGAAATGGAAGAAAGATCTTTTGAACTCAACTGTGCTTCCCAGTTAATGTATATTTTACATTTGCTATTTAATGCAAGGAAAAACAAAATTGTAGCCTGAAGGTGTCTGAAAATTAATTATAGTTGCTTGTTTTAGCAAATGTGTCTTCTACGGGTGGTGTTCTTCTTTAAAAATAGAATAATAATGTGATAAAATAGAAACAAACTTATGCAATTTTATTACCACAATAAAATTACAATTTTGAGATCCCACATGATAAAAATTAAATGCTGAGTCAAAGTAGTAAATATGAGGTTTCAAGCTCAGGCATGGAATAGAATAGTAGTTAAGCCACTAATGGTAGGTTAAATGGCAAAGATCTGAAATAATAAGCTTAGCTTATCAAAACACACCTTAAATTTCCTGGTGGGAAGGGTTCCGCAATCACAGGGCCATCAGCAAGAAGCATTTTCCCTCTGAATTTTGAAATGAAGGAGGGCACCTGAGAAATTACCTCCTTGCATAACTATTGTGCTTCAGCATGCACAAGAAGCACACATAGGTAGTTTTCAACTTACTACCACAACTGAATCCAACATTTCTGTTGCTAAGTGAGGCACTTGTTAAGCGAGTTTTGCCCCACTTTGCAACCTTTCTTGCCACAGTTATTAAATGGATCGCCGCAGTTGTTAAATTAGTAACATTTTTTTCAGTGTCTTTGTAACTTTGAATGGTCACTAAACAAATGGTTGTAAATCAAGGACTATCTGTACTGAAGTCTAACCCATAAATAACTTTAGAGATCCAAACTACCACTTAGCCAATTGTTGTGGTTAGCCGGCAGCAGATGCGGATGGCTGACGAGAGTGAGGACTTTGATGAGGGGCCAGGACCATTCGGGAGTGGACTGCTGCCCTCA
The DNA here is from genome assembly GCF_049901715.1 of Pseudonaja textilis. Lineage (NCBI taxonomy): Eukaryota > Metazoa > Chordata > Lepidosauria > Squamata > Elapidae > Pseudonaja > Pseudonaja textilis. Next base: position 55,289,081 of record NC_141990.1, on the reverse strand, counting down.
GAGATTGTGGGGGCTGGCAGCAGCAATGAGGAGGTTCTCGAGGAGCCTGTGCCAAGTGCCCGTGTGTGCAGGGCTGCTCACAGAAAAGAGCAGTTGCAGCAGCATGGGCGATTCAGGAGTAAGGCTGCAAGGTAATGGCCTCTTCTTCAAGAAGTTAAGAGCCAGCTGTGAATCAGATGTTCTTTGTAAGAAGCAAAGATGTTTTGAAACTAGAGGCTTGTGGACATTGCAGTATCTTAAGTTGGTATTTGGAGACTCTTGTGTTGTAAAATATTTCTAGGTAACCTTATCTGTTATTCTTGGTAGCCTCACACAGTTTTGGTGTAGCTTGTGCTTTTCAAAGTTAATTAGCTTGTGGCAACCTTTTAACCGTGGAGTAAGAATCCTTAAAAGGTTTCTGTTCCCTTTGGTTCGTGTTTGTTTTATTGGAAAAGGTTTGGGTCAGAACAGCAATGCTTGGAAATAAACCAAGTGTCATTACAAGTCACAGAGGACTTGATATCAGTTAAATTCTTGTCATCAGATTCTGCATTCATAGGGTGTGTTAAATTTTTCAACTTTCAATTTCCAAACATTAGCGGTGCTCAAAAGTTGTGACATGCCTTGGGGACTGTAAATATATTTTGGTTACTTTAATATAATTTAGATGTGCTGAGTAAGTAACTACATAAATATCATAACTTTTTAACATTTTGTTTGTTGCATTAAGCCATAATTCCTACTTATTCAGAGAAAGAGATGGGCAATATGTAATTTGACAAACAAACTGACAAAATATTCCTACTATAGCCCTGTGTACAAAGGCTGTTGGCAAGTCAAAGATTTCAGCAGTTCCACTTTCCTAGTTTCTTTCTGAGAAATAATAATCCTGTAAGGTAACAAGCCTCTTTCATAGATTCAAAAACAAATTCCATCTCATTCAAGAAAGTTTAGTTGACAATACATCTTGCATACAAAGTTCACAAGGCTAATTTCAGTTACAATTGCATTTTGATTACAGTTTTGCCATTTTCCCTAATCCATATGAACTACTCTGTTTCACAAGTAAGGTGAAGAATTGTGGTTTGGGGAATTATATGTGTAAAAGAAGTATTCTCTGTGTTATATTATACCCATCTGAGTTACATATGGCATATTCTGTCCCTTAGTGCATCTCTTCTGTGTCTGGACTGCTCTTATTAACCAGTAGCCTTGACTTTCTCACAGATCTTGATCATCCATGGAGGAGTCATATTGCACATAATATACTACTAAGTATTTGGATCTCTCTGTGTGGATTGACCATAGAGATTTTCCATCAGTTGAAATGATTGCTCTGATGACTTCATCTCTGGAAGCAAATGATTACTTATTTTAACTGTTTTCACTGTCTTATCTTTTCAGGACTACCCGTACATCTTCACATACAGGAACAGTAATTACTCACCTTTTCCTGTGGTGCCATGGACTGAAGCACAGCCTCATGTATGGAAAACATTGGTTGCACAATATTTTATTATTATGGATTGGAGATGACAGGAGGTTTGGCACAACATGTTGCATACCTCATTCTTTCCTAAGGAGGAATTCTACTTCTCCTATCTGTTCAACATATTCACCTTTCCCAAGACCCAAATACTGGAGACTGTGTATAATTCATTGTTCTGTGTCTCTTTTCAGAAAATGAACTTTGGGACCATTATTCCATGTTCTGAACGTAGCCCCTCTAACACAGTTCCTGTCTCAGGTACATATTCTGTTTATGCAGTTATTTTAGTCTGCAAGGTCTGGAATCTCTCAATATTTATTAAGACAAAGATGGGAATCTTATTTATCTGTGAACTTGAGGAGCTCAAGGCAAATACATAGGGACTTTGCCATCCAAACATAGCGGAATTATAAGCAAAAATACAAGGCCTTTTGATAGATTTTATAAGATGGAATGTATTCTGTGTACAGAAGAATGAATATGAATAGTTTCTATAATAAAGAACAATTATACTGAGAATGGGAGATTTCCTTTTTATTCCCACTGCAACCAGTAGTACATATCTATTGGCCCTTTAAATGATCTGAAAATATATAATGGTGACTTGAGTTTCATTGAAAATGTCCATGTTGAATGTCCATCCATTCAACAACTGGATTCCCATTTTTCTGTATCAAATACTCATTGAGAAAATGTGACCTCCACCATAGGACACTCATCAAGAACTTGATATTTAATATGAGATCAAGGATATGAATATATATGCTTAAAATTTAATACTACATTCAGATAAAACTCTGCTCCTGATGGAACAAGGAGGATAGAAAATAGAGTGCATAATGTTGTTACAGACCACATTTAATATTGCAAGGTCTAAATAAGTTTACTGCGCATTGAGGCTGATATTTTGAAAGCATAATCATAGGTGGTTCTTGTAGAAAAGACATAGTGAGGATTATTGGCTTGAGTTTACATTGGTGTTTTTCAACCCAGGGCAACTTTAAGATGTGTGGACTCCAACTCCCAGAATTCTAGCCATGTTCTTCAGTTCTGGGAATTGAAATCCACACTTCTTAAAGTTGCCAAGATTGACAAATGCCTTCCATAAATTACAGATTACAGATAATCAGAGTTAGAAGGGACCTTGTGGGTCATCTAGTCCACCCCCCCACCCAAGTGGGAGACCCTACACCATTTCTGACAAATGGCAGTCCAATCTCTTCTTGAAAGTCTCAGGTGATGGCGCTCCCACAACTTCCGAGGGCAAGCTGTTCCATTGGTTGATTGTTCTCACTGTCAGAAAGTTTCTCCTTTTTTCCAGGTTAAATCTCTCCTTGTTCAGTTTCCATCCATTATTCCTTGTCTGGCCTATAGGAGCTTTAGAAAATAGCTTGACTCCCTCCTCCCTGTGGCAGCCCCTCAAATATTGGAAGACCACTATCATGTCTCCCCTGGTCCTTCTCTTTACTAGACTAGCCAAGCCCAGTTCCTGTAACCGTTCTTCGTATGCCTCAGTCTCCAGTCCCCTAATCATCCTGGTTGCTCTTCTCTGTACTATTTCTAGAGTCTCAACATCTTTTTTATAATGTGAACAAAACTGGATGCAATACTCTAGGTGTGGTCTTACTAAGGCTTTATACAGTGGTATTAGTACTTCCCTTGATCTTGACTGTATCCCTCTGTTACTAAATCTATTTGTAGGATAGATTAGTAGTTGTGGGAATCTAATACAAGTGTTTATTTCTAACATTATCACAGTAGACCATCAAATATGACGATAAATCCTTGACAGGTTGTGATGGCTGAAGATAATGGGAGCCCAGATACCACATTAGGGAAGGTTTCCTTATTAAAAAGAGAATGAGGAATTATGATACTTCAGTTCAGAACAGTATATGCTCGATATAAATGTTTTTCTACAATAGCATACTAAAAAAATAGTTCTGTGCTGAAGGAAGAAGGAATAGCTGAAAAAGCACTTCCACTTGGTGAAGTTTTTATCATTGATGCATTGATGCATTGATGCATTTCTATACGTCTTTGATACCACAACATTGTATCAGACAGAGTCACATGGTTGAATAGAGTGGCTGTGGAAATTGAATGAATAAATAAATAAATAAATTCAATAGAGTCAAGACAGAATCAATTATTATTTTTTGCTTATTTGTGGAACATCTGAAACCACAATAAAGCTAATTGTTAAGGTTCAATTTTTAAGGCAAGGAGTAGTGATTTCAGGCCTTTCAAAGTAGCTGGAAATCTAAGTGCTATTGCTATTTTAGGAATCTAAGCATTTGTAGGAATTTTCCCTTCCAGTTCACCTATTCTTTACTTGTTGAATTGCTAAGTATTCAAAGTTGTTCCTTGCTTCATGTTACATATTGATTTTCCAATTATTTTTATATAGAGAAAGAGAGCTGAAAGGGTAATTTGTGTAAAAATGTAGCTTTTAAAGGACAATCTGGCTTCCTGTGAAAAGCTTCTAAATAATTTAATAACAACCACTAGAAACCAAAACCATTTAATTTACTTGTTTTGTAAAAAAAAAAAAAGCCACATGCAAAGTGTTTCTTGAGAAATAGCTAGGAAATAATGTTGTATTAATTTCTTTGGAAGAAGAATTTGTGAGAATACGGTGTTCTGGTTAGAAGGATGAGTTTTTAGTAACATGACTTTTAAGTAACATTTCCAGTTCTTACAAATTCTCTAAAGAAGTATATTCTAAATCCTAAAGATTTTCTAAAACTTATATCATTCTCATTCTTCTTTTTTTATAGTTCATAATTTGAGGCCAGGAGATATAAAAGTTATAGGTGCCCTTGGGGATTCAATAACAGTAAGTGTGGATCACCAAATGTACAGTTGTCCATCAGACCGAGCAATATAAAAAGCATTTTTGAATTCTAATTTGAAAAAGGAGAAACAAATGATCTTCAAGGCCAATTGAATTTTTGATGTTTCCTTCTGCTATAGCCCCAGTGATACTGGGTTATTAATCACCTTCAGACTAGAAATGCCATCTCTCTTGGCATTGTTTCCTACTTCCACGTGGTAGCTAATATAGCATAATGGATACTGTGAACATTTTTCTAGCAATGAAAAATAAGCATCCTGACTGTGTAGTAAATAACCTATCTAGTATAATTTTATCATCAGTAAGTGGCAACTCTGCAAGCAATAAACAGACACATAGTCCTCAACTTGCAACCACAACTGAGCCCAAACTTTACATTGTTAAGTGAAACATTTTAAGACTTTCCTTGCCATAAGTTAAGTGAATCGCTGCAATTTTTAAATTAGTTACACCGTTGTTAAATGAATCTGGTTTCCTCGTTGACTTTGCTTGTCAGGTTGCAAAAGGTAGGTCACATGATCCCAGGACCCTGCAACCATCATAAATGTGAGTCAATTGTCAAGTATCCGAATGTAAATCATGTGACCATGAGGAATGCTACAATGGTCATAAGGGTGAAAACTGGTCATAAGTCACTTTTTTCAGTGCCGTTGTAACTTTGAATGGTTGCTAAACAAACTGTTGTAAGTCAAGGACTACCTGTATTTTGCTGAAAAGCCCTGTGAAGATCAGTTTAGATCTGCTGCTACTTTTATATGCAGTGCAGATCTTACCTGTGAAAGCTCTGTGTGCATGTCATAACACTAAAAAAGTCTGATATGAGCCAGGACAGATACTTATCTCCCACTGGTGTATAATCCAGACAGTAGCAATGCTAGTGTATGGGTGTTGAATACAACCCTTATTATTTCTTCTATTTCACCATCTCCTCTCAGGAGCTTAGAATAGTGTGTAGGATTACTCCCAATCTGGTGCCAGAGGTTACACTTAAAGAGATTTTGAATCCACAGTAAGGTGTTTAGCTTTATCACTGATGGGACAATGAACCTGGACATTATGTCAGTTTTGGTCTGATTTGAATCTTTGCAGCACTAGTTCAATATTTAAACTCACATTATGGGTTTATTCTTTAAATTCATTCATTTCACATTGCATCCATGAATTTTAGTCTAGTGAAAGCGTCCATTAGTTGGACCAAAATGGGTTACGATTTTGCATTTCTGTGCAATCAGTATTCTTGAGAGATATTATACTATTGTAATTTCTTGAAGGATTTATTTCTGATTTGTTTGATCCATAACCATCCCTTCACTTATTTTATTTTAACTAAGGATTCTTACATTGAACCAATTCATTTGTCATTCTGCTTCATCCCATTATGAAGCAGCACAATACTTTCAGATTTCTGAAAAGCAAAAATTGGGGACGTTTCCTTTGGATCATATGAGAGCAGGAGCCCCTCTAATGATTAATTGTATTTATTCTTTTGGTGATCAGGCAGCAAATGGGGCAGGAGCTTTGCCACACAGCATTATTGATGTGCTGACAGAATATCGAGGTCTTTCATGGAGGTGAGTGCTCTAACCTAAATACTTTTGATTATCCCAAATCTGCACTCTGTTTTGTTTCCACGGGCGTTAAAAGTCAGTTTGCTACCTGCTCATATAAACTATCAGAAGTATGTTTCTAATCTGTTTTGGAGAAATCTTCAAGTTGTTATGCTTACAATTTGGGTTAATCTCTTCAGTAACAATTTAGCAGTGTTCACAGTAATAGGTCAGCATAGGTCTACTGGCACTAACAGACAAATGCTTAAAAAGAGCTGTAAATTGGAAGTCAGAAGTCACTCCTGCTCCTACTGTATTTTTCCCCTGCCTGGGATCATTCAGTTCCCCTGTTTTGGTTAGGGAATATCTGAAACAAGGACCCGATGGATCATGGCTTATCAAGTTTGCCTTTGAAAACAAAAATGGTTTAGTGCATTTTATATCAGAGGAAATGTAATTTTTATATTGAATCAATATTTGGGGACAAGTGAAAAGAGGAGGAAAGTGGAAGAATTATTTTCCCCTTCTGCTTTCCTCTCCCTGCTTTCTCATGAGTACCAAAGTCTTGAGGCTGATATCAAAGACGGGAGTCAAAAGTGGCAAGCTATTGAGATGAAATAAAAGAAATATGGAAAAAAAAGCTAGCAAAATGCAGAATTATCCAAAGAAGGGTGTATAATATACTCAAAAAAATCAAAAGTAATTGAAAACAGTCCTGCTCTTCTGTACAGTCCCTATTCTTTTTTAGAATACTTCAAGCTTCTGATCTGGATGATCTTCAAAAGTGGTACCTTTCTTCATCTTGGCATGGTAGATACACAGATAAATAAAGCAATTACAGTGTTTTTTAGGGGAAATAGATATTACTGTAAAGATGCCAGATTTTTCATCATGTCCTATGTATAGCAGGTTGATATAGTTTATGAGTTCCAAACTCTGAGCAGCCTTCTACTGTAGCCTGACAGTCAACCTCCATTTTATTTGGATGGGCATTCTAAGTAAGGCAGCAGCAGAAAACTGAAAACTCTGGGTCTTCAGATCCTGGGAAAGCGGTGGCTGAAAGGATCTAATGCTGTAACTTTGCTGAAGCTGGATTAGTCTGGAGTCAAAAACCAAGAAGTGCTTTAGACAGATTGGTGGTGGGGAGTTGAGTCTCACTTCAAATAAAAAGAGATTGTTAAATGTTTAAAATATCACCAGACTGATTCCAAATAAATCCTTCCTGTTTGCTTTCTTTTCCTTGTTTTCCTTACCCCGTCCCAACTCTGCAGCATTGGTGGAAATGAAAACATAACAACAGTCACAACGTTAGCAAGTAAGTATCTCTTTCTTAGAGGTTGGTGTCTTTTTTTCAGAATGTAGGAAGCAGACTTGAGAGAAAATGTTTAGCAAATTGTCAGATGAAACCACTTTGCATTCCAGGATTCAGGACCAGTAGGAACTCCTGAACCAGGCTAAACCCAAACTGGCATGTATCCAGCTAGAGCAGGGGTGTCAAACTTGATTTTTTTTAAGGGTCACATCAGGGTTGTGTTTGATGTTGGAATGGGTGTGCCACAGGGTGGGCATGGCTACCTTGACATCACTTGTGTCAGGGAGCCTGTGGCAACTTGAGCGCTCTGCCAGCGAAAACAGGCTCCCGTTCTCCATTTTCAGCTGGGATGGCCTCCTGCAAGCCTCTGCCAGCAAAAACAGAGCTCACAAGGGCTGCATGCGGCCCTCCCAAGCTTCATTTTCATTGGTGGAAGCACTGCGGGCCGGTCCTTCATTGTTTCCAGGGCAGCCTTGCAGGCCAGATCTAAGCACACTGTGGGCTGGATGCAGCCCGCGGACCTTGAATTTGATACCCCTAAGCTAGAGTATATCACTAGACTAGCTTTGGGTTGTTTGTTGTTGTTGTTACATCCAAGTGAAAAAGTAATGTATACATTTGCCTTTCATTCTTTTCTAGACATTATTCGTGAGTTCAATCCTTCTCTAGTGGGCTTTTCCATTGGTGAAGGAAAGGAGGACAAACCTAACTCTTACTTGAACCAGGCTGTTGCAGGAGCTGACTCTGAGTAAGGGACCAGAAAGGTGTTGGGAGGATTGGTTTGTTTGTGTGTCTTGTGAGAGTAATTTATTATTTTTAATACCAAAAGTACTATTTTAATAGCAACTGAATAAACAGAGATATAACTTTGTTTTTTATTAGAACTTTGTTTTTTTATTACTTTATTAAATAAAGTTCCATTTTTTAAAAACAAGTTTTATTCAGTTTTCCATATTTTAACGTCTCTTTTTAGTGAACAGCATGATTACAGGTTTCACATACACATACAAATATGAACATGATTACATATTCAATTTTTGTATCCAATTCCTTATCTTAACAGTGCTTTTATACATTTTCTATTTTATTGTATTATTCCAAATATTTATCTAATTATTTAATTCACTTATGATAACTTCATAATCATTATAGTTTAGTACTTTTAACTGTCACATTTGTATATTTCATCTTAAATTCTAATTAAAAAAAAGACACTTCTTCTATAAATTGGTTTCCCCCCTGAAATCTCAATATAAGTGCGCCACCTCTAAGTTGTAATTCATTTATTTTTACCCCTTTTAAATCTCGTTAAAACATTTAACATTATTACCTAAAACATTGAACTTAACAATCCCTTTAAAAATACATAGCATATACAAATCAGATTCTGCATGATTTTTCTCCTTTTAAATTTCATTAAATTCGTCCCCCCCCCCAGGACATATTAATCTACTCGTTCAAACAGTAAAACAATCCTAAGCCCTAAAATTAATTCCATTTCAGCTCTCCTCCTATATCATTTCATTTATTTCCATATATTTAATACACATATTCCATTAATTATTCCATTCATATTTAAACCAAAAAAGCCAACATTCCAATCTTAAAATATTTCAATATATCTAATATACATATTCCATTATTTGTTACAATTATCTCTCTACATAAAGAGGAAGAGCATTAGATCCCATTATTGAAAAAATAACAATTCTGTTTTTTGATCTTGTCAGTCTATATGTCCCTATTTCATAACTATAAATTTATTTATATTACCCCTCAATGCCTTGCTGAATCCCCTTTCTATATAATAATCACCCATTATCTTTGTGTCCAATTAAGGATTTTCCCATTTTTTTTACAATTCCCATATTTCTTTGTTTCCAAATCCTGTTTCTTGTCCCTTCTTTCCCCGTCTTTTCTCCTTTGTTCTTTCACTCCAGTTTTTATCCCTCTCTCTGTTTATAGCTTTCTTTCGCCCTTTGAATTTCTGCTGACTCTTTTCCCCCTTTTTAATTTTTTTTGATATTCCCATTTTTATTTAATTTCTTAAATCTCCTGTATTTATTTCCAACTCTTTTCTTCTTTCTTTCAAGAGTTCTTGGTTCTGGATGATCACTAAAGATGGTCTCTTCTATGATTTGCTCCACCTCCTCTTCTGCCTTTTGTCTTTGTTGTTCATATTCTGCTGTCGCATTTGCAGTAAATTTCAAAGCAAAACCCAGCGATTCACCTCGTTCTTGTAGTGTTTCTTTCATTTTTCTGAGTTCCATTTTTAATCCCAGAAGAGAAATCAGAATTTTACAGCTTTCTAATTCTCAATTTAATCCAAATAGTATCTTTAAAGTTTATTTCCAACAGTCAACTTTTCTTCCTCTCAAGTTTTTAAGTCTCCGCTAATCCAGTGCCAAATTCATGCCAGAATCAGCAACTAATCCAAAGGCAGAATTTTCCTAATTCTTTCTTTGTTACAATCTTTCAATTTTTCAAAGTTCTTGCTTTATTGTATCAATTTCCATGCACTTTCAAGAAACAAGTTTTTTTTAAAAGAAAAACAAGTTGAGTTTAACTGAGATGGCACTCTTTATTATGCTTAGTCTTCACCCCCTCTTTTTTCTTCTTCTCTATTATTCAGAGCTTTTTAAACCACAATTTTCCAACAAGAAAAAGATCAAATCCAGTTGATATTAAATTTCCTCTCTAACAGTCTATAGTTCAGCTTTATTAGTGCCAATATAAAATCAAAGTATACTTATCCAAGTTGATTATATAGTTCCTTCTCCAGCTTCTACCTTTTGTGGTTTTGAAGCCCCAACGCTATCAAAAGCAATTCACACCTTTTTTTCCTCTCTCTTTCTCTTTGCCACTTAGATCCTTTCTTAAAGATTCTTTGAAATGTTAATCCTGGGGGTATCTTCCATTTGATTACTTCATCCTGTTCCTCCTGCTGTTCACTTCTTTCTCTCTCTCCTGCATAATCTTATTCCAGTCTAATCTTCCCCTTCAGGGTGGCCATTTTAGACCACCGCTTCAGGCGTCTTCGGGAGGGAGCAATTGCCAAGCTGGGGAGGGGATTTGCAACTCCCTCTACCCAGCTGATGGTCTCCCCTTCCTCCACCACCCCTACGAGGTAGCTTCTGCCCTGAATCCAAAGGATTGGGGCTCTCTGACACTGAAACACAAACCAAAGCCACGCACAATCGCCGTCAGCAGTCCATCTTTGGGGAAGCTCAAAACAGGAAGTCAATAAAGTTCCATTTTCGAAGAGTTGGAGCAGGTTAGTGAGTGTCAAGTTTACAACTCGGAAAAGGATAGTCTTAGCTACTTCAGTTTTTTTTTAATGCTGTGGGTGGCTCTAATTTATCACTGTAATTTTTCTGTCAGGGAAAATCATTTCTTTTGAAGAAGATTTTCATCAACCCTACCATTCTTTCCTAGGACTTGTGTTGCAAAGATATATATTTCCAGCACAGTTAGGGTTACAGTTACAGTTATGTTTGTTTCCTATTCATTCTTAAAAACACTGAGTGGACCACTTCCCTATCCTAGAATAACCTGATATGCCTTCTAATTTAATCCCCTGGTCTCTTGTATACAACCTGTCCAGTCACAGATAGTGAAGAAGAGTCTGTATGTCTTCCTACAACTGTTAATAATACATCATGTTTGAAACTAAGCAAAAACTCAAGAGTCAAGGGATTGATTTAGCATGGTGGCCGCATGTGCAAATACAATCAGATATGAGAAAGATACTAAAATGTATGGCTTTTATAAAGAATCAACAGAACTAGATCAGATGAAAAAATGAAGAGATCCCTACAGATGAAAATGTAATAAAAATATTGGAATGTGCAGAAATGGATAGATTAACACTCAAAATTAAGGAGAAGGAAGAAACTGAATACTTTTTAATATGGGATTTGTTTTATTAATGGCTAACTTGCAGAAACAGAAGTTAGAAATTTCAAAGCATAAGAGTGATTAATTACATAGAAGATTTACTAAAATGGATATGCAAATACTATTATTATGTGGTTATTATTGTTTTGAATATTATTATTATTGCTATTTCTCAAAATCAACTGTACCCAGACAACACACTGTTTGTGTAGACATTGAATTCTTATGTTTAATATTTAAAAAAACTTTAAAAAAGAACAAATCATCTTAAACAAGCTCTGTCCAGTTTTGAAATAATATACAATACTGGCATTACCAGTGGGTGTTTGTTTTTTTTAGCTGAATTTTATGTGACATTTGCACAGGTAAATAAGAGAAATCTAATTTACAGTATATGATCGTCATGTAGTTTGTAGAAAAGTTGGTCTCAAATAAACATAACTGTTTTAGCCAGTAGTAAAATATAACAAGTATTGTACTAAGGCAGATTTTCTTACACTTTGTAATATTATTTATTGACCAATCTGTTCATTCATTCATATCCTGCCCTTCCCATAGAGAACTAAGGCAACATACAAGTATTCATCCTCCAGCAATTTACCTTTGCAATAACTTTTGCTCAGAATGGGAGATATAGAATATGAATTATCCAAAACTAGGTATAGATAGTAAAAATCCAGATGGCTACTAGATGGTGCCAATAAGATTTTTTTTACCTCTTTGGTGCCATCTAGTGGAATGATAGATTTTTGAAGCTCATATCTGGTAGATAATCCTAAATGAGCTTTGTAGCAAAGTGAAGATATGAGTTCTATCTCCCCAATCATACATTATATTCTAATTTAGGAATGGAAAACATGTGGCCTTCCAGATGCCAACAAACTCGGCGGCTTTTCTTTGAAACTCAAGCCAGAAAATGTATCTCTAGTGGTTAAACACTATGCTACAGATTCAGTTGCTTCTTTTACCCTTCTAACAGGTTACTAGAAGGAGTTGGCACAGTGCTGATCAGATCCAAAGTTTATACAAAAGAAATACTGTAAATGTATAGAATAGAGTATGAACTGACTTTATTTGCAGCACTACCTGTGAGGTTCTGCATTTAAAAAAAATTGAAGTACTGGTATCTCTTAAGATAATTTATTTAAAGAGTAGATAGGGAGATAGCTGAAGACATAAATATATATAGATATAGTAATAGGAAGGAGTAGCTATAATATTGGCGAGAAACTGCCAAGAGATATATTAACCATGCTATATATGAGAGTCAATTTTTATGCCTGTCATAAGCAGTATTTGATCATATTTGTTTCATTTGTGCATCATGTTAATGAGAGAAAATTTATATTCTGAATTTTTTAAGGATATTGCCACTCTACAATTACTGTTTCTGCGTATAATAATGGGCAGGACAGCTTCCAGTGAGCATTATTATAATATCAGCTATCATAGCAAGGATTAACTATCTTTGAAAACAAAATAAATATCCCCGTTAAAAAAAAGTTTCATGAACATGTTTTAGCCAATATGTACAGTATCCTTGACAATGAATCTTGTCTGAAATACATCACATTGTGAACCATACATATTTACTCTGGCATTTGGATTCTTTTTCCTTTCTCCTTTCTCCTTTTTCTTCTATTTGTAGCACTACAAGCAAAACACAGGATGCAATACATCTACTTTATTTGGCAGAGATATTTTACAGAATCCTGTTGCAATCTCTCATGCAGAAACAAAGAGCAGACTAATTTCTCTGTATTCTGTATGTAGAAACACATAAGGACTATACACTAGTTTCTGTACACCAAGAGATCCAATCTGTAGTTGCATTGCATGCAAGGTGTCAATTACCATGTTGCTCAATTAAAAATCTGGTTTACATAAGTTTATGTTGAATGAAGTAATACTTTATAGGTCATTTATATTAGTCTCCTTGCCATTATTCATCCTTGTCTATACATTCAAATTGCTTCATTGTTTGCTTGCAAAATTCATCTGTTAAATAGACTCTATGTCACTTGAATTATTATTTTTGCTTTGTGTTTTCAGAATGATAGTCTGAACTGCTGTGTTGCTCCTAATATTTGTTTTCCTTCTTTATTTTCTGTTTTAGTACACTCATACCTCAGACCAGAAAGCTAATAAATTTGATGAAGAATGATTATGTGAGTTTCTGCTGATAGGAACATTTTTTTCAACAGGCAATTGTGACTTTTTATTGTTGACAGAGGAAAGATGGGGTTCTTTCCTTTTGTATCTAATCAGTGGTTGCTATCTTTAATTGTTTCACTGAGAAAAGAAATAGATTTGATTCTGTTTAACAATTTAAGGTCTTCTTGGTAGTAACATCTTACCAACTTTAGCTGATCTCAAAAAGCTAATTAGAGTTGGACTTGAATGGCAGACTATAGGAGATCCTAAGCTCATTAGAAAATTACAGAGTAAAAAAAAACTATTCTGGAAAAAGACAATGGAAGACGCCTGCCATAAACTATGTGATACGTCCATGAAGTCATCAGGAGCTGAGTTTGGTTTGAAAGAAAATTTATCTGAAATAGATTTTAATATGCTTCATGAATTTTTGGAATTTCCAGTTAATCAGACATTGTAAAATTATGTAAGGTAGCAAAACTACAGGAGGCAACTAGATGTACCCCACTTTTGCTCCTGTACAAAAGAAAATGTTCTTCCTAACACAGGGGTGTCAAACTCACATCGTCATGGCAGCGTCACATGACACATCCAGACCATGGGCCAGGAGTTTGACAGATTTGATCTAGCACATAGAAGCAAAGTATACTTTACCTTTTATTTTAATTTTTCAATTATCTATCCTCTCTCTCTCCCCCACCCTCTCTCTCATAATTATTCTATTAACTCTTTCTAAAATGTTAACTCAAGTATTTTTCTTTATGTCTATTCTCCTTTTCCTCCTAATACAGAACATAAATTTCCAAGAAGATTGGAAGCTCATAACCATTTTTATAGGAGGAAATGACCTTTGTGATTATTGTAATGATTCTGTAAGTTTCCATATATTTTACAGTTATTCCTAATATATTTTCCCATTTTCCCCTCCCCCATTTTTTAAAAAAATGTATGTGATCTAAGTGATTATCTCTAGATATGCAGGTAGGACTTTTCCAAGTGCTCAGTGATATATGTAAGAATATGATGTGTATAGTATCTGTCCTTCACATGACTTCATTTAATATTAGAAATGTTATATGTAATATCATGCCAACTGAATAACATTCGGGTTGATAATAGGAAATGGTAAGATATTCATTAATTTTTCAGAAAGTTATTACAAGCATGGCAAAAAAATCAGAAGGATGCTGGTAGTACCTTTTCCAATTTTTATTAAATGGCATGAGCTTTCATGAGCTACCATAGATTAACTCAGTTTGATTCCCACAATATCACAAACATGCAAACTCTCTGTCCTAATAAGAAATTGGGGCTTAAAGCTTGCAGTTCCACTCAAGAAAAATTACATTGGGGTTGACTCAAAACCTGCTACTGACCCTTTCTTAGCACCTTTGTAGCCAACTCACTGAAAACACTACCTTGAACAGCAGCCATTCTTCCCTGGCACCATGGGTATTTTAGAGAGGGTGATAATGTGTCATTGCTGAATCAGTATTTTAAAGAAAAACAAGCATAATGTCTTTATGCAGGGCCTTGAGGTCATTCAACCGGAAGGTGTTTTTCTTAATCTCCTGTAATTTCATATCTTTGAGAACTTCCACTGATTAGAATATCAGTACTACTTCATTTTAAAGATAATTTTCTGTTGATAAAGGCAGATTCTTGATAACAGAGCCTATAATAAACAGGCAAGGTTTGTACTTTTCTTACTTAATGACAGTTTGGATCCCTAGAAGATCTGCCATTTATGTAACTTGGATTAAAACACTGACATTATTTCCCCCTTTTTATAGTTAATCATGATAAGATGGTCGTAAAGTACTTATTTATGAATGCCTCCAAGTGATAAACTTTCTTTCTTTTGGCTCTTATCAACATACTAAAATTAAATATGTATTTCTGAGTTGGGTTTCACACAGGTTTACTTTTGGAATGGTTAGATAACATTTAAATGCTACTTCTAATTATTGTTTTTAGCATTTTTTGGAGCTCCTAGGTGAAAGAGATGTGATACTTATTTAGCCCTCCTTATTTCTCCAACCTTTCAGTGTCCCTTGGGTTACAGGTTTAATTCTATTTTGGCCATGATCTTAGGCATGTACAAACTGCAGGAAGATTAGTGGTACAGTACATATTTACATGAAAATTTTGCTCAGCTTCTAATTTTTGAGTATTTTTCTGCATTAGTTTCAGGATAAGTGAATTAAACAGAAAAGAATAAGTACTACACTTAATTTTAGCCAAAAGGCCAAGTAAAATGAAGTAAATAATTTTATTTTAATAATAACCCAATAATGATTATAGTCTAATAAAAATCATGCATATTATAGTAAATTGTATTTTGATCTGGTATCCTGGAAATTCAGTCCAAACTGTCCCATACCTGCTTTCCTTGCATGGTAAATTTTGAGTAGTTCTCATAAGATCATGCTTTGCAAACACTGCACATCTGGTATAAATGACATGGAAAGAGGTCTGTTTCTGAAGCTGGTTAGTGTACCTTCTCCCTCTCCTCTCCACCTGGGACTTGTGGTAGCTAGTGTAGATTTTTCCTTTTGCTGAAATGGCGCCAAGAGCTAGTCAGGCATGAATAGTCAGGTGAAGGTGAAGGGAGCAAAATCCTTTTCAGCTTTTTCCCTCACAGTTTGATTTTAGTCCTCTGTGAGCGATGGGGGACAGAGGAGAGGCAGGTGATACCGCTCAGGAAATATCACAGTAGATGTGGTGCAGTTGCCATGTCTGAGTTGCAAAAATGTGGGTGACCACTAGATGACAAAGAATATGGACAGATCAGTTTTCTTCCCTCTAATGGTCATCCATTTTTTATAATCCAGATATGGCAGCCATAGAATGGCTGGATGGAAGGACAACAAAAAACACAGAGAAGCCCAAGTGAGTGAGAGATATATGAGACTCACAGGTTAGCTTATAGCTGTACCAGTTTTCCTTTTCTCTCCCTTCTCTTTTCCATGCTCACTGCTGCCAGCCTGAGATATCAAAAAGAACAATGATGCCTTGGAGCCTTTTCTATCGTTTCTAGGCAGAAAAGCTCATAGAACATAAGAAACAAACTGGGCATGGAGTCTCTATTTACAAAATAATAATGTTTGACTTACTATTTAGAAAATTATGTTTGTCTCCAGACCATGTTGTTCTTCAGACCATTCTTTTCTGAGGGTGAAATTTAATGGTTTCCTGAGCTAAACCTTCTGAAATCAAAGTGATATGAGGTGTTCCAGGGATCCTCCAGTTGCAAAACAAGTTTCATTTGGAATGTTATGTTCAAAACACTTTGAACTGCTTCCACTCCCTGCTATGGTTCATACTCAGATTGAAACTCATTATTACTTTTGATCCAATTATTGTGTCTGGGTGTTTCAAAACAATTCGACTATGTCAAACGTATCATGGAAAGTTGGCCATTATGTCATTTGTGAAAGGTGCAAATTAGTATAAAAACTTTCAGTTGCCAAATGTGCTAATGTGATAAGGAAGAGCTACGAGCAGCTTATTTTGCCCAAAATTCATTGTTATCCTTTTCTTTCATAGATACATAATGCTGAGTACTACATAAGGAATATACAGTCAGTTCTGGATATACTCCATAAAGAGGTATCAAATGAGTCTCTGCTAAAAGGGAAAATGGTTGCATGAATTATTAGAGTTAATTGTTTCTTTAAAGCAATTGTTTCCAGTTATGAATTGCAAAGGTTGCCTGCAATAAACTTCAAGGGTGTATTGTAACTGTATTGTAACTGCAAACATAATTTTTTTAAAAATTAAAAAGGCCCAGATCTCATTAGGATTTTTTTTTCCTGTTTTTACTCTAAAATATTGTCCCCCCCAAATGTCCCCACTCAAAATCTGGTGAAATTTTGGTATTGTTATAAGCCCATAAAAGGGAAGGCAAGCCCCCAGTTGCAGAATTTCTGAGCCATGAGTCCTACAAGTCAGACTTTGGATTGGATCTGAGTTTTCTGATTTTGATATATAGTCCTCAATGCAGCCATGGGCTCTATGGCAGTCAAATGCTTTTCAGTCTGCCCTGCACTCATGGATAAGCATGATTTAGATTAGTACTCATGGGTATACATGACTGCCAACCAAAACCATTCATCTGGAGAACATCTCTTAGAAGTCTTAATCAAATCAACCAGGGACAGACAATTACATTTATATCTCGCTGTTTTCCAAGGGACCTTTTCCTTAAAACATTGTCAACTTAGCTTTGTCAACTGAAGCAGAAAATAGTGAGCCTCAGGACTCTTGTATTATGAAGATTGGGTTTAGAAGGGTTTTTTGATTTCCAAGGATTGGACAAACCATGGCAAAGCAAATCAATACAGAATGCTTAACGGTAGCAGACAATTCCCCCAACAAGAAGCTATTGCTTTGGGTAGACTTCATCCTTCTAGGACTTCCAAGTTGCTGTTGCTACATAAATGTATCTTTAACACTAACACTAACCTTTATACTTAGTCATGTAATACTCAGTTGAGACAAATGCCTCAAAATCTATAAAGTATCGTGTAACTTTTGCCTTTTTCCAAAAGTTCTTCTGAACATGAGGAGAAGTTACTGATAGTTAAAATCAGGGGCTGTTTCAGTGTGGTTGCTCCCCTTCTAGTTGTTGCCCAGCTCCTGGCAAAGCTTCAAGTGGGACTCCCACTAGGATATGCTATTTGTTGTAGCCTATGGTCCATGCAGTTGAATTAGAGTCCCCTTGCCTGCTTGTAAAAGCTGCCAATTTCCAGATATTGCCCAAGATCCAACTTAGAATTAAGAAGAAATTTCCTGACAGTGGGAACAATTAATGGAACATCTTTACCTCCAGAAATCCTCACTTCACCTTACCAGAATTTTTTAAAGAAAAGACTGGACAAGTCATTTGTCCAGAATGTTATAGAATCTCCTGTTGTGGACAGAGGTTTAGACTAGAGGACCTCTAAGGTCCCTTCAATCCTGTTATTCTATGTTCTCTGCTCCAACATTCTTCCTCACTCTGTCTTAGCATTTGCTTTTGTAAGCTAAGGGTCTCAGTGGAGAAAATTTCAGGGTGTGGCTCAGTTATCACAATCATCACATCAGTTTGGATGCTTGTAAGTAAAGTTGTGAATGAATGAATGAATGAATGAATGAATGAATGAATGAATGAGGAAAAGGTGGTGAGAACTGTTTCTGTCTGTCTTTAGTAACTTTTCCCAACTTCCCAATGACCTCACAGAGTCGTTTGGCAGTTCTTATGTATTACAATTGTAAAAGAATCACCAGGCTTGTAAACTGCTACTATCCATTCTGTTTTACATTTTTTACTCTTTGCAGGTCCCTCATGCATTTGTAAACCTCGTAACATTGCTTGATGTGATACCTATCAGGAAACTGTATCAGGAGAAGAGCATTTACTGCCCAAGATTGATTATGAGGTTTGAAAGAATTGATACTGTGCCGGAACTGGGAAAAATCTCCACTTTCTGTGCTGATTGTGGCTCCTCTTAAATTTAAGCAATTGCTTTTCACTAATTCTGATTCAGGGATGGGATACGACAGGTTAACTACCAGTTCAGGATTTATGAGCTTCCCTGCAGGCTGCGAGTCACGAGCCTGTAAATTGTCATCAGCAGCTGCCTGCAGAAATGCAGCCTTTGAAACAGCCCTCTTTTCTTGCTTTTCTAACTGCAGCTGTGCCTCGTTCGGCAGCTGAAGTTGAAAAATCAGGAAATAAAGATCAGGTAAGAGCCCAGGTGGGCGGGTGCGCAAAAACATCAGCAGACATAGAACCAGTTCTTTGTCTGCTGCTCCTCAGAGCTACCATTTCTATAGAGGTGGACAGAACCGGTAGAAACCCACCCCTGTTCTGATTGTTGTGATATGGAATTATAAATCAAGTACACACTATTTATTTAAATGTATAGAAATAGTCTTGGAAGAGTCATAGATTATTGGGGGAAGGGTTGTCATCAAATCTGCTCCATAGAAGATAGAAAGGTTTGCAGTGGAGGGATAGGTAAAACATGAATTTCCTAATTCTTTTTCTGATGGCAGGAATATTCTGAACAATCCAATGTGAGGCTTCTATTCATAGAAAAGAGTAATGACTCAAATCCAAGAAGTACAGCATATTACAGAAAAACTGTTCTTCATGAAATCATATGTGATATTTAAGCAATTCTACCGGAGGAGTCAATATTGCTTGATCCAAAGGTGCTTTTTCAAAAGGCAACTGGACTTTGTTTTTTCTTGAAGAAAATTCACTTCTTATCTGTAAGCAATATAAATTCTTCTATCCTCCCACATTTGGTCAGAACTGAAGAAGCTTCTTGGATGAAAAGTAAATCTTCAATGAAGAATGTCTTCAATGAAAAACAAAGTCCAGTTGCCTTTTGAAAAAGCATCTTTGGGACAACCATGACCTACCTGCATTATTGAGAATTTCTATAGAAATATTGTTAGAGCATTACATGCCTTTCACAGTATGTGTCACATGAAACATAGTTGTCATGCTCCTGGTGGAGACTGACTCTGAGGGAGAGGAGGAACAGCCGACAGGGAGTGGAAGTGTGGCTCCAGAGGTTGTGGAGTAGGCTGGGGAAGGGCAATGGCCAGCTGAGCAGTCAGAGGAGGACCCAGGCCCATCCCCTATCCATCCTAGGGCACTCAGGGAGGAGAGGATAAGGGAGAGGTGTGGTCTCCTCAGGAGGAGACAGTCTTGATCCTCTTCATGGGCTGCAGGTGTGACAACTGAATAAGAGTTTGGACCTGCGTAATGGCAAATGCTGGAAACAAAGCATGTAAATATCTCTAGTTTATATTTCCTCTCTGATTTTGGAGTCCTTCCCAGTGTGTGTTATCTGTGGACATCCTCCACCTCTTATCTTGCCTGGTTTGTGTTGCTTTTTTCCTTCTTCATGGAACTGTGTGGGAGTTTTTTTGTCTTCCGTCAAAGATATTCAGAGCTTGGAAGCAAAGTGAAGGAATAAAAGGGGCTTCACCTGTTTTCTGTGACTGTGTTGGTTTTGTATCCCGCTCTCATCACAATAGTTCTGGGACAGGAAAACAGTTTTTCATTTTTTAAAAATGTCTGAGATAAGAATGATATGGTCAACGTGTGCCATTTTAATCCTTAGGTTCATGTGTCCATGCATTTTCACACCTAATGATAATTCCTCTGAAATTGAGAAGTTGGAGTTTTTAAATCAAAGGTATCAGGTAAGGCAAATGCATTATAAATAACAAACAGCAGTGTTCTACACCTCATCCTTTTAAAAACCAAGCATGAACATATTAGGTATTTTTTGTCATTTTACTAATTCTGCTTCAGGATTTGTTTTTAACAATGAAAAGCAAGTTAGTTTAAAAACAAGAAGTAGTGACTTAAAATGTTAAAATTACATTTGGTCTTTTTCACGCCTTCATTGAAAAGCTTGTTTGCGGTCCTGGGCCAACTTTAAATAATAATCACATAACTTAATTTTTATCAGTGAAACACACACCTCAATCCTATGCACATTTACTTACAAGTTCAAAAAGATTTGAAATAAATGGAAACACATCATAATTCCAATAAATGCAAGTGGCTAAAAGCTATGGTTATACACTTAACTTGGTAATGCATCAAACTTGTTTAAAAATACTTTGTGTTATATAGTTGGCCAATAAAATACTGGCTCTCTTGAGAAATATAAGGCTGTGTTTTTCTGACTGAAATTAGTTTAACCTGATTAAATTCCTTTAAAACCTGTAAGTCCATTGCTTCATTTTGGGGGTACATTATATATTTAAACAAAGAATAATGCAACAATTCCTCCAATGTTAGATAGAACAAATATCTAATGTGTGTTTTAAATAGGCAGCATTGCTGCTGTATGCTCAATAAATATCAGATACCAGGTTAGAAGCAAAGCCCAGTGACCTGGGCTTTGAAATGTGACTTAATTTGACAGTCAGCAAAGAAAAGTTGACTGTGGTAGAGGCAAAACTGCAGTGGACTATTGTTTTGATGGTAGATTTTATTTTATTATTGGGAATCTGAAGAAAAGACTCTGCAGCAGAAATGAAATCACATCACTTATTACGTGATGATTTGTGACTGAACCTCCCTTTCAGATTTAAAAAAAAGAATAGGGATTCCAATTGTTTTGCTGAACGATAGATATGTGAAATTTTGTGGGCAATTTTAATCAGAAAACCAGAATTTTTTTTTTCTCCCTTTGAACTCTTTGAACAGGTTTCTAGTGGAACAAACTCTTGCTTCCTGCTTCCTCCTGGCTTTTAGTTTCAACCCTGCCGTTACTCTCCTTTCCTTCCATCTCAGAACTCCTTTCATTTAATCTCAATTAAAATTCCACCTTTGAGGTTTTAGTTTTTCATGGATGTTCAGAATTCATCTTAAACCAACAATGAAATGGCAGGTTAGGAATCCTCTGGAGGACTTCAAATGTACCCGTAGGTAGCTTCTCATTGTAGCAACTTTATGTGTGTCTATCCATGAGTGTGCAAGAGGAAGACAAATTGTAAATCACTAAATGTATATAGCACAAATGTACTGAAAACATGGATCAGATGAATTATGGGATGGAGAAGGATTAATTTTTACCCCATGAACTTTGGTAGTTCAAAGGATGGGAACACATGTGTTTTCTTACAGGTCAGCTGGAGCGGAAAATGCACTAATGGACTTATGCTATGTATTGTATAGTCCTGAATTTCAAGGTCCATAAGAATGTAGACAATTAGGGGTTAGATTCAGATGAGCTAAAAATTGGGTTTTCCCCACATAAGCCAAAGAAGTGGTTGAACATTATTCCTGTATTTAACATCTCTTTGACAGCCTGTCATTTCACTGTTTAGTAACTCTAAAAGGAACAATATATTTGGTTTTTGTTTTGCCAGGAAGAAACTCATCGCTTAGTCGAAAGTGGAAGGTATGACACAAGAGAAGATTTCACTGTGGTTGTGCAGCCACTGTTAGAAGAATCAGAAATGCCCTTGACTCCGGTAATTGCAAATCTATACATGTGCTACATTTTTGAGAACTGTAAATCATAGATGGAGCCTAGCTAACTTAAACACCATTGAGTTCAATGGTCTTGTTTACATTTGACTGTGTCTGACTCTGAACCCAACTCATAGTGTGGTAATTTGGAATTATTTGGGCAGGAGAAGGATAGTAAAGCCATGATGGTTGTAAGCAACTATAACTTAATGGTCAGCAGACTAAATTAACAAGCATAATTAGATGCCTGCAAGTAGAAAATCCAAAATCCAGTTACAATCATATGAAATTACTTATCTTGATTTTCCCTTTAACATGAGATAGTCCTGGGTCAAATTAAAAATAAGAGACTATATTTTGAGTGATGAATGAATGAACAGACTGAAAGTAATTCCAACAGATAGCACAGTTTCCAAATTATTAGCAACATCAAGGAAAGATTATTTGGCCAATGTAGCACTTCTGATATGAACTGTAAATTGAAACCTTGAAGAGGACAGTTTTCCTTATGTACAAATGGTAAGTACAAATTACAAGCATTCAGTCATCTCCTTTCAAACCAAGAGAAGCAATTTCTGACAAAACGAAAACTGCTGGCCAGCATCTTGACCTTCTGGTAGTCTGCAGGAGACTATCTGATGGTGGTTTGATATTCATGAGAAGGAACGTGGACAAAATATTATGTCCTGTTTAGGGACAGTTAAGGGTTGGAATAGAACCGGGAACCAACTGGAAAGAAAATACAGTACAGTACTTTCCACCTTTCCCACCAGGAACCCAATTCCCACTAGGATAAGTTTCCTCTCACCCTAGAAAACTCCACAAATTGGCTTGAGATAGTGCTCTTGCATTTGTCTATTTTGAACTGAATACTGGCATCTTGATCTCAGTCCTAGAGGACTACATAAATCCCATTGTCCACTTCTGTTTTAAAGCATGTAAAACAATCTAGGATTTCTTTTCTGAAATATTTTCACTTACTTGCCTGAGCATTACAATACTATACTGGATTTGTCCAGTAATCCTTGCTTTTATTCTTGGGCAAGAGTTGCTCAGGATTTTTACAGTAGAAACTTACAGCACCATCCATCTATTGTTATGTAACAAATCCCCCAAACACAGAGTGTTCACATCAACTCAGTTGTGGCTGTGAGGTATTACTGTTCTTTGGATGATATGTTTCTGTAATCAACACATAAGGAACATTGTCTTCTAGTTCATGGAAACTAATGTGAGACCACAAAGAGTCCTGGCTGAAGATAATAATGTTGTATCCATTGTCACTAGTTTTTCAGTAATATCTACTTAAGTTTTGAATTTGGTATGGAAATGTATCATCTGAATGGGCTACAATATTGTAAATTGCTCCTAAAGCAATTGAAAAAGGCATGGACAATACCTGTTTGGAAATTCCAGACTTTTAAGAGGTTGTTTAGTAGTGTTCAGATATAAATTATTCCTCACTTGAGTAAATTTGTTTCACCTGTTTTCATCCTAATCCAAACTTTATAAAAAAAATAGACTTTTCATTAAAATGCACAAGCTAGCCACTTAAAAAATGTAAAGATTTTCTTGCAAAAATATGGTGCTATATGTATTGCAGGATTCTGCCAGGTTTCTCTCAGTTCACTATTCTGCTTTCCATCTCTTCAGAATAAAATTAGACACATTAAACATATCTTTTTTTAAAAAAATGCACACATTTCTTGGAATGTATGGACTGGACTTCAATTTGCTATATAAATATATTTATTTTTATTGATTTATTGGTTTGTAAATTGCTTACAAGATAATAGGTATAAGTAAAAACATAGTTATGAATATATGGATACATATAAGAAAAATAAAAATAATAAAAGAAAAGAAAAGAAACAAAATAAATAAAAATAAAAAATAAAAGAAAATAAATAAAAGAGACAATAGGTTATAGTGGTTAAACTATAGAACTTGACCAAGGAAATTTTGATTCAAATTCATCTTCAATCATCAAAGATAATTAAGTGACTTTGGGTAAGTCACACTGTCAGTCCAATCTCTTTATCTCTAGTTGTAGAGATGAAAGTGAAAAAAGGGAGCACAATACAATATATTACCTTCAGCTTCAAGAAGGAAGATGGGATATCATAATCTAACAATGAAGAATTTCTTCGAAACTTGTTGTGCACAGCATATATTAAGGCTATATTCTGTATATATAGACTGAATATCTTGAATTTAGGGGGCGTGCATAAGCGCACCAACGTGCCTATCGTCCCTGTCCTATTGTTTCTTTTATTTTTCTTATATGTACCCATTTCATGTATTCATAACAATGTATATATTTATACTTATTATCTTGTAAACAATTGACAAATCAAATAAATAAATAAAATAAAATAAATTGGATAGACATTTGTTTCTATTTTACATTTTTTCTGTCCCTCAAGTGAAGTGGGCTCTAGTTCTTGAAATTATATTCAGCAACACATTTTTGCTTTGCCATAAAAAATCAACAGAGTTGCCCTTATATAAGGAAATAATGTCTGATTTCTACTTTAGGATGGGCTACCAGATGCTTCATATTTTGCCCCAGACTGTTTTCATTTCCACCAGAAGTCTCACACCCAGCTTGCTCGGGGGCTGTGGAACAACATGGTAAGAGATTGCTCTAGAGGATTTTCTCTTAGTTCCATTCATAAATCTGAGAATGTGGACATCTTGTACTAATAACATAGTCTAAGAATAATTTAAAAAGCAAAGAAAAAACTGAATGAAAACCTGATGTATATCTTTCACATCTACAGAATTGGCATTTGTTTTAAGCTATAGGCAGGAAAAGTGAGATTATATACTGAGAACTGAAGAAAATCTGCTAGTAACGGCACTGAAACTTTATAATGTTCACAATAGAAAAACTAACAGGAGATAGCCATCCTGAAAATCAATTGTTTTCTGGTTATGGAAAGATGTTAGTGAATCACATTCATTGCATATGTGGGGTCACAATGGATTTTTAACTGGATGTCCACTTGCAGATTATTAGGAACATAAGATTTAGGAAGCCTGTGTTAAGATACTTTTATTCTACTTTTCTCAGCCATTGTTATTGCCACCCAAACCTTCCTAATTGCATATAAAACACTCTTGTGAGAGTCCTCAACTGTGCTGCCAAGAATCCTCTTAAGTTAGGTGCTTCTTCCCTCCAGAATGTGACAACTCTCCACAGCCAATTCATCACAGCTGACTCACCACGGTCAACTACCCATGGCCAACTCGCCGCAGGACAACTCACCATGGGGCAACTCACTGTGGGACAATTCAACAACTCAATTTAATTATTTAAAATAATTAAAAAAATATTTTAATTTTTCATCATTCACATTTTATTTGGTCCTTCCTTTGGCATCCTTTCTTTAATGAATCTGTTGGATTATTTCTTTGATACTAGTGTAACTCTTGTCCCATAGCAAGTTGTCCGGCAGCGAGTTGGCCATGATGTGTTTTCCCGCAGTGAGTTAGCTGTGACAAATTAGCCATAGTGAATTGGCCATGGCGAGTTGACCATGGTGAGTTGGCTGCAGCACATTGGCTGGGACAACTTGTCATAGATCTTCTTCCCTCTTTCCCAGCTAGTAAATTGCAGAGTATAAAAATTAGCACTCCAACTAATGGTTCCAAGAAGTGAATGGGGTGGACTTTGCACAAATGGGTAACTGGTGTGCACTGCAGTTCCAGAGGAAACACAGAAAAATATTTGCAATATTTCTTCTGGAGTAATAGTTCAGCTAGTTAATTTGTACATTAATTGTCCCACTTTGTTAAGCTTTACCTAAGGGGTGTAGCATTTGTATCAACACAATCCTTTTGTCTGGAGATCTGAGCCAAACTTTCTGCTGCAGTATTCTTTCCCCTGTGCATCATATCTTTAATACACTAAAAATTGCAGGATTAGATAATTATAGTTCAAACATCAATTATGTATTGATTTATCTAATTCTCTGAAGGCTCTGTGGATTACACTTTGTAATGATTTATGGCATACATTCCTGCATCTTTTGTTTTTCATTTCCTGTTCTCTGCCTTATATCTTTTCTAATTATTTGTTACAGTTGGAACCCATTGCAGAAAAGACAACAGTGCACAGAATTGAACATGAGATAACACTCAAATGTCCAAACCAGGTAAATGCATTTTCTTAGGACTCTATAGTACAATGTAATTTCCAGTATTACTTTCTTTCCCATCCTTGCTGTGCAAGTGAGATTAATAATGCCACCCCCATCCTGTTTCTTTTCTATGAACTGTATAAATCCTACAAAATAGAAAGAAATATTCAATTGCAAAATTATCTCAGTTAGTCTTGACTGGATGTTGACACTAACATATGTAATAGAAGTGAGAATTGTCCTATAACTTCACTGAACTTAGTGAGGAACTTCTGTGCATAAAATGAGACATCAGAAAGGGTGTTGGTGCTTACCTGATACGCCCGTTCTCCTTGAGCTGCAAAGAGCACCCAGTAATGGGAGGTGCGTCAGTCTCTGCTCATCTAGGCTGGGCTGAATTTGTGGAACGCTCCTCCTCCTCCACGGGACTCTTCCCCAGCGTTCCCCAGTTTTGGCAAAGATGAGAGGAACAAACACTCTCGCCCTTAACACTGTAAAAATTTGTTGGCCGAAACGGGATCCCACCAGACGGAAGAGGGTGGGGCTGGATGCTCTTCACAGCTCAAGGAGAATGGGTGTTTCAGGTAAGCACCAATGCCCTTTCTCCCACGAGCTGCTCAGAGCATCCGGTAGTGGGACATACCAAAGCTTGGCCTGTCCTGCAGGAGGGACTCCGTCTGTCTTGGGATCCCCTCCTGGTCCCTGTGGACCCGTTGCAGCACCCTTCTGCCAAAGGAGGCCTCAGCTGATGCAAACACATCTATTTTATAATGCCTAATAAAAGGTGACGGAGAGGCCCAGGTTGCGGCACGACAGATGTCAGTGATTGGTGCCTGTGTGGCCCATGCTGCCGATGTTGCGGCACTCCTTGTTGAATGAGATATTATGCCCCTGGGCACCTGAAGTGCTTGAGTCTGATATGTTTTTGCTATTGTGTCCCGTAGCCAACAGCCTATTGTGGAGGATGAGACCTTGCATTCCTGGTTGTTGGGCTGAAAAGACACAAATAAAGCCTCCGTTTTTCTAAAAGAGGCTGTGCGGTGAATATATATTCATAACGCTCACCTCATGTCCAGCCAATGCCACTGTCATTCCAGCCCTTGGGATGGCTTGGGACAAAAATTAGGAAGTATCAGTTCTTGTGCCCTGTGAAAGGCTGAATCAACTTCGGGTATGAATGTAGAATCGGGACGAAGGACGACCCTGTTGGAATGGAAGATGCAAAGATCTTGCCTGATTGACAAGGCTGCCAGTTCCGAAATACGATGAGCAGAAGTGATTGCTACAAGAAAAACTACTTTATACGTCAGAAATTGGAGACTTGATGATTGAAAGGGCTCGAAAGGGCTCTTAGTGAGTGCAAGAAGGACCTTGTTAAGGTCCCAAGTGGGATAACGGTGAACCATTGGCGAGCGTAAGTTTGTGGCTCCTCGAAGGAAACACTGTATGCGTGGATGATGGGAAAGGGATAGGAGACCTTCATAAGTGATGACTGACGCCAAGGCCGCCACTTGTCTTTTCAACGTATTAGGTGATAATCCCTTGTCAAGCCCATCTTGTAAGAACTCTAGGATCTGCACCACAGATGGAGAAATGGGATCAATTTGAGACTTAGTACACCATTTGTAGAAACTGGACCGTGTGGCATTGTAGATGCGAGTTGTTGAGGGGTGTCTGGCAGCTTGGATAATGGCGATAACTCTGTTGGAAAACTTTTCACTCTTCAGACGACTCTGCTCAACCCCCAGATGGTCAGGTGCAACCACTGAGGGTCTGGATGTTGAAAGGGTCCTTGGGTTAACAAGACCTTGTCTGGCGGAATTCTCCATGGTGGTGATACAGATAGACTGCAGAGGTCTGAAAACCACGACCGTCTGCGCCAATAGGGAGCTACTAGAAGCAGTTCTGCCCTCTCGTCAAGCAGCTTCTAGATGACCTTGGGGATCAGTGGAAGGGGAGGGAATGCGTACAGAAACCTCAGGGGCCAATGGCAATGGAGCGCATTGAAATTCTCCGCTCTTGTGAGGGGTATCTGGAAAGAAATCTTGGGAGCTGAGTGTTGAGGGGGGAAGCGAACAGGTCTGCTACTGGCTGCCTGAATGTCCTGACCGCCTCTTGAAAGAGGGTTGGATGGAGGCTCCACTCCAATGGATCTATCGTGGCCCTGCTTAGCCAATCTGCCTGTGTATTCAACAGTCCTGAAATGTGTTCTGCTCTGATGGAAATCAGGTTGCTCTCTGCCCAACAACACAAACGCTCCACTTCTCACATGAGGTGTTTCGACTGAGTGCCCCCCTGTTTGTTTATGTGAGCTTTCGCCGTTACGTTGTCGGTCAATATTAATATGTGTTGGTTGTGTACCTGTGGAAGGAAGCTGCGGAGAGCCAGGTGTACTGCTCGAAGCTCCAGCCAGTTTCTGCTGCGCGATGGTTTTATGGAGGACCAGTGGCCTTGGGCTGTGAGCGATTGAAAGTGAGCTCCCCATCCAATCAGGCTGGCATCGGTGGTGATGGTAAGTCTATGGGGCTCTTTGAATAGGCAACCCTTGTTTATGGCTGGTCTGGTCCACCAGAGGAGATATATGAGGACCTGTGATGAACTTTGACCTTGTATTTGGAGTTGCTTCGGCCGGATTGCTGGTATGGGAGCAGGAACCACTGGAGGGATCTAGTGTGGAGCCGGGCCCAAGGAATAATAGATATACATGAGATCATCTTGCCTAACAATTTTGATAAATCAGCTGACACTCTCCTGCGAACCCTGACCTCCTTAGCTAATTGATGAATGCTGTTTTGTCTATCTGGTGACAGAAAAACTTTGCCCTCCACTGTATCTATGACTGCCCCCAGATGGATTAATCGAGTCGAAGGCGTTAAATGACTCTTTTCCCAATTGATTGAGAACCCATGTAGTTGTAGGGAGTGTAATGTGGTCTGAGTATCTATGACTGATTGATGAACAGAAGATGACAGAATTAAGATATCATCGATATCTTAATCATATGGGGACACCCCGGAGATGAACAGCAAGGGCTGCGAGAACCTTTGTGAAGGTCCTGGGGGCAGAGGCTAATCCGAAGGGAAGAGCCACATATTCAAAATGGAGATTATTATAACAGAATCTTAAAAATTTATAGTGGGATGGCCGAATTGGAATATGTAAGTACGCCTCCGTCAGATCTATAGATGTAAGGATGTCATCTTTTCTGATACCAACTAAGATAGATTGTAGAGTGTGCATTTTAAATTTGCGATATACTAAAAATTGATTAAGGCATTTCAAATCCAAGATTGCTTTCCACCACCCTGAACTTTTGGGAACAACGAAAAGTTGTGAATAGAAACCTCGCCCTCATTGGTTGGTAGCTACTGGTTGGATGGCTCGTATGTCCAGTAAGTGCTGAATAGCTGTTTCCATAAGATTTCATTTAACCGGATCTCTGGAAAGATGGCACGACATAAAGAAGTCTGGGGGAGCGGATTGAAACTCCAGCATGAGGCTGAATCTGATTGTGTCTCTGACCCAGGAATCAGACATTCAGGAGTCCCATTGGTCAACGAATAATTTAAGGCGGCCGCCAATGGGAGGCGGGTCCATGGGGTTATTTTGGATGCCGGAAAGATCTATTTGCCGCTCCTTGGAAGGATCTCTTGGATTGGCCACCCCTTCGGTTCCTATCCCCCAAGTCTGACCTCTCTGGCTGTTGCCCTGGTTGGAATGGTGGGGATCTCAGGTATCTGGTTGAGAACGGTCCCTGATAAAAGGGCCAAAAGGATCCCCTCCAAAAGGACTAAGGGATTCTAGGGTCTGACCTCTGAAAAAGGGAGGGTAAAATTTTCTTTTTATTTTGAGTCTCGATGAGTAGCGGATCGAGGAAAGGGCCAAACAGTCTGTCTCCCGCTAGAGGAGATGAAGCAAGTTTGCTTTTATGTTTAATGTCCACTTGCCAGTTCTTTAACCATAGCAAGCGTCGTGCTGTGACATGTGAAGTGATGGCTCTGGCTGAAAACTTAACTGCATGAAAGGTTGCATCAGCTGAGAATTCGGCGGCTGCTGTCAGCTTTGCAATGTCTTGGTATGCTCTAGTATTGGAATTGGGGACATGTTCCCATAATAGCCAGAGACATCTGAGGGAAGAACAGGTAAAGAAGGAAGCAGCCGTAGCTGCTCTGATGGTTCACGCATCAGACTGATGGGCCCTGCGTAGGGCTAGCTTGGCCCGTTTGTCCTCTGGCTTTAATGCCTCCTGTGCCTCACTGGGAATGGAGGATGAGGACACTAATCCCACAATGGGTTCATCTATCTCAGGAGTATTCAACAATTTTAAGAAATCTGGGGCCAAATTAAAGAATTTCCTGTTGTAACCAGTGGGGGCCGGGTATACTGCTGCAGAAGCCCGCTGTTTCTGTACTAGGTCTGCAAACATGTGGGGGACTGAAATCACATCTGCCTCAACAACAGGTTGGGTGAAAATGAGATCTTCTGGTCCCTCGTCTGATGGAGTTGGAGTGGTAAAAGGGGCCGGCTTGTCCAGTTGCGCAGTATTTTTGGATTTTTGGCCTTGAACAATAGAGATTTGAAAAGTTGTGGCCGGAACAAGCCTGTAAATACAGGTTGGTCGGGAGTGAGGCCCTCATCCTTAGACATCCCCCTTTCTAAGGGGTCTGTTTCCAACATGGCCAGGTCAGTATCATGCATTGATTCTGATTCACTCTGGTCCATGTGTTCAATGTGTTCCACCTCTTCCACCTCCTCCTCCTGCTCCTCCTCCTGCGGCTCCTGTAGGAGCATACCCCTTGGACATTGTACCTGGGTATAGCGTAGCTGCAACCTGGCCAATGACCAAACTGATTGCGAATCATATTCAGTGGGTGCGGGATGATCCCTGGTCAGAACTGCATGTTGCAGGCCTGCTGCGATTCCCTGATGGATAGACATCTCCAGCCAGGTCTTCATTCGCTCTGGCACATCCTCTGGAAGAGATTGTTTCTGTCGAAGACTGGCAACCATTGGTGTGAACGTCGCTTCAGGTATTCTTCGCATGGTTGGTGATTGAGCTGACTGGACCTGTTGACTCAGGGGAGCCATGCTGCACCTGGATGAGAGGGAGAGATCTAGGGGGGTAGGAGGGAGGAAAGGGGAGGACGGCTCTGGACTGTGTGGTGAAAAGGCTTGAGAGGTCCTGTGTGCCTCCCGTGTGCTAGCAGTTGGGGGGGAGAAATGCATGCGAAGCTTGCCTGCGCTTAGGAGCATTTCCTGGTAATGTAATCCCCAATGGCCAGATGGTAAGGGCGGCATCGGTAAGAAAAGAACAATTGACTATCTGTCAAACCTTAAAGAGAATTCTCCTGTTTCGGCCAAGGAGTAACGAAAAAGCACTGCCTATCTCACTCAAGGCTGAGCCAAAACTGGGGAACGCTGGGGAGAAGTCCCGTGGAGGAGGAGGAGAGTTCAGCAAATTAAGCCCAGCCTAGATGAGCAGAGACTGAAGCACCTCCCACTACTGGATGCTCTGAGCAGCTCGTGGGAGAAAAGGTATATGTATCTAGAAAATGAGAGATGACTTGAGGGGAAGTGTTGATGTGGATCCATCTGAATTCACTAGAATGTTTTACTCACTCCAAGGACTTAACACATCACTCGCATCCACCCTTGGGATGTCTGAAGTTCTGGAAGGCACATGTATTCTTATGTTGGTCTTTAGGTGTTGCACCTGCATTGACTGCCTAAAAATTGGTGGCTTTCTATTTTGGCACTTGGAGAATTTACTCGTCTAAGGAATCATGATAATTTCTAGATGGAAGCACCACCCAGAATTCTTGGATTAATAAAACAAGACATCAGGAGCTGCATGATTTGCTCTCTGTATTGTGTATGTGTATGTGTGTGTTTAACAGAAGCTTCTCTTATCAGACTAATCAAATCAGTTTGTGATACTGAAGAGCAGGTAAACTGGCATGCCTCCCAACTACAAATCCCAGACTTATAGCAGTTATTCATCCCACCAAATCTCTGTATATTTTCTTCTGAAGATCAACAGTAATTGAGATGGTAGGAGTTAATGTGTGAGAGATTTAGATATAAAGACCAATATGAAGGAAGTTGACTTCTTCTGCTTGAGAAGCAATAATGCCTGCTTTTATTGTGTTAAAATTGCTGAGATCTCATAATCTCCTATCTCATCTGCTTGATCATCTGTACCTAATCAAAGGTACAGATGACTACAGTATCTGGGTTATTTGTAAGACAGGCTTGCCTCTGCAGGGCATTTTGGGATCATCTTTTCACTTTGACTTGGCTATCCCTGTTCTGTAGGCCCAACCATATTTAATGACATACAAAAACAGCAACTATACTTACCACAAGGAAAATACTCCAGTTTATGGAAGCCAGATGCTATGCAAGGATAAAGAACCATCAACCGAATATCCTACTACAGGTAATCTTAGCTGTCTGACACCAAATCATCAAGAGAAGGACAAATTTAAAATGTTGTTTCCCCTGCCAAAAGATAATATAAAATATAAACTTTCCCAATTTCTGAACATATTTTGCTGTATTTTCAGCAGTCGTCCACATTTTTTGTTAGATAAAGTTGCAGATATGATCCATGGCAATGACCATTAACATGGCTAAGATACTACAGAGAGCCAATTTGGTCTAGTGGTGAAGCTGAAAAAGCCTCCTGCCGAAAAAGCGGGAGAGTGTGAATTCTTGTTTCCCCCCCTTAAGCACAAAGCCAATTGGGTGACTTTGGGCCACTCATTCTCTCTCACCCCGACTCACCTCACAGGGTTGTGAGGGGAAAATAGGAGGATAAAGGTGTTTCGGATATGTTCGCTGACTTGTGTTATGTATAGAAATAATAAAGGTGGGTTACAAACAAACAAAACAAATACTAATAATGTATTGTAGTCCCTGGGGAGGAAAATACTTTTTAAGGAAATCTGGATTGTTCTTTTATACAATATATAAAGGTGTGAAACTCATTCTTATACATAAATATCACTAAGTACCTCCAAAAGAGTTTGGTTGAACTTATTCTGAGGTGTGTATAAGATTATAATCTAATTTATTGTAAATGTATGAAACCATACTGATGTTGGCTGTGACTTATACACGTTTCTATTGTTCTACTTACTACATATTTAAAATTTCTCAGAAAGATTCCCCAGAAATTTCTCAGATTTTTTTTTCTGCAACATATCAGAACAGTTGCTTGCATTCTGGAATGAGTTTGCATATCTTGTTGAAACGTATTGATGCAACATATGTACAGCTAGTTCATTAGCGTGCTTGCTCTTTCAATTGAAAAAAGAAATCAGGTAATTTGGGGCTCAGTTGCTGTAAACAGTTATTTCTAACTTTGAAACTTTACTTGCATTATTATACTATTTTTTCTTAACATTATGAATACTTTACATACAGTTCTTAGCAACTGTCTTATTTAGTGATTGTTCAGTTATGATGGCAATGAAAACGTAACTTTACAACTAATCCTTACATTTACAACTGCTCGGGTCTATAAAGCAAAGGAAAGACCACAAGCATGGTTGTGTTTTCACTTACAACCACTTCAGTTTACAACCAAATTGTTGATCCCAATTGTGGCTGTTAAACAAGGATTATCTGTATTTATTCAGCATATTTAAAAACCACTAACTTTAGTGGCTTTCAAGGAGAGGATAGAACCAGTGGAAACCACAAATTTGTAAAGTAATGCACATAAGTACAGTCAAGAAGTTATGTTCATTAACAGGAATGTTTGGAAGAAGTTGTGAGAGATAGCTCTTTGGCTCAAGGCAAAACCTAAGTTGAAAGAAGAAGCGTTTTCCATGCCAAAAGAAGAATGGCCCTGGAATATGGTACTCAGGAACCTGGGGGAAGGGGAGCCATGCTTCTAGTAAGTTCAAAAGGCTAATACCATCTGGCAGTACTCAAAATCTGATGGAGTCATCACCAGCATTAATATAGAGGCATCATAGATTGATGGTCAGGAAGTACAGGGAATGCACATCTTCTGAACTGGAACCATTACATTCAATGGTATGCTCCTCTGTAGAGAACTGGAGGATGAAACAAAGGTGATATTGTGATGACAATGTCTTACACAAATTATGAGTAAAGCTTTTTTTATGCTGAAATTAGCCAGAATGGAATTCTGCTTCCTGCAAGAGGTTTAATTGTAATGTTTATTTGCTTTGTTCTTTTTCATTTTTGTGTCACAGTTCATAGCCTAAAACCAGCTGATGTGCAAGTAGTAGCTGCCTTGGGAGAATCCTTGACTGTAAGAAGCCTGGTTCTTTTGCCGTTCTTTTCCTAGGAAAGCTGCAGTTCCCTTTGTTTATTTAAATACAGAGTACAGGTTCCTGTGCTGGCTCCTGGGAGAGGCAAAGGCTGCTCCCACTGTGGAAATATGGACATAGGCTTATCGTAATTCTCAGCCCTAATGAGATCCCCTCCACTTAGTTTGAATCAGATCATTATGGCTCAAGTTTTCATGTAAATCCAGCCTGGCTTTTTCAACAAACTTGACAGCCTTAACAACTTCATTAAGTAATTTAATCAGGCATTGATAATAGCTGTTTTGAGTCCTAAAGGAAAACTTCATCATTCTGTTACTTTATTCCTGGCTGCCTGAATTTGAGCAGAGTTGGGCTATTGGTTATGAGTGGCAAAAGATTTCTAACTCAGTTATTTTCATATAAAGCATGACAGAGGCTGACAGTGAGGAAAAATCAAAATCAAGTTGTTGGTTTTGGGGAGGGCTTGGGTTTCTTTCTTTCTTTTGCAAAAGCACCAACTTTAAAAGTTGATTGATCACAGCAGGAGTTGAGATTTCAGATGAAGGATCGCAGCCCTTAGAATGTCAGGTGTTAAAAGCTTTATGAACAGGTGTAGCTCAGTTGTTTTGGGGGCATTCTAAGTGCTCATTTTGTGTAGGTGGGATGGGAGAGAGAATTAAGGCAGCCGGATTTCCTGATTGTTCCAGAATGGGAGGGAAACACAATGCAGACAATGTCTGGATGTGGCCTATATTGCTCCATTAATCTTGCCTCTTGCTCATAACAGTTCAAAACACCACTTTGTGCATCCATACATCTTGTTGATGGAACATGGGGCATATGCCTCCGCTATTTCAGACCTTTCAAAAAAGCCACGCAGAGGAAGCTTATAACAATGACAGGTGGATAAAAATGCCAAATCCACCTAAACATTTGGCCGACTGTGTGACCAATTATAATAATAAATTTTGGGCTGCACTTAGAAAATCTGTGCATTTGACAACATTTCCATCCCAGTTACAAAAGGCCACACTGCTTGGAGTCTCACATGTACTATGTGGATATATTCCAACAGTCTAGATTCTTGGGAAGAACTTGCACATGAAGCAGTTTAACAATAGTTAAAGAGCTGGCATTTCACATTTTTAGGTATATAATTATTATATAAACATGACTAAAAAGGGTCAGATGCCCATGTTGTAAGCTCCAAAGACTTAAGGGGATAAGATTTATTTGAACAATAAAAAAGGAAAAGAAAACACAAAATTAATGAAATTGTTCTTTCTGTTCTTTCTGAGATAGGCTGGTATTGGAATAGGGTCAGCACCAAATGATATGTGGGATATGCATACACAATATCGGGGTCTGGCTTGGAGGTAAGTCTGCTATTTTGGGGCTCAAGTCATTGCTGATTAAAGTGTTATTCATCCGTCCTTTAGTCAGCAGAAAAGTCTACTACAATATTCTGCTATAATTTTCTGCTACAATAAGCAAGCACAGCAGATGGCGCTTATTGCCAGTTTAGGAATGATGGAGTCCTTTGGGTTAATTTCACAGCTGGTGGGGAAAACAAGCACTTGTCCTTCTCTCTTTCTGGACTGAGGCCAGTTTAGATAAATGCTTAGAATAGCATGTTTATCCACCAGTCAAGTTACCCAGCTAACAGATGGTAGCACCTAAGACAGACCCTGACTATAATGGGAGAAGTTCTCCCAATGCTTCTTGTCACACTGCCTTCATCCTGTTTTTATAACTTTTATTATTATTGCAGTGGATTCATGGATGAGTGCTAAAACTACAGTGTGGCCTTGATCAGATCACTGCCTGGACACATCTGAGACCATTGCAACTGCCAGGCTGTGCATTACTTATGAACTAGACTCCATTTCCTTTTAACCATGGTTGGGAATGCAACTCACTCATCATGGATTTGCTTCTTCTCACCCCCCTGCTTTACCCCACGTACCCTTCTATGACTGTTACCTGTCAGCTGGGTTCACCTTCTTTCAGAAGAGCCTTGCACCCATGTTTAGAAATAGCCCATCAGGCAACAGATGCAGACCAAGAACTTTGCAAGAGCCCGGTGCCATTCCCCTCTGTGCTGCTTCTGTGTCCACGACTTATCAAAGGAATTGTTGCTGAACGTGGGTTGAGCCCCCTTTTGGAACACCAAAGTACACTCAACTAGGCAATTTCTGAACATTTTGAGGAAAAAAAGGATTAAACCATTCAGCAAGAAGGTCACTTTATTCATTTTGTACTTTTAAAGTACAACAAGTTTCACCATGTGCTCTATATCTATGGGGCAAAATAATACAGTTTTAAGGGGTTTAACTGAGATGACACCTCAAAAATCTACAAAGTTATTTGCTGATATGCTAAGAATACTATGGGCCCATATTCCTCTCCTTGTAGGCTTACAGTTTTCAAAATTTTCCAGAGGAGGTGTAACTCCTGTGTCTCTTTATAATTGCTATGCTGGATCTGCTATGCAGAGGAAAGTTTACAAGTTGCCCATTCCTTCAGAATAAAGTTTGCCTTTGTTTTATAGAAATCAGGGTATAGAATAAGAAGAATAAGAAACACTACCTATGTTATGTGATGGTTCCTATTGGTCATTAACAAGTTCTGCACAGATGATACAAGATTAATATCCCATAAAATATCATTTATTGTCAGAGAGATTGGACATGCCAGAAGGATGAGTTAAGTGGGGAATTAATCTGGAATCATTACATAGGCAAGGTCCAACCCCCCCCGGGGTGGGATTCAAATTTTTTAACAACCAGTTCTGTGGGCATGGCTTAGGTGGTGGGCATGGCTTGGTGGTCATGTGACTGAGTGGACGTGGCTTGGTGGTTATGTTATTGGCTGGGCATGGCCAACTCAGTATCACTCACATCAAGGCACGCATATCCTCGCCTGGCCTCTCATGACTGTGGGGATGCTGCAACAGTCGTAAGTGTGAAAAATGGTCATAAGTCACTTTTTTAGTGCCATTGTAACTTTGAATGGTCACTCCACACAAGCAAAGTACCAGCAAAGGAGCAACACCAGCATGTTTCCTTCCTGCCTTCCTTACAGGATTAGGCCAATAATTTCTTCTAACAACTGGTTCTCCAAACTGCTTAGAATGTTAACAACTGGTTCTAGCAAATAGGTGTGAACTGGTAGAATCCCCTCCTGCCCCCCGTCCAAATGCTGTTAAACTTTATCTAGTCTGGCCCAGGTGCAAACTGTCAGTCTGGGAGATTGCTGTGAAACAGGCATTGAGCAATAAAAAAACCTAATGTAAACACTTTACATGTGGGTCTGGTTGTTTGGGTCTGACATTAATATACCTTATCCTGTCCATCCTTTCCTTTCCCTGCTACTTATATCAGCATGTCTTGGTTCCAGTTATCGTTCTACTTAAATTGCATTTTTCCTGAAAAAGAAATTCTCTTTTATACTAACAGGGGCTTTCTTCTTTTTTTCTCATTGCAGCATTGGAGGGGATGCTTCATTAAAGAATATAACAACTTTACCAAGTAAGTCAAATCTGGTTCCTGCAATTGTGCTATGAGAAAGTAGCAGTCGCTCTCTCTCTCTGTTGTTATTAAGAATTAGTGATTCAGTAAGGATGGAATCCATGACACAATACAGCACAGAACTCAATGTTGCAGTTGATATCAGAGTTATTCTTAAAATTAGATTGCTTCCTGAGTCTGAATGTTTGATCAATCAAAATATCATCTTATCTGTAGATAGGAATAAGACAGTTTTGGTTTTTAAAAGGCTTTTATTATAGATCATCAATTTATTTAGAGGATTTGAATTTAATAATAAAGTATAATTAACAATGTATGATTCAATTGAAATCCTCCAATATTTGTCCTGCTTTGTTACCCTACAAAATATCTGAATTCCTGCTGAATACAATAATATATATTTCCAAAAGTAGTGAATAAGATGGGTAATATTAAAAAGCCTACAATAATTGCTCAAAACAGATCACGCCATCTAATAACTGTTGAGTAATTTTCCTCTAAAGGGATCCTTTGATTTTCTTCCTTCCTTCTGTTATTTGCCATTTTTTCTAGATATCCTTCGTGAATTCAATGCTAATCTCACAGGCTATTCAGTTGGTATTGGTGAATTTACTGAGGCAAATGCCTTTCTCAATCAGGCAGTTCCAGGAGCACAGGCTAGGTATGTTTTTTTAAAAAAAAATTGTACACACACAAAATTTGCAAAATGTTGCATTCCAGAATGTTTATAACTTCTTCAAGATCACTTGATTTAAGCATTTTGGCCCAGCAGTTTTCCAGCAGCAAATTTTTCCAGAACAGCTACTAGTTCATGATGTTCTTGGTACAATCGACACACATTGATGGCTGCTTCATTAGCCAGAAATTGGCAACTTTTGTGGCCCCAAGCGCTGAATTAAATTTTGAAACTGAATATGTTTTTATTTATCCATTATGTTGCATTGTTGACATACAAATGCATGTACTGCACATATACATTAAATCTGTTTTCTTCTCTCCCAGTGTTCCTGGAGATTTGCTGGGAATAAGGCACATTCTGTCCAATGCTTCTGTTTGCTAATTTATGGTTTTTATTCTAGCACTGTTTAGAA
This sequence comes from Pseudonaja textilis, assembly GCF_049901715.1. Taxonomy (NCBI): domain Eukaryota; kingdom Metazoa; phylum Chordata; class Lepidosauria; order Squamata; family Elapidae; genus Pseudonaja; species Pseudonaja textilis. The sequence continues at coordinate 55,249,803 of NC_141990.1, read as the reverse complement.
AGGCTGGTAGGTCCTGGAGAGCAGTCATACTCATTTTTGTTTCCAGTAATTCTGCCTAGAATTGCTTATTTCTTCATTGATTTCTCTGTTGATCAGAGAAGGACAGAATGTGCTGTTCCTGCTGCTAATGATAGAAAATCCATGATCTGTTTACCTTGATCAGCTTTCTAGTATGACGAATAAGTGAAACTCCTTGTGGCTCTCTGATGTGCTGACTGCTCACCTTTGCAGGATTATTTCACTTAAGCAAAGTAGCCAAAGTGACAGCAATGTCAGAAAAATATTTTTATTAAAATGTTTTCTATTGTCTTCTTAATGCTAGGGATTATGAGAGGTGTTTGCAGAAAATTCTGCTTCATACCCCTTCAGTTTTGGGTGCCATTCATCCACTTCAGGGAAATTGTCTTGGGACAGTACAAAAAGACATGAAAGGAATAGCACATCAATATTATCCAACACTTTAATCTTGGAATTATAATGTAAAGGTTTGTTCCTTTGACATCTCTTGGCTTCCCTTAAATGTATTCACTTGAGAAAGAAGTGGAGAAAAATAAAGATTCCCTCTTCCCCCTTTTTCCAAAAGCTGCCATTATGTTCACTGATATTATTACAGTGTCCATGAACTCCTAAATACTTTTGCTGGGAGTTATTTGCACTCTAGGTTATCTAGTAAGGATAAAACAGATGGATATATATCCTGGATTTTCACCCAATAGCCATATACATCAGGGAATGATCTTATCAAAGTTAATTATTTATCTCCGCTGATATGAAGCTGTTTCAGGAAATATTGGGACATCCTTATGTATGGGAAATCTATGAAACAGAACAAATGAAGGAACAGACCAACAACTCACTTCAGATTCTGAGACCAGGGATTACAGAGGTGATATTCAGCAGGTTCTGACCAGTTCTGGAGATCCGATAGTGGAAATTTTGAGTAGTTCAGAGAACTGGCAAATACCACTTCTGACTGGAGATTTTACAGTATCCGTCTCCTGCCATGCCCACCAACCCACACCCACTGAACCAGTAGTAAAAAAAATTGAATCCCACCACTGAAGGGTTAGCTCCTCTTCCATATTTCATCACTATTAAGATGCTTCTATATAATAGCTTCAGGCAATAACTAATAATTCAAGAATGAGGTAGCATGCTGCCTTCCTTCCTTCTGTTGGAAGAAATGTCCATCTGGGTTCAGTTCCAAGTGGGGAAAAAGACACTGGAAACATGAAGGCTATTTGGAAAGATGGTTTAATGGTGGACAGGACCACATGGTTTGAGGACCTGGGCAATGAAGCACATGGGTGTGTGTGAAAGAGAGATTTATACCCTCTCTTGGGCTTTGAATTTGTTTCCTGTTCCTGTGAAAGAAATGTATTTTGATTAGTTATCAGACTCCCATGGGGCCAGGCAGGGATAACTTAGTAGGTTGTCTTGAGTCCCAGGTTTGATTGAATATTGTTGGGTGATGATGTAATGAAGAAGGTTGTGTTTTGAAAGGGTGTTGGGCTAATCCTATCATGTTCTTTCATTTTGTAAATAAGCTGGCTCAGCCTTTTGTATTGTATATCCCTATGGTCTTTTAGAGCTATTAACAAAGGTGGGGGCTGCTTTCCAAGAGTATATTTCTCCTTTTCTCCAGGGAGTTATAATATTCTGCCTTTTTAATATTTCCTAGAATATTTCATTCTTCTAGGAGAAGGGTAGGTACTGACTTTCTACCCTTCCTTCCTTTCTCTTTCCCTCCCTCCCAAAAATACAGTAATTTCTAATACTATTAAATTTTATGCACAACTGAAAGCAAAATGCTACCATGTATAATTCTTCAGAGACAGATCTGATTCTGAAGCTCCTAGCTGTTAGACATGAGTCATCAACCACTTTTGCTGATGAATCACTCCCTTTTTCTGAGTATTATTTTACTTATTCCATTGTAAACAAAAGCAATATATGATGGTCCTATATTAAAGTGTTCCCGGGGGGACTTCCAGACAATTTAATTTAATTTAATTAATTTGTTAATTATGTATCTGATATTAACACAGTTGAGAAAGTCCAGAAATATTTCACAAGAAGAGTTCTCCACTCCTCTGCTTGTTGCAGAATACCTTATGCCACCAGACTTGAAAATCTAGACCTAGAAAACCTAGAATTACACCACCTTCGGTCCGATCTAAGTATAATATATAAAATCATACATTGCAATGTCCTACCTGTCAATGAATACTTCAGCTTCAACCATAACAATACAAGAGCAAACAATAGATACAAACTCAAGGTTAATCGCACTAAACTTGATTGCAGGAAATACGACTTCATCAACAGAGTGGTCCATGTCTGGAATTCTCTACCTGACTCTGTGGTTTCTTCCACAAACCCCCAAAACTTTAACTTTAGACTTTCTACTATTGACCTCACCCCTTTCCTAAGAGGTCTGTGGGGGCCGTGCATAAGCGCACCAACGTGTCTACCATCCCTGTCCTATTGTTTCTTTTTTTTTAAAAAAAATTCTTATATGAATCCATGTATTCATAACTATGTTTTTACTTATAACTATTATCTTATAAGCAATTGACAAACCAAATAAAATAAAAAAACAATACTTATATTGTGCAATTATCCTAGTCTTTTCACAATGCTTTATTGGGGGAGCCACAGTCGTATTTATATTTCTGATTTTACTATTGCTTTTTAACAGTATGTTTTTTAGGTATTTTTTTCAGGCATCAGTTCTCTATTAACCTGATTCAGCTTTTTTTCTTATTTTTTTTTTCCTCTAGGGATCTACCAGATCAAGTAAAGCGTCTTGTAAAAATAATGAAAAATCATTTGGTGGGTTGGCAACATTCAAGGAACTCATTTATTTGTCACTGTTGTGCAATGGCTAAGCCCATATAGTAGAAAGTAGAATATCAAATATTCCCATATACTTTCTGGCTTTTCACACCTGGTTCTACTTCCTATTTAAGTTTTTAGCTTGATAGACGCTGCTATTTCAATCTATCAGGGACTCCTTACCTGCCATTCACCTGGGGTGTATAGGCGAAAAGACTGTCACAATCTATGATGCCTTTCTGGAAATTAAAAGGTCAAAAGAAATAATTTCAATAAGGCTATCTAAAGAGACAACTACAAAGAAATAGTATTAGGATTCAAATCACACATATCAAAAGTACATGCCAAAGAGATAGTAACTATCTCTAATGAGACTATGGATTATATGCTTAGCGAGTAGCCCAAAATTCATAGAACAGTCAAAATCATAACAATTTTGTGATTTATTCAGAATTACAATAAATTGCATTTTAAAACTGTAGGATATCTTTATATTTGCATGGATAAACCAGAAATGATATACTGTATTATTTTATTCTTTTCATTCAGAAAGCCAAATTCGATACTGACTGGAAGGTCATAACAATATTCATTGGAATCCAAGATCTCTGTAACTATTGCAAAGATATTGTAAGTTTTTGGAATGTATAAAAGCCAACATTTTAGTTGTGTGGAACTATTAACATTGCAACTTTGTTTTAGAGAAGACAAAGTTCCATAACTGAACAGCCTATTGACAACTATAGGGCTCAATTAGAAGTTGTGGTGATATTTTCATATTAATACCAAAGAGATTAGTTATGTAATCTGAAGTAATTTTCTGCAGTGAGGATAAAGTTTCAGGTGTAAACTAAAAGGTGATCACTTTTTTTTCCTACCTACTTTATTTTGTCCATGGTTTGATTGTAATTTTTTATTAACTCATGGCAATTAACTGATAAACTCTCTCTTCACTCTATAATTCTCCTGGGCTAATTTGATGCTTCAAAAGTGCCAGATTTGCATAGGAAAAAAAATGAGGACAGCTGTCCCTAGTATGCTATCTCAAATTAGTTCCAGAAATACTAGAACAAGGAAAGAAAATTAGGGAATCTCATTGATTTTCAGAAGTTGCATAATATAGCTCCTGGTATCAAGGCAATGTTTCTGACACTGGTATTCATTTACCATTATGAAAAGAGAGTAACTGACATTTTCTTCTTTAAACTTTGGAAAATTTCAGCAATTACTTTATAGTATCTGTTTCCTTGCTAGGAAATATAGTAAGTGTATTTTTGCTTACAAATATACACACTGATCATTTTAAAAATGTAGACAGACAGCTAATCTCTAAAAGTATGCTAGTTGAATTCAGTTAAAAAATATTGCCCAGCCTTTGACTCATTTTTTCTCTTAATTAAGAACTGCCAAGTTGGTGTATCTGAGCTCTTTTTGTAAACCAAAGTTTCTGACCTTACAAAAACCAGCAACAATTCTAACTTTTGAAGATTGAACAGAAATCAGCTTAAGTGATTTATTCTTTCCATTCCCTGCCCTTGGCTGAAGATCTAAAACAACATTTAAACCCCTCTAAACTGAATGCAGTTACATTCCCCACTCCCCAGTATGAAAACCTATACAATCAGGGTTCCTCTCATGGAAAATATTCTGTTGAAAGTAGTTATAAATTTTCTTTCAAAAACTTTGGATGGGCGAATTTAGCATTTAAATGCTTGAGGGCCTACTTGTAGGCCTCGACATGACCACAATTGCGCTCAAAATTTCTGTTGCTAAGTGAGACATTCGTTAAATGAATTTTGCCCCATTGTAAGGCCTTGGTTGTTAAATGAATCATTGCAGTTAAGTTAGGAACACAGCTGTTACATGAATTTTGGGTTCCCCATTGGCTTTACTTGTCAGAAGGTTGCAGAAGATGATCACTTGACTCTGGGACACTGCAATCGGCATAAATGCAAGTCAGTTGCCAAGCATCTGAATTTTGATCACATAACCATAGGGATTCTGCAACAATCATGTGCGAAAAATGGTCAAACATCACTTTTTTCAGTGCCTTGTAGCTTTGAACAGTTATTAAATGAACTGTTGTAACTTGAGGACTTTATTTAGAATCATTGAAGTATTCAGATGACTAAGACTGTGCATTGTCTTTCTAGCACAGCTTTTAGTTATTAGTTAAATTATTGCCTATAACGTTGTCTGATTTAGTTTTATTTTATTGATTGATTTGTCAATCGCTTACAAGATAATAGGTATAAGTATAAACATGAGTAAGAATACAGTTATAGCATAGTACTATACATGAATCCCAAGTTATGTTTTCGAGCAGAGAGTCAACTTTCAAGAACAATCACATATTTGAAATCAGAAATTGCAACAATTCACTTAACCTTTCCTTTTCTATAATCAGTAACAGTCTCTTTCCATGTCTCTTCCCCATTAGAACTACTATTCAGCGGTAAACTTTTCAAATCATGTTCAAGAAGCGCTTGACTTGCTTCATACAGAGGTAGGAAGGTGGTTGTTGCTCAGAGAACATCTGTTCATTTTGCCTTGCACAATTGTCCATTTTTTGCCGATTCTCATTCAAAAGCCATATGTCACACACTTTCAATTGAGGTCACATCCCACTCCATCTGCAAGGGGACTGCATTTTCTCAACACTCAAGGGGCATTATTTTATTGCTGTAATAGAATAATGTAGTTCCTCCTTCTTGTATTGTCAACTGCAAAATGATACTATAAATACACTTATACATGTGTCACAGAATCTTTTCAGACCTGGTATACAAATCCCAATGTTTTATTTTTACAGTCACCTTTTCACTGGGTTACCCTATGGCATTTTTATTGGAGTATCCTGCAAATTGGAGAGGATTTGGAAATGTGGTTTTGTAGTTGCAATAATAAAAAGGATATCTTGCATAATACAAAGCTAAGGAATCATATGTTTCAGTGTTTAATGGAATGTAATTAAATGTAAATAGGGAGATAATTTTTTTAGTGAATCCTGTCATTGGCTAAAATCAATAGAAGTGAATTTAGCATATTCTCCTTGACCTGAATAATTACTTTCTGGTCCCACTCTTTCCCGACCAGATCCATTTAGATAAATTGGGCGGTAACTCCATTATCTGTGATATAATGGAGTAAAAAACATGTCAATGCAGGGATAGGAATGTGAAGGGAATGCAAAGGGAATCTGGTGAAACCTGATAGGAGGCAAATTAAATTTGACAGCAGCCTTGAAACTACTGTAGAACAGATGCAAGCTCTGCGTTACATGTAATGCAATTTGGATAATTAACTCCTTTCCTTTTCAGGTACCTAAAGCTCTGGTTAACCTGGTGGAGGTGATGGATCTTCTCTCTTTAAGACAACTATTTCTAGATAGTAGATTACCATGTGCTGTGCACTTAGCAGAGTAAGGCCCTCTTGCATCTAAGCTATTAATTTATATAAAGACCACTAAGTTCTGAAAGAGCTTTTTATATAAAGACTACTAGTTCTGAAAGAGTGACTAAAGTGAATTGCAACATACTAAGGCTTACACATAGACTTTATGACCAATATAACACAGAAAAATATCCCACATAAGATTACATTAAAATTCAACGGCATCTCATTTTGCTGATGTATTTTCTCTGGTAAATCATGATTCAGCATATTTCTTTAAAAATAAACCTGAGCTATTACAGTACTTAGTTTTCCCTGTGATTAAACTGGCTATTTTGGATCCCCAAAAATCTGGCCATTCACTCATTCAGATTTTTGATGCATAAGTGAGACCTGCATGCTAAATGTTGTTGTTTTCCATTTCATCACTTTATGTTCTCCCACTTCCCCATTTTTCTTCTGGCTTTACTTCTGTTTGGCATTCAATAACCCCTGAACACATCTGGTCCTCATTAAAGTGATTTGAGGTCCACTCCTTGTTAGATTGTTATTTCTCAACCTCAGCAATTTTAAGCTATGTGGACTTCAAGTCCAACAATTCCCCAGCCAGAGCTGGAGTCCACACAGCTTAAAGTGTTGCTGACATTAAGAAATACGGTTTTAAAGAATTGGGAGGCGGGGGAGTTATTTTGGATTGCCACAGACCTGCTGATGCCTCCTGTTGAGCTTTTGCTATGTAAGTTATAGAAATTGCAGCCTTATTCTAGAATAGAAGGAAGTTTCGTACTCTAGATTTAACAAGCAAAATGTTGATAATGACACTCAAGAGGCTGACCTACAGCAAAAAAAATAGATATTCAGGTATTTTGTTGAACAAAAGACCGTGATAACTTTCAGGGGAATTGTCTGTGTTTCCAGCATGACACTCCCTGGCTTTCCCCATATCTTGCCCCTAGAAAAAAAACTAGCACATAACAAGGTATTCAATGTGTGGGGGAAAAGAGAGAAGTGGATTGTGTACTTATTATGTGAGTACATTGCTTTCCTGGCAACTCTTGTTTCATAAAAGGATAAGCCCAGGAATAAAGATGGATAGAATCGAAACCTTCTGCATTTTTAATAACATTTTATCCACATTCATCGTTAAGGAGAGACCACCACTAAAAATCTCATTTCTTCTTTGAAGAAATGAAGTATATGGATATCTGCTTCCTTGCTAGAGGAACTGTTTACTTTATGGATGTATCAGTCTTTGTGTGTTTGTTTCATATATGCCTTTTCTTCCTATATTTTCATATGCAGAAACCATTGCAGTTGCCTTCTTTCCCTTAAAGAAGGCTCATCGGATCTCATGATGATGGAGGAAGCAATCAAAGCTTATCAGGTAGGAGTTCCATGAATCAATACTGCCATTTTGTGGATTGTCTATTATACACTCTCGTCATGTTGTTTCTAATATAACAATGTGCATTACATTTGAAAGTTATACTACATACCGTAAAGCTACCATGCCCCTCGATATGCTGTGCTATAATTCAAAAGTCACATTCCCATTCAAAAGCAAAATATTGATCTCCCCTTGCTTGACTAATGGGAATTAGGTAATGAATTGAAGGATGGATCTTTATATTTCTTATATTTATTTTACAGAGCAAAATACAGAAACTAATTGAAAGTCACAAGTATGATACTGAAGAAGATTTTACAGTTGTACTACAGCCATTTCTCCGAAATATTTCATTGTCTGTTTTAGAGGTATGTTCTAGATTCCCATTTACTTATTTTATTTTTACTTTTTTTTTTAGCTCTTCTGTACAAGAACAATTCTCCCAAGGTAGGGGAGAAAACAATAATACCAGCAACAACAGCAATAATAATATCTTCATGATATTATTCAAGTGTTGTACATAATGTTCCCATTTCGCCATTTTCCTTCAATGACTATCCACAGAATCAAAGTAAATTGAATGTGGATGCATATATTTATGAGATCCTGAAAATGCAAATGTAACATTATTTTGATATGTTTTGACTGAGTTACAGACTTCTTTATGAAATTGTTCAACCATAAATAGAACATGGTCTGTAGAAACAAATCTGATCTATAGAAGCATTGCCTAAATTTCAGCCATTGCTACAGTACAAACTTATAGAACATTCATTATATAATCCAAGCAGAACCACATAGCTGTTTTCTAAAATATTGAATAGCCGGTGTACTTTGGATCAATTTCCTGTTTTCACTGTATTATATTTAATTATATTACATATATTAATTATATATTATATTACTTATTCATGGACTGAAAATCACAGCATAGATTCCTAGAATCACTTATACTAGGCTGGATTCTGTGTTTCTTACATAGAATTGAGATTAGATATAAAAACACTGAACAAAGAAGAGTGATGGCATATCAATAGGAATAAAAATATATCCTGTTATGAGTTTGATTGACAGGCATATTCTTACAAGTATTACTTTCATATTTCAAAAAACTACAACTATTTTTTTCATATTATGTAAAAAAATTCTTGTTTGCATTATGTGCTTTAACAATTTATGCTATGATGTCATTCATGTATTTTTAAAAGACTTTAAGTGATTGCTTTTTCAACATTTAGTTTTCATGAAATAAAAGAAAAAGAAATTCTATTCTGCCAAAGTTAAATTTTAAACCTGCTAGAAAGAGTTCACATTAAAAACTCATTTCATAATGTAGATTAGGCAATGTTATCAATCCTGGCTATAAAAACCAAGGAATTGCAAGATTTATATTAGGTTTAAGGGAATATTCATTAAGAACAAACTGAGCTTTGTGATTAAAGTCTTTTCAGCTTTCAAATCTGTAATGGATCAGATCAATGACTTATCCATAGTGGTCATTCCAGCACCTACTGAAAACCCACAAGCAGAACATGATTGTAACTTTACCCATAAAAACACCTGCACTCAGAGCATAGTGTCTAACATTTCCTCAGATTAGCCAGAATTAAAATTGTTTGAGTTGGGGGGGTCCACCACTATACCTTTTGATGAGGAATTTCATAGTTCGATTCTGTAAACTGTAAAATTTGTCAATCTGTCTGAATCTCTCCTTGTCCACTTCATTGAGTGACTCTGATTTATGACACAGATAGGCTAAAATATTTGTTAAAATTCTAGTTCTCTTGGAAAAAAATAAATATGGGTTCTATTTGGCTTTGTTATTTTTGCATCTTTAAAAGCATAATAATAACAATACTTTCCTCATTTTTAGGATGGGCGCCTAGATACCTCCTTCTTTGCACCAGACTGTTTTCACTTTAGTCAAAAATCACATTCCCAACTTTCTAGAGCTCTCTGGAACAATATGGTGAGGCACTGACTCAGGGAATAATTTAGTTTTGAAATGGCTATATTGTTTTATTTGGACAACATATACATTCCTACCAAAACCCCTACTTTTATTTCTGATAGTAAGCTGATAACTTACTATCAAGACTGGTGAATCTGATTGAATGTCAATGCTAAGGACTATAATTTTCTCTCCATCTCCATTAAGTCTAGACTTTTTTCTACTCCAGTCTTAGCTGGATCTTGAATTGAGTAATTGTTGTATTTTGTTCTCATTATAGGACAGATATTATAAGACAGTGTTGGGAAACCTTTTCAGCACCAAGTGCCGAAATGGGAGTGTGCGCGCATGGAGGGGAGCACCGGAAACCAGAAGAGCAGTTCCCCAGCGCGTGCGTGTGCCAGGAAGCTGAGCTTCTGGTTTCCAGCATGCGCATGCATGCTGGCCACCTGGTCTTCCAGCTTCTGGAATGCATGTGCATGCAAAGACCAACTGGCTGGCTCACATGCACGCACCAGAAACCAGAAGCTCAGCTTCCCAACACGTGCATGTGTGCCGGGGAGCTGCTCTTCTGATTTCTGGTGCTCCCACATGCACAAAGACTTGCTGGCTGGTGCGCATGCATGTGCCAGAACCTGGAAGAGCAACAGGCTATAGCTGGTGTACCTGGAAAGATGGCTCTGCATGCCATTTCCGTCACACATGCCATAGTTCACCATCACAGTTATAGGATATCCTGCAATAAGATATTCTGTTTATAACCTTTATATTTGCCCATTGCTTCTTATACCTCTTTTTCTTATTACACAAAATATGTGAAAGCAGTAAACCAGATAGTTGCATGAGACCTTAAACAAAACAGTCACATAATCATATCTTTCTTTTATTCTCTAGCTTCAACCTGTTGGAAAGAAAGATGTTTCCTTCAATTTTATGGATAACATAACATTGAGCTGCCCAACTCTGGTAAACATAATACTGTCTTCTAGTGAAAGGGTTTTGTGGGAATGAACAATTTGGGTATCAAAGGAACAGCCAGCAGCTTATCAGTTCATGCTTAATTAGGGAACAGATGTTCTTTGATGGTCTTGATCTTTGAGGACCAAGCAAATTTTCAAGTAACTTTTGTGTTGAGGGTGAAAACTCTTGGTCCTATCCCTCAAGTATTAGACTGAAATTCTAGACAATTTTACCACAAAATGTAATGCAGCTTACTTCTGATTCTTCTGAGCAGTATATGATTACACTGTTAACCTATAAATAAATTTATATCCTGTAGATCTCATATCCATGTACTAGATAAAATAGAAATATTTCCAAAATAAGCTTTCAGATTTCATATGGGTCTGCCAATTCTTATGTCTTTCACATCTTCTGATAGGAATTAGTGGTCTTAGCTCTGGAAAATTCTTACCTCATTCACATGCTTTAGTGGCATAATCATACAGATTAACATCACAATCCTATGCAAGTTTTTTTTTTTAAAAAAAGATCCACCGTAACTTATTCATAGTAAAAAGGCATAACTGCAGCATAATACAGATGTTTACATTTAAAATTAGAGTTTTTATTTTATTTGATCTTACCAGATAATTCATGGAAAGTGCCCATCTTCTTTCATGATCAGAACTGAAATTTTACATGTAACATTATGAAGATTTGCTGAGGGCCTTTGTAGGATAAGGCAGCACTGCTTAATGTCATGGAGAAATATCCTTGGATTTTCTAGCTCAAACTATATTGCAAGATGGTCAAACACATTATGGATGAACAATGTAAAAGGTTAAATATCACAGTGTCCCTGAACATTGGCAATTTTAAGATAAATGGACTTATACTCCCAAAATCTCCAAAACAGATGAAGAAATTTATCTTAAAGTTACCAAGATTGAGAAACATTGGACTAGAACTATAGAGAATTAGCTTCATTCTGAGTCATGAAAGAGGAGTGGATGCCTTTGAGCCTCATACTACCTCTCAGCCCACACTACCTTTCAAGGTGTTGCTGTCAGGAAATAAAAAATAGAGGGCAAAGTACTATTCATGATGTGTTGTGCTCTTGGAGATATAACAAAGCCAAGAAATAATAAATAGCCTCCTACACAACATGAGGCAAATGGCCCAAGCAATATTTTTTCTACCTGTCTGCATGTTAGGAGCAAATGCAATTATTGCTATAACTGTTAAAATTTGTGATGTGTTTTTTTTCCTGCGAGACATACTGTACAATTTAAAACACAACACAGTAAAATCATGAAGATAAACTGGTTTGTACTGTATTTCTTTCTTTCTTTTTTTTAAGAAAGCACTCTTTTGGGGTTACAACATTTGGTAGAGTACGATAATCTGAAAAGTGTCTCTGAAGTCTTTACAAGGCAAGAGTATTTGAGTGCAATTTACAGATTTATTTGCATCTGTGCAGTGTCGACATTTGAACATTGAAAGGAGCCCTGGAAGGCATCTTTTAAAACACTTCATGCACAAAGCAGCAAAACATTCTGAGCAAATGCTCATATCTGACCTTTGATAAATGTTTAGGGAAATGGGATTCTCCATACTGGTAGCAGCAGAAAGTGAACATAACTTGGGACACAGATTTTTCTGTTTGGAAATTAATGGGAAATTTAAAGCCTGCTATAGCCATGTAAGAAGTTCTAACATAGACTGCAAAATATTATTAGAATTTAGATTATTAAACTGCCTGTAATTCTAATTTTCCTAGTCTCTGCCCTATTCTCTGTCAAATAAGCCAGCTATGACTCTTTTGCATTATTTGTGCATTATCTCATGAGATGGTAGCTCTTTCTGTCACCTTACAACCAACTTGCAGCATTATGTAATTGTTGGATTGGCTGACAAGCAATATGATGAAAAGATACACACTTTTTTTCCATACAAAGATTCCAGACAATTGCACTTTGTATCTTAATACTTATTTGAAGTAGTCCCATTATAGAAGCTTATCTCAGTTCAAATTCTCCAATTTTGCCTCCATTATTCAAATAGACTGGTACCAAAATAACCCCCTTTTTTGTGAGACAACCATTATTTGCAGCATTTCCATTACTAGACTTGTAGGCTTAACTGCAGTCAAGTGGCTGATCTAGTGGCTTGAATCTATGCTTCTGTTTTTCTCTATTGAAATTTTGAAGCTTGGCATTCATGTTCTTTCTCTATTAGCTACAACCTTTCCTGCGTACCTTCAACAACAGCAATGCCATAAATCCATCAGAAAACCCTACTAAGTTGCCAGACCAGGTAATGCCTTTATTATTTACTGTGTATTATTTCTCTTAGTTAGAATGTCCACAGTTTTCTGGTATCCACAGGATGCTTTCACATCCATACGGTTTTGTAACAACATTTTTGGAAGTGTCTATGGAGATTCTCAGTCATCCAGGTCATGGCTATCCCAAAGGTATTTTTTTTCAAGAGGCAACTGGACTTTCTGGAAATTTCTGAAAATGTTTTGCTTCTCACCCAAGAAGCTTCTTTTTGGGTGATTTTTTGTAAGTGGTAGTCCAGTATCTCAAAGTAATTCAGCTGGCTTCATGCCTAACAGAGAGCTAGAGTTCAGGTTGCCAAGCTCTTATTTCAGCATCTTTAACCAATACACTAAACTGTTTTTCAATTGTGGGCAATTGTAATGAACAATGCTGGATATAATTCTGTTCCTGATACCCCAAGGATGAATTAATAATTTCAAGTTGCTTTCTTGAAGCATAGAAATAGGATGTAGAGGTCCCTTTGAAACACAAGTTGCTTCTAGATTTCTTGTAGTTGTAGTTTCTTGTTACAACATATATGAACAATTTCCAGTGATATGTTGACTGCATTTTGTTTTTAAGAACTGGGGTATTAATCTGCCATGTTCTGTACAGACTGAATCCAGAGAAGTCCCCACATCAGGTGAGAAATAACTGCTTATGTAATAATAATAACAATAACAACAACAACAAAAATAATAACAATAATAATATCTGCCAATACATCATGTAGTCCTAAACACTTGGGAAGTGTTCGACTAGTGATTTGTGATACGAAACCCAGCATGGTTATCTCGTCTGGTGTGTATACTGTCATTTTTGTGTACAACAACAACAACAACAATAATAATATGTATTTTCCCCCTTTCTCAGTGCAGATTTATGTAAAATGCTGGAGCTTGGAGAGAAAGTGACAACAAATAATAGAAAACATTAGTTTTCTATTTTCCTTTTCTATTTTTATAATCTTAAGCAATCTAGTGACTGTATTTTTCAGCTCATATTTTGCTATCAATGAATGTTTAAAACTTATTTTATCTTAGCTATACAGTAATACTGTATGTTTACGGTTGGTACAGATGAAAGTAGAACATACAATGAGATTCCTTAAATGCTATTGACTTAGTGGAATTTCAGCTGCCTAATAATATGCAGGATGGTCCTCAAAGAGAAAATTAATTGCCAAGTTGGGCAACAAAAATAATGAATTAATTAAAAAAAAAAGAAGAATCTGGAGAACATAAGGCATATTAGGTTGTAGTTTAGCAAACTAGGCCAGTGCTTAGTATTGATGAACTGCCTGTTATAGTCTTCTCTTTTTTTACAACTCAGTCCTATGCAAGATTAAATGGAAATGGGCCCAAATTCTGTCTAGTAAGACTTATGCCCCAGTAAGGATATGGAGCTCATAAGCTTTAGAAATGCTTAATTTACCTTTTAAGTTATACCTATCACTACAACATGTTTATCTATCAGAATACCTATCAGGACAGTGATGGGATTCAAAAAATTTTACTACTGGTTCTGTGGGCATGTGGTGGGCGGCAGGGGAAGGATACTGTAATACCTCCAGTCACAGGTGGTATTTGCCAGTTCTCTGAACTACTCAAAATTTCTGCTACTAGTTCTCCAGAACTGGTCAGAACCTGCTGAATACCACTTCTGTATCAGGATATCGAACTGGGTATGTCTAGTCTAATGAAGAGAAGAACTAAGGGTGACAGAATAGCAGTCTTCTAATATTTGAGAGACTCTCACAAAGAAGGGATCAACCTATTCCCCAAAGCACATGAAGGCAGGACAAGAAGCAATGGCTGGAAACTCATAAAAAAGAGATCCAATCTAATCAAAATTTCCTGACAATCAGTCAAATGCAGAGATAGTGTTCAGAAGATTCTGACCAGTTCTGGAGAACCAGTAGTGGAAATTTTGAGTAGTTCGGAGAACTGGCAAATCCCACCTCTGACTGGAGATTTTACAGTATGCTTCCCCTGTCACCAAGCCACGCCCACAGAACCGGTAGTAAAAAAATTTGAATCCTACCACTGGTCAAATGGAAGTTGTGGGTCCTCCATCACTGGAGATTTTTAAGAAGAGATTGGAAAGTCATTTGTTTGAAATAGTATTTTCAAAGTCCTGGCCAAGTCTGGTAGATATGTAGATGAAAAAATGCAGTCAAGCAAACTCAGTTTATGTATTCATAGAAACAATCTCCAGCAAGAATCCACAACTAAGAACAGGGCAATTCTTAAAATGCCGAGTAAGCCCTCGTGAAGGTAGCGCTGAAAACATCCGCTTCTCAGCACTACCTAAATACCCTCAGCCCAACCACCTTCCACCCACACAAACCCCGACTCGCCTACATCAGTTACAACCCTTAATTACAGTAATGTCCATTAACAAAACAATTGCTGGTCACCAGTTTCCCCTTCCCTTCAGTTCCGTGGTGTCTCCTGGTGACTTCATCACTCCTTGGTCGCTTTGAGTAGACGTCATCCCACAGCAACAGAGACAGCGGGGACATCGGGAAATTGCAGCGGAGATCAAGCTCTCAGCGATGTGGATGGTTACTGCAATTTGTGGCGAGCGGGTTGAGGCTCGACAAGTACAGGGTCTCCTGCTTGAGCAGGGGGTTGGACTACAAGATTTTCAGTCGCTTCCAACTCTGTTATTTTGCATTCTGTATATGATATTCTCCCTCAATTTTATTTTTATTTTTTTTAGTGCACAGGCTGCAGCCGGCTGACATTCGAGTGATAGCAGCACTTGGTGATTCAATGATGGTAAGTACCTTATTTTTCAGACTTTGAGATGCTCCAACGTATAAGACACACCTAGCTTTTGGGGAGGAAAACAAGAAAAAAAAAATCTGCCTCTGCCTCCCAGCAATTTGCCTCCTTGCAGCAAACAGCAAACAGCCTGGTCAACTTCATCACAGCCTGATTTAATACAAGCAGCTGATTGTTGGTTTGATCAGCCTCTCAACAATCTGCTGTTTCCGGCAGGGATCGCTATCGCGTATTGTCACCTCCATGCAACCCATAAGACATGCAGACATTTCCACCCACTTTTTTGGGTGAGAGAAGTGTGTCTAACACACCAAAAAATATGGTATATCCACATTTTCAGTAATGCAGTTATTCCTAAGAATCTTAGAATGTTAGCTTAATAAAATGACATCAAGCAGAATATTAATCCTGAATGTTTATTAAATGAAATTTCATAATTGGCCATTATAGCTGGAGCTATGATATGTGGTGTCAAATTCAGAAATCAGATTCTTTCTGTATCCGGGTCAAATGGTGAATATCTTCCTGCTTTCTTTAGTAAATAGAGGTTTTTTAGAATATTCGTCCATGTTGCTTTTGGTAGATTGAAAGTATGACCTCATCAGAAACCATTACCCAGATATTAACTATTTGATTCTGTAAGAAATAATACATTCTTGTTGATTGCATTTTATTTTTTTCTATTTTTAATAGATTGCTGAAGGCGCTAAAGCAATTGGTTTGAATGATATCAAAACAGCTTGGAGAGGACTTTCCTGGAGGTAATTGTTTTTTCCCCCAAATTTCATTCACATTCTACTAAAAGTCTTCTCCAACATTGCACCCCTTAGGTGTGTTAGCACATCAAGGCCTAGAATTCCCAACTGATAGTCCTTGATATCTGGAGGGTATCAAGTTAGATAAAACAGAAGTAGAATATAGAACTAAAGGTTCATGTTTGAAAAGTTCAGGTAATTATAGATACAGAAGAAATGAAAACAGGCTGCATTATGGGAAAGTTCACCCTACATCATATTTCCATGCCCAAACATGCAGTTTGATTTTTCTCAACCACTTATTAAAAGATCTTTTAACAATGTGCTGCCATCTGGCAATCTTTAGTGTGGCTTACATTTCTATCACAAACTGAATAAATAGCTTCTGATCAAGATTTGAGATAATTCCTAAGTCATTAAGCCTCTACTAGGAGTGGCACAAAGCAATGATAGGAAGCTTGCCTAATGCTTATGTGTATTAATATAACAATGCTTACATTATGAATATTATTACCAATTCTCCTCTACAGATTTTCTTTCTTGCACATCTTTGTGGAATGCTGATCATTTTGTCAAACAAACTCAGTTCTTAAGAGAACAATTGTTATTATGCTGGCATTTGGAATAAAAATACAATGAAATAATGCCCGTTGTTAAATAGGTACCATGATATGTCTTGGTACACCAAATGCACAAAAATAAACAGGGCTATATTTTCTGTTTAGGCTACCTATGTATGTTTTCAAATTGTTTTTTCAGAAATTATGGCAAATATTTTTATTTAAAATAATCTGAAAATTTTAAAAACATAATTCACACATGCCTAATAGTTCATTTTGGAAGAGATTTGTTTTTCAAAATCTATCCTCTCCTTTCCACAGTTATTCTCTCTGACACATGGTATGTGCTGGAGGTGGTATTAACACTACTAACCAATTTTTATTATTCTTTTTCAAGCACTGGAAGTGATGGAAGCTTGGAGACTCACACAACATTACCTAGTGAGTAGCTTGAAATACATCAAAATACAAAATAGAAACAGGCATAATTAAATCTGAAATGCATTTGAATTATTACTTTCCACATTTTCTTTCCCTTTTTAGTCAGTCATCCTCCTCTCCTTTAGTCAAACCACTGTTCAACATGCCGTTCAAAGACATTATTATTAGACTGATCTCTCTTTGTATGATTTGACAATGGTTTGAAAAGCAAGATTTATAATATAGTTGGCCAACAGTTGTGATTTAGCTCCAAAAATAAAGAAGACTTAAATTTCATCACATGAAGAGGTATGTCAGCTATATTCCCATTGCACACTGAACTGGATAGTGAGTGGAATTAATCCGTTGCAAAGTTAGGGAAGAATAGATTTAACCTAAAGCAGACTAGTGACTGTTTGGAAATAAAATGCCTTCTCTGGTCAGCCATCAGGGGAAGAACAAATTCCAATCAGTAGAACAGCTGCCCTGCCTTGCCTACTCAGTCTTCCAAAATATAAATCTGGATCTATTGTGTGGATAGAACAGATCAGGTCTCTGCTTGGTAGAAAGTATTGCAGTCATTTGCTCCCTTGGTTACAAAGGGAACTAATCCCCATATACAAATTAGGTTAGTGTTGTCAAAAAGGTTCTTTTTGCAAACATGTACACTCAGCAGTGAGTCCAAATGAGGAAGGGGGGAAACCCAGTTTGTGCCAAAACATTAACATACTTTCCTACACTTCCAAATGTAAATAAACTCCATGCAATGCTATCTGGTAGCCAGTTTATATAGCAGATATGTATGATGGGGTTTGATGTTTGCTGCCCTGTTTCTAAAGGCTTCCTGGTTGTGTCCTGATTTCCAGGATATGCTCTGAGTTACTTCCTAATGTTACTCCTCATTCTCCACCTGCCAAGTTGTCTTATGCCATCTCATGGGCTTTTTACTAGTATTTGTCTTTCCCCCTCCCTCACTTAGGTTGTCACAGGCCCTGTAAGGCTCTGTCCCTTGATGTCATTTTTCTTCCTCATAGAAAGCTTTATTTTCCATGCAGAGTATAAGTATGTTTTTGTCTTCATGGGTAATTTGGGTGGGAAAGATTGTCAGGACCTGGGTAACTTGTTCTGTGGTTGCATTGCATTTGTGTGAATTGTTGCTGCCCACTTCCCTTGTTCTCCCTTCCATATAATTACACTCTGTAGGAATTCTGAGAACTGTAAATTTCAGGGCAAAGATGGAGGATTTGATACCATCCAGTAAAACTGTGAAGAAACTATCTCACAAGCATCCTTTAGCATTTTATTTTTTGGACTTTCCAAACTAATAGACTCAAAGAGGTCTTCAATAAAAGATTGGACATCTATTTGTTCAGGATGGAATAAGATCTCCTGCCTTGGGCAAGGGACTACAATAGAAGACCTCTTTCAGCCTTATTATTCTAGGGAATTTGGTGGAGATACATGGCTATTTCCCACATTCTAATAATTCCAATCCTATTTTCCCTATCTGTGAGGATGTTTATGAATTCTCACCCATTTCTACCAGTCAAATTTAATAGACACCATTATTTGTAACATGAAGAGACCATGTTCTATTTGGTTACCATATAGCCATTCAAATGAATTGCCCATCTGAAACAGGGGTGACCCTTCTCATTTAGTAGTGTAGTGATGGATAAAGACATAGAGATTCAAAAATAGAATTTTACAAATTAAGTACTCATAGCTAACTAATATCAACTAGCAGTCAGAAAACATGATGAAAGTCCTTAATTTCACAATACATGGGCAAATTTCAGCATAGTTTCTGTATGGAAACTGTGAACCTCCTAGACCAAGTCAAGTCCAAAAACGCTAGCAAATTCTAGAAGACTGGTCTTTGGACAAATCAGTCCATCAACAGGCACATAGAGATGAACAAGTTCTATACACCATTCTAAAGAGACAATGAAAAAGCAAAAAAGAAAACTAAAAGATCAAAACACCACCTTACTAGTAATCAATAGCCAACGAAATAGAGATTAACACCAAGATTAACATTAGAGCAACAGTCAAGAAGCAAATAATACCCCAATCAAGAAACCACCAACTCAGACAAACAGTAAACAGTAACCTGACAAGGAACTACCAAGAACAGTACCACTGACATTGACAGGCAATCCGCTAGTATATAAATAGATACCAAAGCCCACTCCATTCCAGCATTGATAATGATACCTAATTCAGTAATGAAAAACCTGAAAGAAAACAACCAAGCTCAGAAAGCACTAAGAACCCCATAGCTATATTTTTTTCTAATAATTGTCCAGAATAATTAGGAAAACTTTTGCCAAATATGAACTAACTTTCAATGATTTGTAAGGATTCAGAACCCTTAAAAGCCTTAAAAACCAGTACCGGGAATTAGATGCTGATTCTTATTTACTGCAGAAACACTGATGTTGAATTTCTCTTCTCTGTCAGACATTTTGAAGAAATTTAATCCAGGCCTCACTGGTTTCTCCACTGGCACCCAAAAGGAAACTGCTGGGTTCAATGTAGCTGTGGGAGAAGCCACAACTTGGTAAGTTCCTGTGGGAGATATTTGACCAAGGAAGTTCATGACTAAAATAGTACTGGAATATTTAGCCTCACTAAACCAAAGCATATTCCAAAACTGAGAGCTTTTCTTAAAATTAATCATCCCACTAGTTGTGGGTTATAATCAACTCTCCAGAATTCAGCATGCAAAAATATCACCTCAATAAGACTTGGATGAACATGCTGGGGAATTAGAAGATTGCAAAAATACAGAAATCCAGGAAGCCAGTTACCCACAGCATGAACTCATTTAACAAACTGATGAAATAATGCCTGAATATATTATATAACAAAGCAATTTAAAGTTCATCTCTGTTCTTCATCAGAGTTCTGTACCTACCTCTGACACAATTATTTAATAAACCATTTTGAAGAATGAAGAATAAAAGTCTTAATACATTTTAAAAACTCTTATATAACATACTTGGAAGATATGTTATCAGATTGTGCAACCCAGTTGTTCGAAAGTTTAGCCATAAGGAACACAAGAGTAGTTGCTGTCTTCTTGTTTCTATTTTTTTAAGAGATCTGATGATACCAAAATTACTATGCAGAAGGCAACATCATCATACAAATATCACGATTATTGTCCTGATATATAAAACAAATACATATGTCAAACATGTTTGATCATTTGCTTTCCTGTCTTCCCTATTGCCAGTGTCTATGATCTCATGCTATGGGCCAACAGCTACTCAGATTTTTCTGATCTTATGAGGCAGCTCTCTATTGTCCCAAATGCATTTCTTTTCTGTCTGTTGATTTCTTAACTACCCCATTTTGTAAAAACTGAATCCTGGCCAAATTCATCTGATTTCTATAATTCTGCCTTGGAAACATTTGAGCCAGGAGATGCCAGTTCAGATCTTCTAAGTGGTCATACATTGCTGGGCTGACAGCCAACAAAGTGGAATTAATTCTTGGCAGACTCATGAACCTATATTCTGTTAGTATAACACTGCAGTTTTAAGATGTGAGTCTCACCTCATTGTCCATAACTGCACGTGTTTTTCATAGACAATTTAACTAAATTATTCCCCCATACCTTTTCTGCATTTTATCTCAAACCTCCTATGATACTGTTTCCCTGGAAATATGACCTATCCTGAAAGTAAGTCCTAACTTGATTTTTACACGTGTGCCCAATATAAGCCCTACCCCCCAAAATAAGCCCTAATTAAGACCCGTCCACTCCAGGGCGCACGGGTAAAAATTAAACTAGGGTGGGGATGGGGGTGTGGAGCTGCCCTACGACTTCCCTTCAAACAGTTGCAGCCAGGCCTTGCGCACCCCGACACCTGCCTTGCCGGCCCATTTCTTCTGCAGCCGGGAAGGCTTTCCTAAAGGCCTCTGCATCCAATTAGAGAGCTCCGGATCGATCCGGAGCTCTGTTATTGGCTGCAGAGGCTTCAGGAAAGCCTTGCCGACTTTGCTGGCTGCAGAAGAAGTTCCTGAAGGCCTCTGACAGCAAAAAGGAGGCTGAGGGCGATGTGTACAAGTGAGGTGAGTCAGTGGAAGACACACACACCCCTCTGAAAATAAGACTTGGTGCCTTTTTTGGTGGCAAAATATATATATATAAGACGGGATTTTATTTTTGGGGAAACACCGGTATTAATCTGATGTAAAGATCTAATCATAATCTCATACCGTTCAATCTTTTACAGTATTATACCTGTTTGCATGCATTTGGCAACCCTAGACAATGGGATCCCCATTTGTTCACTTTTTGCCAAAGACTAAATTTACTGCAGAGGGAATTGGAGGTTAGACAGCATGACTGTGAAAAAAAGTCACTGCTTCCAAATACAGCCTTGAGAATGTAAAGCTTTAGATTTCTGTGCAGGCTGTCAGAGCCAGTCCTTCCACAAAATAATTGATCAAAGCTTGTCTGCTCTTTGACAAGAAGGGAGGCTGGTTGGCAGGTGGACGTTGTATTGCAATATGAATGTTACTATGGCATCCACTGTTTCAGGGAATCTATATTGCTTGCTGGTTTTGTTCATGAAGAGATTATTTCCCTATATACACAGAGAAATATTGCTCTTGGCATGAAAGTTCATAAAATAAAGGGAAGAAGTAAAACCACCAAAAGTTAAATGACCTTTCGGGAACTTGATTTTTGCAAATTCCTAATATACAAAACAATCTATTAATTAATTCATTACATTTTTCTCCTGGCTTTCCTTCAGAAAATTAAGGTGATATATCGCCCTGCTCTTTTTCTCTCAACAACATTTCTATAAGCCAGATTGGGCTGAAAAAGTGATTAGTCCAAAGTTTCCCAAAGCCCTTCTGTAGCACTCAAAAGGGAATTATCTTTTAACCTCTCTTGATGTTGTAGTACACTTTTTCAACAGTTTAAGTAAATCCATATCATGTTTAAAGTAAAATATATCTTTAATGTATCATGTAATATCGTTACTTAAAAGAATGGGGGCACTCATTGCTTTTCCTATTATCAGTTCTTAGTGGTGGTTTCCACACAGCCAATTAAAGCAGTGTAACAGACATTGTAGTCACTCTGGACCATGCCTACCTATATCCTTACCCTGGTTCACAGATAATGCTAAACATTAACGTATTTTATTTGCGTCTAGCTTAGCACAAAAGTAAAGCATCTGTTAAACATCCTGAAAATATATTTCAGGGTTTGGAATCTGAAGCAGAGCTAGATTCAGTTTTCAACCAGAGCTGTGGTAGACCTCAGGGCCAGTTCTAATCAGTGATGGAAAATTACAAAAATCTGATCATTCAAATGCATAAGTAATGTATGTTAAAACAGAGAAGTCATGCAAAAGTAAAGCACCTATTTTGTTAAGCGAAAAACAGCTTCCTGCCATTTTTCCTTTCATGCAAGAGGACTCACAACTTTCATGAATTACACACTCCCCAGATACATTGCTTATTTCAGTATGTTGGTTGTACAAGAAGGTGATTCATTTTCATCTTTGTTGTTTTAATGATTGTTGACAGCTGGAAAATGATTAGAAGTAACTCTACAAGTTACACTATGAACTTCCACTGGGAAATAAATCCCTGTTCATTCCCACGATACAGCTCACTCGCAGTTTATTGGTTTCGTTGAGGCTGCAATTTCAAGGCATGTGTTAGACATTTTTTCTTCTTTGTTTCTCTAGGAATATCTCATCCCAAGCACATGAATTGGTAGAGCTCATGAAAAGGAGCCCAGTAAGTCTGAATTTTGGAAGCCTGAAGAAAAATCTAGAATCTTCTATGTTAAGTAGTCTTCCACATCATTGCACAGTTCAAGATAACAGTTATGGTCAAGATTCTGAAATCATTATAAAAAGGTTCTAATACCCTTTTCATGTAATATAAATTAATTATTGCATGATCAACATCAGCAGATTATTCTATATTATGATACTAAGATTGTATTTGCTTCTGAAAATATCCACAGAGCAAATAGTCCCAGAAGATGGTAACAAATGAGCAATATTATCTTAGTTATTTTAACAGATATAACAGATAATCAGAGTTGGAAGGGACCTTGTAGGTCATCTAGTCTAACCCTCCACCCAAGCAGGAGACCCTACACCATTTCTGACAAATGGCAGTCCAATCTCTTCTTGAAAGTCTCAAGTGATGGCGCTCCCACAGCTTCCGAGGGCAAGCTGTTCCATTGGTTGATTGTTCTCACTGTCAGAAAGTTTCTTCTTCTTTCCAGGTTAAATCTCTCCTTGTTCAGTTTCCATCCATTATTCCTTGTCTGGCCTATAGGAGCTTTAGAAAGTAGCTTGACCCCTTCCTCTTTGTGGCAGCCCCTCAAATATTGGAAGACTGCTATCGTGTCTCCCCTGGTCCTTCTCTTCACTAGACTAGCAATGCCCAGTTCCTGTAACCATTCTTCATATGTTTTAGTCTCCAGTCCCCTAATCATCCTGGTTGCTCCTCTCTGTACTTTTTCTAGAGTCTCAACATCTTTTTTATAATGTGGTGACCAAAACTGGATGCAGTATTCTAGGTGTGGTCTTACTAAGGCTTTATAGAGTGGTATTAGTATCTCACTTGATCTCGATTGTATCCCTCTCTTAGTGCAACCTAGATTGCATTAGCTTTTTGGGCTGCTGCTGAACAATGCTGGCTCATATTTAGCTGGTTGTCCACTAAGACTCTACGATCCCTCTCACAGTTATTGCTATTGAGCCTGGTTTCACCCAGTCGATATGTGTACTTTTGGTTTTTCTTGCCTAAGTGTAGGCAATGTTTATTTAATGTTATCCAACTTTTTATTATTTTTATAAATAACTCAAGAGGAAAACATACCTAATACTCTTTCTTCCTCCTGTTTTCCTCACAACAACCCTGTGTGGTGAGTTGGGCTGAGAGAGAGTGACTGGACCAAAGTCACTCAGCTGGCTTTCATGGCTAAGGCAGGACACAAAATGTCCTGTTTCTAGGCCAGCACTTATCAAACTGACTGTCCCAAGTAAATATATTTGCTATTATTTATTTTTATTATACAGTACTGTACCTGAATCCTAACTTTCACCTTAAGCAAAATCTGATTACATTTAAGGAGTCTTTTTTTAACGTTTTTTTACACAATAAATACACAATAGGTGTTTAAAAATTCATATGACATAATAATACAGTTTCTAGTCTGGTGCCTTAACCACTAGACCAAACTGGATTTACGGGAAGACTCCTGTCTCCTAATGTAGGATGGAAAGAGACAAGAATGCCTTCCTTAACCCAGATATTAGAATACATTTCTGAATGAAAATAAAGCATATCACGTATGTCAATTAACACATCGCAAAAGAGCAAAAGATATTTATTCCTTGAGTGGTATGGTGGGATCTCTAGATGTATTTGGCTGTGGAAAGCGGCCAGGATACCAATGGATCAATGAAATCTGTGAGCACCAAAATTTTACTTTTGCTGTTTGGATCCAAACCTGTATCTCTAATTATGAGAATTTTTAATGCCAATATGTAAAGGGCCAAAGAAAACAAACAAACAAACAACAACAACAACAAAAACAGGAGGTAGGGGAGAAGAGAGCAAATTTTGGCCCATCCTTCTAGCTTTAGTTCTTACCGCATGACATGGTAGGATCCTTGTTAATCATCATAAAGCACTACCTTTCTACTTATGTGACTGCAGTTTTATGGAAAAGTAATAATCCAGCTGCAGGCATGTCAGAAACTGAAGTAATAATATTGTTTTATGTAAACCAGGTACAAACATGGAGTTTGCTTCCTGTAAAACATGCCCCCTCTGTACAGTCTTCAGCAGGGGCAGATAGCAGTTTATCTTGCTTTTCATGTTGTTGCTTATTTTCTGTGCTTTTTTGAAATCTTACTTTCTTCAGTAACTCTTCCTACTGCTGCCAACATATTAGTCTTCTAAATTGTGTACATTTCACATATCCATCACACTTAGAGGCCTTAGAACCTGGTCAAAAATTTGAGCAAGTGTGAGTCTTTAAATTTAGATTAGGCCTGGCTTCCTTTCTAGCTAATATCAGGCATTTAGGAAATGTTGCAAAAAATGGGGGAAGCTACAGAACTGCTGGAAGTTTTGCTATAATTCTGACGGTTGGGGAAGGTGCGGTTGATTGATTTTTATTTTCTGCTTGTAATTTGAATTCTATCTTAATTTGTCCTTGTGAAGATTAATCCTATCTGAACAGAACGCACATATGTTAAGTAGTATCTGCAGATAAAGAGTGCTACAAAACTATTCTTAGTATAGATATAATAACAAATGGGGACAAAAAAGTGGCACTTTAAAATGTCTGCCATTTTGCTGGAATCTGTGAGGGAGCTTTGTAAAGTTGGCTCCTTCAAGATTTACAAAGCGGCAACACGACTTTCAACTCTATCTGGATAAGTAGTTTCAGTACTTATCAATGAGATAGCTGAGATACCGGGCATAGGGCACCACAAGCATGGTAACGCAATGTTTTAGTGCAAAAAAACAAACAAATAAACCAACAAACCATAACTAATTCATCTTGAGCATGGAATTACCTCAGCCTTGATTTCTCAAATTTAGAAATTTCTTCATTCCATTAGGCAAGCATTAAATGAGAACACGAAGCACAGATAAAAAAAACATGTTCTTACTGGTTGTCCAACATTCATACAACTTGTTTCCCCTGAATCTGGATGTCTTTCAGAGGCATTGCCAGATTTTTTTTTTTTAATACAAACTATTTAGGGCTGATTGGAGAAAGAGTTGAGAAACATCCTGCCCCTCATCCTTCTACTTTGAGAAAGGAACCTGGGAAGACTTCCAGGAGGGGACAATATCAGAGAATGCCATTTTGATGCCCCCCAAAAAAAAAAAAGGGTGGTTGTGATGGTGATGCTAAGACAGTGAACTGGGACTGAGTGGTGAGCCTGGATTAGCAGCGCTTTTCTGGACAAGGAGAAGCTGGAGAAAATGCCCAGGGGTCCTCTGGAAGGTAATTTGTCCTAAGGAAATCTCCCAGTACCTCATGAATAGAGTACCAGGAAGAAAGGAAGAAAGGAAGAAAGATCAAGCTGACAAACTTAAGCAGAGCCCACAAAGGACACTGGTCCACCCAAACACCACTTCTGAGAAAGGCATCTGGGCTTGGGGCCTAATGGCATCACTCTAGTGGCACATCGTTTTGTGCAGCTCTGAAATAAAAAGAGCATTTCAAAACTCAAGACTTGGTTAACCGATATTGAGAGTTTTCTACATAGTTGTATATTTAGTTATCTATGGCAGCATCTATCCCACTTGGGCTGAGATCAAAAAGCTAAGCAGGGTCAATTTGGGATAGCACCTAGGTGGAAAATATTAGGCAAGAATGGGATGATGAAAAAAAAAATCCCAGAGGAACGCAATAACAAATCATTTCCATATTGTTATCTGCCTTCCTCCCAAAAAGTACATGCAAGTGTCCATGTTGTCAGAAGGAGTTCAGCTGATTGGAAGGAGGCTTTATCATGAAAAGAAAAAGGGAATTAATTTTCCTTTTTTCGTTTTCATGCCTCCTTTCATCTCTCTCTTTCTCCCTCACTCCACCTCCCTTTCTTCCCCTGTGTGTCTGATTATTCCTGGGAGCAGCTGAGTGGAAACATTGACATTTGAACAAAAGTCAGAATAACTGCTGGGTTCCCAGAGATCATGATCCCTGATTACAAAACAGAAAGAAGTGATGTCAAACACTGCAGGCATTCTTTGAAGTAAATGCGAAACAAAGTAACAGGCCAAGGAAAGAAATTAAATTAATGAGACAAGAAATCCGCAACATTAGTGATTCCCAGGCCAGGCCAGATTTTTGTGATATAAACTTGTTGCTCCAAAAATAGCTCTGTCCATTCCTTTTTGTCTTGCATATTACAAAATGTTTTCCACAGAATTACAGCCTCAGCGGTTCCAATAGTTGGCTGGTCCATGACGTAGGCTAAGTCCCAATCTCAGGAATACAAATGTACCCTCCACCAAAGCATTCCCCTTCATTCTTTCTTGTATTCCTAACAAGAATTCTCAGTTTTCATTACAGAAGAAATGTTTCTGCCTCTCCTTCTTTTACTTGTAGGTTGACATGAAAGTGTTACAGCCTTTACAAACTCAACCTCTCATATCCATTGTGAATTGAAGCCTCTAGTATAGAGGAACCCAGAGAAGCCATCTGTTTTTTTTCTTTTTCTTTCAAATGCATTGCCATTTGTCAAATATAAGGAAAACAAATCTGGCATTATTTCTTCTTTGGTGACTTTTGGCTGCTGTCTCCAATGTTCAAACAGACCACCACCCCTCCAGACAAAAGAACAGATTTCAGCCTGTTTATTTCTATAAGATCCAACCAAAGCATATTAATTTCATGGGTTTT
This sequence comes from Pseudonaja textilis, assembly GCF_049901715.1. Lineage (NCBI taxonomy): Eukaryota > Metazoa > Chordata > Lepidosauria > Squamata > Elapidae > Pseudonaja > Pseudonaja textilis. The sequence goes on along the minus strand of NC_141990.1, from coordinate 55,222,024 downwards.
ACAATAGTCAGTGACAGACATGGTGTTGGGTTTGTCGCCAGAACTCATGATTTTCCCCCTCCTCCCATGCTTATAATTCATATTTCATATATTTTGCTAATCTATATCAACTTACATAAGTTTAGGGAAATGATGCAGGTTCCTTCAATCCATCCTGTTCCACATGCATTGCCTCTATTTCATATGGAGGGTTTCCCAGAAAGAGAAATGTGGTCAGCCAATGGGGAACAATTGAAGGATTCATTTGACTAAATGAAAACATTTGAGGTTGGATTAGAAGACCTCCAAGGTCCCTTCCAACTCTGTTATTCTGTTCTGTTAATGGATGTTTGAGAGAGTCTAAGGCTTGAAAGCAATTTGTGTTACTGATAAATAACATTGTTAAATTGAAACAGATAAGCTTTGGAATCCCCCTGAAATAATTCCTATTTCCATGGAACAGACCTGAGGTCACAAGTTCTAAACATTACCAAAAACAATCTCTATAGTTCCAAGGAAAGGATTTGGGGGCACCAGGGCAAAAGCACTTGAGGACATCTCTTATTATCCCCAAAGCAACTCTAACATTTATAATATTGGATCCCATTTCTTTTATTCTTCATTAGAACCTTAACTTTAAAGAGGACTGGAAGTTAGTCACCATCTTCATCGGAGTCAATGACCTCTGTCAACACTGTTTAGATAAGGTATGCCAACAGGATATTTGTAGGCAAACCTATTAAAACTAAGCCTTATTAAACCTACAATAGCATCATTCTTCAAATTCTAGCTATTCGATAAAATGGTTGTTAAAATTCACTTTGAGAGAGAACTGATAATTTATTATTTTATTTATTAGGTTTTTTTATCTTGCTTTTATTACTTTTTAAGTCACTCAAGGCAGCAACCATACATAAATTCCCTCCTATTCTCTCTGCAACAACTACCCTGGACTGAGGGAGAGTGACTGGCCCGAAGTCAACCAGCTGGCTTTTCATGCCTATGGTGGGACTAGAACTTATAGTCCCCTGGTTTCTAGGCCAGCACCCTAAATCACTACACCAAACTGATTCAGCTGTTTTCAGACATTCACAAGAATCCTCTATTTATTTGCAAAGTAAAATTTGAAAAGAGAAAGAATTGAGAAATCAAAACAAATGGAATACTTTAAAAAAAAAATCTGAAAAAATTTCAGAGAAGTAGCAGTTCTATAGCAAAACAGAAGAATCTTTTTCAATGTTGAAAACCAATTTGGATTAACCATTTTTGTATATGTGCCATGGGATATTGAGATTCTATAGAATAAAAGTACACATTTACAGATTTATTTTAACAAAGATCATTTTAACAAAAATCATTTGTTTTAACAAAGATCTTATCGGAAAAGACCAGCAGAGATTCAGATAACAATACTTAAATTTTCTGTTTGTGAACTTTATTTTAAATTTGTAAAATATATTTTTGCCCTTTTTTGAATAATAATTGTGAAACCACATTTCAGATTTTGAATATTATTGCAAATTATACTTTCTTTCTTGACTTAAACAAAGCTCATTTTATTTTCATATAAAGATTTTAAATTGGCTTACAATCCTTTTAGTTGGTTGAGGCAACTAAACTGCTTTCTAGCAACTTTATAAAGCATTAAAATACTCTTCCCATCTCTGTTCCCTCCAGATGTGTTGAGCTGGTTGGCTCAGGCTGCATGAAACCAATTAAACAAACTTTATAACCAATATTGAAGAAAAGAACAAGAGCAAAAATTAAAAGTGAATGGAGCAGCAAAACTACACTGTCAATATTCCTATTGAGCAGTACTGAAATTCAAATTAAATAATATTTTTCACTCTGCCAAGAAAGGATAGGGCTACAATACAGCGTACCCTGTATTAGAACACATTGCTTTAGAAAGGAGTTTTAAAAGGAAGGATTATTGTGAAAGGAATGCCTTATTTTGAATTGACAGTACTTTAACATTTTTAAGGAGATAGGTAAAAACCAGAATCTCAGATTGTTATGATTTGTGATAATTATAATAATGCATCATAAATACATGGCATTTTTATGAGTATAAAATATACCCTATATAGAGTACTTGGGCAAATCAAGCTGTTTCATGGACATTCCATATGGGTGAGCAATCTGGTATTCTATCTTTTTCAGGAGGCATATTCAGTGGAAAAATATATAAAGCACCTCCAGGAAGCTCTTGATATTCTTTACAAGGAGGTAAGAGTTTGAGACACTCTAGACGGCTGAATTCTTGCCACCTCTATTAAATGTTGCTTACTCCCTTGGCATTTTTCATTCCCACCATTCTATCCAAGTAGCTGGCATCAGTACAAACATCACTGAAGGATCATCCGGTGAATATGAAAACTAATGGTCAGGAACATGGATGGAATTGTAATATGAGGAAAATGACACCATGTTGCTATATTTTCATCACCTCAGATAACATGGAACTGGTTCCCTAAAGTGTACTATAAAAATAAAGACCTTCTGCTTGAGACAGCAGATGACACATTGTCATGCTGGTTTTGTCAATTTTCAGTATCCCAGGTTCTTTACTGGTACTGAGTTATGGATATTGGTGAAATAATTCAGGAAAGGATGAAGTAGAGTTTGTTCAGTTATCTTGAGGTTATGATCAGTCTAAAATTCCCCAATTTCATCTGTTGTTATCTTTTAATTCCATTTAAAATTGTGAGCAAAACAAACGTCAAAGCATACAGGTCGAGTTTGAACTGAGCTGCTTTCCCAGTAGTTCTGTTTTCCCCTTTGCCTAGGGCCATAGCCAAAGTAGGTGGCATAAATGTGTGGTCTGTTATGTTTATTAAAAAAAGCTTTGAGTTGCCAAAATTATCCAGTCATCATTAATGCCTGTAGAAAAAGCATTCCATCTTAGCAGAACTTACGTTCTGGTTGATTCGGTTTTAAGCTACAATGTAAATATCACGCATAATAGTGATGTGCAATAGCTCACTGCTGTTCATTTTTTTCTACTTCCTGGTCTGTGGGTTACACAAAGGCCAGGTATACTCAGAATTAATCCATGTATAACCTTTCTGTGTTGTTTGTTGAACAGCTTGTGCTTTGGGGGGATCAATAAAGCTAGTTATTTTCATTCCTGCAGCTCCCTCGGGCCTTTGTCAACATGGTGGAAATAATGGAGCTCACTGGACTGCGCCAGATAGAAAGGGAAGAATCCAAATGCATCCTTCCAGGGGTGTAAGTAAGCAGACCATGCATAGCAGTCTGAGAATTCTATTTTTAAGGCTAATCTGTATCTTCTTCATTCATAAAGCAGCCACAAAGAACTTTAAAATCTGTGCTCTGTCAGATACTATTGGTTTTGGGAGCTGTGAAGCAGCAGATGCTCCAAATATAACGCTAGGTTTTTCTGTAACTCACATGGGAGCAGCTCCTATTGATTTCTTTTAGAGATGCAGTTACTTAAGAGAGATAACTTTGAGTTCCAGGTTTTTCTGTTCAGATAAAAACAAAACTGAACACAATCCACAAAACCAGAACATAGACTTTAAAAGTATCTTGATTACAATATCTTCTACTTCTTATCTCAGTAACCACATCACAATAAACTCATTATTTTTGCTTGGTGCAGTGAAGTGTTTTGTTCACATTGCTAGTTTCATTCTCCAAGGTAAAAACAATGTAGAGCTTCAATATTTTTCTTGGAAACTTGCCTGGGATTTGGACCTTCTAAAGGAGGGATCAATGGTTTTCCATGTATTGATGACTAGCTCTAAGTAGCATTAACCAATCTAGCCAGCAATGGAGAATTCTGGGAACTGTAGTTCAGCAACAGTTAAAGGGCCATATGCTGGTTAGAGTCAAACTCCAATTCAATAAGCCACACAAAATTGATATCAGACAACAACAGATTTATGTGCTAAATTTGCTACATGTAAACTGGCATCTTTAGTTATAGTAACAATGTACTATCTTTAGACTAGAATAGAAGCATATTCTTCTGAGCAGTATATTATTAAGCCAAAGATCAAGAACTCCCATTATCATCCCAAACACAGAAAATGATACTGAAACTGACATGGAAAACTGACACAGATCTGCATATATTCATATTTTTTTCTAAACTCTTTAAATTTAAATTTGTTTATACTCATCTTTACTTTCAATGTTGCTCACTTTTAGGAGCCTTTGTCCATGCTTTCTAAATTCCTGGAATAACTCCGCTGCTCTGCAAGAAATGGAGATAATTAACAAAGATTTTCAGGTAAAAAAGTTCTTATTTATTTGATTCTAAGACCTCCACCATGCATTCTTTTAAGCAAACATCACAGGAATGAAACAAAATCTGTTATGAACTTCTTAAAACGTGATAGTGTAATCTATCAAAATAAAACTGGTCAGAGTCAGATTTAAATAAGATTCACAGAGAATGAGATTATTAAACCATTTATCAGATTAATAATGCACTACAAATAGGGCATAACTGAAAATATTACATGGTGGGGGAGTGAATTTGAAAAAGTTGACTTTAAAGACAATTGTGCAGGGGTGGACTGCTACCGGTTCTCCCCAGTTCGAGCAAACCGGTTGTTAATTTTATGGCTGGTTCAGTGAACTGGCAAATCCCACCCCTGTCTGGCCCCGCCCACCCTGCCCCGCCCCTCCCAGGAGTCCCCACGTGGCCCATTTTGGATCCCAGCTAAGCGCAGGGCTCACGAAGAGGCTCGGGGAGGCCAAAAAACAGGCTTCCTGGAAGCTCTGAAAGACCAGAAACGGGCCCATTTCCACCTTCCAGAGAGCCTCCGTAGCCCGGGGAGGGTGAAAATGCCCCGTTCCCATGGTGCAGGAGGCCAACTAGGCCATGCCCACCCTGGACACGCCCACCCAGCAGCTGGGCAGAGAACCGTTTGTTAAATTTTTTGAAGCCCACCCCTGCAATTGTGTGTGTGTGTTGGCTTTATTTGCAGTCTAAGAAAATATAGAACATTTGATAGAACAAAGTAGTCTTTGAAAGTGGTACTCATATGGAATGGGTTTAGATTGAGGGTGAAGGTTCATTCTCCGCGTTTGTGGGTTGGTTTCTGAACATTTTGTTACCAGGCTAGGTAACATCTTCAGTGGAGTTTAGGGGATGTCAGTGTTCTGTTTATAAGAGCTTAAGGTGTGAGGGTGTGAAGTGAGGATCTTGGGATGAGTCAGCAGTAAGTCATCATGTATGATGGGTCTTGTGATAAGGAGATTACATCAGGTCAGGGTCATTGGGAGGTGAATTGCTGGTGTATGTGTGTGTGTGGATTGCGTGGGTTGGTTGAGGATCGTTGCTGCCTCTGGTTGGCTGTGCAGTTGATTTCGATTTTGAGGGGTTTGTAAGCTGGTTGTAGGTTAATGTGTCTGTTGATGGAATTGCTTGTGGAGTCTCAGGCTTTGATGAACTCACGAGCGTGGTAGGTGGTAGCATGGCTGATGATTTTTGTGTTGCTCCAATCGAACTGGTGCTGTTTCGTGTTGGTGTGGGTAGGGTTTAGATTGTCTGGAGCTCCCTAATACTATATGGTTTATTTATTTTCTAAGTGTGGATACTAGAAAGCAAAAAGGCACCATTCATACATAAATGGCTCCGGAAAAATCTTAAGTTCATCAAAGCAAACAAACACATATGGTTTTTAATAGAAGCACTTTGCAATGCGTGCGTTGTTTCAGGTTCCGTCTGTAGCTTGAAGTTGGAAATTTTCAAGAATGATGATCAGCCAAGGTTTCTTGTTTCAGCAGTTGCATTCTTCTTCCACATACATTCGCTTGTGACTCATATCAAATCCCGTCTCTTTTTCCCGTTACCTTTATTTTGTGTACCAATTTCTATGTTTTTAATTTTTTCTAAACACTTAACTTGCAGTATAATTTATGCCGGAAATTTAATGTGACATGACATCTGATAACACAGTTATGGAAAGTCTTACTTTAAGAACATCAAAAGCAGTGTCTTTCCATTTGTCAGAGAATTATAATGAAAGAAGATCTTTGACATTCAGGATTATAACTGAAAAGACAGCAACTGAAAAAAGATGAAAATACAGTAATTAGGCAAAGTATGTTTTTTTAAAAAAAAATAGAAACCAAGTTGGACGGTTTTCTTATGATACTACCCTGTTTATATCACCATTTTTTTTTCTTTTCTAAGAAGCAGCAAAACAGGGGACCAAGTAAGTAGAACCATCATTTTCCACCGATGTCTCAGAAAGAGTACAATTTATTTCTGTTGATCAGAGTTGACACCCTAGAGAATCTGTATGAATTGAGTTTAAGTGTATAGTTTCTAGAAGGCAGATCATGTTTGAGTTAGCATTGGTAAACTGGAGAAAAAAAAAACGTGAAATTTACTCCTGTTCATTTCCAAACAGATTAAAAGTGCAATGCTATTCAACGGTGACCGTTATGATCAACGGGAAGATTTTGCCATTGTTGTGCAACCATTTTTCCGAAACACCTTCCTACCACTAGACAGTGTAAGTTGCTGTGTGTTGCTGAAGCCTTCATTATTACACTCGGATTTGTTTTACTGTGTACAAGACAGATACAAAGGGTGAGGATTACATCTTCTTTATAACATTATCTGCCTTGACTTCCAGGGAAACTGCAAAACAGAGGAGCAAGTAAGCAAAACCATCATTTCCCACCATTGTCCCGGAAACAGTACAATTTAATTCCGTTGATCAGGCTTGAGGCCACAAAGAATCTGTATCAATTAAGTTTATAGAAGGCAGGAATTAACTGATTCTGGATTTTAGACACAAGGAACTATCTCTTAAGATAATATGTTACACTATGCATGGGCACAAACACATACAGAAACTTCCATGTTTAATTATAAGAATTAACTAGGTAGCCTGCAATATAAGGAGCTGAATTAAAAGGAATATTTTAAGAAGTAGTTAAAAATATTTTTTAAAAATACTGACCTAATATGCAAGGACTTATGTATGAAGAATTAGGGCAATGCATATTACAATATTTTAGCAGGCCCATGAAAATGATAAGTGGGTTTAAAACATATTTTTTTATTCAAGTACATACAATTAATTATCTAAAATAACTCTTTCCAGTTCTAGCATCACATCAATTTAGCCCTACTTTGTGTATCTCTTCACTATTATTCCATCATTTCTCAGTTGATGAATTGGAACTGGAAAGCTGAATTGCTGAAATAGGTTGCAAGAAAATGCCAGGTGACAGGAAACCTTGGTAATTAACCCGTGATAATAAGCTTCTATGCTACTATTCACTACATTTGCAGTAATTGGAAGGAATTCTCAAAATTCACAATTTATTAGGTCTCAGAAATTATCCAGTAAAATAATTGAGCCTTGTCATCTTATATATTTAATATCTTCATTATGATATTTTTTTTTGTGGATTTAAAAGCTGTGATGGCACAGTGGTTAGAATGCAGCGCTACAGGCTACTTTTGCTAACTGTTAGCTGACTGCAGTTCGGCAGTTTGATTCTCAGCAGCTCAACTCAGCCTTCCATTCAGTGGTGGGATTCAATTTTTTTTCCTACTGGTTCTGTGGGTGTGGCTTGGTGGGCGTGGCAAGGAAAGGATACTGTAAAATCTGCCACCCCACTCTTGGGGGAAGGTTACTGCAAAATCACATTCCCTCCCCACCCCACTAACCTGCTTTCCAGCTTCGTTCTCCTGTGTAGGGTAACAACAGAAGACTCAGCCGATCAGCTGGTACTCAGGCAGTGGAGAATAGATGTGGGTGGGGCCAGTCAGAGGTAGTAATTGCTGGTTCTCCAAAATACTCAAAATTTCCACTGCCGGTTCTCCAGAACTGGTCAGAACCTGCTGAATACCACCTCTGCTTCCATCCTTCCGAGGTCTGTACAATGAGGACCCAGATTGTTGGGGTCAATATGCTGACTCTGTAAACCACTTAGAGGACTATAAAGCATGGTGAAGCAGTATATAAATCTAAGTGCTATTGCTAAGTCCATCGGATTTAAAGCAAGAATTTATTAGCTTCAAAAATAGTATTTCACACAATTGTAAGTTTTCTCTCATCTTTTCATTTTTGAACAGTAACTTATTTGCTTTCTATCCTTAGGTACTGAGAGCCTCTGATTGCCAAAGTGGCCTAGTGGATTAAAATAGTGCAAACATTTTAATTAAAACCAAAAATATTGAAAACAATTTAAAACAACAGTTAAAAGTTTATATTAAAAGCTTTTTAGAAGTGGACAAAGCAGTTAGACCTATCTATTCAGCAAGTAGTGCATTCCAAAGAGTTTGACCTCCTTCACCTGAAAAGCTTACTGTAACAGGGAGGATAATTCTTCAACGTACCTCTAATGACTGTGTGTGTGTTTGTGTTTACTGGGAGTGGGAATCATACAAAATGAGGCAATCTTTCAAAAGCCTACAACTAAATCGTAGTCAGCTTTCAAGTCAGCTATACCAGTGCTTTATCCTATTCATAAAGTACCTATGTAATTTGTGAGAATTGATGCTGACTTGGCAGCACATAATCAATCAAATGTCAGTGCTAAATTTTCACTCAGAAGTAAGATAAATACAGGGGACTGGATATGGATTTTAATCCTGTGTTAGGCGCTGGAGGGAAAATACCTTCCATCTTAATATAGTCATCCCTCTTTTTTTTCAAAGTAAGAAAAAGCACTGTGGTAGTCCTCTCTATTAAAAGGTAAATATTTATCAAAATTATCAATTGGAAAAAATGGTCCCCTGGACTTGAAGCATTATGGCTCTACAAATTTCAGAAGGGGTGTGTGTGTGTGTGTGTGTGTGTGTGTGTGTGTGTGTGTGTATGTGTGTAAAATGAGAAAAGCCAATTGATAACTGGTGGTTGCTGGAACAGCTATATTTATAATCTGTAACTTGTCTTGGTAGGTAAGATTTGACTAGCAAATCTTGGCTCAGAAACAGAAGACAAGGAGCCAAAATGTACATGAGAAATGCCAGGGATTTTCTAACAAGGAATAAATGATTATCTGAAATAATGATTTGTATTAAACCATAGGATGGGAAACCAGACCTGAGTTTCTTTGCAGTGGATTGCTTTCATTTCTCTGAGAGAGCTCATGCTGAGATGGCTGTGGCACTCTGGAATAATATGGTAAGTGAATCATAGAATCCCTGGATTCAAAGGGACCTCAGAACTCACCTAAGGCTTAGTCTCACATCCATCTTAATGTGTTTTCCTCCTGTCCTTAACATGGAAGAGACTGTATTGCTTCCTAACAGCCTACATATTATTGCACCTCAAAGTGAGCCTGCTCAGTGTTGCTGCTCTTACACAATTCAGTGGGAGTTGTTTCAGGGATTGGTGGATTCCCTATCATTATTTTCCCTTCCACGCAGCATCTGGCCAATCTTTAATTTTACCAAAAAACATTCTGAATGGATGGGGCCCACATTTCATCTAGGGAACAGGTGATCTGCCTTTCCACATGTCTTCTCTTTTCCAAGTCTGGGCTGGAAAAAACAGCTCCATATCTGGAGAATTTCCCAACCATTTCCACTGGCCAATCATAAAAAGGGATGGGTTTTGTGTAATAATTGCTTCCATTCTTTGGTGGGGTCACATCATGATGGCTTAAAAGTTCAAGTCCTAAGAATATTGATCTGATTGAACTTCTGGGTAGAATTTTTGAAAAATCACAATATATTCCAGAGGAATTTTCATAAATTTCAGTGATAGTACTGAGATAAGTAAAGTGAGAACATCAATATGACTATGAAAAAAAAGGAGTATGAAAATTGGAATATCAATATGACTGATGATCACTGAGTATTGTATCTTATGATTTATGATTGTATTTTATGATTATGATCATGATCTATCACCTGTTGCTTGTGTCAACTCATAAAACATATCTATGTCTGTTTTAGAGTTGCCATGAACTGTATACTGAGAGCTTATGCACCAGAGGCAAACTCCTTGTGTCTAATCATACTTGGCCAATAAAGAAATCCTATCCTATCCTTAAATACCATTGCTTTTTTTTCTTTGCAAGACTTGCCAATACTGAAAAGATTATCTTCCTTGCAACCTCTTCTGAAATTGCTGGAAATTGTGACAGCATAGTTTCCCACCATTCTGAGACAGGAAATACATGAAAGTATTTTTGTAAAAAAAAAAAAAAGAGAGAGAGAAAGAATGAGAAATACTTCTGCTCATTGATGTTGCATCATTCATTTGTTTTGGCCTTCAGCCTCACAAGTATCTTAGCTGTAGCCCTTGGCCAGCACAAAAGAGTGCCTTCTCCAGCTGCAAAAAAAAAAAATCAAAGTACACCTTTGGAGAATAATTAAGAATATCAATAATTTTTAGAAGGCTTTAAGCCTTATCAAAAAAATAATAATATGATTATCTAATTACTGTATATTATATAATATGTTTATATTATAAGATACCATGACCAATTTACAGAAATGGCCCACGGTGCTTTTCTTTGCCTTTTATGGATGTTATGATGCAAGAAACTGTTATTTTCTGAGCTAATCTAAGGACAATCTTGTTTCTGCCTTGTCCTCAGTCAACAAATAACAGAATAACAAAGTTGGAAGGGACTTTGGAGGACTTGTAATTCAACCCCCTGCTCAAATAGAAAACCCTATAACATTTCAGACAAATCCAATCTCTTCTTAAAAACCTCCTGTGTTGGGGCACCTACAACTCCTGGAGACAAGTTGTTCCACTGATATGTTGGAGACCAGTCATCCTTAAGAGCAAAATTTCCCTCTCATTCTGATACCATCCAATGACAACTTCAAAGTGTGTAATATCTGTTAGACTTTGACACCCATTACTCTGGAGAGAAATTAGCCTTCTCCGGTAACTGGAAAGAGACAGAGGATATGAATCAGTGATGAAGACAGCAAAAAATGTAAATAAGAAATGTCAGTATAGCTTTCTACCAACTCAAATCATTCATGAGTGACCCGGAATGATACTTTGTAGGATTAAAAATGCTTTGTGGTTCAGAAATTTATGAGCTGTTGTTCTTTGATTAGAAAATCCCTATTTAAAGTTGTTACATTTTCTTGAATTACTAGAGTGTTATGCATTTCTTTGGCTAGTGATTTTCCTAACTTTGTGCAAGAAGTTCTTTTAAAAATAATTATTCTGTCTCGAGGTTTTTCTGGGTCAGGCAATGTTAGAATATCTGGTGGAATTCTCTCTGAAGTCCTTCCAGTAAAGACTGCAGAGGGAGTATGCCAAATCAGCACATTCTCAGCTGTTTTTGCCAGCCACTTTTCTAAGCTTCCCATGATTTTTATTTTAGGCTGCTCTGTGTCAGTGAATGGTGCCGTCTTCCCAGGAAAGCACGTTCCCTGAAGCAAAAACACAGGGATAATATTTGCATAGTAATTTTATTAAATGCTACAATACAAAGATAAAAACTAATATTTTTTTTAAAAAAAATACAAAAATACAAAATGCAAATAATATAAAAGAAAAGGAAAATAAAAAGTAAGACAAAGAAATATATGATTTCCCCTTTCTTCACAATTATAGTAACTTAACATTCTCTTAAAATACAGCAAATAATATCTTCTTCCCATATTTCATCTCCCATCTATAAACAATCCTTCAGATAGCCTCCTTGTTCAATTCCAATCAGCAAAAATGAATTACAAATTACAGAGATAATATTATCTATTTTAACCTAGATCAGATAAACCATGTTTATATTCCTTCAGTTTATGTTGATTAGTAGAGCTGGGAAATACTTTGAATTTCATTATGGAAAGGTCTTTTGTAGCGTTTGGGAGCACAAATGCATCGTCTATCTATGAGTCACTAAAGAAGCAGCATTTAATGAGCAGCATTCACTACTGTTTCCCATGCAGTCTAAAGCATTGCACAATTCTTTTGTTTGTTAACTTCTACAATAATGATGAGAATCAGCAGGACCCAATAGAGAGATGATATAACATAGATCAGTATGTCTTATGTTATTGCATCTAATTAGATACTACCTACGTTGACATCTAATATTTTGGAAGCCTCTTGCTAGGAATGGAATTAGGGAGTGTTGGGGGGGGGGCGGGGTTAATGAAAAGGGTACATTCTATTACTGAGTTATGGTGCTTAGGATGAAAGCCTTAAGGAATAACTAAGTAGTTTAGGGCTAGTGGCTATACTTCTGTCTATCTCCTATAAATATGAATTATAGCCCAAACTGAATGGGAGAGGGAAAAAAGTTAAGGAAAGAAAAAGTTATGAATAACCTGTTTTTCAGTCTTTATAGCCAACCAATGACAAACGTGGATTAAGAAAATTAGAGTAAAACATCATAGCAATATCTCAAAAGTGCTTTTTCAAAAGGCAACTGAAGCTTCTTCAGTTCTGACTGACTTTGGCGGGAACTGAAGAAGTCTTGGATGAGAAGCGAAATGTCTTCAAGGAAAAACAAAGTCCAGTTGCCTTTTGAAAAAAGCCCTTTTGAGACAACCATAAACTGGATGGCTGAGAATCTCCATAGACATCATAGCAATATGACCACATTAAGAAACTATTTTGCCCGAACAGAGGTGAGGATATATGCCTGGTTACAGTGGAGCATGTTCCCTGATTTTAAGTTCATTGTGACCATGAGAACCAAGAAATGGATTGACTCTGCATCACACAAGCAGTTCAGGAAGTAGAACCAGAGCAAAATTTCCATGATTGCATAGCTTCATTTGATGCTGGAGCCCATCCAACAGGGCTATTGATAAATGTGTGCTACAATTGTTCTCTCTTCAAGAGGATGAAGCAATTAAGCTCTCTCCAGATCAGTAAGGAGATGGAAATGAGACTGGCTTGCAGACTATCTGAAGGCCTTATCATCTTTCTTGCTCTCATCCCTGTCAGGGATTCTAATCAGGTAGCTGGGATTCCATCTAAATAAAACTGAAGCAACAATCATAAAGTAATATTTATTGCCTGTTGGCATTGCCAGTTTCATTCCTTCTTTATGTTGCACTGTTTTTGAAGATGGCTGCTGAATCATCTTTTGGCTAGCAGCCAGCTAATTCCTGCAGTTCTGGCTATCTTTGGGAAGTTGGGATACTACCTTGGCAACTTATGCCTACTTATCCTCAAGTGAATCCATTAAAATAAGGGTCAGGTTTCACAGGTTTGACTTCTTTCGATTCATCTCTAGCCAAAGAGGCTCAACTATAGATACTTGTCACAGAGAAGTGGACAGTGTTATAGGGGACATATATTCTAGCCCTCCCACATTCATTTATTATTTCACCTTGTTAATTTGCTACTTAGCATGAGCTTCACAGTTGCTTGCAACAAGCTATTTTTATTCCTTTGATGTAAGTTTCTCTTCTGCAGGCTTTTAGTGCCCTGCTTTCAGGGGGTTTGTACAATTACTCAAGTATAAAATTCGTTGCCTTTATCCATAACAGGAAGCCTTGCTAACATTTTTATCTCATAATTATGTAAGTACAGTTATATATTACGAATTCCAGAAAGGCCAAAACAAGAATAACAGAATGCTACAATATAAAGGAGCAATATATTATTTTTTTAATGTGATTTACAGTGTTAGTGTGTGCCCATATAAAGATTATAGGATTCAGTTTCTGTTGGAAACTCTTTGTCTCTCTTTCAGCTGGAGCCGGTTGGCTATAAGCAGCCATATAAACATTTCACAAAGGAAAGGCTGAAGCTCAAGTGTCCAACCTCAGTAAGTAGCAAGTTAGCTCCTTTAAAACTCTAAGTCTGTAACATGAACATAAAAGCACAAGAAAGGTCCTTCTGAATCTGGGTGAAATCTAAAAACCATCTGGTTCAATATCCAGGCAAAGCAGACGCTTCTTGGAAGCTGATAAGCAGCACCTAAGCCTCTTTCCCACATGGAGCCATTAATTCCAAAGGTAGTACATATTTACCATATCCTGGTAACTGTTAGACTCAGTAACTATGTTTTCACCTCGCAGTTTGAATCCGTCCAACAAGCCCCCGCGTTGAAAACTTTTTAAATGATAAACTAGATCTGATGTTTCTGGTATGGGAGCACTGCTGTGCAGGATTTATTTAAAAAATAAATAAATCCAAACAGCCAAATTAGACTGTTTTCTTCTTTTTCCTTCTCCTCCTCCTGCTCCTCCCCCTTTTCTTCAAAATGCCAGGGATATTTGCTGATAGTTCATCCAGACCAAATCTCCCATTTTTTTAAAAAAAAATTCAATTAGCTTTTCATTGTTTTTAATAAACAAAAGAAAAAGGAGAAAAACAAAATGATGATAGAAATACATACATTGTCAAAGAAAAGAAGAAAGCATGCATAAAATGTGCTTTTAGCAAAAAAGTGAAAGAAATATGACAAAGGAAAAAATGATGTATGTCATTATAACGAACAGTTGCAATTCTATATATACTTATCTAATGCTTATCTACATATAGTACTATATGTAGATATTTTAATAGTTTTATGTAACTTCTTTTTGACCTATTGTATACTGTATAAAAGACTCCCAGATTTCATTATACTTGTCCATATAAAATCTCCATCCGTTCATAGGCAATTCGTTCATTAGTGGCAAAGCCAATCATGTCTTAATCCACTGTTTTGTTTTTTCATTTTTAACAGCCTCCAGCAATTATTAAATTGGGACAAATTATTAACACTTTCCAGTCATATTTTTCCCAATTAATATTATCATGCCTGGTTTTTAGAATGGTTCTATCCCATATAGAAGAAGTACATACTATGAAATTTCCCTAAAGTTGTAAATATTTCTGAATGAGAGAGGAAGAGACAGACTGAGTTCACAGACTACAGCAAATAGTCTAAAAACAGATGTCAGAAACAGTTTTATGGAAGTGGGTAATAATGTACAATACAATGGAAAAAGAAGCCTGTGCAAAAAGTGAAGCTTTTTAGCATGAGTAAAGCATCACAGAGAAAATAATGATAATAAGAAGAGTTAAGACAGTAATGAAAAGAATGGACCATCTCCAGGCATCAGTAGTAAAAAATTCTCCTTACCTGTATTTCATTTGTGTTAAAGTAAAATTTAAATTTATTAAAAAGTGCCAATCCACCATGAGATTTATGCAGTATATGAACAATCTGCCTGCCTAAAAATTTAGGTAGTATCAAGACTAGTATAACCTCTTCAAGTCATATTTGTCCCACTTCTAATGGAGGCACGGCTAGATCTTCTTTTCAGGAAAAAAAAAAAAAAAAACATCAGGAAAGGATGCCACAGAGCTGAGAAGGATTAATTTTTTTAAAAAAGGCCTGGGATTTGCTTGTAAGCAGGATACTAGTAGGGCCTGGTAGAGAAAGGGAAATCTGCTACAATAACGAATGAAAGATGACAGCAAATGAAGAATAGATACGTTAAGAACGGAAAGGATTTAAGCAATTATGTATACCATTATGCTGATATAAGTACAGGGATTGAGGATAATTACATTAACCACATTTTTGCCGTAAAATCCTTCTTAATATATTTAATGATGTTTATTTAAATTTGCAATGATGTTTACTTAAATTTGCATAAGTCTCACCTGGATAGGAGAAGTTCCATCCCCATTTTATTGCTTTGCTATTGAGAAGAAATGTTTACTCTCTCATACCCTCAGAATAGAGCAATCTGTCATAAATAGACCAATCTCTAAAGGTTTTGTAAATGTTTTCTTTCTGCTGTAGGAATACCCATATCTTTTCACAACAAGAAACAGCCAGATGCACAATTCAGTACTGGAAACAAAGTCCAATGGAGACAGCATACCTTACTGGGCTGTGATTATAGCGGCCACAGCTGGAATTTTGGCAGGATCCCTGATTGTTTGGGGTCTGATGACTCATAAAATCAACAAACACTCAAGGGCAAGAGATGCGGCAGCTGAAGAGAAGACAACGTTTTAAATGTGCATCTGAGCCAAAGAGGTTTAACATATGCTACCTCTAGTGACATGAAAAAAGCAACATGGAAGCTTTGCACTTGCTATTTTTAACTACAGTTTTCCATCTAAAAGTGGAATAAATGATCTCATCCCATCTTGAATAGCTAGACCTAGTGAAAGCTAATGCTTAGCAGTTATTAAACGTGGGAAATATAAAGAGATCTTACATGGCAAATAAAAAAATAATATATGTAATCTCCTTTTCCATTAAATACAGTATCACTTTTTCATAACGTTGTAATTATCCAGTTTTGTGCCTCTTACGAGATTTTATCATGTGTCTAGATCACATTGTCTCCCCTTTGTGATTCCCTTGCCATCTCTCTAGTTGTAATCCTCTCCGTCTTTTCTCTTAGCTCAGAAGGTAAACCTGAAATAACTGCACAATGAATTTGGAATGGTAGTTCACAGGTGCTCTCCACATGGAAGCATCTATATTTTTTGTTGGTGTAACGAAGATGCCAAGTTTCCAGTGTTACTAATTTGTCCCCTGTAACAGGGTATTCCACTGGATTCATAAGATTCAATAAATACTATCATACAACCCTTCTGGATTCTCCCCCCCACCCCCACCCCCGGTCACTTATTACAGATATAGCTAGCAGCACTCTTTCATTTTGTTTTCTCCAGCCTAGTTCTATTAGCAAAATTCCCATTTGGATAATGATAATGCTCACTTTCTTCACCTGTTGATAATGCTGCTTCTTGCCTTTCTAAATTGCCTTCAAGAGAAGACATTTTCCCTTCTTCTCTTGAATATTATAGTCTAAGGCAGGGGTGTCAAATGTGCGGCTCACGGGCCAGATGCTGGCCACATGCTGGCCACGCCCACCTCCGGTTTAGTGAAGGGGAAAAAAGTGTTGAATTGTCCTGTGGCAAGTTATCCTGTGGCAAATTGGCTGTAGTGAGTTGGCTGTGACGAGTTGTTCTTGCAAATAGAGAAATGGATTGCCCACAAACTTCACTGAACTGCAATTCTGCACAGAAAATAGTTTCATTGCAATCTGGAATATATTGCAGTTGATGCAAATAAATCTTAGCACCATTAATATGGTAAGATCACAAAGAGTTGGTGATGTTTTTAATCTGGGATAGACTGAAAAATAACAGTTTGAATGCTTTATTTGTGTATGTAACACTCAATTACACAACTGGGCTATAAGTGTAGCTAATTGTTTTTAGCAATTCATTCCCGGATTAATTTGCTGATGACACAACAGTGAGTGTCTCATTTGAGACGACGAATCCGCATACAGACAGGAGGTCATAAACTTGCCTTGTGGTGTAACTGGAACAATCTGGAACTGAACACACTCAAAACTGTAGAAATGGTGGTAGACTTTAGAAGAAACCCTCCCATACTATCACCTCTTACAATACTAGACAACACAGTATCAACAGTAGAGACCTTCAAATTTCTAGGTTCTGCTATATCAAGTGACCTAAAATGGACACCTAACATCAAAAACATCATCAAAAAAGCACAACAAAGAACGTTCTTTCTGCGCCAACTCAGAAAGCTCAAACTGCTCGAGAAGCTGTTGATACAGTCCTACAGAGGAATTATTGAGTCTATCATCTGCACCTTTATAACTGTCTGGTTTGGTTCTGCAACCCAATAGGACAGACCCAGACTTCAGAGGATAATTAGGACTGCAGAAAAAACAATTACTACCAACCTGCCTTCAGTCAAGGACCTGAATACTGCACGAGTCAAAAAGAGGGCTGTGAAAATATTTACAGACCCCTCACATCCCAGACATAAACTGTTTCAACTCTTTCCCTCAAAACGATGCTATAGAGCACTGCACACAAGAACAACTAGACACAAGAACAGTTTTTCCCCCAAAAGCCATCACTCTGCAAAACAAATAATTCCCTCAACACTGTTCAACTATTACATTACTGATAATCTTCTCATTGCTCCTTATCACCCATCCCCTCCCACTTGTGACAGCATGACTGTAACTTTGTCACTTCTATACTTACGATTTATATTCATAGTTTCCTAGTATGATTTGATTGCTTATTGTACCCTATGATTATCGTTAAGTGTCGTACCTTATGATTCTCAACTCTTAACAAATATATCTTTTCTTTTATGTATACTGAGAGTATTTACACCAAGACAAATTCCTCGTGTATCCAATCACACTTGGCCAATAAAGTGTTCTATTCTATTCTATTCTATTCTATTCTATTCTATTCTATTCTATTCTATTCTATTCTATTCTATAGAAATTCAACAGTAGAGATGTACTGTGCTGATTGGAGATTAGCATTCAATTATAGGTTATAGCTAGCCAGGAGACAGCATCTATTCAATTTTGGCTGATCTAGAAAAGTTATGCATAGTGAACCTAGGATCGGGAGCTACCAGAAATCTCAAGTTGTAGGTTGGACTGAGAAATTGAAAAAAGGCTATGACAAATCTTTTCCGCATTTTTTGCTGAGAAAATGACAGTCTTCGGACATTGAACTTAACTTGGACTGTTTATTTACCAACAATTTAAAAGATAGAATGAACATTTTCAGGATGAAAAATAAGTTACATGTGCTAAAATAATTAGGGGATAGGAAGACCCAAAATTTTGTAATAAATATTTGGGAAAAAACTATTTTTGAAACTTAGCCTCTATCTTAACTATGGACTAGTTAAAGCATTTTCTTTTAACCACCCTGCAACTCTGATTACTCAATGCTGGATAATCTCAGATTCTAATCTTAGGATGCAGGAGGCAGAACACAGGATTAAGTTATATATTCTAAGACTGTAGTCAAATTTGCACCTGCCTTTTCTCTTATCACTCAAGCAAGATTTCACTGCAGCAGTGCTTAGATTCACAATCCAACATACCAACCATCTTCATGCATCAATTACAGAGCAACAAATATCTAGACAGCATCATGAATTTGGGAAGAGGTTTTAATCTGTTCCGGATTACTGAGCTAGAGAATCTATTCCTCCAAAATAGCCTGGCTCCATATACCACACAGATATGCCTCCTGCAGTACATACCAAATGCCAGTACATAGTTGTCCATGAGCAGATATAAAATCTAAACAAAAAATCCTACTAATCTTGAATGTATTTTTGTCTTGTCCTAGCACACACAAACACACAGACAGACAGACACATAGAGAGATCCTGCCTTGGCTTTGAAGTCTCTCACTCTGGCAATACTGCTAGGAGGCAATATCAAGTGGACTTCTATTGATCTCAAAAAAACAAAACAGGGTTAAACTGGATGAGAGATCATCAGGAAATTTTAGAGTTATAGCAGAGACTGGGACATTAAAAAGCATCCAGAAAGAAGGCAGAAACAGTTGACTTCTGTACTACAGGAAAAGGAGATAGATGTGCCCTTGCAGTCAACAGGAGCCAAGCACAATCCCAAGGAGAGCTTGCATTATCTCTATTATTATTATCTTCATTAACAACTTAGATGAGGGAATAGAAGGGGAACTTACCAAATTTGCAGATGATACTTAGCTGGCAGGAATAGCTAACATCCAAGAAGATAGGCTCAAGATCCAGATGGATCTTGAGAGACTAGAACACTGGGCCATATCTAACAAAATGAAATTCAATGTAGAGAAAAGCAAAGTCCTACACTTAGGCAAGAAAAACCAAAAGTACACATATAGACTGGGTGAAACCAGGCTCAATAGCAAAAACTGTGAGAGGGATCTTGGAGTCAGTGGACAACCAGCTAAATATGAGCAAGCAGTGTGCAAAAAGCTAATGCAATCCTAAATTGTATTAACAGAGGGATACAATCAAGATCAAGGGAAGTACTAATACCACTCTATAAAGCCTTAGGAAGACCACACCTAGAGTACTGCACCCAGTTTTGTTCACCACATTATAAAAAAGATTTTGAGACTCTAGAAAAAGTACAGAGAAGAGCAACCAGGGTGATTAGGGACTGGAGACTAAGGCATACGAAGAACAGTTACAGCAACTGGGCTTGGCTGGTTTAGTAAAGAGAAGGATCAGGGGAGACATGTTAGAGGTCTTCCAATATTTGAGGGGCTGCCACAGAGAGGAAGGGGTCAAGCTATTTTCTAAAGCGCCTGTAGGCCAGACAAGGAATAATGGATGGAAACTGAACAAGGAGAGATTTAACCTGGAAAGAAGGAGAAACTTTCTGACAGTGAGAACAATCAACCAATGGAACAGCTTGCCCTCGGAAGTTGTGGGAGCGCCACCACTTGAGACTTTCAAGAAGAGATTGGACTGCCATTTGTCAGAAATGGTATAGGGTCTCCTGCTTGGGCAGGGAGTGGACTAGATGACCTACAAGGTCCCTTCCAACTCTGATTATATGTTATCTGTTATTATATCATCATCATCATCATCATCATCATCATCATCACATTAATCATCATCATCTTTATTCTGGCAGTTGATCAAGTCCCTTTCCATCCGGCCCACAGAATTTTACAAGCAGCACAGAAGCCTGGTTATTTAATAAATACTTGTATCTCACCCCAAATGGCATGTTAAAAAATGACGCAATAAATAGAATGCACCCTTCAGTTGATGGAAAAGTGACAACTCCCCTCCAAAATAGATTCAACTTTTCCACCAGGCCGCCCACCAGCTGGGGCCCTTGAGTCTGATGCCTTCCCTCTGCAGTCATCGTTAAGGAAAAATGTCATGAGGCTGCCAATTAAGACTGTGTAGCCGAGCCACATTTCACGGGCTGTCTTTGTTTACAGTCAACAATTAACAATATAATTGCTTTTGGCTTTTCTATCCAGTCTTTGTCAGTTGGTCTCCAAAACACTTTTGCAAATGTTTGTTGACCTTTCTGCTGGGGCTTCTCACCATTTTGCCTTCTTTCTGGCATACAAAGTAAGAAAGAATGTCAACGTTAAATCAGCAGAAACAGCCCTTACTCTTTGCAAGTATGCCCTGCTCCCTATTGCAATGTTCCTGCAAGCTTGCTTTAGGAGGGATTTGCTTTACCTACTCACCTTGGGGGCCTGGGGGAGGCAAGATTCTTTGAAAGGGGAAGGAACTGCCTCCTTTCCTTGCAGTTGCTGTTTATGTAGTAGTATGCATACTCCACTTCCCACCTTCAATGAATGAATGAATTCAGCATGGCTCCTGGTAGTTTACAAATAAGAGTAAAAAGAGACCTAAGTTTGCAAAGTAATAATAAGGCCAACCCACCCACTCACCCACCTGCACCCAGTGGTGAGGAATGGTGTATTGAACAATATGGTTTTTAAAGGCATAATTACTAATAATAAATAATGGAAGCAAACAGGTTGCCAGCCAGACTTCTGGAGAGGCTATTTCAAGTGCCAAGGAAGAGAATCTGAGAAATTCTGCCTCTGGACCTCCCTATCAATGTCTTTCATGGTAGGACTTTCGGCATCACTTGCTGGAAGAAGTTTAAATTACAGAGTGGTTCTACTTGAAGGAGGTAGTCCAAAAATATCAAACAGCCAAGCTATATATGTTAAAACCAGGGGTGGTTTCTACCGGTTCTGTCCACCTCTGTAGAACCAGTAGCTCTGAAGAGCAGCAGACATAGAACCGGTTCTATGTCTGCTGATGTTTTTGCCCACCTGCCCACCTGGGCTCTTACCTGATCTTTATTTCCTGATTTTTCAACTTCAGCTGCCGAATGAGGCACAGCTGTAGTTAAAAAAGCAGGAAAAGAGGGCTGTTTCAAAGGCTGCTTCTCAGCACGCACCGTGCTAATGATGATTAACAGGTGCACGCGGCTCACAGCCCGCAAGGAAGCTCATAAATCCCGAACCGGTAGTTAACCCTGTCGTATCCCACCCCTGGTTAAAACCAGTACTTTTGAATATTACCTGGGACTTATCAAAAGCCCATGCAGTGACCGGAACTACGGTTTTAGAGCTAAAATGTTTCTGATTAATGTTTCCTTTATTAAAATAATCCCTATTGAAACTGGAGTGAGAGTGGAGGCTTTACATTTATTCAGCCCCTTCATATAAATATATTTTCATAAGTACATCCAATAGAACTGGGAAAGCACTTAAAGCTGCCCTAATTTTGACTCTTCCCCCCACCTCTTCCTTGGGTTGACTGTATGTTAAACATACCCAGCAGGGGTTCCATTTAGAAAAAGCAGTTGGGAGGAGTCACTGCTCCAGCTGGTTGTCCATGTTTAGTTGCCTGTAATGTTGCCTTTATAGTGCTTCTGTATCCAGTCAACTCCCAGCTTAAGCTGATTAAAAGAATTACAATAAATTAGCAAAGTAGAAAAGGGATGCGGCAGAAATCCTTTTGCTTGCACCAAAAGCTGGCTATATGAAGTAGATATATAGACCTAGAAAACCTAGAACTACGCTGCCTTCGATCCGATCTAAGTATAGTACTGTATATATAATCATACATTGCAATGTCCTACCTGTCAATGAATACTTCAGCTTCAACCATAACAACACAAGAGCACACAATAGATACAAACTCAAGGTTAACCGCACCAAAACTGATTGCAGGAAATACGACTTCAGCAACAGAGTGGTCAATGTCTGGAATACTCTACCTGACTCTGTGGTTTCTTCCCCAAACCCCAAAAACTTTAACCTTAGACTGTCTACTATTGACCTCACTCCTTTCCTAAAAGGTCTGTAGGGGATATGCATAAGCGCACCAACGTGCCTACCGTCCCTGTCCTATTGTTTCTTTTTATTTTTCTTATATGTATCCATTTCATGTATTCATAACTATGTTTATTCTTATACCTATTATCTTGTAAGCGATTGACAAATCAAATAAATAAATAAATAAATAAAAGAAAAGTATAAATATTAACCTGAAAAAGACTTCTAAAACTCTGGGGAGTATCTGCTTAAGGAGGAAGACAACCGAGTGCAATACAATGTCATTTAAGTCAATATGTCTAGGATTGTTTATTACAGACCTCCACATGTTTAAATATTTTATCCCATTCCAAATTCCAATGCCTGGGCTCATTCAGAGATATTTTAAGTGTCACTAATAGCACTCAGCAGTTGGCTATCATTACTCATCCAGTAGCTGGCAAAACATGATTCTTGCTCATCTTGGCAATCATTTGGATTAGGCCTAATTAGTTGTTATGATCCAGGTAGTCAAGGCAGGCCTCCAGAGAGTTCTTTATTTCTCTCAATAAGGCCACCCCCCTCCCCAAAAATAACGGATAAGGCTTCACACTCACGCTACCCTGAAGGCAACCACCCTCAATCTACCCAAAACAGTCCCCTTGGTACGAAGAAAGCCAACAGAGTAGGAGCATGCTCACAGGGCAAGGTCCAAGGTTCAAGTCCAGTCCACAAGAAATGGCAGTCTTTCAGGACAAAGAACAGGCCCCAGGTCCATGCACTCTTCCAAAGGCACTGTGAAGTAAAGACCAAATACAGGCCACAAGAGAAGGGCTGACTCCAAAACACAATGCGAAGAGCAATCTTCCAAGTGAGGCAAGGCAAACAGTACAGGCACTAGTCAAAGCAGGGGGAATGTAAGCCAATTGTTGGCAAAGACTAATTCCCCATGGCTTCTTCTTAAGTTACTCCCCTCCAGGTGTTCCTTGTGAGGTGGGGTGGGGTGACCTCCTCCCCAGTAGCCTTGCAATCCTTCCCTGGGCTTGCTTACTCTCCACTCTCTCTTGTCCTTGAATGAGTGAATTAGACAACTGTTCCTCATTATAGGGGATTTTCTGCCTATCCTCTTCTGTGTCTGTGTAGGCAGGCAGTTCTCTGTCTGGTCAACTACCTCCCCCAATGCTTGAGGGTCCCAGAACAGCATTTTCCTCACCCCCTGGCCTCTCCAAACATCCAAAGATGCCTTCCCTATCAGATGATCCCAGTTCCTCCTCCTCCAAACTGGACTCTGATGGGTCCATGACATTAGTAATAGAGACCATCAAGATGCCCTAGGGCTATAGGCAGGAGGGGCAATTTTAAAAAAAAATGCTTTGGAAGCAAGTGACAGTGATCCACCTTCGTTTAATTGCTAACATAACTCTACAGAAGTGTCCATGTAGTCATCAGGAGAGACACTTCATCTTAGGTACATTAATTCAGTTTATTTGTTTGTTAAATTTATTTGCCACCAATCTCAGCTTGGGACTACCCTGGGTGGTTTACAACAATCAAAAAGGAAAAAGATTTTTAAAAAGATAAAAATCAAACAATAAAGAAACAAACAATAAAAAGCAATGGAAACCCAATGATATGAAATTAAAAAGAGGAGTGGAGAGGGAGCAGGAAGTACAGGGGGAAGGTTGAGATCAACCAATTAGTCCAGCAGCCACCTCCAGGGATGTACTTCCCTATTGGGTCCCCAGGCCAATCTACAGAATCCGGTCTTCAGGCCCTTGTGAAAGGATGGAGGTGGGAAAGCCTCACCTCAGAGGGCAGTTAATTTATTAAGTCAAGTTTAGCTCCATGTGACTGTATGGTCTTGACCTATCCTTAGTAATAACTTATAACTTTTCCAAGGATGTATCAGTAATTTCTTAGATGTATTAGTAATTTCTTCCCTGTCTTCTATTTCCCTCAGCCTTGTCAAGCATAAGTACTTTTTTCTAATCTGTCTGATGATGTTACCTAGTATGGTAATGAAATGTCTGCAGGAAAGCCACCAAGCTCAGAAAGCACCAAGGACCCCACATTCCCATCCATCATCTGTTTACCACATGCTTTAAATGGTTATCTACTTGCTGATTATTACCTTGAAGTTTCAGATTAATTGGATTCATTCTTATAGTCCACAGAACTCTCAGTAACTGTTCCCAAACCAACTATTTGGAGGTATCTGTTACTTCTCAATTGTAAAATTCCATTTGAAGGATTTGCTTTAACTGTTCTGATCCTTGTTGTGGATGAAATGTTTATTTATTAAATGTATATGCCCCCATCTCACTCTACAAAGCAATTCTTTATAAAATGTTCTTATTCTTCATGCTCTTGTCTAAGTTTAGCAGTGTTTTCCTTTTATTTCCTTCTTATGTCTCCAGCCCACTGACCCTCTACATTTATTCTTGAATCCAAGAAAATAAAATCATTCTCTTCCATTTTTTACTTTGGGCTAATAAAAGTAGTAATGCCTAAATATTTCAAACTAAATGTTCTGTCCTTCCATTTTTAATTCTAGGGATTATTTTTTCCTATTATTCACTTTGAAGCAGCAACCAATTCTTTTAATTGACCAACATCTCTTAGATCTGTATAATTCAACAATACTACAGACTTCAATTATAATTTTCCCCAAGTAATGTAGATGGGCAGTTATGGAATATCCACATTTTTAATTTTATAGAGTCAAAGGCAGGATTGTTGCAACTGCTAATGAACCTGCCATTTTCTCAGTGTCTTGATATCTCTCTGTGAAATCCAACTAGAAATCAATTTTATTGCACTGAATTGATGGTTTCAATGCCATCATCACCATTCTTATTCAATATGACAGAAAATAGTTTATTCCCCCCCCGCCTTTGGGAGGTACTGTTCACCATATTTTCATTCCTGAGAGTGTTGTTCTTAGACTCATTTACATTAAACTGTAGCCAAACAATGTGCATGAACACCCTATCTTTCCTCTTTTGTTGCTGTCTGAAGCTTTTCTGACTTCCCACACTTTTCCTAAACCCCAAGGGAAACTTTTGTAAGGGAATCCCTTCTTGATATTTTTTTTCTTTTTAGTTTTGGGACAGAGTTGGCCAGAGAGGCTGCTGGATGATGGAGAATAGGATAACTGGGGGGAAATGTCTCCAAATCCCATGAACATCTCCTTAAAAATCACTCTAGCACTCCTCAATCTCTCAACATGATCTGCTTAGAAGAACTATTAGAAGGCAATCCAGGATCATGGCAGAAACACCTGTTGTTTACACACAGGGACTCATGCCTCTTCTCACGGCTAACCTGAAGTCTCTTTTAACTAATAACAAACTTCCCCCCAGGCATTCTGCTTCTGGTTTTTCTAAATAATTCATCAGCACTACACTGTAGCCTATACAGTCTAACAGTGATTAAATTCTGAAAAATGAGGTGTAAGCAGGTTCATGGAAAGGAAACCCCACAAAAATCTAAAGAAAAGAGGTGGGTCACCTAAATAGTCTGATGAGAACTGAGAATGGCTGGATGACTTGGGAGATATGGAACTGGAAACAAAGGGAAGGAGGGAGGGAGAAATAGAACAGAATACAGTGTCATATAAGTTGACATTGTGATTGGCTGATGGAAAATTTGAGCAACAAGATTTTTACTTTGTTTTGCTATGGGTCCTTCTTAGATAAATCTCAATTCAAGAGTGGGCAACCTACTGTCCACCAGATAGATCTCCCTCCTTATAAGTGAAATTGGCTACGGCTGATGGGAATTGTGGTTTCAACTACATCCGGAGAGCCCTAGATTGCTGGTGCTGTTAATATTTAAAGGAAATGTTGGTTTGGGGGGATCTGGACCATTGGATTCCTTGTTTGTTCAAATGATTAAATCCCCAGGCACTGGTTACTGCCAGTGTCCTATCCTGTAATCATTTCTGGAGAGGTACCACACTGCTATTCATTATTAGATTCTAATTATGTAAGTGGTTAGCTTGACTGAGCATGGAGGATTGTCACTGGTTCCCACTTAACTGAAATGGGTAATTGAAAGTTAGGCCACTCCGGACAGTTTGTTTGCATAAAGACAGGGGTATCCAAAAGTGATTGGAAATGCATTAGCTCATCTCCTCCTAACGCTCCCTCCTTCCTTCTTGGAATACATCCAGAAGATACACAAAAAAGGGAAGGATAAACAAGAACCCTCCTTCCATTCCAGGAGCGTGTGCTGACATCAGCTCCTATGAAGCAGCATTTTCATCATTGCAGAAAGGTTTTTCAGTCCTTTACCCTTACTTAGACATTTTCTGTACTCTAACATAGGCGTGCAGGGGACTATAAACAGAATGACATTTCTTTCCCAGAATCAAAACTATAATAATCACCAGTGATTATTCCTAAAATGTTCAGGCTGGCTGGCCTAAAAATTCATCTAGTCTCAATGTACTAAACATACAGTTAACAGTAGGTGAAGCTAACCCATAAAAAGGAACAGAGTGAGAAAAGGGCAGGCATTCTCTCTGTCTATTCCATAATTAAATGGACACAAATATTTTTTTTTACTTTTTTCCCTAACAGCAAAGCAGTCAACAATTTTAGAGTTTTTTCCTCTGAAAAAAGAACTGAACACAGAAAGCAGCCTTATATTGTGTTTATTTTTGCTCAATATCTGTCATGCCCCTGGTGGAGACTGACTCTGAGGGAGAGGAGGAATAGCTGACAGGGAGTGAAAGTGTGGCTCCAGGGGTTGTGGAGGAGGCTGGGGAAGGGCAGAGGCCGGCTGAGCAGTCAGATGGGACCCAGGCCCATCCCCTATCCATCCTAGGGCACGCAGAGAGGAGAGGATAAGGGAGAGACGTGGTCTACTCGGGAGGAGAGGGCCTTGATCCTCTTCATGGGCTACAGCTGTGAAAACTGCATAAGAGTTTGGACCTGCATTCTGGCAAATGCTGGAGACAAAGCATGTTTTATTTTGGTTTGAGCTTATTTTGGTTGGCGTCCTTCCAACAGACTGTGCCTTGTCTCCTTGAATTGGGTAAATATTTCTCCTGTTCCGTTGTGGAAATTTCATCATTGTAGTTTGTTTGGTTTTTATTTTCACCTCTATGTGCTTATTAAATTTGGACTGTATTGCTTTCTTTTGAAGACTATTTTTGAGTACGTTTTATCTCCAACTGAGAATTACTGAACAATGGGCCCAAGTTGGAGGCATTAAAGGACATTTATTTACGTTTTGGATTTTGTTACGTTTGTGCTACACTCTGGGTCATCACACTATCATTTCAAGTAGGGAGCTATGCCCCTCAATTGCTGCTGGACGGATAGCAATGAGGAGACTGGGGATTGTAATTCAACAATACACTAAGAGGCAGAGTTTCTCAACTGTGGGACAGGAGTAAGCTGCTTTCCTGGATTCCAGATAGTTATCACTTCAAATTCTCCCGAAAGTTCTCTTCATGCAAAGCAGGTACTCTTGGCAATGCGTGACTTTTGGGCTGATCTAAAGACATTCCAACAGAGTAGAATATCTAGCTGAACATAACACCATATGATACTGCCTATCTGAATTATCTGCCATACATAAATAAACCCCACCCAAATGGGAGTGGCCCCAGAGGATATTCCAACAGTATTTTATCTTTTCAATTCTGCTGATGGGAAGCAGTAAGTGCCATACTGGCCCGTGAAGCCACAAAGAAAAATGGTATGGAGCTTTATATCTGAAAGCTTTATTTAATTATTTTTGGTGAGAATTCAGTGCTACAGCAAGTTGAAGTAGAAAAATGGCTCAAACATCAAGGCCAAGTCACAGCTGCTGATAGCTTTCCATAGGCCTCTTCTTGGCCACTATCAGAGTCAGGATCCCTGATCATATATTTGAAAAAACGTTTGATCATGCAAAGCATGACTGGCAAATCTTCCCTTTAGACATCAGCCAGGACTGCAAAGATATTTGTCCAACCAACTGAAGCTTACCAGTAACTGCAAAGGATTATTTTACACAATACCTTAGAAGCCACACCAGCTGATTTAAAGACAAGGGTGTGGTGTGTGTGTGTGTGTGTGATAATTTGGGTTATCAGCATTGCAATTTGATCCCGATAGCTGCCAGCCTATGATTTAGTACCATCCTGCAAAACAGCAATCATAACAATAATAATTATTGTTTGCTCACTTAGCATTTGATATATATATATATATTTATGAGCCGCAACTTTATCTAGCGGGTTTAAAAGTTATTTTTAAAAATATAGGAACTGTTCTTTGTTCTCTTTTCGGTTTTATCTCTTGTCATTTCATGTTCGTTTTGTTGCTTCCTTCTAAACAAATGAGGAACTCTTCTGACCTTGTGGCACTGTGCCTCAGTGGCAGGTCTGAATGTACTTTGCATTTATTCATCCAGAAGAGGGAAAGATTTGAGTTTGGAACACAGTGGGTTTTATTCTCAACAGAGCCCAGAGATTGCTGTATTGCGCACGTCCTGAAACACACCAGAGGGCAGGAACAGGAGATCAATACTAAAGGTGACAGTAATTGCAAGTGGACTACAGCTGACGTAAATGCTCTCAGTTGAGCCTGTCAGCTGTTCTAGTGAGGCAGCCTGATACAGAAAGTGAGATGTTTTCTCTGTTGCTACCTTGCCCAAATGCTTCTCTGGGTTGCTCTAATCAGACTCCATTGCCTTCCGAGACTGCCACTTCTAGGGTTCTGTCAAGTAGGAAAGTCATCTCTATATCCTTGGTTGATGTAATCTGTGCCTTGGGACACAGATGCCAACTGCCAGGAAGATCTGCAGTTCCAGAAAGGTTTTGCCACGATAGTCCTGTTGTTTCACATTAAAACAAGTATAGCCTTGTATAACTGATAGTGAAACTCAAGTAAAATTAAAAGTGGAATCACCCCCACATTTAAATAGGGGTGAATTTAAATTCACATCTCTTCTTTGTAATAGCATGCCTCTGCTGTGGCTGCGACTGCCCATTATATCTTTGTATCTCACATATCCCTTTCTATACGGGTCAGGCTATTAAGCGCACAGAGATGCTCTGATTCTTAATTCTAAGTTGTTTTCTAGATTCACCTCTGTCTTAACGTATATTATGTTTCAACTTTCAACTTTCATCAGATTGGTCCTACTGGTAAATGTAATTCAAGGAAGGTCTGAAGAAGTAAAATCTCAGAGAATGGACAAAGGATAATGCTTCCTTCTTGCAGCAGAATTATATCAGCCAATGTGGTACATTAGATTATAATGTCCATCATCCATTTAAACATTCTCATCAGTTATAGTTACTATGATTTTGTGGTTGGAGTTGTGCTTGAACCAAAGGATGACAGCTGTTACAGTACATTTAATGTAGGAACATACACTACTGGGATTTTTTTCTCATCTAAATAGTAGCTGTGGGAATGGATTATCTGTATAAAATTATATTTTGTTTTCTGTTCCCTGTGGGTTATTGTCACTGAAATTATAATTCTCTTGAAAAACAGCCGCACCCAACCACATAGCAACTTGTAGTCGCTTCTAATTTGGCCCTTAAAAGCCTGGGGAAATTTAACACATTCAAAGCACCACTACTTGTAAGGTTCTATTTCGTAAAGGTATTTGAATCCCAAAGTGTTTCAGGCTTAATGTTAAGGTATTTTGAATGGTTTATATGCAATTCTACAGCTATCTTACTTAATACAATTAGTCACCTATACTGTTAATCATAGGGTGTGTACACTGACAATACGTTTTGATTACAGAACATGACTGAGAAGATGTGAAGACTTGCTTTGAATCCTACTAGGGCCATATTACCACTTTCATGGTGCACTTAATCACATGGGAAATATTTCCTAAAATCTCTTTTCTTCTGATGGGTCCACATAATATATAGACCATGAGTGAAAAGGCTGTAGCTTCCTTTAAATAAAACCAGCCCACCTAATTCTAATGTGCTGCCAAGATAGTCTTCAGTTGAATATCAACTAATAGGTTTTGTCACCTATTAAGGTGGAGGAGATCAGGAGGCTGGCACTCATTGGAAACAGAAGGCACAGACAGAGGATTGGCAAAGGGACAACAAATGTGTTAAGTTTGAGCAATGAGAGGCTGAACCAGAGCATGAGTGCAACAGTACTTTATTTTACAAATAAAGGGCTGACCGTGCTTGCCAAGCCTGGAACTGGCTCACAGCAATCAGCAGCCAGTTGGACCCCGTAGCCTGCTTTTATAGCTGGCTGCTGGGGAGAACCAACCAATGGGGAATGGGGAAATAACGCCCACACAAAGTGAGTGGACCTGAGTGAGAACTCCTTGAGTCCTCAGGACATAACACCCCTTCCCCCAGATGCAAACACGCATAGTCCTTGAGGTAGATGGGGGTTTGTGTTGATGCGCCCGGAGCGGCGCAACTCGGGAACATTGTCTGACTGTTCGGTATCAGTCTGTGACGGTTGAGCTGGCATAGTGTCGCCAACACTCTCTCTGGACTGGGCATCCTCGGAAACCACCGGGTTGGTTTCTGGGGTCAAGCTCTCGAGGTTGGATCCGGTTGGTCAACTCTCTGGGCACTGTCGTCCGAGTTTGGGCTGACCGGGCGACCGCTGGCGCAGACTGGTCACTGGGTGCGTGTGGCTGGGTGGCGGATGAGACGGTTCCCCTTCGACTGGAGACTCTGGATTCTTGTTTGCAGGTTGCTGAGGCGCCTTCTGAGTTGGTCTATGTGTCTCCTCCAGACGCGACCATCCTCCAGCCTTACTCTATACGATCTCGGCCCGGTGACGGCGATGACCTCGCCCGGAATCCAAAGTGGGTCCCCAGCGAAATTCCTTGCGAATATCGGCTCCTGTAACATAAAATGTCTAACCCCGAAGTGGAAGCGAGGGAGAGTCAGGGCAGTATTGTGGGTGCAGTCTATCTAATACAGTCCTCAGGCGCCGGCCCATCAGAAGTTCCGCTGGGGACTTATTGGTGACTGTACAGGGGTTGAGTGTTGGCTCATCAGGAACCGTGAGAGTTTGTGGTGCCAGTCATCTCTGCCAAACCTAGCGAGGGCCTCTTTGGTGGTCCTGACGGCCCTTTCAGCCAACCCATTACTCGCAGGGTGAAATGGGGCTGTGAAAATGTGGCGAATGCCTAGGTTGGCTGCAAAACGGCTGAATTCTACTGATGCGAACTGTGGGCCATTATCGGAGACCAAGGAGTCGGGTAGTCCATGTGTAACTAAACAGGCGCGTTAACACGTTGGTGATTGCTAGTGTGGTGGTCAGTGGATAGCTGCGCCACGTCTATCCACTTGGAATAAGCGTCCACGACCACTAGGAACATCTTTCCATGCAGGGCCGGCCAGATCGATATGGATTCTAGACCAAGGGCGCTGGCGCTCTCCCATCTGGTAGGGGTGGCGATGGGGGGAGCAGGACGGGATTCCTGGCAAATGCTGCAGGAACTTACCCAATTGACAATGTCCTCGTCTAGACCCGGCCACCACACGTAGCTGCGTGCCAACGCCTTCATTCTCACAATGCCGGGTGTCCCTCGTGCAACGCTTCCAGGACTCGGGTACGCAGCGAGGTCAGAATGACCACTCGAGTGCCCCACAGAAGACAACCCTGCAAACTGGACAGCTCCTGCATGCGAGTCTTAAAGGGTGCGAATTTGTTATCAACATTGCCTCCCGGCCACCCCTCCTCACCCAGTCGAGCACCTGGGCGGCGTTTGGTCTGCCTTGGTTTTGGCGGCGATGTCAAGGGCGGTGATGGGCAGGTCCAACTGGGTGATTTCAAAAATGGCATTGACAGGAGCTGGGTCTTCAGCCGGAGCGGGTAAGGGGCAGCGACTGAGCGCGTCAGCGTGGGATAGGGTTTTGCCCGGGCGGTGGATAAGTTTGTATGAGTAGGCTGCTAGGAAAAGTGTCCATCTTGTCATCCGAGGGGAGAGGACTTGAGGTGTCTGTTTGTCGCCGGCCAGTAGGCCCAGGAGGGGCTTATGGTCGGTGACCAGTTCAAGAAGTGGCCAAAAGGAATTCGTGAAACTTTTCACGGCTGCAACAGCTGCTAGGGCTTCCTTTTCTATTTGGCTGTAATTTCGCTCCGTGGCTGAGAGCGTCCTGGAGAAAAAGGCGATGGGGGCCTCGGCGCCATTGGCGAGTCGGTGACTAAGGACCGCCCCAATTCCAAAAGGGGATGCGTCTGCTGCCAGTACTAAAGGAAGGTTGGGGTCGAATTGTATGAGCACTGCCTCTGACGTAAGTAGTGATTTGACGGCGTTAAACGCCTGGTCTTCTTTGTGCCCCAGTGCCACGGTGACTTTTTGTCTAGTAATCTGTGTAGGGGTTCGGCTACTGAGGCTTTATGGGGCAAAAAGGATGCATAAAAGTTTAGGAGCCCCAAGAAAGCTTGTAGCTCCGTTTTGGAGGTCGGTGTGGGAGCTTAGTGGATCGCCTGACCTTGGACTCCAGGGGGTGAATGCCAGAGGCGTCAATTTTATAACCCAGAAAGTCCACCTGTCTAGTGGCAATGGCGCATTTTTCTTTTTTTTAACTTGAGGCCATGCTGTCTGAACCTCTCTAACACTGCTCGCACTCTCTGGAAGAGTTGGGGTCTGTCCCTGGCCGAGACCAAGATGTCGTCAAGTAGGGTACTACACCAGGGAGGCCCTGTAAAATCCGCTCCATGAGCGATTGAAAAATACCCGGGCAACACTTACGCCAAATGGAGACGCTTGCATCGGAAGGCACCCCTGTGAGTGACGATGGTCTGCAGTTCCGCTGTTTGGTTATCAACAGGGAACTGTTGATATGCTTGAGACATGTCCAATTTAGCAAAAATACTGCCCGGTTCGAATGTGTGCAATAAGTGCTGAATGACGGGCACGGGTAGGCGCTAACTTGTAAATATTTATTGATTGTTGTCTTGTAGTCCGAGCAGATTCTCAGGCTACCATCTTTTTGAGGGTGTGACAATGGGCGTCTCCACTTGGCGAAATCTGTTGGCTCAATGATCCCTTGTTTTAGTAGTTTATCCAATTCAGCGCCTAGTTTTGGTCGAATAGCAAATGGAACTCTACGTGGTTTTAATCTGATTGGGACTGCCTGGGGTCAACGGTGAACGAGATGGGGTTCCATTATAACACCCCAGCTCCTCGCTGAACACATCTGCGTAGTCAGCGAATAAGGAGTCAGTGTCTGAGGGTGAGACAGCATGGACTCCTGTTAACCCTAGGCCGAGGTGGGGAAACCAATCGAGCCCCAATAAGGTGGGTAGATTGCCGTTAACTACCACTAGAGGTAGGTGGCCTTTAAAAGCTCTAAAACTGACAAAGAACTTGCCTCTGCCGATCACGGAATGGCCTTCCCTGGTAGTCCTTCAGACTGAACTGGCATCTCTGAAGCCGGGTAGTAGATAGGCCGGGGTGGAGTCTCTTGAGGGTGTTCCACGAGATTATTGAGAGCGCTGACCCTGTGTCAACCTCCATGTGGCACGGTTTACCTTCTAGGGAAACGGAGAGAGAAATTTTACTAACAGAGTGGCAAGTACGCCTGGCAAGGCGGTGCGTGCGACAGTTTAATACTTGCCTCTGTGGTCCCGAGTGCGAGGACGGGGTCTTTGTGCAGCGCTTTGGGGGCTTGGCAGACTCTCGCAATGTGCCCCCTCTTATGGCAGTTGTTGCAACGGCTCCTTTAAACTTGCAGGTGGCCCTTTGATGTGATCCCCCACAGGCTAGGCACAGGGTGATGTGCTTGGGTGGACCGGTGTATTCTTGTTTGGCCCCTACCTGCGACCGTCTGTCATTGGTGAGGCGATGGACATCGTTCTCATCGTTGTGGCCTTCCTCCGCTTCCACCTCTTCGGAATGGACTGGGAACGCTGCTAGCTTGGCGCTTGGGCCCTGAATTTCGGTGGCTGAGTTCGTTGCTAGCTCGGCTGCTAGGGCCTCCTCTACCACTTGTGCGAGGTTGAGGTCTTTTTAGCTAGCAGTCGCCTCTGTAGGTTGAGATCCTTGACCCCACAAACTAATTGATCGAGGAGCATGTCCTCCAGGTATGTTCCAAACCCGCAGTGCAGGGCTGCTGTTCTGAGGGCGGCCATATATTGGTTGATGGTCTCCTTACTTGATTGCTTCCTCATTCGGAACGTGAACCTCCTGGCGATTTGTGAAGGCCTGGGAGCGTAGTGGTTTGTGAGGATCTCAAGCAACTCGGACCACGGAACGTTTTTCAATTCTCTCGGCGCCACGAGTGCTGCAGCGGTATCGTAAACGGTGGCTCCGAGTAGATTAGGAAATAGGATTTTTCCGATGCTCTCCCGCATCCGACAGGCCGACCGCATCGATGTAATGATTGAAACGGTTCTTATACGATTCCCACTTCTCTTCGTCTGGTTTAAACGCCGGGAATACTGGATTGGAACTCATGGTGCTGGAACGGCTGAGCTACCTGCGGAAAAAATCTCTCTGGGACTACGAACGCTCGTGAGTTACTAGTGATATCAGCTCTGGAGAGGTTTTTGCTACCCTCTCTTTCTCTCTCTCTGGGTTACCACGTTGGCTGCTAGCCGTTGGAGGTGTCTTGATTCGCGCCAAAAAAAGTGGGCGTTAGTGACTCTCTACAGCGCTGTGCTGTGATTCCTACTGGCTCGAAATTCAAATGACACCCGTTTGAATTTCGCGCCAAGTGCAGAGCGGCTGCGGCTCGCAGCGCTTCACTTTCCCGTAGCGGGGCTAACAAGCGGCTACAGACGCTTCTAACTATTTGACTCAGACCGCTTTCTCTGGCTGCGGATCTGCGTTTGCTCTTTTTGATCACTCGTTTCGCTAGCTGACCGCTCTCTCTGGCTGCGGATCAGCGTTTCCTTGTCGCCAGCCGATCGCTCTCTCTGGGCTGTAGATCGGTGGCTAGTGACTCAGCGGTTGCAAGGTGCTTCTGGTAGCCATCCCATCCTCGTCGCCAGTGTTAAGTTTGAGCAATGAGAGGCTGAACCAGAGCATGAGTGCAACAGTACTTTATTTTACAAATAAAGGGCTGACCGTGCTTGCCAAGCCTGGAACTGGCTCACAGCAATCAGCAGCCAGTTGGACCCCGTAGCCTGCTTTTATAGCTGGCTGCTGGGGAGAACCAACCAATGGGGAATGGGGAAATAACGCCCACACAAAGTGAGTGGACCTGAGTGAGAACTCCTTGAGTCCTCAGGACATAACAAAATGCCCTGCTAATATAGTTACTAATGACTCAAAAATGGATCACTAGTGGGACAAAGATCCAATTATAGGGATTGCCTATCTAACTTATGGGACATACAGGAAGTAAGGGTTGTAACTGGGGGAATGCTATCAATATTTGTTTGCAGATAAACCAAATGATATAACTTGGTGTGGTCAACTCACTGCTGCCAATTCGCCACCTCCAATTGCTTCTACCAACTCACTGTCACCAAGTCATTGCAGGTCACTCAATATGTCCAATTCACTATGAGAACTTACCGTGGGCAGCCAGAGGTAGGGCCAGATGGATGGGTGAGTGGGGGGGTAAAGCACAGAGCAGCAGCAGCCAGGGGCTTTCCCAGTAGAAGGAAAGCTGGGTGGGCGGAAGAATGAGCATGTGCGCAGAGCTCAAAGTGATGGCACCTGCAGCAGTGGCTTCCCATATTTATATACTTCATCACTGCAGCTGCTATGCTGAGCCCAAGGCCATTTGAAGTTGGCTGCAGTGGGCAGAATGGGTAGCGGGAAGCAGCAGAGGCCAGGAGCATCCCATTTTCACACACACATTCATGCCACTGCCACCATTACAGGCCATTCAGCAGCGGCAGTGTTCAAGGCTGTCCAGTAGTTGTGGTGGGCAGGACAGGTGGTACGGAGATGGTGGAAGTCAGGTACATTCCATTTTCACACACCTGCCACCAAACTGCTACTGCACTGAGTTCTTGGAGCTCAGCATAGCGACAGTAGTAGTGGGGGCATGAACATGGGATGCACCCAGCTGCTGCTGTCTCTCTGCCACCCCTGCACACTGCCAAATGGCCCAAACTCCAAACATCCTTGGTGCACCAGCAAGCAGTGGCAATAATAGCAGTGCTTGTGTGTGAAAATGGGATGCCCCTGGCCATCAGTGCTGCTATGCACTCTACCCACCCACTCACTTGCCTCGCTTTCCTCTAGTGGGAAGCCCTCAGCCACTGCTCTCTGGCTACCTGTTCCCTGTCCGTCCGGCTCTCCCTCTGGATGCCTGTAGCAAGTTGTCCCTGTGGCAAATTGACTGTGTTGAGTTGTCCTGCAATGACTTAGCGGCATGAGTTGGCAGAGGTGATGAGCTGGCAACAGTGAACTGGCTGAGCTGAGTTGGTCAGGCTGAGTTGTCCTAGATCCTCAAAAAGTCAGTCCTTTTTCTCAAAGAGTAATATAGCTGAAGTTATAATTGATTTTTTTTATTGTGTAATCTTCCTGGTGTGACAAATAATTAGTGGGGCTAAGAACATTTAAAATCCAAAATAAAATGTTCATTTTTTTTTGTTGAAGAGAATCCAATTCTCTGAAGTAGATGTAAGTGTTGAATTACTGAAAAGTCTCTTTGTGCAACTTTGGTTACTTTAAGGCAATTTCTTTTTGCCTCATTAAGCCACGTTTGGTGTAAGGCACCCCACGTGCTTGGAATACGAGGTTTGGCTGAATGAACGCTAACTTCTATAATCTATTTATTCAGGATGGCCTTCCCTACTTGGTGGCTTTTGGCTGTGTTTGCTCATTTAGACAGAAGGCTGGCTTCGTCTGCCCCCACAGTTTTTTGGAGGGGGGAGAATGCCTACCTATATTAAAAAAAATCCACTTACTTACAAAGTAGGACTCGTGCAAGTTTTAAATGCTATATAAAATCCTACCACATAAAAAGGCAAAAAGGTTTGCATGGCTCATTTAACAAAGTCGATGTTAACATATGCTTTCTATTATATCCTGTAAATGTTTTGCTAACTGAACCTGAACAAAAGAAACCTTGCTGTTGCCAATTTTGAACAGAAATGCATTTAAGTTAGACTTTTCACACCAGTGTCATGTTTCAGTAATTTGTTTCAATCTGGAGAGAGATATGGATTTCTTTCATCTTGTTTCATTTATCCCCATGTTCTACTTTTCTGTTTCTATCTGATTTCCTTCTCCATCAGAGTATATTTAAAATAAATTAGGCTAAAACACAAAGCAGATCGGTCCTATAATATTCAATGTATACAGAGGTATCTGGACACAGAAGATTGATTTAAGGCTTTTCGACATGTTCCTTAAAGATTTGTACTAGATGAAGTCAAATTAATACAAAGTTATTTACTACTGGGACCAGGTTCATACAAATCGCTAACCATTAATCATAATTTATTAATTAGAACGGTTGAGGTACATTACAATACAAAACCCACCTACACAATTACATGTTTTACTGCAAGAAGATTTTATCTTGAAGCTCTTGTGGCTGTAAGTAAAATTCATAGCAGAACAGTCTTTTTAGTTGTGCTTAGTTTGCACCCTCTATGTCTTAGATCGGAGTTTCACAACACTGGCAACTTTCATTTCAGCTTTCAACTCCCAGGATTCCTCAACCAGCAAGGCTTTATTTTAGAATAACAATTTGAAAACATAGTGGGGGAATCAAATGTTTGGGAACAGATAAAATATAAGCAACCTAAAACAGCCCCCATGCATGCTTCTGCAGGAATTGTTTATCATTTTTGAAATGGAAGGCATGTATGAATTGGTTTCTTGAAAAAGGAGGATAAATCCCTATTTCCAGAGATATGAATTTATTTCCTTGCAGACAGCTTCTGCTATTTACTTCAAGAACATTTAATTGCTGAAAATCCAGATGCAGGCAAACTGGCAATAAAGATGTACACAACCCCATCATAGACACATCCAGTATACTACTGCAAATAAACTGACAGTGAGCTCAGCAAAGACCCATCAAGATATTGAAAACCACTTCTAGACTTAGTGCTTCATACCTTAGTGCTTCATACCTGAACATTTTATTGTAGGTTGTGATGGTTAATTTTGTTGTTATAGAAGTGGCTTGTATCTATCAGAAATGTAAAGCAAAAAGTTGAGGATGTTACTATACTTTGTATTCTACAACACCAAAAACAGCCAGAAGCCACTTTTTTCTGTTTCTTTACACTTCTTTTCCCTTTAGCCCTCTTTCCCCTCTTCCCCTCTGAATTTAATTTTTATTTGTATTTTATATTACAATAACTCTGTTTTATAAAGGTATATGTGATATATGTTCCACACAGAGACGTGCAATCGTTATTCCAAGAATTAAACAAAGTTGCCCTTGTCAAACTTCCCTTTTTTGGTTGGTACCTTGTGATTGTTTGAATTTCTGTATCTCAGGATTAGTAGCTCAAAATTGGGCCTTGAATTGTTATTTTTCTTTTCTTTCTTTCTTTTGTTGCATATGGGAGATAGGACACCTGATATTTTTGCAGGACTACGTGTCATATTTTCCATCCTGACCTATACAAATACATCATGAGGCTTAGTTATATCTTTCACCAGCATAATACATGCCATACAAATATTCACAGAACTATGTCATAGTTTAAAAATGCGTATGTATGACTTTTGACAATTAACACATCTGTATTTCCAATATATATTCTATCCTTATTACAAATTT
Source organism: Pseudonaja textilis (assembly GCF_049901715.1). NCBI lineage: Eukaryota > Metazoa > Chordata > Lepidosauria > Squamata > Elapidae > Pseudonaja > Pseudonaja textilis. The sequence continues at coordinate 55,182,880 of NC_141990.1, read as the reverse complement.
TCTGATTTTCCTTGGATCTAAAAAAGAAATCTCCAAACCCTAGAACATCCATATTCTTTTCTATTGGATTAGAACAGCTACACAATTATAAACATAGGTGATGTAGCACACAGCTGTTCAACCGTTTATTTTGGCCAGCATTGTTCCAATATAGAAACAATTGCTTTAGAATTCTTTTCTATGCAGTCTGTCCCTTTTTAATAAACTGATCTACAGCTTTTCCTTAATAACCACCCTCCCCTCAGGTTTTCAAAAAACAAAACAAAAAACCACACCCTTACCATCATAAATTAAATTAAATTGGATTGTTAATTCTATCCTAGTTGAATAGTGTCTATACATGTGTTCAGTTGTTATGTTCTAACTGGCAGGTATGCCAATACACTCTGTACTTCACCAAACTTCCCCTTCCTTCTGGAATTATATATGTATTTATGTATGTATACCTTTGAGTCAATGTTGACTCTTGCCAAATCCCTGCAGTTTTCTGGCAAGATTTGCCTTGTTCATAGGGTTGACAGAGAGTAATGGCCTAAGGTCACCAAACTGGCTGTATGCCTAAACTGGGACTAGGATTCATCATCTTCCAGTTTCTAGACTGATACCTTAAACACAATATCAAACTGGCTCTACTGGAATTATTACTTTCCCCTTTGTCAATGTCACCAATTGGTCAATATCATTTATATAAAGTGGTAGCAAGGAAGAGAAGAACTATTGTTTTATACTGACACCACTCTAAAACTGTACTGGTTCACCTTTAAAATATTTCAGCTTTATACTAAATCCTCTCTCTCTTTCCTCTTTTTAGATGGTTGTGGTCCTTTATATGGAGCTGAAAGTCTTGGGGTGTTTGGCAGAAAGGTGAAATTGACTACAAATTATGGAGAAAGCTCTTGAAAAAAAGTGTTGTGAACTATTTATCTTTTATTTTCTGGGTACATCAACTCTCCATCTCTATAAGCAATGAGATATATGTCATCTTTTTTTTAGGTGGGTACGTTGCAGTTTTTTACAGGGGTGAACAAGATACGTGGGAAAACTGATGAGCCATCTGTGCAAGTAAACCTTATTTATATATTTATTTGTCAAATTCCCATGCATGCAAATCACTTAGAATTTCAGAAAGGACAAGGAGTTATCCAACTGGCTATTGAAACATCCTTTAACTTGTATTAAAGTAAAACTGCTATTCTACTTACAGCCTGAAATAGATGTCCAACAATTTGGTGCAACTAAATTAATACACCTAGAAACAACTTCAGTAGCTGATATAAGAAGTGATAATAGATAAAGCATTCCTTTACCTGAGGCCTTCCAGATATTTAGCATTACAACTTTCAGAGCTTTCAGCCAGAGATCATATTGATGGGAAGTTATGGGAATAGTAATCCCAACATACTTAGGGGGCACCAAGATATAAATCTGTTGCTTTCAGAGTCCAATGTTTCTAGCTCTCTGGGGTTGATAGGATGGTTTAAAATGCTAATAGAATAAACATATCAAATGATTCATAATGCCATGAACCATTACTTATTTATTTTTATTTATTTGATTTGTCAATTGCTTACAAGGTAATAGATATAAGTATAAACATGAGTAAGAATACAGGAAATAGGTAAGAATAAATGGGGACAATAGGACAAGGACAGTAGGCACGATGGTGCACTTATGCACGCCCCTTAAATATTATTAAATATAAAGGGAATACAATGGCAAGATTTCTTGAAAAACAGATGTAGAAGCAATCAGTAATCAGATATTCAGCCACAGCAGTTGTTTGAAACTTTTAACTTAAATATAAGAACAAAATATTCTTCTCTCCTTTTTGTATTTGTGCTCTCAGGTCTGGTTGCCATACAGGAATAAAGGCCGCATTTAGTCTCATTGAGTAAAGCCAAGAATGGAGTAAAAGTCCAAGTCAGCAGGGATTTCTGTATATAGGTAGGTATCAGACATTTATATGAACTGTACAAGCTGTACATATTGGCTAAGGAGTACATTAATTTAATCTAATTTTCCACATCATTATATGAAATGTTGCCTACATAGCACATCTGTGTGCTTTCCCTATAGCCATATCTGACAGGGTCAGTTATACTGACCATTCTAAGCATGGGTGATAATATATCATTACTGAGTCTAGAAATGCAGTGCTTTTATTACTTGCCACCTGTTTTGTTTTGAGAGTGCCCCTTGATCTTGAAAAGGTTTTATAAGAGGATGATCCTTAAATTAAACTAAGTGAACTACTTGCTGCAAGTAGATGTTCAAATGGAGGTGATGACATTGAGATGCCGGGTAAGAAGGCCAGAACTCTACATACCAATTGGTCTAATCTAATCTTGCTATCCAGGATAAATGGAGAATGTTATTTCATCCTGTACCGATATAAGATTTTCACTTCCGGCCTCTCTGGCTTCTCTTTACAGAACTGAGAAAGGGAAGCATAATTTTGTCCTTTGCAGCTGGGGCAAAATATCTTGAGTCCACATGCAATAATTTTGCTGTAGCTATGCCTTCCAGGGCAAAGGAATGTTGCAGGAATTTAGCTTGTTTTTGAGTTGTTGGGAAACAGAGCTTCTTCTGTGAATAAAAGGAACAAGTACTTGAGCTGCTATAATCACAGTGAAAAGTCACTATAAACAAGAGCAAGGTTCTCCAGGAAATACTTTCACTGAAAGACGTCAAAAAGTTCTCAGAGAAACCAACTGTGAATCCAAATATTTGCCCAGGGATTAAAGGCAGCCTTCTTTGTTTCAGGATTGTCTAATAAAAGAATAAGTGACACCTGGTAATAACTAACAATATTTAGTATTTAGATATGTTTTCAAATGTTGAAATTACTCCCCAGATATTGCTTAACTTGGCCAACAAAGAAGAGAACAGCTGCCTCTTCGTGGTGTTGTCTTTTTCCCACCTTCAGTAAAGCAATGTATGAATTGTTCCTCAATAATCAAGATTAATGCCAGCAACAGTAAAGAAACATAAGAAAGGAAAACTGTAACCTTGATTGTTATCCATCAGTTTAGACAAGTACAATGCATAATGTCTGCATAACTTCCATGTGATTTGAGTAAGACTGATAATGAAATGCTAAATGAACTTTTGGGAGCTATTTATACAACCACCCAAGGAACTTGTTTATACTGATTCTCATCCAGCAGGAGTGCCAGTATGAAAAGGAAAAACAAATGGATATCATAGCTCTGATGAATCTGGGACAGAATAGGTGCAGACTGAAACTATTTCTCTTATATATACAGAAACAGAATATTGGGCAATCCATTATTTACAGAGAATGGCAGTTGCCCTCCATGATTTACAGGAAAACTCCCCTTTTCACTTCCTTGGATTTGAACTTGCAACTTTCTAGATGCAAGGCATGTGCAATATAATGAATTATTGGCCATAGATTCATATTGTGTAGACACGTCCAAATATTCCTGTCTAAATAAAATAGCTGGTAATGTCAATCAATGCAAAGACTACTTCTCTATGCATACAGTCCAAAATATGGAGATTATAAGATCGTATGTATATTTCAGGGTCATAGTTAATGAGTGGAGGGTGTACTTGTGCTTTCAGCTTTGTAGTTCATAATCTCTTTGTCCTTCTGAAAATAGCACCCTACACTATAATCAAACTCTGCTGTTCAGTCAGGTTGAAAAAACTAGAAGGTTTGCAAAAAAATTGCAATTTATTTTTCTATAATTTTGCAGCTATCTTGTATTCCTTGGAACTACATTCTGATAGAGTTTCTCCCGATGAGTAATAACTTTCTTCAAAACCTTTGCTACTGCAATCAATAAATGTAGTAAGGAAAGTAATTAATGGAAGGATCGCTAGTGTTTAAGACCATAATTTACTGTTGACTTTAAAATAAAATGCATCATAGGGTTATGGCAAGCTTTGTTTCATAGTAAGAACAAGATTTTTTTTTTTGCATGAGTTGCAGAATGGGGAAATCATCCTAAAAGATAGGACAGGAATAGAATATTCTTGAAATGACAGAAAACTAAAAAGGTATGAAATTTCTTTTCATAATTGCCAATCCCTATGCAACCTCATCGCCTCTCCAAGGTAATGAGTGGCAAAGGCTTGCATATTTCATATATTTTAAGGGTGCTCCTGTGGAAATACTGCTTTAAGTTTAACACTAGCATAGCAAAGAACAACTGAAATGTCTCACTTATATGGGAATCAGACAAGGGGGGGGAGGGATATCTAAAATGAATAAAAATTGTGACTGTTTTGTGAACAGCTGCTTAGAATAGTTCTGTTTGTTTCAAGCACACTGTTTAAGCATGTCATTCATACATATAGGTGTCAAAAGAATGAATATAAATAATCATGATTGATGTTATTGTTCATGATATAAGATTCAGATAATTAAAGATACAAGAATGATGAGAACTATGAAAGTGGGGCAAGTAATGTTTGGTAATGTCAGGAGTGTTTTGTTGGCTATAAAAAATAAAGAATAAAGCAGAATGGCTGCAGAAAGAGATAGTACCCCCCAATTTTACAGTGTAGAATTAACAGGAAACCTATAATGTTAGTGTCCAGGTAAAATAGGGATTATCAGGATGTACCTGATTGTAAGTAGTATCACTGCAGAAATATTAAATTATGGATATGATTTCCTTATAGAATGGTTAAGCAACTTGTTTAATATGCATTTGTGTCTGATGATTGAAAGAATCCTATTATTCCCTTATACAAGAAAATAGTTGACAGCAGTTAATTCAGAAACTATTATACAAAGTCATTAGTTTGCCTAAAAAATATTTGGCAGAAAAATAATTGAAAAATTACAGGAGTTGGCAACAGGGCAGGCAATATTTGGAAAATGAAATTTAGCTTTGTGCCAAGCAGATGTGCAGCCTAATTTAATACTTTTCCAGGTGCACAATCCAGATTTTTATACTGAGAATTACAAGAACATGAGAAACAAAATTTATTGGGCATATGTTAATGTACTGCTTGGTGACCAGGCAGGGAGAAGGAGGGGATGGTTTTGTATGGGTGGACAGCCTGGCACGCGCACAAGCAGCTCCATTGGTGTAAATGGCAGGCACATGCACACACCGCTTGCACAAATGGACCTTTGTGCACAAGTGAGTACACCCAGCACTCATGCAAGTGGAGCTGTGAGCATGCGCTCACTCACCTCTCATGTGGCCCGGTTCCAAATGGGCCAAGGTCCGATAGTGGGTGGTAGCCTGGGGCTTGATATGTATGTATGTATGTATGTATGTATGTATGTAAATAATGGCATGCTTATAAAATGTTTCAACACTAATCAGGCTCTAAGACTAGTATGTGTGTCCTATATAAATGTATATGCAGCATTTATGGTGACATTAGAGGTGTATTGGTTATGAACATAAGTATGCATGTTGTTTATTTTAAATATAAATTATTGGCAGTGAATATGAGATATATTATGCTACAAGATGTATGGACTTTTAAAAAAAATATTTATCATTAGACTTCTGTGCTGTCCATCTCGGAAAGGTGATTAATGGATGGTATATGGTTTGCTGTAAAGTATGAATTTTTATCCAAGCATCAAATTTAGGTGTGTAAATAATTTTACCCAAGCATCAAATTTAGGTGTGTATAATAATTTTCTGTGTACTTTGGTATAGTGAAAGGTGGTTATGTCAGAAGAAACATTGCTGACTGTAGTGGGAATGAATTGCTTAAGAAAATGATAACACAGTAAAATGTAAAATAAGAGCAGGCAAGTTCAGAAACAGAATAAATGAACTTATATAGACTAAGTACAAAGAGTGATTACTATAAAATCAGAATGAGGGTTAATTACTAACAGTGATATGAATCATTGTGAATGGGTTGAGATTGAGTGAGTCATAATTGGGTGGCATTGATAAGATCCACAAAGAGATGCGTTGAAAGAGAAAAGGTAATATATGAATGAGTGCATGGATACTGTAGAAACAAAAACGGACAAAAAAGTATTGAACAGTACCTTAAACAAATTAAGTTTAATTCTATTTCTCTATTTCAACATTATTTTCTTTGATTTATTATTTTTTTCTCCTTATCTGTGGTTTGCATAATTTGCCCACTGCTAAAGGAAACAATGTAATGGATATGTTTCTTTGCATATAAGTACTTCATCTCGATTTATTGTCCAATCTATTTAATACCTATCGGAAAATATCATTAGCTTTTTACTTACATTGTGTAAATCTTAAGAGTTGGACTTACTATGATTGATTTTATTAGAATGAAAATGAAGAAAGTCGTTCTTTTTCTCTAACTTTTCATTTTGATATGTATGGCCAAAAACGAATGCTGGATATTACTTCAAGGTCTAAAGAAGATGGTACATTTCAAATTTCCACTAAAAGAACTCCAGTTAGCACCATGCTATTTGGTATAATTGTCAATGTGTAAAATATCATTAACAATAAATTCCAGAAATATAATATTAACAGTTGGCTTTCAAGACATCCTGGCAGCCCTATGCTGTTTCCTGCTTTAGAGATTGAATTCAATATCTGACAGTGAAAGTTACCATTTTAAAATTTCACTATAGTGAAAATGAGTCCAAGCATAGGTGTGCAATAAACAACTTCTGAAATGAGCAAGGGGTTCTTGTTCACATTATGAACAACAATCTCTAAGCTCCAAACGTAAATAATAGAAAAGATGCTTAGTGATTTTAATACTGTAAATCCCATCTATTAAATATGAAGGCTATATATAATAGAAGTGCACACAGGCATTAAATAGAAAGTCAATATTTTCAGTCAAAATTTTACAGTATTATGCTGTATTTTGTTGTTATGTGAGGCAACAACCTGGTAAATACCCAGAATTACCCTTCAGCCCAAAATAGCTAAAACTAACCAAGATCTTGCTGTTCTTGGTTATTGTGGGTAAACAAAACCCAAGCTTGCAACATAAAAGCCAACTTTCAAATGAATTCATTTTTTGTCTAAGTCTCTTAACCCTTCTAGACTATTTCTGAAAGTCTTCTTTCAAAGTGTGCTAGTTTTTGTATTGCATGCCCTATGCCAAAGATTCCCCATCATTTTTTTTTCACCATGTCATTACCATATTTTTTCCCCATTTAATTCTTGGATGTCAGTATGTTGCTAAATGATCAGGAGACAGGCAGTTAGAAAACTTGCAGTGCACTTTTCTTTGCCCAAACACATTGCTGTACATAGAATAAATGATGACAAAGTGAAAACAGTAGATGGTATTAGGCTTTGTCTTTATACACTGAGATCTTTCAGGTGGTATCCTTTCATCACAAGGTGTCAAGCTTTCTCTGCCTGAGGCTCTTGTTCTTTCTATTCACCTAATTGAATGGAATCACTGAAAATAATGGCAAAATGCTGATAATTTTCATTTCTTTTGGACTTTGCCAAAGACACCCAAATGTCATATAGAAATAAGTCAACATTGGTAAAAAAAAATATTCATCTGGTTTCATTTCATAGTATAAATGCTGTTGTAACTTGAAAAATTATCTTCACAGCATCATCCATTGATAAAGGATTAACAAGGGACTTCTCTGCTAAAATGAATGAATATATTTAGCATAGAGTTTTATAAAACAAATTCCACTCGTTTTGAACTTCCATATATCAGAGGACTTTTCTGGGGTTACACTTGTCACATTTGAGCAACATGCCAAGTTCCACACTCCCAAAGTAATTGATAATGTTATCTACATGTCATTAAGTATAGTTTATGAGTACTGTCCAGTTAAGTACTGCATAACTTCCTCTTCTGTGACATGAAACATTACAAATTGACAATATATGGAGGTTTTCAGGGCAGAATAAAGTCTTATGGACCAATATACGAGTCTCATGCACTATCTTACACACCTTCACTGCCTGACTAACCAAAAAAATGTTGAATTGGATGTTGCTTACTTCCAAGTAACAGTACATAGTAGTCTACTACTACTGGTAGCTACTCAAAATTGGCATCAGTATAGCCAGCTATGGAAAAAGGAAAAAACTGTTTCTGAATAGTACATAAAAAAAAAACCATGGACTTCAAAGATATCACATTAATCAGCCAGGAAGAGATAGCTTCTGTTGAGAGAACCAAAAGATCACCATCTGTCAGACCAAATAGAATCAGCACATACAGCAGATCAGTAGCAATTGTGACCAATGAAATGCTTGTGAACTGTACAAAAAAGGCCAATAGATATTTAGCAATAGCAACATCTCCCAAGCCTAGTTTGATACACAACTTCACTTCATGTTCCAGTTTTATTTCTTTCTGCTTCACTAAAAAGCTGCTTTGCCCTTGTACTTTTCCCAGACTCCTTGTGCTTGGCATGCTTCCCCAGGTTTTAATAAAAGCATTTGTCTCATTCAACTGGTTCGGGATATTTGGCAGCTGTTAAAATCCTCCTCCCTTCCCCCTCTTCCCTGCCTCCCATTGCCCAAGATAAATAATCCAGAAAAGCAAATGCATGATAATTAAGATGACAATTTCAGAATATGTTTAGATAAAGAGAAATGGTTGCCAAGGACAGAAAAGAGGTCTGTAGGTCTGAAAAAAATGAGTATTGGACACAACAAAGCAGGGTTGTTACTTTATTCACAGAGGACACTCACTTTGTTGTTTTTTGTGCTAAGTTGTACATTCTGTAGGAGTGCTTGGAAGAATAACAGCTGGTTTATATGAACAGTAAATTATATGGTAAAACTATTCCTGGGGTTGAGCTATATAGAATGAGACCATCAAGTACAGTCTGCAAAATGTTCCAGGTTCAGAAATGCATAAAATGCATTATTTATTCCCCATTTTTTAAAAAAAGATTGGGGGGGGGGGGAAGAAAAAGAAACAGAATAGTTCCACTCCACATTATATATGCAATTACTCTGCCCTGTTCACTTCTTATGAGGTATCCACACATTGCCATAATAATCATTACTGTCATCTTTCCCCAGTTATTCTAAGGTAGATGAATACTTTAGAAAACAGAATGGATAATCCTCATGAGGGAGAAATCATTTTTTTTATTGTTCCAACTTTTTTTAACTGGGGTTGTGTATGTGAGATTAAACTATTTGGACAGAAGTACCTAGGAAGCAGATGTTAAACTAGGACTGAGGAGACCCACGTTCAAATCCATCCTAAACCATTGATGTTCAGTGGATGACTTTGGATCAGTCACTTTCTCTTAGTCCAAATAATCTTACAGGATGGGTGGGGGGGGAATGGAGGATGGACGAATACTTGTTTGAGCTCCTTCAGGAAAAGAGGGGTGTAAATAAAATAACATTAAAAAACCAACTCTGATAGATCAGACCAAGAGGACCCAACTTTGTACAACACTGTGTTTCTGATAAGGACTAGCCAACTGTATGCCTCTAGATTGTAGGCCAGCAGAAGAAGGAGAAAGACCCTACTTCCTCCACTGTTCCCCTGCAAGTAATATTTAGACAGAAAGTTCAACCTGAAGGTAACATTGAATCTCAAGACTAAGAGCTTTTAAATAATCCATTAATTTATCCAATCCTGTTTGGGTTTTTTTGAAAATTTTATTTGGGTTTTCACAAAAACAAAATACAAATAAAACATCTTTTTTTTGAAAATAGCATGGTCCCAGGTTATCACTTCTTTATATAGACACAAAACTCAATTTCATGCTCATTTGTATATTCTATTCCATATCTTATTACTGTTTTATATTTTCTACATAGTTTTTCCCCTCTTTTAATTTTCTCAACTTTATTTTAATTAGCTCATCTCAATTCAAATCATTGTATTTATACTTTAGTCTGTCCTGTTTCAATTTCATATTATCTTTTCTCATTAAACAAATTTTTCCCTGTAGTTACCAATTGGAGTATGACACCTTTATATCTTTTAATTTTATCCATTCAAACTCTTATTTAAGCTTCAATGTATACCTTTAAAATTATAGCATTCAATATAATACATAACTTCCAATCGAATTCTGCTTGGTACATTCTTAAAATACACACTATATTCTTAAAAAGAAAAGATTATATATATATATGTAAATAAAACACACATTCCATTCCAATTCAATTCTGCCATTAATATTCATTAAAATCTTAACATCTTTAACATTTCTTTTTAATTAATTATCATGCTTCCTTGGGAACACTTATAAACTTTCCATAGTTAATTCCCCCCGCCCCATATTTCTCACTTATATTTTTATAAATCATTAATAATACTTAAATACTTAATACTTAATTCTCTCATTCACTTTAATTCATTTATTTATTAACAAACATTCCACTACATTACAGTAAATATTTTATCCATCATTTTAGTCATATTTTCTAAATTTATTTCTGTTTGTAATATAACAATGCTATCTTATGTACCTTTGCAGAATCCCTTTTACAATTAAATTTTCACCCATTATCTCTAAACAAGCTTATGTTTACAATTCTTATATCTTTTCCCTGTTTCTCTATTTCTTGTTTCTGTCTTTTACAACTTCTTTTCCTTACCTTCTTCCCCCTCTTCTTCTCCCTCCCCCCTTTCCCCCCTAGTCTCTCTACTTCTAACTCTCTCATCTGTAATCCCCTCTTCTGTTGCTTTCTAATATTATACTTATCTTTCAAATTCTTCTTCTTCTTTTTGGTTGTTTTTTCTGGTCTTAAACCTTTCACTCTCTTTCCCCCCCCCTCCCCCCCACTTAAAATTATTTGATCATTAAAGATGGCTTCTTTGTCCCAATCTTCTTGTTCTGCAATGTTTCTTGTTGTTTCTCATAATTCCAGATCTCCATTTCTAAGAATTGAAATATGAAGCCAAAAGAACCTCTCCCTTCTTGTGCATCTTCTTTCCATTTTTTAAGTTCCATTTTCAGTTTTTCTAAGAGTGATACCATTTTAAAGACTTTTAAACAACCACCCGGTTAATTTTAGTCATATAGATGCAAAAACCAAAAATCACCAAATAATCCAAGGCTATTTCTTCTTGCTCCTTTTTTTCCACTTTCTCTTCCTGGGGTTCTATTATTTTGTTGCCAAGTTTCAGTTAAAATGTATCTTTGAGGAATCTTGTTAGAATTTCACTGTAAGTTCCTTTGTTACAGTTCCATTCCTTAGTTCCAGGCAGTCTCCTCCATTTTTCCAGATCCTGCCCTTTTATTCTTTTTTTTCTCCTTTCCTGCTTTTAAAAACTTTTAAATATCCAGAAATCTTTATTATCCCTTTGACTTTTATTTTCAGCTTAGATGCCTATTAATGTCAAAGTGGATTTTTTTTTCAATTTCTTGCTTAAGTCTCTTAGCTGTCAGTATAAGGAAGGGAAGAAAAAAAAAACTAATCCTTTCCCTTCTCTCTCTCCTTCGTAGCTTCGAAATCTTCTTTGGGAACAATGTTATTTAATTTAAATTCCAGGGTACCTTATGTTGTTGCTTTTTTGGTTTAACCTGGTCAACCAAAACTTTCTCTTCTTATCTTCCTCCTGCACGTTCTTTTCCGGTTCAGTTCTTCTCTGAGGTGCCCATTTCTGACCACCGCTGCAACTGCCTTCGGGAAAGGGAGTAAAGGCCAGGGGAAGAGAGATGCGGCTCTCCTCGACCCTGCTGGCAGTCTCCCCCTTCTTCACCACCTCTACGGGGTGGCTTAGCCCTGAAACCAGCCAGCTCGGGGCGCTCTGGTGGCGAGCACAGATCGAAACTGTGCATGATCGCGGGTTTCAGTCTGTCACCAAAGAGACTCAAACCAGAAGCCTATCCAATCCTGTTTTTTGACCATCCAAATTAGTGTACATCACCACATTTTTGTGGTAACAAATTTGACAGGCTGGTTATTCACTGCAGAAGTGCATCTTCTACATTTCCTTCCAATCAACTTCACTGAATGGTTCCTGATTCTAGTCTTTTGAGAGAAGAACAATATATTTTCCTTTCTACATTTTCCATACCATCCATAATCTCATCGATAATGAAATCTTCCCTTCATTTTCCCCCTTTTCAAGCTAAAAGCCTTGAAACATTGTTTGGATCTTTATTCCTAAAAATCAGCCACCCTAACATCCTGATACTTTTAGTTGCTCTTTTCTATAATTTATGTAAATCCACATGCAGTTTCAGTCCCCATACTTGAGAATGAATGAATGAATGTATGCATTCATTCATTCATTCATTCTCAAGTATGGGGACTGAAACTGCATGTGGATTTACATAAAGGTATTACAATGTAATACCATAAAGGTATTACAAGGCATTTTCAGTATCTTTGTTTATCCCTTCCATGGAATTTGTCATTTTTCTCAACCACCTGAATTGATATTTTCATTGATCTGTTCACTGAGTTGACATCTCCACTGATGTATGCAGATATTTCCTTCCTTAATTACTGACAGCCCCAGATCCATTAATATATCTGGAAATTTAAGAAAAGGTTGTTGCAATATGCAGCACCATTCACTCATTTAAATTGAACAATGCCATTCACTCATTTAAATTAAATTGAACTCATTTAAATTAAATTGCTAGTTGGTTTACCCAATTTAAAGAAATCCTTCTGGAATTCTTCTCAAATGCTTTTGGTTTTTACTACCTTGAATAGTTTAGAATTAACATGAACTTAACCAAGTTAAGATTAATTTGCAACACTAACGGAAAGCCAATATGTAGCATAGTGCAAATATAATAGGGGAAAAATAAGTTTGATGCTCTCCATAATATCATATGTATCAGTTGAACTAGGAACTGCATACTCAGTTGCAGTTCCTAGTGCTGCCTTTTTAAACTCTTATCTGTGTACAGTGTGCAGTGTTTGAAGAAAGCTTGGGTATTAGCTAAACACATGATGTGACTCTCTCACTAAATTGCCACAAGATATACATGGGAAAGAGCCTGAGAAACGTGCACCTTGGGATAAAGATATAAGACTGTCTGAATTACTTCTCTTTTGCCCTCTTTTTGGGAAGATCAAATAATAGACCGTTTCTGCTTCTTAAGCCATAGCTGTTGGTTAGGCAGACCCATTATGCCCTGGGACTAATGAGGATCCATTAAAAAAAGATTGATGCTGGCAAAGCTTCCTGCCAGTTCAAGGATATTGCTATGAACTGATTATGCAAGAAAGATTCAGGGGGGAGATAGAAATGGAACAATGGGAAAGTGTGTGTGTGTGTGCATGTTTTACCCGAACAAAACTGAAATAAATAAATAAATAAATAAATAAATATATGGCATTCAGCTTTGTTCGGGTATTTTCCCAGGTCATAGTAGTTGTGCTTTTAAAGTTGTAGTGATGTTTCAGCAGAATCTCATCTGCCATCATCAGGCTTCTGTGAGGTTCTGCTGAAATGTCGCTACAACTTTAAAAGCACAACTACTATGACCTGGGAAAATACCCGAGCAAAGCCGAATGACATACATGTAAGTACCCGCGAAAACTTAAGAAAATACACACACACACACACACACACACACACACACACCCTGCTCAAAAAAATAAAGGGAACACAAAAATAAGACATCCTAGATCTGAATGAATGAAATATTCTTGTTAAATACTTTGTTCATTACATAGTTGAATGTGCTGACAACAAAATTACACAAAAATTATCAATGGAAATCAAATTTAGCAACCCATGGAGGTATGGATTTGGAGTTACACTCAAAATCAAAGTGGAAAAAAACACTACAGGCTGATCCAACTTTGATGTAATGTCCTTAAAACAAGTCAAAATGAGGCACAGTAGTGTGTGTGGCCTCCACGTGCCTGTATGACATCCCTACAACACCTGGGCATGCTCCTGATGAGGTGGCGGATGGTATCCTGAGGGATCTCCTCCCACACCTGGACTAAAGCATCCCCTAACTCCTGGACAGTCTGTGGTGCAACGTGGCATTGGTGGATGGAGCGAGACATGATGTCCCAGATGTGCTCAATTGGATTCAGGCCTGGGAAACAGGTGGGCCAGTCCATAGCATCAATGCCTTCGTCTTGCAGGAACTGCTGACACACTCCAGCCACATGAGGTCTAGCATTGTCATGCATTAGGAGGAACCTAGGGCCAACCGCACCAGCATATGGTCTCACAAGGGGTCTGAGGATCTCATCTTGGTACCTAATGGCAGTCAGGCTACCTCTGGCGAGCACATGGAGGGCTGTGCGGTCCCCAAAAGAAATGCCACCCCACACCATTACTGACCCACTGCCAAACTGGTCATGCTGGAGGATGTTGCAGGCAACAGAACATTCTCCATGGTGTCTCTAGACCCTGTCACGTCTGTCACATGTGCTCAGTGTGAACCTGCTTTCATCTGTGAAGAGCATAGGGCACCAGTGGCGAATTTGCCAATCTTGGTGTTCTCTGGCAAATGCCAAACATTCTGTACGGTGTTGGGCTGTAAGCACAACCCCCACCTGTGAACGTCGGGCCCTCATACCACCCTCATTGAGTCTGTTTCTGACCATTTGAGCAGCCACATGCACATTTGTGGCCCGCTGGAGGTCATTTTGCAGGGCTCTGGCAGTGCTCCTCCTGTCCCTCCTTGCACAAAGGCAAAGGTAGCAGTCCTGATTCTGGGTTGTTGCCCTCCTATGGCCTCCTCCACGTCTCCCGCTGTACTGGTCTGTCTCCTGGTGGTGCCTCCATGCTCTGGACACTACGCTGACAGACACAGCAAACCTTCTTGCCACAGATCACATTGATGTGCCATCCTGGATGAGCTGTATTACCTGAGCCACTTGTGTGGGTTGTAGGCTCTGTCTCATGCTACCACTAGAGTGAAAGCACCGCCAGCATTCAAAAGTGACCAAACCATCAGCCAGAAAACATAGGAACTGAGAAGTGGTCTGTGGTCACCACCTGCAGAACCACTCCTTTATTGGGGATGTCTTGCTAACTGCCTCTGCTTTCTACCTGTTGTCTATTCCATTTGCACAACAGCATGTGAAATTGATTGTCAATCAGTGTTGCTACCTAAGTAGACAGTTAGATTTCACAGAAGTGTGATTGACTTGGAGTTACATTGTGTTGTTTAAGTGTTCCCTTTATTTTTTTGAGCAGCGTATATATATGTTTTCTTAAGTTTTCGTGGGTACTTACATGTATGGTATTCAGTTTTGTTCCGGTATTTTCCCACGTCATTATAGTTGTGCTTTTAAAGTTGTAGCAATGTTTCGGCAGAATCTCATCTGTCATCATCAGGCTTCTATACTGTGTTCATCTGTGAGTCAGACTTTCACAGCCGTTTCTATTTTAAATTTGGGGCTAGCCTACTGCTGTGCCAGAATGTTTTTTTCTTCATCCTGATTGGTTGGGAGTCTTGGTCTGAGTTTATTGGTCTTGGAGTTTGCTGTGTTCTGCTTGATTGGTGTTTCGAATATCTTTTGTCTGTTTTGTAGCTTTTTTTGTCTTGATTGGCTGGCAACATTGTGTTTCCTGTATTGGAGACTTTTAGTGCGGCTTGGCACTTCCTCACTAGTCCAACACATGAAAGCAACAGGTCATAGCACCGACTTCAATGGCACCAAAACCCTAGCCAGTATAGAAAACCCCAGCTACAGAATTATCAGAGAAGCCATAGAGATTGAAAAAAGACCTGAAAGCATGAATAGAAGAGATGATTCCACCAGACTGTCAATTATTTGGAAGCCTGCACTCACAAACAAAAAATTCTCCACACCACAAGCCAGGCAAACACCTGGGCACAAACAGATCCTCCCTGATACCTCCAGCTCAAACACACCCCAACCAGGCACCCAGATGAAACCTAGCTTCCTAATAAATGATAGCTGTCTATTTACTCAGAGCCAAGCTGCACTAAAAGCCTCCAATACAAGAAACACAATGTTGCCAGCCAATCAAGACAAAAAAAAGCTACAAAACAGACAGAAGATATTTGAAACACCAATCAAGCAGAACACAGCAAACTCCAAGACCAATAAACACAGACCAAGACTCCCAACCAATCAGGATGAAGAAAAAACCATTCTGGCACAGCAGTAGGCTAGCCCCAAATTTAAAACAGAAACAGCTGTGAAAGTCAGACTCACAGACGAACACTATAAAGAAGCCTGATGATGGCAGATGAGATTCTGCCGAAACGTTGCTACAACTTTAAAAGCACAACTATAATGACATGGGAAAATACCCGAACAAAGCTGAGTACCATACATATAAATACCGGTGAAAACTTAAGAAAACATATTTCTATATCTATATATCTATATCTATATTTATCTATCTATATATCTATGCAACTGCAACAGCATTTATTTAAAATTCATATACTATACTAACATAAAATAAACAAAGGATGACACAAAGATCCAAGAGAACAATATGGGAGGAAATGTTATGCTTATTCAGTCTCCTTTATGTAATTATTGTTAGGTATAAATGCACCAAATCACATACATTAAAAATCAATACACATCCTTAATAAAATTTCAAAGTGGTTTCTTTCAAAACCTTAACTAGAACTTTTTCCTGATTTTCTGTCTTGAGTCCTGGCCAATTTCCTTAGATGGTCCTCTGGTTGTGCACCTGAGCACAGCTCCCTTATCTTTCTCCACAGTTTTTCACAGCAGACTACTGAGAAAGGGCACTTGCATTAGAGTGCACTTCAAACAACAGCAACATTTAATCTGCACCAGAATCAGATGCCCACTATTCTTCCAACTGCTGAAGCAATGCTATAAACCAGAGGTAGACAGCATGCTGCCCATCAGGCCCTTTCCTGGATGTCTACCAAACTCCCTGCTGTATTTTTATTTAAATTATTATTTTAATTAAAGTCAAACAGGAAGCCAGGGTGCTTTACAGGAAAGCACAAACTTCTAGAATCAGATTTATATGCAGCAGTGTCTATGGGTGTCTCAAAACTCTGAGAAAGCAAGAGCTATACTGAGGATACTTTGCTTTTCATAAATGGATGCTTTGTGATAAGTTATGACCACCATGGTAGCCATTCTATGAACAGCCAAGTTCCCCATAACAGCGATTTTTCCAGTGCAATCATCAAAAATATCCTGAAAATTTCAACAGGACTTTTGGCCAGAAAGATTGCCTATTAGGTTTGCACAATTTTGTTGTGCACTTTCCTAAATTTCTGCTCCATCCAGGTATTCTGATCAGGTCAGATGGTACTGAATTAAACGTTTTTTTGTATTGTCTCTATTATTAAATGGCCACATTGTTGGACCACATTGTAAAAAAGATTTACAATGTTAATTCATCTGAACTTGAAAGTACTCCAAGGCTCTGTCTTAGGTCCAGTACTTTTCAATGTCTTCATCAATGATTTAGACAAGGGGATAGAAGGAGACCGCATCAAATTTGCAGACAACATCAATCTAGCAGGAATAGCAAACACTACAAAAGATAGGCTCAAGATACTGAAGGATCGCCAGAGACTTGAACACTGTGTCCTATCTAACAAAATGACATTCAATGGTGAGAAAATTATGGTTCTATATTTAGACAAGAAAAAGAAAATGCACAAGTACAGAATAAGTAATATCTGGCTCAACAGTAGTAACTGTGAGAGGGATCTTGGAGTCCTAGTGGACAATCACTTAAATATGAGCAAGCAGTGTGCTCCAGCTGCCAAAAAAGCCAATGCAGTCCTAATCTGCATTACCAGAAGGATAGAATCAAGATCATGGACATGAGCACACACCCTAGAATTAGACACTAGGAAGCAAACCTTTAGCTTTAGTTTAATGAAAAGTACTAAGGGTGACATGATAACAGTGTTCCAATATGTAAGGGGTTGCTACAGAGAAGAAGGTGGGGGGGTGGGGGGGCGTCAAGCTATTCTCCAAAGCACCAGAAGGTAGGACAAGAAGCAATGGGTAGAAACTAATCAAGGAGATCCAACCTAGAAGTATGCAGGAAAATCTGACAGAACAATTAATCAGCGGAATCATTTGCCCTCAGAAGTTGTGGGTGGTCCAGTACTGGAGTCTGTAGAGATTCTCAGTTATCCAGGTCCTGGTTGTCCCAAAGATGCTTTTTCAGAAGGCAATTGGACTTTTTTCTTTTGAAAATCCTTCTGTTCCCCACTATCCTGTCAGAGCTGAAGAGGCTTCTTGGATGAGAAGTGAAACATGTTCAACGAAAAAGCAAGAAAGTCCAGTTGCCTTTTGAAAAAGCTCCTTTGGGACAACCATGACCTGGATGACTGAGAATCTCTACAGACATTCAGAGTCTGCCAAATTCTAGCCTGATGTTTTTAACCTCTATACCGAAATGACTTTGGTAAAACTACCATATATGTTTCCAAGAGTTAGAAATAAAGTAAAATGACAAACTGCAGTAATAGGTGCAGTATTAATAATTGGTGCAGTAATAATAATTGAACATCAGCAATAATACAATAAAAGCAACATTGAAATATTATTCAATACAAGTGCTGGTAAAATAAGAAAAAACGGTTCTTCATTTTATTCATGATAAAAGACAGCTATTTCCCAATTATATAACAATAATAATGAATTTTAAAGCATAAATTCAGATAAGAGTACGTCTTCCTAGTAGCTCTATGAAACTGAGAGAGGCTGGTGTAAACCACTAAAACAAGCCTAATCTACAAATTACAAACTAAAGTAATAATCCCAGAGTCAGTCAGTCAGTCTCGTTTCAAAAACAGCAAATTACTATAAGTAGCAAGTAAGCCTTTCTACTGATGTTACTGCAGATATAAGAAGCTACCATTATAAAGATCCTTTCTCTTGTGACCATTATCACATGGCATCTGTAAGCCTATTAGAGCTTTTGGAAATTTTTTGATGTATGAATTGCAGACTTCCAGGATTTTCTATCTAGAAATGGACATTTCTAAGAATTCTAAGAGTCTGAATCCCACATATCTGAAACAAGCAAGTTGGGAACAGCTGACTGACTTTTGGAACAGTCCCTCTTCAACTTGCAATGTACACACTATGAGTTAATTAAGAACCACAGTACAACTGATTACAGTAATATGTGAAGACAAAATGTCAACCTGCTATATCATTCATGGAACAACAAAATTCTCCTTTACCTCAACCATCATGCACGTAAAATAAAATGGTAGCCCCTTGCTCCCACCATGCTTTTAGTAAACCAGACATTTTTCTGATTGTTAATAAGGAAATAAAACTGGCTTCTATGAGGAGAAGCTAGCAAAACTCCTCTGTTTTAGTCAGAAGCACCTTGAAATCACTGAAGGAGAAGTTATAGCCTGCTTGCAGTTTTGCAAACAAAATACGTTCCTCAATAACTGTAACCATGGTTGCATATCATCTGGTGATGGAAAGGGGAGAGATACTTTCTCTAAGGTTCATGATGTTGCCTGAGTTTTTTCAGCTTTTCAGAGATGAAGATATGCCGATGATTGCAGCTTCAAATCATTTGCAGAGTAAATAAATTATTTGAAGAGTAAAAAAATGGAGGTAATGTAGAAATTTGACCATCTGTGACTGTTTGTTGTGCTTAATCCTGAATGAAGAACAGCAGAGGAACAGGAAATTCAACCACAAATTTTTTCAGCCTCATTTCTCAAATTAGCATTTATTTAGCTCTGCAGATATTAGAAGATGACTGTTTAAAACACCCCCAAATTCTATAAATCCTGTTTGTCTAGAAAAAAAGAAAAAAACAATATTTTATCACAAAAATGTACAAAATAACATTTTTTCTTTAACCCTTGGACCTATAATTTGACAGTGCCCAATTTAACTGATTTGGTAGCAGATTCAGGAGATGACAAAAGCAGTTCTTTAAACAACTGACAATTATTTTTTAATAGAATTCACTCCCATATGATGAGGTGCCTTTATATTTGTCTTCAGATTTTGAATACATTCAGTGATCCTCAATCATGCATTTACTAAATTACCTATTCATTTTAACTTTTAATTGTACTTAATTAATTACAGTAATTTCTCCTGCTTCACAGACTGAATAGAGGAAAATACTATTGTGATTATCAGCATGTCAAAACTTGCCTGGTGAAAGCTTAATATGCTTGCTTCATTTATCAACATTGGTTATTATGCTAATTATTATGTATATATTGCCAAACAATAGAAAGAATTACTTTTCTGAAACACTGTAGGATTACTTTTTATATGAGAGGCTTGGAAAATAATGCCATATTTGAGTCATATTTTAATGGTATATATAATTCAGGTGTCCCTGTGTGCACACATAGGAAGAATTTAATCCAAAATTAAAATCTCTATTAAATGACTCTTCTAAGGTAACCCACTAACATCTTACAAAGCCTTTATTAAATTACCTATTCATTAGCAAATTACCAAAAAGGAGAGGCAACAAAAAGAGCTTAAGTGGGCTTGTGTAATTTTCAGAAGCAAGGTTCATCTGAGATTTAAACAGAATTATCAATAATTGCATTCTCACCTTAGTTGGAAAAAGTATCTATGACAATGTGTCTGCTTATTTAGTTCTTTCCACATGGTGACTGTTGTTAGGCAGCTGGGGAAAAAAAAAACCCTTTTTTATGTCTAGATTCCCCACCCCCAATGATTTATCAAACAAAGCCACCCAGAATCCTCATTCAAGGCACAAATGATGAAGCTCAAATCATCCTACTTCAGACACGTTATCAAAACGCCCAGTTCTCTGGAAAAAGGCTCTAATGCTGGAAATGGTGGGAGGAAAGAAAAGGATGAGGAGCAGCAAAATGGACAGCCTGTGATGGAATGTCACTTTGCCAATTTAAAGACTTCCAAGAAAAAAGCTTGGAATAACACTGTACAAATTCTGAGGTGGATGGGAAGGGGGAGATGAGGTTCAGGGTTACAGCCAGCCAGGCCTTTTTCTGGAAAGGCTCAGAGTTGGCAAAATATTCCCTCTCTTCTTCCAGGTGCACATTGCATCACATGGAGCCAGTTGCAGCGGCAATGGATGCACCATTGAGAGATTTGAAAGAACAGGTTGGAGACAGATTGTCATGAAGACAATATATCAATCTGATTGGTAGAAATAAAAAATACTTCATAGCACATAATCAAATTTTATATCCAAGGTGGCCCAATAGAGAATTATTTCGATTAGAAGATGCTCTTTGCTAATATGAATGACATCAAGTATAATCAAAAGTAAACCGTTTCTGAAAAAGCCTTTATTATGAAAAGTTTTTCCAATAAAATGAGAAGATACACAAGTTCAACCAGACTCCTTTGTGATTATGCTGAGGTCTACCACCAGATTAAAAAAAAAGTTAACAAGCTGTCCGTATAGTTTCATATGCCAGAAGGAGGGGGAAGATAGTGAAATAATTAAAAAATAATTAGGTAAACCTAAAAGGGCCTTTAATTGTAAAGAAAAAGAAAGGTTAGGAGTCCTGAGGATGCAGAGTATATTGCAAAAATATCTTTGTAGACCACTTGTATGAGCATTTGGATTTGGGCCACTGTTTTCTCCTAGTTTCCCATCTTCCTAAGCAGATTCTAGTGATTGGGAGAAGAAGTATTGTGTTTTGTTCTCTCTTTTCAACTTCTACATGAAACCATATTGTTGGCTGTTGGAAGTCTATTTGTCCCTAGGTAGGAAGTATATGCAATATACTGACACAGATTCAGGAAAACTGGCTCCACAAAACAATTACATAAGATTACTTAGTAATAAATAAATAAAAATATTTACTATAAGGACTGCACAGACAGTGAATCCCAATGCACAGGGCCCTCATGCCACACCTGCTGGCAATTCCTTAAAGGAGCTGCATCTTTTCCTTCATGCAATCCCAGGAAAAGACATCTTTGGTTTAAAGACATGCCAATAGATGAAATGTACATACCCAGACAGACTCTAAATTATCTTTTCTCTTTTGAATCCGTATCATTGCATAGCCATATTTGCTAATTGCCAATGGAATACTTCAGATGGATTATATTAGGTAGCTTAGCCAGGCTCCTTTCCCATTAATAAACTGAAATTATGAATGTCTAAGAAAAAGTTAGTAATTTGCAGTTCATATAATTATAGTGTTCAAGGACACTCCAACGTAAAATATATAAATTAACATATCATTACATCCAACTTGTACAAATTATCTTTGATCATGACAGAACATGCAAACTTTCAAGAGCACGAGGGAAAGCAAAAAAAAAAATGAAATAATGGTCTATTCATGGCTATTAGCTGAGAGGCTCAACATACGCCTCCTGGGTGGGTGGTGTGTTCCATTAGTGCCCTCTGCCATTATAATTTTTTTGTAAGAATTGGGTCATTATCAAGAGTGAATTCATTTCTATATAATGTGAAAGGTTGTTGCTTTAAAACTTGAATGGAAGCAAAAAACTGAATAATATCACATGATAAAATTATGCATTCTTATTGAAAATTGGCAACTTAAACCTCACCTGAAAGGGTGATAAAGGGAAAGTCAGTTGGAGAAAGATATTTTCATACAGTCTCTCTGCATTCTTCCAAAATCAGCTCTTCACCTCTGTGACCCCCCATGCCCTTGTCTTCCTTTAACAGCTGAACTAGTTTATTTTGACCTCAACTACAGTGTTTTCAGAATCACACTAAAAAGCTATCCATTTGCAATACCAAATCTCTGCAGTGTTTGTATTGTAAGTCATTTTCCCATGACTAAATACTTGCTTTATATTGTTCCTATCATGCTCCTAGAGAAATTCAGCTGCAGAGTGCCTGTCTTTGGAGCTTTGTGTATCCCCTTCTTAAAGTAGGACCTGCTCATTTGAGAAGAACAAGAACCAGCTGACAAATACACACAGCAGGAAGCATAAATGTTGTTGAGGCACCAATTGAATGCTGTTCCTTATGCTCCTGTTAGGAAGAATTTTTTGGCACAGCATTTTGTAGCTAATAGTAATGAAGATGATCAGAGATTGGCTTCAAACCGATTTTGCATAATGCAGAGTAGTAACAATAGTATGTGGATTCTATTGTGGGTGAAGGAAAATAAATCTTTGATTCTCCTTTGAAAAATAGTTTGAGGAACCTTCTTCCTTAAAGAAGCTGTTGTCCCATTATGATTCTGATTGGCAGTATAAAAATTTAGAAAAACTGCCTAGAATTGCTCCAAACAGTGAGGTGGGTTGTATATATATTTAAATAAAAATATCAGGAACTCTTAATAGAGCTTTGAATATTTAGTGATGCATCTGTATAATCTGTAATTCTGAATAAGTTATGATTTTATCTAAATAGTTCAAATAGATTAGAAGTTGTGTATTACAGTAATTAAAGAAGTGAAACATGAGTTTTAGAGTTTGCAAAATAGTTTTCTAATAGTGTTTATATGCCGATTTTCTTACACATAGTACAGCTTTTATGTTGAGAAGGCATCTTTTTAATTTCTCTTTAATTTCTTCTTTATTACTTGTTAAAGTAACTGCCTAAGCATAGGAGTGACTACTCCAATGTAGAAAGCTTAATCATTCTGGAGAAAATTTCAGATAAAAAGTGGTCCATGTAATTTGTTTGCATAAAAAGCCTAGCATCATGACAGCCTTAAAGCAAATTGTGACATGAATACTGTTAAGTGCTTTTGTTCTCATGTTTATGCCAACCTCACTACCTGCATGTTTTCATTTCTTAATAGAAACAGCTTTGAAAATTACTTTGAGGATGAATATTTTTTAGCTTTATTAACTTCCGTTCAGCTCTGAAATGAAGCTTATATTTCACTGTATTTGAACTGTTTCTTGTTTTGTCACAAGCTAACCCAGCTGTACTAAGTTCACTTATAAGAATAAAAACCATGCCTGAAGTAAACCTTGTATTATGATCAATGATAAGCAGGAAGAACTACTAGAAAAGTGCCATGCTCCCTATAGTTGAGGCTTTTTATAATCCCAGACAGTGTGGCTTCTGTTATGATTTGAGTTCCAATTAGCTGAAAAATCAACAGTTGTGACCTGTTTCTTTCAATCCATCAGAAAAAAAGGCCTAACAGAAGGACTGAACCTCTCTGGTGACAATGCTGTCTGTGAGAAGAAAATTTAAAAATAGAGGCCTGAACTTCTTCAAAGCTCTAAATTGGAGTAATGTAAATATTCCTGAAGTATTATACAAGTAGTCCTTGACTTACAACAGCTGGAACTGGAGGTGGTAGTGAGTTACCAAGTGAGGTGGCAGAGAAGTGACTCATGTCCAAATTTACAATATTTTTCACTATTTTTCACTTCATCATTATGTTAATCGTGTGGTTTAGTGAAACCAGCTTCCCTCATTGACATAATTTGTCAGAAGCCAGCTGGGAAAATTGCGAATGGTAATCATCTGACCCCAGGATATTGTATTACATGCCACTTGCCGAATGACCTAATTTTAATCATATGAGTATAGGGAGATTGTAATGGTCATAAATATGAGGACCAGTTATAAGTCACTTTTTTCAGCATTAAATGGTTGCTAAATTAATAGTCATTATCATTACATTAATATTTACCAACATACCAACATAACTGAAATATTTAATAAAATACTCGCAGTGTCTTATTTGGGAATAAATTCAAAAATAAAAATGTTTATGATTTACTATTATAAAAGTTTAGTCTGAGTTAAAATAACCAGCCAAGATGCTCACTTGCAGCACTGTAGACATCCTGTTTCAGAGCAGCATGGTCTTTCCATTTCACACTCTGCAGTGTTTAAATAATCACATTTCACACTTTGTTGACTGTAGCTTCAGATGCATGATTGAAATAAATTGCCAGCTTGTAAACCCACAGAACTATCTGCTCAATGTTAATTGAAGTACTATTCTTTAACAAACCAGAGCTATTAATGTTGATAATATAAAATCTATGGTATTGGGAAATATGAATACTGAACTCAAAAGTGGTATCATAGCCTATAATTATGTAAGTTCTATTAATAGGGAATAGAAGTCTTAAGAAGATATTGGTAATCAGAGAGGGGTATTAACCAGTTTCTAGTTTACATGGTTGTGTGCATGATTTCATGTTTCATTCACCCTAACAAAAAAAGAAATAAATGGATAAAAATGCCAAATCTGGCTGACTGGGCAACCAACTATAATAATGTATAATCAATCAATATTAATAATTGAAACCGGACTATGTTAACTCAGGGGTGAAATTCCAACCACCTCGGCCCACCTTGGGAGAGGTGGTAGGGACGATTTGAATTGGTAAAAAATTGCTCCTGGTTGCTATTACTATTATACCAAGTATACCAAGCCATGCCCACAGAGCCGGTAGGAAAAAAAATTGAATTTCACCCCTGGTTAGCATCCCTTCACTTCTCTTTCAATCATTATTTGATGAATTTGTCTGTAATACTATAGAAACATTTGGGGGATTTTTTCTCAATTAGATGCTTCTGGATAATTCAAATCTAAACTCTTGTAATCCTTAACTAGTACTTATTGGTGTTGAAGTTCAAGAGATCTTGTGTTAGGTAAGGCTAGTTTAGAAAAATCATTGGTATGAATCACTGGCTGTGAGTTTCTGAATTTGTACACTCCTTTTTTCCTACTATTGATACTTAGATATATGATAGTTGTTTAAATAACTCTTGTTCACTGAAATGTGGAAAGTACAGTAACATGCTTCTTTTGAACATTCCTTTATTAATTGATAATTATGCTCTAGGAAGCTTGAAACCAAATTGATTGATGTTGTCATTATAGAAAACAAAAGAATTGTCATATATTATACCTTTTACAGCTTTCAAGCACGATCAAATTGTTGGTTTGTAATATATTTAATATATGATTAACATTTGCTAATTTTAATATATTAATATTTTTATAACAATATAAAGCAAAGAAAGTAAGATGATGTCAAGCTTTATTTGATTTATTTAAACTCAGGATTAATCATGACAGCCATTAAGAATTGATTCATGGTGCAATTTTCAAATCAATATTGACTTACTAGAGATCAATGAGCCAATAACAATGAACCAGAACAATGTGATGATCTCACTCTATTCAGCTGAGAGGTATTATTTGTCAGCAGGAGCCATATATTCTCCCTAAAAAATTAATGAAAATACCAAAAAGCTTTTATTTCAATTTCCTGCTGATACCAAAAAGACATCTGAGAGATGACTATATATCTACCCCTCTGTTTAGGCAACTTCCTCTGGTCCCGTCTACATGACATGGACAATTGATGAGCCCCCTCCTAGTCAATACTCAAAGATGCTGGGAGAAATTCATTTCCTATCATACTCTCTCTCTTGCCTCCGAAATGTTTTTTTAAAAACACAATTGCATATTTAGTATTAGCATTACTGCAGAAGCTATTTAGCTCGTTGGTTTTGGTCCTTTTTTTACCACTTGTGTGGCTGCAGTGTATATGTGTCTGCATGTGAAAAAAGGAGGAAGAAAATACTGCCCTGACAAGAGATGGACTGCCTTGAGAACCCGTTTTTGCATGTTCTCTACATGCTTTTATTAGTTGCAAAGTCATGTCCGACCCATCGCAACCCCATGGACAAAGTTCCTTCAGACCTTCCTGTCCTCTACCATCCCCCAGAGTCCATTTAAGCTCAATACAACAGTGTTTCTTAATTTTGTCAATTTTAACATGTGTGGACTTCAATTCCCAAGCCTGCTCCTAAGGAATTTTGGGATGGATGGATGATTAAATCTTCCAAGTAGTTCTCACAACATGGGAGTAATTAGTTGAACTTCAGGCAAGACTGGGTCACGTAATGTTGATCCTTACCCACATCACAGTTTATGTATCCTGCAAATAGGACCAATATGCCTGTTTGATTTGTGCTTTTCAGACTAGTAGTAGGTTTTTTATGAGGGGTCTGGAGTCTGTTATCTCACAGCAAGAATGAAAAGGGCACTGTTCTCTGCTACACCACCAGGTCTAGTTACTGACATTAATTCCATGGCACCATCGTTACCGAAGATTTGGTAAGTAATTCTTCTGTCTGACTTGTGAAGGTATAAAGCAGTTAAGCAGCAATGTATACACTTCATATCCCAGTCACATGTGTGATGTATGCTTCAGTTGTGTGAGTTGCGACATCACAAGCAACTATATCATTTGTCTCTCGAGAGTATCTTTCAGGAAGCATATTCATTCCTCAGACCAGCAGCACCAGGGTATCCAAACTCACTGTAATCTTACAGTACTACCAAAGTATTTCCAGGCAGCATGTTAATAGTTCCAATCCTCTGTTGTTTTTTACAGGACTAGCAAAATTAAGGTAAAATGTTTACAGACTGACAGTATCTCTGTTCCCCCACTCTCAAAAAATAAAATAAAATAAACTGTTCTTCTGTTTACAGAGCCACTATACCCATTCCACAATGCTGTGCTTAACTGAGAAGCATGTGTGGGAAAGGAGCTTTGTTTGTTTGCTTTTAAGAAATATTAAATATAACTTTAAATATAACTTTTTCAGAAACTGAAATCCCATAGCTCAGCTAATATGTCTTTCTGAAATATAGGCTATAACTGGATGATTCACTTTACTCCTACATTTCCACACCAGCAAAAATCAAATAAGAGTTTATTAAACTTGCACACCACTGAATTCTCAATCCCTGTGTAGGGAAAAAATGAAAAATTTAAAAAGAAATAAATTAAGGCAGCAGTTATTGATAAACAGCTAAGGTAGCAGCAGTAGGTAATTCTTGTACCTGGGAGTTATACTTTATTTTTTGAAATCTTCAGTTACAACCAGTGATGATGTCACTAAAATGGGGATGTCACTTTTGCTGAGATGGGTAATTTAAAAATAAACCTTTGTCCCTTAAAAAAATCCTTAAAATTATCCTGAAACAAACAAACTCTGAATATTTTGGCTCCTACTAATTCCAGAGGGCTTCATGCCAAAATGGAGTGCTGGCAAAGTACATGAAGGCTGTGGGTTGCAAATCCCTGTAATGGCAACAAAACTTATTCCAATGTAATGCATATTCCTTCCCAACTAAGTTCCTTGTTGGGAAGAAGAGATTGAAAGTACTTGCTTTTATTTTGTACTCAACTATAGTTTATTATGTCTGAACTTAAGACAATGTATGTTGAACTGTGATATGTCAAAAATACATTAAATTAAAATTAGGGTCCACATCCTGGCTGGTTAAAATTAATCATAACTTAGTTTTGGAGATGGATACCCAAAATAAAAAGGAAAGCAACTCTTCATTCTTATAAGAATATGAAACAATAGGAGAGGCTAGCACATGGCCATAAATGCTATGTACAGTAGGACCTCATCGAAACTGGATAGATTCTTCAATCTTCCTCACCAGCAACCATTATGATACCACTGGCATTATGGTACTATTATATTGCATTACAACAAAATAAACTTCATCCTGTTATTTGTGCCTTTCAGTCAATGTTGATTCCTGGTGACTGCCTAGACAGATCTGTGAAGTTTTCTTGACAAAGGTTTTTTTTTGTTATTGCTTCTTTCCTAGGGCTGAGAATGAGTAATTAGCTCAAAGCCACCTGGCGGGATTCATGTCAAAAACAGGACTAGAATTCAGTCTCCCAGTTTCTAGCCTGATGCTTCATTGCTACACCAAACTGCCTTCCATTTATCCCCTATCTAACATAATTGTATGAGCATATATTTTAACTGTCTTCTGCCTTATTTATTTTCAGACTTTCCGCCAAATAACTCAAGGGAAATACCCGATTTCCTGCCTTTTTCCTCTAGTTACTTATGGAAATTACTCATGAAACAGGTGTTTGGAATTCAGAATTTTAATTTAATTTTAAAACTTACGGTTCCATGAGAACTTGATAGGTTCTATGAGATTAAAAAAAAAAGTTCACTTGAATGCAGCAAATTGTATTTCCCCCCTTTTATTGTATTGCTTGATACATTTGACTTCAACTCAGACTTTAATACATCAATATTTGTATAATTATTAAGATTCTATTATTTTAAAAGTGTAAAGTACTTTTTTTTAAACTACAGGTAATCCTCAATTTACAACAGCTCATTTATTGACCCTCCAAATTTACGATGGCACTGAAAAAGGTTACTTATGACCATTTTTCACTTACAACTGTTGCAGCATCCCCATGGTCACGTAATAAAAATTTGGATGCTTGGCAACTGGTTCATACTTACAATTGCAATGTCCCAGGTCACGATTACTTTTTGTGACCTTCTGACAAGCAAAGTTAATACCAGATTCACTTAACAATCCTGTTACTATGCGGTTGGAAAAGATGGTAGAACAACATATAGACTTAAAACCTGAGATATTTTTGTTAGGGATAATTGATACCTGAAAGTTATAGCAAAGAAAATACATATTTAATTATTCATGTATTAACTGCAGCTAGAATAGTATTTGCTCAAAACTGGAAAAGTGAAAAGATTCCAATAGAAGAGAATGTGATTAGGAAAATATTAGAATGTGCAGAAATGAATAGGTTAACTGGCAATTAAAGGGAAAAAATAAACAGAATATTATATGATATGATATGGGAATCATTTTATCAATGGTTGGAAAAGAAAAATGGAAATTAGAAATTAAATATATGAACATAGATATGTTATATATAAAACATGTATGAATATAGAGGGGAAGGAGTTAAGAAGTAGATGGTTACAACGATATCGTATATCTTATCAAAATAAGAATGCAATGTAATTATTGTTATGTTAAGGAAATTGTATTAACCACAAATAATATGGCACAAGATATTTGTACCCAGACGACATACTGTGTAAAGAACAGACTGAATGTTTGTAAAAATAAAATAAAAAGTTTAATTAAAAAAAACAATTGTGTTACTAATTTAGTTACTGCAAGTGATTCACTTAATAACTGGGGAAAAACTCTCCAAAAAAATGTCTTGCTTAGCAACAGAAATTTTGGGTTCAATTATGGCTGAAAATCAAGAACTACCTATAAAAATCCTATCAAACATAGCCAGTTTTCTACCATTAGAATTTTGTCTTTGGATCAGAGATTCTGGGGATTTGTTTTTGTTTATTATCTAACAGGTTATTGGCTTGAAAAAGTTTGAAACCTCTGCTCAAGGCAACAAAACAAACTGGCCAAAGATTTTTTTATAAAAAATAAAAAAACCTAATAAAAACTTAATAAAAACCTTCATCATGGCATTTTGGTAAGCTTGATCCACGGATGGATGGTTAATGGGTCTACATCAAGTTGGAAAACAGTATCCATACAGGGCTCTCTCTCCCAATAATAGCCCAGAGTTTATCTGTTCTCATTCTCTAGAGTTGTTAAGACTGAACAGATACCTCTTGAGAATGATTTGATTCATTTTGTGCACATTGCAGAGAGTTTTGCTTAGAGATATGTGTGTCTTCAACTACCATTTCTAAGTCTGCAGTTCTAGGCATTGGCACTGAAAGACATCTGGTTTTTTTTAAGCTAATCCTTATAGTTTAAAGATTGGCTGATCTCAGAAAGTTAAGTAGGGTTGAACCCTATTATCACTTCAATGAAAGATGACTAGGAAACCCTGCAACTTTAGTGTATTCTGGTAACTACAAAGAACATCCAATATTGACAGACTACTTTTGTATTGTTGCTATGAAAACTGTATGGGCATGCTTGTGAAGTCATTAACAATCAAGTTGCCTCAAATAAGTCTCTTAGCTTTATGCCAATTGGGCTCAAGGCTCTAAAAACAGAATGAAAAACAGCATTTACTTTTCTCCTGAGTTGAAGGATGACTATTTCAATAAAAGCCGAATTAGATGAAGGTGACTATAAGAAGTTTAAACACATAAACGCACAAAAAAGCTATTCAGTGTCTCATATGTGATAAGCAAAAAAAACTTGGCACACAAAGGTAAGAAAAAGATAAGAACACCTTAATGTTTATGTAGAAAAGAACATAATTACTGTTTTAATAGTAATGAGGAAAATCATTCAAATAAATATATTTTCTATTCAATTATTTATACTAATCAAAATTTCATACTCATTTACATTACTTTAGTCACATCCCAACTTACTGGACAACTACAGTTGTAACTAACTATAAACCTAGTTATTTAGGCCTTTATAGATGTGACAACTATCAGCTATATAGAATACCTTCCAACTCTGTTATTTTGTATTCTGTATCTACTATTCATAGGCATTGAAGTAGTAAAACCTATGGCCATCTTATTTTTTCTTTAGTAATTTATTTTTTCATTTCTCTTTTATCATTCATGTTATTTACAGAATTAGTGAACAAAGTATGTTTTAGACTAGTCCATATCTGTAAACACTGCCACAAACTTTCATATATTTATGTATGTCCACTAAGATTAATATGAACTACTGTAGTTTAAAAATGAAACTGATTTCCCCCCAGAAACACAATTCTATTTATGCTATTACAGCATAGGTAAGACAAGGAAACTCAAATATGTAAATCAATCTTTTCAGCCCTCATTCGGAATTAATGTGAAAACTGTTCAGAATTCTATATTCAAAACACATTAATCCAGAACTCCCAATATTAACCTAACATTGTCTCTTAAAGAATAGATCTCACAATGAACTTGGATAATGCCTTTTGTAAGAATATAGTATATACCATTATTTTTGGGAGGGAAGAGAAATATTAAAATTTGAGTGTTATTCTTACTCTTCTAGGTTCTGTGCCCTGACAAGCAATTGTATAGTCCTTCTAAATGTTGGCATACTTTCAGTGCTTTTCTGTGCCTATCACAATTCTTACTCTCAATCATCATTAGCAACCTTATAACAACACTGGGATAAAAAAAAAAACCAATGTAGCAACATCAACAGTAATACTCACAGGATCCCCAATGATCCTTTTGTCATCGTAATTGTGCAGATTTATAGTGGGGCCATTGTAGTTTCTGGTTAGGTCCAGCCCCTAACATGTGTTCATTTGATCAGTGCACACATAAGGAGCCTCTGTCTATCCTGTACTCTTTGTTTATCTGATACATGTGCACTGTTGGCTTTGGTTGTGCAAGGACAAATGAGTCTTGACTAGCTGTGGCAATAAATTGAGTGCTTTATATTCGCTAATAAAGTTAGCTGTGCTTCTCATGGTCTTGGATTATATGTAGTGATATCATGAAGCAAAGAGTTTATATCCTGCAAAGACTCTATTTCTGCAATCTTATTCAGCATTTCTTGTAAAGGTACAGTGAAATAAATATTAAACGGAAACATTATTTCCTTATATTGCAAAATGAGGAAGATTATTTTGAAGTCAAGATTGTATGGACTCTCCCTATCTCACAGAATTCAAAGTATGGGAGAGTTTGCTTGGCAGTTCAGTCAAGAAGTCAATTGTTGCACAGAATCAGATCTATAGGCTTCAAAGTGCTGTCTTCTCTTTTGCAGGCATGTTATAGGATTATTAAATCTGAACTACAAAATCTGAAAAATTGCTGGACGGCAACAAGAAATTACTTATTTGTAATTCTACCTCTTTATTCCCATTCAATGGATGTCTGAGTTTGCCCAAACTCACAGTTTTAGCATTCACTTTGAGAAGAATATAGATTAATATAATTCTTTTCTTTTCTTCTTCAGCCATGCTTTGTCACTTTTGCTGACAATGTTTTACAGGAACTATCTTGTTTTGTAAGTTTTTCCATCTGCAATTAAAAGGGGCTACCAGATAAGATAATAAATCTGGGTAAGAAAAAGAAAAAAAATGTTGGAAGATCTAAATATGCATCAAGTATTTTGTACACAATGTTTTCCTATTTAAGACAATTGGAGAAATAAGAGCAGCATAACAATGTGAGAGGATAATTCAGCTTTCAAAGTAGTGCTTGTCTCTGTCCAATTAGAGATCTTGTGTTTCACCTAGTTGCATTGTTAATAATTGTTATTTTGCCCAATGGGCTTCCTGACAATAAGAGAATTTAGTTCTCAGAGAACTATTCACATAGAAATCTATTGCCAGAGGTTCTGAATTCCTTGTTTTTTTTAATCATTTGGTCTATTGTTCCATTTCTTTTGTGTTAGAGAACATTAATTAAATGCTCTGCATTATTGCCAGATTTTCTTAAAGCATCAAATGGGTTTTTTTTTAATAAAAATACCAACAACTTGGTATTCAGTGCTAAACAGGAAAGCAAAAACAAACTACTTGTTTTATTGCCAAAAAAGCCAAATGGATGCATCTCTGAAATCATCAGAAGATAAATTCATCAGAATAACTATTGTTTTTGTCCCTTCCATTTAATTGTCATTGGGTTATGGTCTGCCCAAGTACTTGTTTCAATATTTGTTTCTTGAACACTAGATATTAATTCTGTTGAGATCCAAATCATATCTAATCTGGACCATGATAAATGTCTATCTGAGTAGAAAGTATATTGTTTGGTTTTAGCATTTCTTTCTCTCCATATATCTTTTAGAGTTAATTCGTCTGTCATTTTAAAAAAGGATTTAGGAAGAATCTTTCTATTGTGCTTTGCTGTTGTTGCTATATAGTCCAGTTTATTATCCACAATTCCATTAAAGTCTCCCATCATAATTATATTAGCATAGTCCAGTCCAGTCATTTTCATGTGTAGTTTTTTATAGAATTCTTCTTGTTTATCATTCGGAGCATAGATTGCAATCAGGAGTATTTTTATATTATTGTCCATTATTTCCACCATTAATACTCTTCCATCTTCATCAGTGTAAATCAGTTTTGCTGGGGTGGCCTCTTTAATATATAAAACCACTCCTCTTTTCTTACATTGAGTCAAAGAAGTAAATATTTTCCCTAATTTTGGCTGTACTAACAATTGTTCATGTTGTTTTTTAATGTGTACTTCTTGTAAACAAATTATGTCAAACTTTAATTTCCCTAATTTATGAAAAATCTTCCTTCTCTTAGCAGCTGAGTTAAGTCCATTTATATTCATTGTAATCAGTTTTTTCTCTTCCATGATTATATTTTATATTTAGGTTTGGCAGCTCTCGT
This sequence comes from Pseudonaja textilis, assembly GCF_049901715.1. NCBI lineage: Eukaryota > Metazoa > Chordata > Lepidosauria > Squamata > Elapidae > Pseudonaja > Pseudonaja textilis. The sequence goes on along the minus strand of NC_141990.1, from coordinate 55,149,032 downwards.
AGATCTTGGTTCACGTTGGTCTTTGATATCCACCTGCCCACCTACTGCGCCTTCTTCTTTTTCAATCTCCATTTGTTCCTCTTGGAATTCAATTAATGAAACCTCTTTTTCTGCCTCTTCCTCTCTCCTTCCAAAAAATTCTGCGTAAAAAAGTTCTGCTTTCTCAATTGAATCAATTCTGTGCCTCTGTTCTTGCCATGTAAACATCAGTCCTTCTGGGATCAGCCATCTGTAATTCACCTCCTTTTTCAATAGCACTTTGGTCAAAAATCGATATTCTCTTCTCATCTCTCTCACTCTTCTGGGTATTTGTTTTAAAACCAGGATTTCTTTGCCTTTATATTTCAACGTCTTCTCTCTTGCCGCTTGTAAAATTTGTGTTTTGATGTATTTTTTGGTAAATCTGATGTGAACTTCTCTGGGTAAATTATTTCTCATCGCATATCTTGTAAAAACCCGGTATATCTCATCTACTCCATCCATCATCTTTTCCTCTGTTATTTCCAAAGCATCAGCCAGAATTTCTATCATTATCATAGCCAAATCTTGTCCTTTTTCTTCCTCTATGTTTTGAAATCTGAGATAGAATTCTGACCTCTCCAACTCCCACTTCAGCATCCCACTTTTATCTTGTTCAACCACTGTTAGTCTGCTATCAATATTTCCAATCTTCTCCTCTCTTCGTTTACCTTCTTCTTCGATTTTTTGGAGTCTCTCATCATACTTCACCATCATTTGTTGAATATTTTCCACTTTTTCATCAGTCTTCCCTGTTCTTTGTTCAATTGTGTCTGTTTTTATCTTAAGATCTTGGATTCCTTGCATAATCATCTGTAAAGTTACTTTTTCTTGTTCTTTGTCTTGCTTTAACATTGCCTGAATTAAACGTTGTCCTCCAGATGGTGGGGAGGCAGAAGTAGATGTAGAGGCACCTGGAGGTATAAGTTTCCTACTCATTTTAAATGGCTCAAGATCTTCAAATTCTTTCAAATTTTAATCCAATTAGTAAGGTAGCCAATTATAATCCAAAATGGAAACTCCCAATGGTAAAAAGCCCAATAGTAAAGGAAAAAAAAGAAAAAAGAGAAAATTCTTCAGGTTCTTCCAGACCCTAATCCAATTATGAAATAATCCACAATAAAGAATAAAAATAAAAAGGAGAAAACCCAATAATAATAATAATAATAAAGAACAAAGCAAAAGAAAGATTTCTTCAGGTTCTTCATACCTTAATCCAGTTAGAAAATCTCAATTAAAAAAAGGGAACCAAAATAATCCAAGAGCATAAATGGAAAAAGCAAAAATCCCAATGGAAAAGGGAAAAAAATAAAAATAAAAATGAGAAATTCTAAGGCTTCCCCTTTAAAATAAAAGGTAAGAATAAAAATATTGCTAAAATAAAAGTTTACAGTAATGCTGGTAAGGAGGGGTAGCGGAACTAAAAAGAGATTAAAAAAAAGAAACAACACACTGCACTTTGTTTAATTGTCCAAGGCTCTTGTTATGACTCTCTTCTCTTCTCCACAAGCTTCAAAGCCAAACCTCAAATATTAAATTGTTGATAGAAGTCCAGAAGAGCACCTGTAATAATATTCTGCCGCGCTCTTCCCTCGATCTTATCAAGTTAAAGTGTCCTTGAGAAGAAGAAGTCTTTCACAGTTCTCTCCACTTCAAGTAAAATATTTTCAAGCCTCTAGCTGGCAGTGTTACAAAGTTTCTTAATTCTCACTTTCCCCCTCCTCCCAGGAAAACATAATTGGAGTTAAAAAAGAACGGAAAATATATGTATATATATATATATATATATATATATATATATATATATATATATATATATATATATATATATATAAAAAAAGAAAAATAACCAAAGGGAGCCTCTAGCCTAAAAAAAAAAAAATAAGAAATCAAAAGGGAGAATAAGGATATATATATGAGAAAATTCAGTCCGGTTATCTACTAAGTAACAATAAAGTCCGGTAGCAAAAAAAATAAAAATAAAGAAAAGAAATAGCCAAGCCTCGCTTTGACGTCTCCCTTTAAAAAACGCCGCTTATTCAGTTTTGTCAAAAATCTCACAGATTTCTTTTTATAATCAGAGTGTCCTTTCAAGCCTCAAAATGTTAAAAAAAAAAAAAGTTTCTCACCCAGCCGACACACTTTCTCTTTCAGCCTCTTCCTTTCCGGAGCTGCCCCGACTTCAGCAGCTTTGGGGCTGCCTCTCCGCCGCGGGCACAAGGGACTTCTCCTGGGTCAACCAGGGACTTTGCGGTGTCCCTTGGATCCACAGGGTGTACCCCTCATGATAACCTTCCCTACAGGACGGTTTAGTTCCGTTTGGACCGGCCAGGGGCGAAGATATCGGCTGCAATCTTAGAGCTCAATTGCAAACCGTACCGTCGCAACGCCAGCTCCTCCCCTCTCGAGATGGACGTTAAATAATACTATTTTAAAGGAGAAAGATTTTATACAATGGGTTGAGAAAGAACTGGCTTTTTTCTTTAAAGAAAATAAAAAAGAAGATACTTCAATGCAGAATGTTTGGGATACAATGAAGGAATATGCTAGAGGCTTGATAATAGACTACATAAGAAAAAAGAATATTAGGAAAAGACAAGCCACTAAAGCCTTGGAAGATGAGTATAAAAGACTTGAAAAAGAATTACAGAAAATGCCATAGAAAAAAGATATTAAATTGAAATTGGACATAACTAAACATAAAATGGGTTTAATAGAGAAAGAAAAACTGGCACAGAAAATTAGAAATGCTAAACAGAATTATTTTGAAGATGCAAATAAACCAGGTAGATGGCTAGCATATAAATTGAGAAAAGAGAAAGAGTCAAGGAAAATATCACAGGTAACAGACGACCAAGGCCAAGTTTGTTATGGTAATAAGGAGAAAAAGGAAATTATTCGAGATTTCTATGGACAACTATACAAGAAAGAGAATATTGATGAGGAAAAAGTCAAACAGTACTTACAGAATGCTAACCTACCTAAGATATCCAAAGAGACTGAAGAAATGCTAGAAAGTAATATAACAATGATGGAATTAAGTAAAGCACTTAAGAAACAAAATAATGGGAAAGCACCAGGTCCAGATGGGCTCCCGGCAGAATTCTACAAAATATTACAAGAATCATTGAGCACTCCATTGTTAGAAGTCATGAATGAAGCTATGTCAAAGAAGATGATACCTAAAACATGGTCAGAGGCTTATATTACACTTATTCCAAAAGAAGAGGCTGATCCATTGCAAATTAAGAACTATAGACCGATTTCTTTATTAAATGCAGACTATAAAATCTTTGCTTCAATTTTAGCAGAAAGACTTAAAAAATATCTGAATAATTTTATTCATCCAGATCAAAATGGATTTTTGCCAAAGAGACAAATTAGAGACAATATGAGAGTAATTGTGGATACTTTGGAATACTATGAGGCACATCCTGAAAAACAAATGGCTTTGATATTCCTAGATGCCCAAAAGGCATTTGACAATGTGAACTGGAGATTTATGTTACTTCTATTGGAACAGATGGGTTTTGCTAGAAGATTTATCCAAGCAATAGAAGCTATTTATCATGAGCAAACAGCAAAGGTAATGGAGGGAGAACTTACAGACTCTATTAATATAAGAAAAGGCACAAGACAAGGATGTCCCCAATCTCCTTTGCTATTTGTATTGACTTTGGAGGTGTTGAACAGAAATATTAGAGAAGATAAAAGTATAAAAGGAATGAAAATTAAAAAGGAAGAATTCAAATTGCAAGCCTTTGCGGATGACTTAGCCTTTATTTTGGAAGATCCTTTAGAAACAGCTCCGAAGCTATTGGAAAAGATAGAGACATATGGTGAGGTGGCTGGTCTGAAAATAAATAAAGATAAAACAAAGATCTTGTCAAAGAACATGTTACTAAGACAAAGAGAAGAACTGGCAGACCTGTTGAAAATCCAACTTACGAACAAGGTTAAGTATTTGGGGATATACTTGACATCAAGATGTAGTACATTAAAAGAGAATAATTATATTAAACTTAAACAACAGATTGCCTTAGATTTGAAGAAATGGGAAAACTTACAACTGTCATTAATAGGGAGAATTTCAACAATCAAGATGAATATTCTACCCAGAATCTTATTTTTGTTTCAAACAATACCAATTAGGCTCAGAAAAGACTATTTTGAGGACTTAAATAAAATTGTGTTGAAGTATATATGGCAAGGTAAGAAAGCGAGGATAAAGCTAAAGCTCTTGCAAGATGCTAGAATTAGAGGAGGTTTTGGCCTGCCTAATTGGGAGTTGTACTACCAAGCTGCAAATTTGATGTGGGTTAAGGAATGGATAACACTAAGAAAGACTAGGCTGTTGACACTAGAAGGTCATGATTTGTTGTTGGGTTGGCATGCTTTTTTATGGTTTAAGGGAACTAAAACGCAGGGTTACTTTAGAAGACATTATATACGGGAGTCTTTGTGGTTAAACTGGGAGAAGATAAAAAACAATGTTATCTGAAAATTCCAGTTTGGTTATCGACTATAGAAGCATTTTCCTACCCTATAATCTATAAGAAGGGACAAACAGTTAGATATGGGGAATTACTAGATGAAAAGGGTGAACTTAAATTGCTACAAGATCTAGAGGAACAAGGTATAAAGATGAACTGGTTTTCATATGTGCAAATACACTCAAGGTATGATGAAGATTCTAAAACAGAGGGATTTTATGATAAACAGACTGACTTAGATAAGATTTTGACAGGTACTGATGAAAAGGTGATTAAAAAACTATATGGTTATTTACTGGGAATTAAGCTAGAGGAAGAACAAGTTAAAGAAACTATGATTGCTTGGGGGAGGAATTTTGGATATGGGATCGATTTAGAGAAATGGCAAAAATTATGGTCGCAAAATTATAAAATGACAATGTCAACAGCTTATAAAGAAAATCTGTATAAGATGTTTTACAGGTGGCATTTCCCCCCCAACAAGGATAGCAAGAATGTTCAAGAATAAATCTGAAAAATGCTGGAAATGTCATCAGAAACCTGGCTCATATTACCATATGTGGTGGACTTGTGAAGATGCTAGAAAATACTGGATTAAAATCCGCATGTGGTTGGAAAAAATGACAAAGAAACACATAGATTTGAAGCCGAAGTTCTTTTTATTGGGAATCTTACCAGATGCATATAGTAAAGACTTGAAATATCTGATTGTAAATGCGGCTAGGATTGTATTTGCTAAAAATTGGAAAAATGAGAAAATTCCATTGCAGGAAGAAATTATTAAGAAACTATTGGAATGTGCTGAGATGAGTAGATTGACATTTGAAATTAGAGAGCAAGAAGATAAACAATTTTATAAAATTTGGGACCTTTTCTATCAATGGTTGGATGATATAATACAATAATAGAATATTTAGAATGTTAGATAATAAGGAATATCTTTGTTTTTTCTTTTTCTTTTGTTATTTGACATCATATCTATAAAGTGATTTTTAGGATAGGTTTGGTATGATTATATGATTTGTTATAGAATAAATTACCTAAATTATAGTTATCTCATAAAGTATGAATGAATAAAATTATAGTCAAATGATTTTTTAATAATGATATGAGGACATATAAGTTTGGATTGATAATAAGAGTTATTATGTAACATAACCGTAATTGAGACTACGAAATGAATGCACAAAATTGATGAACCAACCGACACAGTTTGTATATATGTATGGAAGAGAGCTGAAGTTTTTATGTTTTGTTTGTTTTGAAAAAAACCAGTAAAAGTGTCTTCCAAAAAAAAAAAGAATAACTATTGTTATTGGACAGTGGGTGGACTCATGGATTAAATGGCGTCTTTCTAGGATTCTAGAATACATTTTAATGTTACTTTCCTGTAAAATGGGTTTTCTTAAACTCTCCAAAATTTGATTGAAATAATTTGTACCTGTTTTTTGGTTAAAATTAACGATTTCTTATACTCACCCTTATTACTTTTTTGCAATAGAAAATATAACTGTTTTTATAAAAGCTGTGCTGCCCATCTAGAAAATGCATCCTGTTATCCATCCTGTACGAAGGCAGAATTTTGATAAGGTCATTTGAAAAACTACAAAACTATTTAAATCCATGAAAAAGGTGGAGTGAAAAAGTGTATCAGATTTGCTACGTCTTAAGAATGGTGGAAAATCTTCAAATGTATAAATTGCTCATATCATGTGCAGGAGTGGCATTACACAATACTAGATGTTTCCATAGCTTATAGGGAAGAACACAAGCACCTACCGATCCTCATTATGCACAGCAGTCCCAACCAGTTGTTGCACAACTGGAAGCCTTGAAATAAAGCTTTACTTGGTACTCCAGTAAAAAGAGCATGCGGCATTTTACTAATAAAGCAAATAAGTTTCCACTTTTGAACTTCAAACATCTAAGATTTTGTAGCGAGCCCATGAAGAGCGTTTTCTACTTAACCAAGGTTTCATCCAAAGCATCTCAGTTAAGTTTGCGCCCATGTAAGAGTGCCTCAACTTTTGAGCCATTCTCCCGAGAAGCCAGGATTATTTCATTCCGAGTATAAGTTATCTTTCGAAAGACCAGAAAACAAGACCCTATTCAAAACTCCTTCTCTCTGAAAATACATTAAGGGTAAGGAATATTAGTTACTGGGGGGGAAACACCCACAACAAAGAACATGTTTTTGAGCGATCAAACCGAATCAACAGCTGCGATTCTGCCTCTACCGAGACTAACACCTCTTTCCGAAAAAAATTGGAATTAGAGTAAGGACTATTGAAAAACTATAAGCTCCTCTGCAGCAAGTAGGCATTGTAGGAGCTAAGTACAACTCCACTTCGATGTTTTAAAACTCAGGCCCGACCTTCCCGTTACTAGGATATTAAAACCGAGGGCAAGAAGGGGGAAAGGTAGTCCAAAACAAGTTGCCTCCATGAGTGGCGGCCCTTGAGCCTGTTGCGCTTGCGCAGGCTTTCCTGGGGGAGGTGGCCTAAAAGCCGCTTCAGCCTTTCGGAGCAGAACCTGATACTCCCGCGCAGTTGTTGACAAGAGGCGCGCGCTTGTGGAAAGGAACGAAAGGCGCTTGCGCGGAGAGGCCTAAAACCAGGCAGGAGAGCGGGGAGGAGGAGCGGCGGTATCGCTTTCGTCTCCTTCTTTCCTCCCTCCTCCCTGCTCAGCGGCGCTAGGGAAAGAGAAAGTAGGACGGGGGTCCCCGTTGGGCTGGGCGCTTTCGGGGGCTGCGCTTGGAAGGGCTGGAGCCGCGGCCGGGAGGGAGGGATCTGAGAAGGAGCTGTTGCTTTCGCCGACGCCGCCTCGGTGAAGCGCCTTCTGTGTTTCCGCCCGGGACGAGTCCATTGGTTACAAAATGGCGGACGGGGAGCTGAATGTGGACAGTCTTATCACCAGGCTTCTAGAAGGTGAGTGTTGGCGGGTCGGAGGGAACGCCGAAGGGTGGGCGGGGATCTGCTGCTCCTGACTTGAAAGGCGAGGGTGCATTTTTGGCAGCGCGGGGAGCGAAGTTCTTCCTCGAGGGTGGAAGCGAGGCGGGGGAGCCCGGCGAAGGGCAGCGGGGGGGTGCGGGTGCGGAATGCTTGTAAGCGGACACAGGTATTCTGCCTGCGGGGGGAGGTGGCCGAGAAGGTGGTCGGATGGCCCTGTTCCTCTTGTGAATGCGCTCTGATGGAAGCCTCCCTAAAATCTTCCGTCGTTTTGCTGGAGCGCGGATTAGGAATATAGCTTTCCTTACCTCGAAGGGCCGTTTATCGCACACCCGCCGCCTCTCCCGAAGCGAGGCTGGGGGTGCAAAACCTCCCAAATGGGCAAGATCCCCCACCTCCTCAGCGAGCTTTCTAGGTAGCAGCCTTCGTGCTCTCCTCCAACCGCCACCACTACTACCTCTCGGTTCTTCCAGTTACTACGACGAGTCCACTAGAAAAGCGCAATATAGGTAAAAATGTAGGAGCCGCTTCTTTAACAACAACAAAAAAACACATAAAAACGCCGGCTTCTATCTCGCCACACCCGTTAGCTGCTGCCGACCTTAAAAGTAATATGTAAGCTGTGGTTGAGGGGAGTTACCCTTTAATGTAATTCAGACTGCTATACACTAATCCCCAAAGAATGGGTGGTATTATCTGGCATCCAGCACGTGAAATGGACCTCAGTGCATAAAAACTGAGGCTGTAATCCCAGATGCTTTATAGTACCATACATACACTACAACAATACCATTACCGGTGTACAGTATTGATAACATTAATCATACTTTTTCTGTTGGTAGTGTGTAACCACCACCTAAGAATTTCTTTCTATGGTTATCCAATATTTTACTGTACTGAGAATTTGTATTAACTTTTTTTTTTTTCACTTTACAGCAACTCTGTATATTTTGAACTAATACCTGACCCTTTTTTACATGCCATGTCATTCACCTAAAAATTCTGCTTTTTGCTTAGATGCTTACATTGGATAAAATACTTAGAGGACTGTACAACATAGAATAAAACTGTTCATTTGAATTTCAACCAAAATGTTTAAATATTTGTACAGTAAAAAATAAACATTTCAGTAGAAAATTTTTTACAATATTCACTTTTCTTCATTGCATGATATACTCTAGTGCAATTTAAAGCATAGCATATCTATATTGTAGAATTTTGGTGCATTTCTAGTTAATCTTGGTTACCTCCCAACCTGGTAGTGATGAGCACAGCCTGTGAGAAAAGGCTTCTGTGCATGAGTCTGCTTAATAGAAGGTTAGGAGCCTGCTTTGCAGATGCAATTTTCTATATTCTGTAAGCTGAACTATTTGATATTGAGGTAACAACTTTAGCACCACCTATGTTTTGTTATTCTAAATAGTGTTACTTAGAAGCCTAATTCAGCTGTTCTGAGGTTATAGATAGGGATGAGATGCCATCTACTGAGGATAGGCATCACATAGCACATGATTTAGACATGAGTAGGCTAAGGAAAGCAGAAGCCATGCTAGCTTTCCACGGCTATGAGAGAAAAGTGATTATATTATCAGGCATGCAGCACTCTGAAGCAAATTAAAGGATTGGTTTTGGATTGATGCAACAAAATGTGTGATTTAGGATACTAGTATTTCTTGGATGAAAGGTAACGTGTCTACATTTAAAATAAAATGTGTAGGTTGTCAGTAGTTACTGCTAACTGAAGATACTTAAGAGCAAGATATTTTACCTAACAAAAGATGTTATTGTAAGCTTGACTTCGATAAAGAATTTTTTTCCCCACTTTTTAGAACAGTGAATCTACTTATTTTCTATATTTTATTACCATTTACATTCATGGCTGAATTTATTTATTGGAAGATGCAGTCTGAGAAATTAGAAAACTTTTTTTCAAGGAACTCCTTATGTAAGGAAAACCAATGATGCTCTGATTTGATATTTATTATTGGTATTGTACTAAGATACATTATATCTGGGAATGACTTCAATATTTTTTGTTTTACAGTTTTGATTGTCCTATTTTGGAAGAGCACAATAAGACAATCAACATGCATGAAAGACTGAAGCACACATGTCTGGGGGTAACTAAAGAATGGAGTGTTGTAATGGGGGGGGGGGAACAGGTAGGTAATAGGGAGGAGCATAATGAGCATATCCAGAGGGAATTCTCTCATAGTTTTAAACTTGAAATACCATGGAATTGTTAAAAGAAAAATTAGGGGGAAAAACAGCTTCATAGTTCATGGTCACAATACATGTCAATAATAACTAAATGGCCTTTAAAAAGTTAAATTCCTTAGAGGGTAGTTATTAACTTGGTTTGTGTGGTTTTTCTTTTCATGGGCAGTGTTCTTTTGGCCATCATAACAAGACAAAGCTATTGATTTTGGTCTTCCCAGCCCCATTTAATTGATAACCATAAAACTACATGCTGAGCTAGGGAGATTTCTGGTTTGATTCAGCAGGGCTATTTTTAAATATATGCCAGATACAACATATGTCCTATACCAGCTTTTTTTTTAAATAGTTCTAGGCATAACTACAACAATTGTGTTCAAGGAAAATAGAAAAAAAATCCTTTTTCCATTATGCTTTATAGGCTAAATAACTCAGGCTTATGTTATTTTTTGAGTCAGAATATTAAGGTGTTTAGATTTTGGTTAGTTTGGTTCCTGAGAAGGGAAATAGAAGAAATGGTGCCTCCCTTGAATTGGTCTAGCTGGCTGTATATTTTATACGAAAGCAAAAGAACAATTTTGTTTTCACAGTTAATATTAGTGGTTAAACTATACTGGCATTTTTTTTTTAAATTAGTCTTTCTAGTTTCAGAAATTTGTTTCAATTTGATATCAAATGGGAACATAGGTTAGGATTCAAATTAGCTGTAATTCTGACTTCTAAAATTATAAATGATTTCAAAGTGACTAATGAACTTTTTAAAAGCTTTATTGCCATTTTTGTAAAGTTTGTACAACCTATTGAGCTAATTTAAGAACTAAATATCAACAAGGGCAGTTCATTGAAGTTTCTAGGAAGCAATGCATTACTGCAGGACTCCAAATGCAATATAATTTCCTAAGTCTAGTTTTTTTTAGCTTTCATTACATTTGTTATTCCTATTAAGAGGAAATAAAACACACTTTTTTGCAGAAAAGACGGCTAAATGTTTTATACAAATCCAGTGATTATCTGAAATATCTAATACGTAGGTTTGTAAACTTAATCTGAAATCTTTCATCAACATATGTTTTTCCAGATATGTGAGAAATTAGCTTTGAAAGTAAATTTGTATTTGTTAATAAAATTGTTTATACTTTCATGGATACATTTCATACCTCATGTCCTCTATAACTTGTAGTATTGTAAATATTTAAATGCTGTGTAAAAAACAAATCTGCTCTTATGCATGAACTTTTAAAACGGCAAAACTTCCATGATCAAAACAAGTGGTGGATTCTAGTTTAGAAATATTTAGGGGCATTTTTGCTATTACTTCATAATATAATTGATTCAGCATTTTTTAAAAAGAAAATCCCATTTTGTATTGGGGAAGAAGAAGTAGGTGTATAATGTCTTCCAAGTGGACTTCATCTTCCATTCTATTTAGGAGCAACTGGAAGTTATTACATACAGTATTTTGTCTTAAAACTATCATGTTTTTGAGCAAGGCAGTCAGTTCCTAGTTCAGATTTCCTCTCCTTGTAAATTCTCATAGTGGTACTTAAGTGTTTTCTATGTCTGAAATACTGGATTTGTAATAAAATAATTGTTTCTTGTAAAAGTGAACATATACAGTACACTGAATCATTTTTAAAGAAGCTAATTGGGTTTTTTTTTAATCTGCAGAAGAATCAATAGTCTATTATCAAAAGTGACTATTCCTGCCCAATATGTCTGGCCCTGTTATGCTAGTGCAAGATTTTGGTACTTAGTTGTGTACTATATTCTCAGAAATACGCTCTGAAAAGAATGAGATGTTTTTCAGAATATCTATGGGGTTGTGTTTTCTTTGTAGTCTTGTGGGTGGGATGAAGAAGCACTTAGATTACATTGGAAATACTCCGAAGTATCTAAAAGTATTGAGTAGTACGCATGTTTTTCACATTTTAAAATCAATTTTGCTCAAATTTAGGACTAGTGTATTAGTTTTAAAAAATCTACCTATACAGGGCCAGCCTGAACAAAACAATTCAGTACCTGCATGAGTTCCACAAAGTAGCATAATTAGTATTTAGAAAAGATAAACCATGGATCTATGAACATCTAGAAACAAGCAGAGCTATTATTAGGATCCAACATGGGTTTGTCAAAACAAATCATGGCATATTGCATTCTTTGACAAAGTGACTAGTGAAATGCTGGAGACATAATACTGTTTTTCTCCAAGAATACGGCCTCCCATAGGAAGACCCAGCATATTTTCTAGGCATAAAATGAAATTAAGACCCTCCCCCCAAATTTAGGCCTATTTTAAAACATGTGAAATTTGTGGGGGGGACTTGCTGTTATGAGTGCCCCACGGGCAGCCACGCCTTGCCACCAGCCGCTCCTAATGGCCGATCATGGCGGAGGGCTCCTTACCCCTGCCAAGCACCTTTGCTGCAGATTCAGGTATGGTGCTGGTTGCAGGCCGGCTCAGCGGGCGGGCGTCGTGGATGTCTGCCAGCAGTGTTTCAGTCGCTTCTCTGGCCTCCATAGCTTTCATGGTTCCAACTGGCACTGGCGCCTCTCGCCAGCACCATCTCAAACAACAGCATCTGAGTTGCTCCCGCTTTTCCTCCATCCCTGTCCCCACAACAACAGGGTAAAAAAACATTTTGAGGTACCTGGGAGTGCCGCGCGCGCTGCATTTTTGTTTAATCCTGAGCGGCTGGTTGGGCGTGAGAAGAGCCAAGCAAGTGTCTCTACCACTGCTACCCTTGGTGCTCCAGCCTCAGGCTCTGAAGTTTCCAAAAGTCCCAGTGTGCAACCCGTTCCTGCATTCCAAGTGTGCCCAGGCCGAGCTGCAGCTGTCCTGCTCTCGCCAACGCCATCTCCAACAACAGCGGCAGCAGCGCCGGGAACTATGGAAGTTACAGAGGTGGCTCCGCTGCCCAAGAAGCAGCTGGACTGCCATTTGTCAGAAATAGTGTAGAGTCTCCTGCTTGAGCAGGAGGTTGGACTAGATGACCTATAAGGTCCCTTCCAACTCTGATTATCTGTTATACTTTTCTTGAGCATTTAGTGAAGTTCTGCTCAATGTGTATTGTTAGTTTTCTGCTAGACTTGTTTTTTTTGTGGGGGTGGGTGGGTTGCTAGTTAAACTCCAATTTCTGTGTTTTTGAGAAAATAATGTTCTAAAATAGTCTATTTCAATGTTGAATATGGCATTATTATATATATAGATTTTGAATAAGCAACTATTTTTAAAGAATGTTAGTTGAAAATCAGAATAGCATGGACAGAATATGGAATGGGAGTCAGTATACTGGACAACAAACATGCATACAGTGGAGTGCAAACTGAAATGAGCTATTGTGACCATGAAGAACGTTCCCAAAAAAAGAGAGTTGTTCGTTTCTCTTCGATGTTGGCTCTATCACACCTAGAATATTGCACACCGTTCTGGCTACTTTATTTTAGGAAGGCCATTAATACTGGCATGTTCAGAGGAGTTCAAGATGATGAGGGGCTTTAAGTAAAAACTTACAAAGAAGAGTAGAAAGCATTGGATATTTTTAGCCTGCAGGAGATAAAACTGAAACAGGATAGAAGAGGTAGACTTGTGAGTGTGATTTTAGGAAGCAGGCGAGAAACAGTAGGTTTGAATTGCAAAGAAAGAATTTTTTATTGAATGTCAAGAAAAAATGTAATGGAAAAACAATTAGAATAGGGTAGTAGTGGTTTCTGTTTCATTAGAGGTGTTTAAAGGCTGGAAGGCAGTTTGTCAGGAAGCCATAGTAATGACTTCTTTAGAAATTGTCTTCAATGAACAAAAACAATAGTAATAAATTTCATCCCAAAAGCTGAACTCACCCAAAGAAGCTTTTTTCTAAAAAAATAAAAAAATAAAGGATAATTTGATGTTGAAGATGTAGTTTTAAGAGAGAATTACTTAAAAGGAGCACTTTCTGTGAAATGTTCCTAAAATCTATTTTGCAATTTTTTTTATTGCTATTGTCAGATAGAATCCAGTTTGAGAAATTATACTTGACAGTTTCCCTTCAGGTTTGTTTTTATGGAAATCTTTTGTTGCCTCCCTGAAACTTAATATTTAAGCTTGTGATAAAAATGCTACCCTCCTTACCTCCACATTGTGCAGGAGTCTCAACTTGCTGTACTCCTCTGAGATGTTTTTTTTTCTTTACTCCTACTTCAGAATATATTAATTTTGGATATAAGTCAGGTTTTCATTTTAGGACTCATGAACAGTGTGTTGCTTATAAAGCAGATTTTTTTGGTTTATTTTCACTTTTTTCTATAACTAATAGCTCAAATTCAAAAATTAGTCTTTGGGCTATATGTGAAAGAAAAGAATTAAGCCTCTATATTAAATTGCAATTATGAATGGCAATAAAATACACCCTCATCAGTATAAGTATTTATAAAAAGGGCTAATATTGTTAGCAATAAGAATTTCATTGTGAGTGTTTTATAGTAGTACATTAATAATGATGGCTTTTGTTGAAGTAGTTTTTCTCAGATTGGAAGGGTGAGTTGGAGATACTAAGTAACGATAGTTTATGGATATAAAACTTACATTTGAGTATATTTTTTATTTCAACCATTATATAAATAAGATGATTTTTTCTGTTGACCGCTGCACACTTTATTTTGATGGGCAAGATTGCATTCATGTAAAACTAACAAAATATCATATTTTTTGGTGTACAAGGCGCACTCCCCCCCCCAAAGTGGGTGGAAGTGTCTGTGCGTCTTATACAGCAGATGTTGCCAAAGCCCCGCCCACCCGCCGGCCTCTGCCTCCCAGCAGTTTGCCTCCTTGCAGCAAACAGCCTGGTCAGCTTTAGCACAGCCTGATTTAGCACAAGCAGCTGATTGTCGGTTGGATCTGCTTCCTGATGATCAGCTGTTTTGGGCTGCAGGGATCACCAACACCTATTGCCGCCTCTGGGCGGCGGGATCAGTACGGGTGGGAAATGGGGAGCGCAGAGGCAGCAATAGGCAAAGGCAATCCCTGCAGCCATTTTTTGTTGGCTATTAGTTATTAAACATACAGCTAGCCCTTGACTTAAAACAACAATTGGGACCAGAATTTTCATTGCTAATCAATATGTTGAGTAAGTCACATCTGACTTTACAACTTTATTTGCCAGGACTGTTAAGTGAATCATTACTTGTTAAATGAAACATGCAGTTGAGTGAGTCAAGTTTCCCCCATTGACTTTGCTTGTCAGGCTGCTTGGGAAGATTGCAAATGGTGATCACATGATCCTGGGATGCTACAACTGTTGCCAAGCGTCCAAATTTTAATCATATGACCATAGGGAGAGTCCAAATTTTAATCATATGACCATAGGGATGCTGCAATGGTTGTAAGTGTGAGGACCAGTTGTAAGTTACTTCTACTATGTAGTGAACATTTCATCTTGACAACTGTGTTTTTCTCAGAGAGAAGTGTGAAGTTCTTTAATTCTGTTATCACATTTAATTTCATGGGCAGAGTAGTTTTGAACATACCTCTGTTGTTGATTTATCAAGGTCAAATTTCTTATCTGACTGTCTGCAAAAACAGGTCATTACTATTAGTAACTATGCCCACAGGAAGATTTGGAGGTGGGGGAACCTCCCTATATATAAACCATATAAAAAGCTAGTAAAGGGTAATACTTAGCTACACTGTCATATTTTCTTGAAGTACACTTTTTAACTCCAAAGCCAGTTATTGCATTACTAGCAATGAAGCATACCGTATATACTCGAGTATAAGTCGACCCGAATATAAGTCGAGGCACCTATTTTACCACAAAAAACTGGGAAAACTTATTGACTCGAGTATAAGCCTAGGGTGGGAAATGCAGCAGCTACTGGTAAATTTCAAAAATAAAAATAGATACCAATAAAAACTTTCACTAGGACAGTTGAGAATAAGTTTGATGTTCACAATTTCCTCTTTGAAAGAGACCAGTAAATAGGGAACAAGAAGATGAAGAACAAGAAGTGTGTTTTTTCACACTTTTCACACTGCAGTGAACAAAAATGGCATCATAGGAACAGACTTATTCTCAGTCCAAAGGTTTGTTTCTGATTTCTTCCCTGATTTAAGGGAAATTTGGGAAACGATCTCACTATCAGGAAAGGTTCAATTGATTCACTAACCCAAAAGAAGATGATGATGACAGTGGGAGGCAGGAGTCACTCTCTCCCTTGCAAGCCCCCAGTGCCCAGCCCTTGCGAGAAAAAAGCAAGAGCCGTTCTTATGATCTCTCTCTCTCTCTCTCTCTCTCTCGCCTTGCAAATGCAAAATCCCGGGGTTTTTGCATTTGCAAGTTGCAAAGCGGCAGCGGCGGATCGCGCATGCTGGAGAGGGCTTGACTGTATTACGGAGAGAGAGAGAGAGAGAGATCATAAGAACGGCTCTTGCTTTTTTCTCGCAAGGGCTGGGCACTGGGGGCTTGCAAGGGAGAGAGTGACTCCTGCCTCCCACTGTCGTCATCATCATCTTTTGGGTTAGTGAATCAATTAATTTGGGAAACGATCTCACTATCATGAAAGTCAGTGTTCTCTGCCCGTGGGGCGTTTGGAAGAAAAAATCAGAAATCCCCGCGGTCAACGCCTAGCATGGCAGAAGAGAAAACGCAGCTGTGAGCAAATACTGGGAAAACCTGATTGATCAGAAGGAAGGAGGAAAAAGAGGGAGGGGTGGTGGTGGACGGAGGTCCCACTGGTATTTGTGAAACACTCGACCGGCAGCGCTTAAAGTCAACGTCCTCGCTCCCACCCACCCAAAGCCACGAAGTCCCCCAATTGCGCAGCCCAGAATCGCCCTCCCCTCAGGGGGCAGCAAAGATGCCCGGCGTTTCCCAAGACAAGAAGCTCCGCCATGCAATGAAAGCACCCTCGCTCTAGGCTCGCGGGCTCAGAAAACAACGCGAGCCAAGGTGGCTTCGGCTCCGCTCGGCTTCGTTTCCTCAGCCCCAGCTGCTTTCAGGCCGCTCTGGAGGGGAGGAGGTGGTGGCGGCGGCTCGCGTTTTCTGAGCCCTAGAGCCTAAAGCTCAGAAAACAACGCGAGCCGCCGCCACCAGGAAATGAATCCAAGCGGAGCCGAAGCCACCTCGGCTCGCATTGTTTTCTGAGCCCACGAGCCTAGAGCCAGGGCGCTTTCATTGCACGGCGGAGCTTCTTGTCTCGGGAAACACCGGGCATCGTTGCTGTCCCCTGAGGGGAGGGCGATTCTGGGCTGCACGATTGGGGGACTTCGTGGCTTTGGGTGGGTGGGTGGGAGCGAGGACGGACGGAGTCCGCGAAGTGGGGCTTGTCTGCCCTTGCTGGTTGCCTTTGCTTTCTTAGGGGCGGGGAAGGGGGCTCATCTGGACCAAAGGTGAGTCTCCCCCTTCCCCTGAAGGATCTTCTGTCGCTTTTACCTTCTCCCTACATCTTCCCTCTGTTAAAAGCCCCCCCACACACACACTTATTTTCGGGCGGATAGATTTCGTGTCTGAGCATTCTCACATGACGGTGGGTATTTTTTCCCCCCTAAAAACAGTTAAAAAAAAGAAAAAACAATATATCCTCATGCAAGAACTTTTCTGCTTCCGATTACCCCCAAGCTTACAAGTTGCAAAGGAAGCAGGGAAGCGGCTGCCCAGCTCCGGAGCTCCACACCATTTTTTTTTCCAGAGGGGAATCTCACTCGAGTATAAGCCGAGGGGTTTTTTTTCAGCACAAAAAATGTGCTGAAAAACTCGGCTTATACTCGAGTATATACGGTATCTTATAATCATAGTTTCTTACTTTTAAAAATGTGTATATTTATAATTTTGGATTGGCAATAAAATATAAAATACACTATTTCCCCTCAATTCTTTTTATTTTAAAGTTGGAAAGTCAAAGCCTGCTTAATTATTACTTTTCACAAGCTGGAAAATAATGGTTCTTTTATCATCTAAAAGTTTTTTTCCTTTGGAATAATGTTAGTGACAGTATTTTTGTTATTAAACTTTTCGGTCTTACCAAATATTAGTCTCCTCTTGGAAACGTAAAATGGAAACAAGTACCCTCCCAGGATAAAAGAATTAATAACTGTACTTATTGCAGAAAAGCTAAGAATTCCACTGACCGTTGTGTGTAAATGCAAGTCCTGTTTACAGTGAAATTCAATGTTCTTGTTTCTGTTTCTCTTGTCCACACTACAATGTGTAACAGTTTAAAAACCAGGATAGGGGTGCAGGAGAGATGGCTTTCACTTGGCTCTTATTTGCCCTTATTTTGATAGTGGAGTAATCTGGTATTAGGCTCTTTACTTATGACATCTGAGAAATGTTTCTTAAAATATACATTGAGTAAAAAGAACAGAAACAACTTTTTTTATTAGTTCAGACTCCCATGAGGCAATAACTGTATTTGAAATTTTTGGTATATCTTGGATGCTCCCAAATACCTACTCTGATGTGTTCTGCATAAAAAATGTTCCCCAAAGCAATTTTCCAGCTTATAGATTGGCAAGATTTAAAGAAAAATAAATTGTCTAAGAAGTGTTTAATGTGAAGCAGAAAAGGCTATGAATTCCAAAATAGAAAATGCTATGGATCCTATAGTATTCTATTTCTTTTGCCCTTTTGCATAAGTTATATTTTGTTTAGATACTGGATAATAGCAGAAATGGGACCTCGGATATATAATCATTTTAATCTACAATATATTAGTTTAGTCTAACTTTTTATTTGTATACAGTTTTTCAATAATACTAGCATTGTTTCACATGTAATTTGAAGCTTTAAGTAGTTCATTCCACAGGAAAAACCACTGGTTTTATATTCTTTTCCATGGCTTGCTATTAATACACTAATTTTGTGGGATTTACTTTTATTCCTCTTCTTTTTCCCATATCAGAAGTAGGGACCTCCTCTTTGGTCTTCTGTGGTCAAATTAAAACAAATGGTAGCTTTTGCTAGAAAAAAATGACATGGATTTATTTGGAAACAGGAATCAATTTTTAAGCATTATGTAAGATCAATATTTAATATAAAGAATAAAAAACATTGTATTCATATTTACGGGTTACAATAATATCTCTACTGTTAGGCTATTTAATGGTGTGAGAGACCAGACTCACGCTGTTGGGTGGAAAAGAAAAGGCAAGTGCTTAGAATAATAGTCGATTTTGAAGCCAGGATATAAACATTAAACAGACATTACAAAGTTTTTGGGAAATCTTGGTTTAAAAATAGTATGATTTCTGCAGAATTGTGTTTCCTCCAGCCCAGTAAATCAGTATTTTACCCAATTGACTTAGAGTTCTGGAACATTTGAGTTAGATTAACATCCATACGTGATATTCTTCCAACTAAAATCAGAATTCCGATTTTTTTCATCAGCGGACGGCTCCTTTTGCATCTGGCTTCTTTGCTCACTGTCCCACAAAACGGCCCGGACTGCAGGAGCTACACGCTTCCCCTTTTCCTTTCTTGCAGCTTGAACCACCTGGAGGAAAGGCGCTAAGACGCCTCAGGCGCTGCCTGAGAGGGAGCCTCTACGCGCTGGCTGTGACAGGGCTCGAGCGAGCTTCTCTCCCACTCTTTGCGGCGGCTCCGAAGGCTTTGCGCCCCTCCCCGTGTGTCCTCCTGACCTGCTTGTGACTCGTTAGAGCACGAGTGGGGTTGCGTGCTTGTGTGTGTGTGTGTGTGGTGCGTGCTGGGTGCGGAGACTCTGGCAAAGGACGACGTGTCTTTCCATTCGTCGGGGCCAACTGCAACAGGCGGAGAAGCCACTCTTCCCCCTTTGTCGCCGAAAGCAACAGAGGCGCCAAGACTCGCTTCCCGTTCCCGCCAATATTGCCCCACTTTCCCTCTTCTCTTCCCACGCACGCAGCCAGCTTCAGGTGATTTCCTCCACTCCCTGGCCCGAAGGAAGCATCTTTGGAGGCAGCGCGGGAATGAAAATGCTGGGCTGAGTGGAAGAAGAAAAGCTTATACTTTCCCAGGAGTTACAGAGAGCAGAGACAAAGGCTCGAGAGGAAAAGAGCTTCGTTCAGCTATTGTTAGCCAACCCTCCATTGTCCTGAGGGAGGTGGATGGTGACGAACTACATGGATTACTAAGCAACTGAAAGAAATGCTGCTTCGCTCAAGTGACAGATTTCTTAAGGCAGAGGGAAAGCGGTTTCTGTTTAGGAAGTTGGATTTCACTGCTCTTTGTGTAGCTGTGTGGGATACCTGTAGCGAAGATTTGGCCAACAAGACTTAACGTTGATATTACTTCCTCTTCTGTGACTTTAAAGGTCAAATAATAGTTGCAGTCCCCAACCCACCATCATAAAAGATAAGGCATATTGCACTGCCTGAGCTTCCCACTTTAACGTGTGGCATCTAAGTTTGTGGCACCTTAAAAAAACCAGCAAAACGTTATGTCACCTTTCATAGAAGAATGCTTCATTAAAATGATGGTTGCAACTACTCCACATTTCTGCAACATGGTCCCCTCCAGCTGTTTTGGATTTAAAAGCAAAGAGGGCCAATCTGGAACTGAAGAGGAAGACAACTGTAGCCAAAAGACAGGCCAGACTCAAAGTTATGCTATCAGCTCAACTAGCTAGAAAGAAGCATAGAGAAGCAATGCTGATCAAAGGAAAGGGAACAAAGAGAAAGTCCAATTAGAGGTGAAGCATTGTGGCTGTTTTTCTGTCTGTTAAGCAGGGTGTTTGTTGTTTTTCTTTGTTTGTTTTATTTTTTAAATGTGAAATCCTTTGCCCGAGAGCATTCTCATGGTGCTTTTTATTATTATTTTTTGTCAAACAATAAAACTGTCATGCAGACTCACCTTGAAAAATCACTTTTGATTACTCTGCTAAAGCTTCAAGGGGGCGTTGTCAATTTAATTCCCACCAGAATGAAATTCACAAAGTGGTGGTTTTTTTCCTCCAAATTTGGGTTGTGAGATTTGAAATCAAGTATTTTTCTCCATTTTTATTTGTGGGAGTCCTCATAATTTTATCATGAAAATGTGCGAATGCCAAAAGCTTTTCTTTTAAAAATTGAACAGTATTTGTGTCTATACTAGAAGCTTCTCCATTCTGGCAGCTCTTTGAATACTATATTTGCATTTCCTCGAAACACCATAATCAGGTTGAAGATAGTATCACTATTTGGAACAATAAAGAAAAATTAACTCAGTGACTGCAATAGTTGCAGAGTCAATAAATCTTGATTAAGATACATTTATAGAAACTCTACATTGGGGTGGTATGGTTTCTAAAAACCTCATTATTTCTATATCCATATGCCTGTGGAAATGTAGAGAACATAGCAGGTATAAATACCTGGTTAAGCAGGGGATGTTGACTTTTAGGCAGTCCCCAGATGAGGAACTTCCGAATTAGACATGAACAGACCGCCTATTACTAAAAATTTCAGCTTGTGTTCTTCTTAAACTGACAAAGCACTGAAGATGTACAAGAACCACTGAAGCCATGAGTTTCTACACACAGCCTGTTTTCAACAGTTCCTAAAAACATTGTGTCTTCAGTGCTTAATCAGCTTGAGGAGGTCAATGTGATCTACCTTTTTTATTAATAGGCAGTGTTTGTAAGTACAAGTTCCAACTTAAATAACCAATTTGGGTTAAAAACAGGAAACAACTCTTGACCTGAGAACTGTCTTTTTCCTTGATATTTTAAGAGATTCAGAATTTAAATGTTTTAATACTTTGACTTGCAGTGCGAGGATGTCGCCCTGGAAAGATCGTGCAGATGACAGAAGCTGAAGTTCGCGGTTTGTGTATAAAATCACGAGAAATTTTTCTTAGCCAGCCCATTCTCTTGGAGCTAGAGGCACCACTGAAGATCTGTGGTATGTGCTGATTTCTTTCATTTAAAAAAACCTTTAAATTGGATGACAAAATTTATCAATGTTGATGATGGATTTAAATTATATAAAGAATAAACACAACAAAACATTTCAATCTGAAAGGATGATTGGCTAGGTATTCACTTAGTTTTAAAATTAAATACAATCATTGGAATCTGAATTAAAAGGTAAATTAACTAAAATGTATAGCATTCTGTGCAGTTATTTTGCAGCTATGTGTTTGGGATCTTCTGAATACCCTCCTCTAAAGAAGCTCTTTGTCTTTTGATCAAAATATCAAGAATGGCAGACAATTTTGAGACTTGGAAGGTATGACAGAATGTCACTATAATAGCTCTCACAATAAACTTCATTTTCCTAAATTAATACATAGTACAGAGAAATCTGTTACTTGCATTCATCCTTGTAAGTGGTCGGAATGATTGTGGTGTAGAGTGACATAGTACAAATAAAAATAGAAAGTAGAAATATTTAATCCTAAATTGCATTTAAAATATATTGGGTTTGCTGGGCTTGTTTTTTGTTAGGTGTAACTAAATGCTAATACCATAAAAATATATTTACTATTTTGGTTGCGTTATAGAATGTTAATTTTAAAACTTCTGTTATTTATTTACTATAAAAAAAAAACCAAAAGTTTAGAAAACAAAACTCAGGGAAAAAGAGGTCCCGTAAATTTAATCAGAACTTTAAATCTCCATTCCTTAAAAAAACCTCCTTATGATGAAAGTTAGACCCCGGGACTTTCAATAAATCTTTTAAAAAGTTTATTAAGGGTTTTTAAAAATAAATTTACAGTGCCAAGAGGATATGACCCAAATCAGCTGGTGAGCTGTAATGGTAAAGGTTCATGTTTCAGAACTTGACTCACAAAGAAGCTGGAAAAGGGGGGCAAATCTTATCACCGTTTTTCCTACCCTCACGCCTTTTGGAATCTTTATCTCCATTCTGGGATAATTAGCAAATGGAAATCAATATTTGTATTTGAAAGGAAGAAATTACAAGAAAGTAAGCATACACACAATGGGGAATAAATATTGAAAGGAATGCCTTGATACCTTGCTTGTGGCTGCTTAGATATAAAAGAAAGCTTTGGGGTGAAATTGATTAAGACCTGAGTTCTAATCAGGGCTGCAAAGCTGCGCTAACTTTCTGTTAGCACCTTTCAGGGAAGTGTGCAGCCTGTATGGCAAAGAAAAGCAGTTTAGAAAGCAAGAGTTTATCCAAACAATCTCTGTCCCCTGCAAGAGAGGAAATTTTGGGAATGGGGAAAAGGGAGGAAAAAAACCAGTTCAGGCAATTAGGCAAAGGATAGCCACCTTGAATTACTTATAAAGTAGTAAAGGCAGGATCAAAAGTCTAACAAGTAAATAACCACCACAAGTCCACTCTGACTCAAAGGCACAAATAAAAAGGGAAGCATGAAGTTTATTTTGTTTGTAGAATGAAGTTGTAATGCCATTATAATGGCGTCATAATTATTGCTGCTGGGGAAGATTGAAGAATTGATCTAATTTAGATGAAATCCTACTGTCCTTAGTATTTATGGCCATCTGCTGGCCTCCCCTATTTTTTTCATCCTCTTATGAGAAACAAAATGAGAAGAAATTGCTTTACTTTCCAAGTAACTATGTCCAAACTAAATTATGATTAATTTTAAATGGGTTATCTTAACCATCCAGGATGTGAACCATAGTGTGAAGCTGATATGCTTCAACACACCATACATAGTTCAACATACAATATATTGTCCGAGTTTTTTTCTAGTAAATTGAGTT
The DNA here is from genome assembly GCF_049901715.1 of Pseudonaja textilis. Taxonomy (NCBI): domain Eukaryota; kingdom Metazoa; phylum Chordata; class Lepidosauria; order Squamata; family Elapidae; genus Pseudonaja; species Pseudonaja textilis. The sequence continues at coordinate 55,125,733 of NC_141990.1, read as the reverse complement.
GATTAAAAAATACATATATACACTAATAAAAATATTAGCATGAGTAGCTGTATACAAGAGTATAAAATACTGAAGTTAGTATGATGTAATTATGAACAATTGTAACATGTCAAATGCTAAGTGAAACCTGAAAATACCTTAGCAAAAGGACTGCTTATAATTGTTATCTGAAGAATGTGATATGAATGTGAGAAATACATCAAATTCAAAATCAATTATGGTTTGCTTATGTTCATAAATAGATTCTATTTACAATTTACATGTGTGATAATATCACAGTTTTGATTATGTAGATTTGATTACGTGCTGGTATTGCTAAGGGAAAATTGACACATATCTTATGTATACGGTTGATGTTAACTGATTAGCAATTATACACAACTGAATACTCTTATGAAAGCTTCTGTAAAAGGGGAAAGGAAGATGTTCTATTTTAATAATTTAGTAAACTTGTGTGGTGCCCAACTAAAGACTGAGAGGCTCACAACAATCAAATTATAATAAAACCAATGAGACATCAAATAATGATAAAAGATGGCAAGTTCAGTGAAGCAAGGGGTCTCTCTTTCCCTCGCCGAAGGGCTTGGTAAAAAGCCAGGTCTTTACAGCTGTTCTAAACAGCAACAAAGTGGGGCTATTCAGGTCTTAAGGGAGCATCATTCTATATCCAGTCTAGTAAGCAAAACAATTTAGAAATTATTTGCAAGATAAAAATTCAGATAAGCAGAGTCTTGAATTGCCCTTGGAGCTTGTTAGGAATGTAAGTCACCTAACAGCTATTTGGGTTGGAAATATATAAACCAGGATAGACATTTTAAAACTGTATCTTTAAGAAAATGCAAAAAACTGTAATTGGGTGTGGTTTCTCAAAGGGCCATAAGGTGGAGCCAGAAACCTGGGTTGTTTAGTCTTAGTCGAGAGTGTGAATGAGTTTCCTTCTTTTGGAGAGTTTTGCTGTTCCTGTATTGACTATTATTCTTGAATTTGATGTAAGTCTGATACTGAACTGTTTTTGACACTGGACTTCATTATTAGATTATCCCTGGACTGAAAACTGACTGATCTAACCTGTGAATGACTTTGGACTGTGTTTGAACTTTGCTTAAACCTTTCTGGAAGTAAAAACCTACATTTACTGTACAGTGTTTCTGTGTGCTGTGTGTGTATTATTCAAACACTACTCTCAATACGTCTCCCTGTATGTGCTCATTCTGCTAATGGGGAATTACCTCAACAGAGCTTATATTAATTATTGGAGAACTTGCGAAGCAAGATTCTGGTTTTTTTTATTTCCAGTTGTTTAGATAATTATAACCTGTACAGCCTCAAGATACTTGTAATACAACTTTTCTTAATTATTTTAGGTGACATTCATGGCCAGTATACAGATTTACTTCGATTATTTGAATATGGAGGATTTCCACCAGAAGCCAACTATCTTTTTCTGGGAGATTATGTGGACAGAGGCAAACAATCCTTGGAAACTATCTGCTTGTTACTTGCGTATAAAATAAAATATCCTGAGAATTTTTTTCTCTTGAGAGGAAATCATGAGTGTGCTAGTATAAATCGCATCTACGGATTCTATGATGAATGTAAGTAAAACTTTCTGTAAATGTTTCTCTTCTTTGAAATAACTGCAATATTTTGAAATGCTTGATGCATTTATGGTTCTTCAAGTTTGTGACGCATCCTCCTGGAACAACACATTAGTGAAATAGTTGAGCAATTCATGTGATATAACTCTGAATGATCATGCTACAGTGTAAATATTCTTCCAATTTTATTAGGTAAACGAAGATTTAATATCAAACTCTGGAAGACATTTACAGACTGCTTTAATTGTTTGCCTATTGCAGCGATAGTAGATGAAAAGATTTTCTGCTGCCACGGAGGTAAGGAAAAATCCACTTTTATATTGATGAAATCATTTTGTTGTTGAAAGTTTAATAAAAATATACAGAAATGTTTGATTTCTTCTTAAACAAAATGTGAATTATATGATCCTCCTATCCCTTAAAATACCAATATTTTCCAAGAACTTGCCCAAGAAAATGTGATAAATCAGAAATTCAACTACCTCCACAGGGAACATAAAGCTTGCAAACAGTTTAATTCATTTTCTCAGTCGTGAAGAAAGGTAGAGGTTATAAATTTGAAAAACCAGTAAGATATGTTGAACTATAAGCTCTTAATATTTGCTGTATCATTTACTATTTGTTCTTTCATTGTCCTTTAAGCCAGGGGTCGCCAACCTTTTGGACCTCAGGGACCACCAAACTCATAATTTTAAATCCCGCGGACCAGAGACCCTGGGAAAATCCCCCAAAAAATCTGCAGGAAAATTCCCCATTCCGTATTCCTACCAATCAATCATTCTTTATTTGGGATCCCAGGATATTGTCTCCGTTCTCAGGGGGGGAGAGAGAGAGAGAGAGAGACTTTTGGCTTCATACAAGGAAAGCAACAGAAGTCTTTCTTTCTCTCCCTCAAATTCCGCCAGAAATGAGTCTTTGCCAGCGCAGCCTCTTGGAGCAGGATGCCTTGCAGGGTCCCAAAGACTCATTTCTGGTGGAGTTTGGGGGAGAGAAAGAAAGACTTTTGCTGCTTTCCTTGTGTGCAGCCAAAAGCAGAAGTGGAAAGAAGCAGCCCGGTGGCCAGGCATGGCAAGTTCCCCCCTCCACCCTTTCCCCCCTCCCCTCACCACCTCTTGTTGTTTGCAATGCAAGTGACGCAGCCTTGTGTTCCCATGCAGCCTGGATTAATTGCTTTGGGGGTGACAGTTCTCTATGGACCACCAAAATTTTCTTGCGGCCCACCAGTGGTTGGCGACCACTGCTTTAAGCCACTTTGTAAATATTGCAGCTAGGATTTGTGAGGCAAAAGGATATGCATGTTCGCTTTGTTTCAGAGACCACCAAAGTGTATGTCAGTTGAGATGAGCTAAAAATCCTAGGACAATGTAACTTTTGCTGTGACCTGAAATTTAAATTATCTAATCCCATCTCAATAACTATAGTATTTTGATGATATTGCCAGTTTTATTGAATTCTTCTATAATTCAAGAAGGAGGAGCATTTGGTAGGCTAGATCAAGTCTTGTATGCTGAGATAACATATTTGTTCAACTTTATGACTTCTTGAAGAATACAGATAGTGTCCCTAAAAGCTTTCTGGAAGGGGAGGTAGACTTCAGCAGGAGATTATGAATCTCTAGAAAGAACCAACCACATTTCTCATGGGACAGTAAACATGTTTCTTTGTGTTTACCATCCCACAGTAGAAGTCTGAATTTAAAAAGCCACTTAGCTCAGAGGGAAATGAATATGAAGAAATAGATTATAACCTAATTTTTGAAATTAAAACAAGCATGTTCCAAATAGGCTTATCCTTAAAATAGCTTGATCAGAATTCCAGTTTCTGATATATAAGTTGCTTGATGTGAATTTGTCTCCGGGTAGGTGCCCAGCAAATGAGCTTTAACTACTACATTTCTTAACACTGACCTTAACTGGGTAGGAAATTGTAGATGAAGTTCATATGCGTGAACATGCAACTAATATACTGTATAATAACAATTTCATTAAAGATGAAAATCTTTTAAAAATCACCAAGTATTGATACAATTGGATATTTTACACAATATAAACTGGTTAAAAGAATAAAATAATAGATTTTCAAAGATCTTATGTACACTTTTTAAAAAAACAATCTCTGGGATTAAAATGACCATTAAACACTGTTACAAGGAATACATTTGTTTAATACATTTTTTGTTAAAGATAGTTTGTTGGAGAAAAATCAGGTTCCATGCATACTTGGGGGAGAGGGATTCCTAATGTCTTGCACTTAGTTCAACTTAAAGATCCCAGTGAACTGTCATCCTGCAAGACTAACTGGATATCTGTGGACTGTTCTTTCAAAGGATATGTTGATATACCAAATGGAGGTTTATTGGATCATCTACCAAAATGAGGCTAAACACAGCCTATGAAATTCTATTCAGCTTCTGGTGACAAACAATAGCCAGTAGATATTTGAAATAGCTGTTTTGTTTCTATGTCTACCCATAGGACGCTCATACACTAACAACAAAAGAATGGAAAAGTGATCATGATGATGCCATCCCAGTTTTATGAAGTGTTAATGAGATAATTTAGATCAGGGGTCCCCAACCACTGGGCTGCGGACCGGTACCGGTCCGTGGATCATTTGGTTCCAGTCCGCAAAGAAAATAAAAATAAAATAAAAATGGCGGCTTTCTTCGCCTTCGGTAAATGCTGCTGGGATCAGGGATCAAGGACACAAATGAAAGAAGGAGAGGGAGGAAGCAACCAAAGCCTGTCCTGCTCTCCAGCTCAGCGGCTTCGGTTTCCTCCCGCCTCGTTCCTCTCTCAGTCGCTCTCTCGCTCCTCCACCAGCCCAGGAAGAAACTACTTCAAAGAAGCCGGCAGGGTGGCTTTTCCTGTCGGCACAGCTCCTCTGAAGCGCCCGTTCACCCCCACCCCGCCGCCCGCGGTTCAATCCAGTGCTCCGTTCTGCCTGCCTGCCTTCGTTTCTGGTTGTTTCGGAGTAGCTTTGGCTGAGAATAATAACTATTCGCCTCTTTTACTCAGCCGAAGCTGCTCCGAAACAACCAGAAACGAAGGCAGGCAGAACGGAGCACTGGATTGAACCGCGGGCAACGGGGTGGGGGTGAACGAGTGCTTCGGAGGAGCTGCGCCGACAGGAAAAGCCACCCTGCCGGCTTCTTTGAAGCAGTTTCTTCCTGGGCTGGTGGAGGAGCGAGAGAGCGACAGAAAGGAATGAGGCAGACACCTGAGGGATAAGGCTGAGGGAGGGAGGGCTGAGAGGCGGGGCTTCTCAGCTATCCTGCAGGGACTTGTCCTGAGCCTCCCTGAACTTGGTGGTTTGCTGGCAGACGTTTTATTACCCGACTAGGTAACAACATCAGATGTTATCTAGTCAGGTAATGAAGCGTCTGCAAGCAAACCACCAAACTCGGACTCCTCCCCTCGGACCCCTCCCCCCCCCGCGCGCCGGTCCTTGAAAAAGTGTTTCTGCGTGAAACTGGTCCCTGGTACAAAAAAGGTTGGGGACCACTGATTTAGATAACTGGTCCTGGGTTAAGTGGTACAGCAGTAGGCATTTTGTTTAGTATTTGTTTTACTGGCCCTCACTTTCCTATCTGAAGAAAAAAAGTTTGCACATGTACTCAGGAAGATAAAAACTTACCTTTAAGATACCATACAGTTGTTTTGTTTTATATTAAAGAGCTGAATTTGGAATAAATATGTAGAAGACAATATTTGTTGGTAAAATGAAGATCTCACATTAGTCTCTAGACTGAACTATTTTCTCAGTTCATTATCAGTGGATTCTGCCTTGTTTAGTGCATGTATTTATGTAGGCACAGAATTGTATGCAGTGGTCTTATTTCATGAGTAGAATGCAGACCGATCAAATTCTTCATGTTGTACATCCTCCCTATCCTTCAGACCTATGCTGTATAATTAAATTATCTAGAACTAGGTCCATGCATATTTGCTTTGTACTTAAGGAAGTCTATTAGCATAACATTAGATTTAGCTTTCTGTACAAAACGTTCTACTGACTTTTAATATGGCTTACTTATAGTTGGTTATTTTGCTTCTTTTCACTCATTTGTGAAACAGACCAATTACTGTATTTCAAGTCTTGTTAATTTGTCATAAGAGTCTAGTAGCTTCATTAAAGTATTATACATCTTGGTGCCGCTTTTATAAATCTTAGAGTTTGAATTTACAGGCTTGATTTTTAAAAACGTAATCCTTTTAAAGCTTTTTCAGTAACAACACTCATTGAGTTTGATTTGGGTGTAGTTTGTTATTTCCTTGTGCAAATTCTTCCTATATCATAGTATGTCCAATGAATATTTTATCTGCTAATTTCCTATTCTAGTAAATTTTGTTGTTTTATAAATCTAGGTATGTAGTGTGTTACTTGGACTATGCTAGGTATTTTAAAAAGAGTTAGGATTTGCCATTTGACAATTGGGAAGCAGTGTTTTGTATCCCCTAAGTACTATTCAGGGTGATTTAGAAATACGATGGTTTTTAAAAGTAGAAGTCATAAGATCCATTACTGCATTTCCCTCCATAAGTATATTTGTAGGGATGCTAGATTCCTGTAGTGTTTTAACTTTTTTATTGACTCTTGTTCTTAACCACTTTGATTATAGGAAATTGTATGTTTTAGGGTGATTTGTGCATTTTCTGGATAATAAAAATGTTTTATTCATTTGTATTGTGCCTTTATTATTTTCACAAATAATTCAAGGTGGCAAACATACCTTTGTCCTCCTATTTTCCTCACAAACAAAAAACCCTGTGAGGTGATTTGGACTGAGAGAGCAGCTGGCCCAAGGTCATTCACCTGGCTTTCATGGCTTAGGTGGAACTAGAACTCACAGTCTCCTGGTTTCTATCCTAGTACCTTTAGGGGATTTTTTTTTTTAAGTTTTAGGATTGCTGACATTTTTCTAGAGAAATATAATTCCAAACAAGCAGATTCATTTGAATTGTTTATGGTGGAAACTGCCTAAAATCTAAGTTCATTCAGAATAAATTCTTAGGTTTTCTGCGCTCAGCATTTTTCCCATCTTGAAAATAGTCACTATGTAGAGATGACTGTACAGTTTTTTTTAAGTGTAGCATATTTTCAGTGTGTTGCAGGTACACAGATCACATGTTTCAAGACATTTTCAAGACATACCAAAGTATCAGAAAAACTTGAAACAAAACAAAATATGTATAGTCTAACCCTACGCTTGCTGACTATTTGTACTCCCTCCCTTGAATTACTTGTTTTTCTATGCTGTTTTAAAATGATGCTGTTGCAGCTACATACCAGAACTAAAACCATCAGAGGCAACCTTTTACTTACTAGCGAAGTTTGACTGGTAGCAATAACTTGTGTCTAGTCACAGCAGTCCCTTGCAGCAGTACAAGTCCTTTCTGAGATTCAGAATGCCACCTGCAGCTTAATTCTGCTTCTCTCAAGATCACCTCACATAACGTAAGCAGATAGTAGCAGAAAATAATCTTGCTGTTCTACTGTGGCACAGAAAGAAAATTTAAGATAGCATTCTGGTCCCATTGCACAGAGCACTTAACCATACAGTTCAAAAAGGCTGGGGTTGTTAAAAAGTGCTTACCAAAAACAGAGTTCTTGAAATGCCTGCTCTTTGGTTTTGAACATGGAATACTTATATGTTCTGAGTTTTAAAATGTTGAATGGTTTTATATATGCTTATAAAAAAATAATCAAATTCCTACTGTTATGCCGGATCATTGAACTACAACTGTTCTCTGTCAAGAATTTTGTCTATTTATCTGTAAAGTATTGGAAATGGGCCAGTTAAGAATACTTTTCCTGTTATTCAGACACTTAAAAAATGGTGGTAGTGTTCTATTTAAAAGTATAACATCACCATTAGTAACACTAGTTACGAAAGTATTACAAAAATCCTATAAGGCTGATTAGCTGATTGTCTTTAACTGAAAAGTATAGGGAATAAATGCCGTTCATCATTTTTTACAGTAAACTTAAAATCTCTTGTTGTTATAGGATTGTCACCAGATCTGCAGTCAATGGAACAGATCCGAAGAATTATGAGACCCACAGATGTTCCTGACACAGGTGAAACCTTTTTAAGGATTAGGAATATGCTTCTGCAATTGGCGTTTTAGTAGCATATTCTCAAAGTACTTAATAGTCTGATCCTGAAACTATAATGTTTAGAAATTAATGTACACCACCTAGAGTCTCAAGGGAGGGGGACTAAAAAATGTCATTAAAGTTAAAACTTTTAACTTCTATAAAGCTAATTATAGAAAATGCACTGTAGACATTTTCTAGTAATTAAATGCTGTGGCTTGACAATGGGAATTTTGTCCTGCTGGGTTTAGTGAGTACTAATGATGACTTAGTCCCACTCTCTGTATTAAATTGCTTTTTAGAATTTAAAGAAATTTGGGGTAGGCTATTTGCATATGAAATCTAGTCAAACCTTATCATTTATCAATTTTGGCTCTGAGGGTTGTTTGTGTCTTAACTAGCTTATTAAATTGTATTACTTTTTAGAATTTGAAACCAGTGAATTATAAACTAGTGCTTAGCGATTGTAGCTTTGGAAAAGAAATTAAAAATACATCTCTATGCTACATATATAAAAATAAATTTAAATACAATAACAACAGCAATAATCAAAAATTGCATGACACTTAGAATATTAAAAAAAAATCCATCTGTCAATTACAAAGGCAATGTTGCTTGGATCCACACATACATGCCAATACATTAGAACATCATAGGTTCTTGGGAAGAACTCAGTGCAAATGAAAGCCGACACCAACTAAAGAAATGGTAACTGTGAGTTCATTGTTGCATATGTAATGTTGTTTATAAGTCTTAATGAATGTATACTTTCCTCCTTTTTAAGGCTTGCTCTGTGATCTGTTGTGGTCCGATCCTGACAAGGATGTGCAAGGCTGGGGTGAAAATGACCGTGGAGTTTCCTTTACTTTTGGAGCTGATGTGGTCAGCAAATTCTTGAACAGACATGATTTGGATTTGATTTGTCGAGCTCATCAGGTATGAGAACATTACTGCTAATATATATATATTATTTTTTATTCTCAGAGTTTTGTTTTGATTTTTTGCATTCAGGTGGCATGTAGATGAGCCAGTGTAAATTGGATTGCAGATGACTATCACTTCTGTTAATACAAATACCCTGTTGGCACTCAAATTGTTCCTGTGAAATAACTATACAGGACCATAGTTATTGTCACACTATATGCTCATGTATGCATTCATTTTAAAATGTAGACTTTTTGTATAGGCGGTCTTGCTTGCTAATACATACATACATACATACAAGCAACATTGACTTTGTAATACCTACATTTTCTTTTAGTCTTTTCATTGTTTTACTATCTAAATTATAAAACTCAAAATCCTGATTTTTTTAATGTTTTCAGGTATTTTTAGACAAATATTTACTGCTTAACAAGCAATTTAAAATTATAAATATATTTATAATTATATTGATCATGGCTCTCTGTTCTCACTGACAGGTGGTTGAAGATGGCTATGAATTCTTTGCTAAACGACAGCTGGTTACTCTATTTTCTGCTCCTAATTACTGTGGAGAGTTTGACAATGCTGGTGGCATGATGAGTGTGGATGAAACTTTAATGTGCTCTTTTCAGGTAGGTGTTTTTGTCTTAAGAGATTAGCCATAAGACATAATTTTACAAGCATTAGTATGTGCCTAAAACTAAAATAGTAAAAATTAATTGGAATCACTTAATATTTAATTGAATGTTGATTGAAGATTAGGATTATGGATTGTAAAGGCTAACCTCTCTGTTGGAAGTACTAATTATTATGTCAATTATATCAAACCAAAATAAAAGTGCCTGAAGATGTGAATCCAAGTTTGAGCTGTCAGTGGAATCTTTTGATAATGTGAGTAAAATAATACCCCAATTAGTTCAAAGCACAAGTGGGATTTGGTGTTATGTTCAGAGATTGTTATTTATAAAACTCTGAGCTCCCATCTCTTTCTGATACCACATCGATCAGTAAATGCACTTATTTTTTAAATTTCACTTTAGCAATAACATGGGCGGTTATAGAAATTGAATGAATAAATGGGTATTTGTAAACCTAGCTATTACAAAATATTTTTACACACATCTACAGTTTCGTTGTACGCAGCTCATGTATAAGAGATAAAAAGTAGACTACCTCCATGCTAGTCATAGTATATTGGAACATGGATCAAATCAGCCTGATTTGTTCTAAGCTCCAGATAAATTTCCAAAATGCTTGATGTTTTTTCTACAGTCAAAAACTTTGTTCTGTTTTGTTTGGCAAATTGAAAATATTCTTAAATAATAGTTTGCGGATAATGACAGCTCCAAAGTCCTTTTAAGCAAAACTGAATTCTTGTTTGGTATTTCCTTAATTGTATATCTAATGAAAAAGGAAATAACATGTAATAAGTTTTGTAACATCTCAGACCTTGTGAATGTATCAGTCCAGCTCCTTGTTTCTCAAATTTTCTTCACTGAGGGAATCAGTCTGCAGTTAGTCCTCACTTAACAACCATTGATTCTATGATGGCCTGGGGTATGGCACAAAGGCAACACAGTCAAATAAGCAAGAAGTGTTTCTTTAGTACCTCCAACTTTACCCCAAATGTCCAGGTTACCTTCAGCTGGAGAAAAAACTCCCAAGAACAGTCTTTAAGTGGAGGAAATTCAGTTTGAAAACAAAGTACATACAAACTAAATAAAAATCCATACAAACCACGCTGCAGTAATTAACTTGATAGGGCAGGAGAAGGAATTGCAGACTTGAAAGCCCAGCAAAACACACACAGTTGGGAAGATGTCAGGAACCCAGATAAGACAATACCAGATAATTCATGATTTGCTCCCAACAACTTGCTATGTGCAGCTTCCCTTTTTAAACACTGTGTTCTCAGCTGCAGCTAATGAAAGGGAACCAAGGGCCCTTTCCTCCCACATAAGCCATGCAACTCAGGTTGCTCCCGTCTCCGTTCCTCCCTGCGTGCCTTAGGATGAAGACATGGTGAGCCTGGGTCTTCCTCCAAATTCCCTCTCCCTTGCTCTACCTCTGCCCTGCCCTGCCCAGCCGACTTTTGCCCTTCCCCAGTTTCTTCCTCAGCCAACAGAACCACACTCCCACTCCCTGTCAGCTATTTGGCCTTCCTCTCTGAATCAGATTCCGACAGGGGCATTCTGACACATTTAGTGGCTGTTTAAAATTACAGTGGTGCTGAATGATTGCTTACAACTGGCCCTGGAAGTTTTTTATTTATGAAATTTAGACACTGCAAAACTCAATATCAAAGGGATTCTGGGCAATTTACAGATTTTAAGAAAAAAAGGCTGCTACAGTACTCCCTTGGTCACATGATGGTGATTTCTATAATCATGGAGTACATTTCAAGTCTCCTGCCCCATTTATCTCTTCCAATCCGTTTTTTTTTAATTGCCCTGTGTTCTCTTACTGCCTTGCAGCCAACCTTGGCCCATTTGTGCACCCTCTGCCTCCCAGCAATAGCCATCCCTGATCCAGGTGCACTCCTGCCAGGCTGCAGCAGTCCCATGCTTTCTGCTGACCTGCTTGCAAGTGCCCAGGACTTGCAAGTTCCTGCCATTTTCTCCATTGACTCTGATTGTTGAAAACAAGAATTCATGAGGAATTACTGTGACTAGGCAGTATGGTCATGTAACATCAGTCACGCTTTATGACCTTATTGCTTAATGCTGAAAATTCTATTCCCAATTACTGAGTTATCAAAGGACTATCTAGTATTTTAAAGGGATTGGTTATATGCGTTTCTGAGCACCAGTGTCTGCAAAATGACTTCTGCATAGTAGAACAAATAATTGTTGCAGATCTGGTAGTCATAATTTAGCAAGGCATATGGCTGTACAAAGTGAGAGAAGTTTTAAGATTATATAATCCCAATTAAGGGCATGTAGATTCAAAATAATGGGTTTATATTCAGGTCATCTGTCCTTCTTTTTGCAATGGATTTGTTATCTTGGGCAAGTTATTTACTTTTTATTCTTTTCAGTTTCCCTAAGTGAAGATTGGTATAGCTAGTTCAGTCATGGCAGCCATTTTATAGTGACATAAAATGGTTTTTTTGAGATGCAAAATATTTCCCAGCTCAAAAAGACTGAACTCTTTTTTCTCTTAAGATTCTGAAACCTTCTGAAAAGAAAGCGAAGTACCAGTATGGTGGCCTAAACTCTGGACGTCCAGTCACTCCACCTCGCACAGCTAATCCACCGAAGAAGAGGTGAAGAAAGGAATACAGTAGAAAATCATCAGATCTGTAAAGGACAAAACACCATATATACAGTATATAATAAGTGTGCACTGTAAAACCATCCAGCCATTTGACAACCTTTATGATGTCACATCTTTAACTTAAAGAGACGGGTAAAGGATCCTTAATATTTTCTAGTTGACAGATGTGCAACACTGTATTGTAATAAGTATACACCAAGTTCCAGTAATCAACATAAAGTAAATCAGATCTAAACAAATTATTTTGGTTGCATACATGTCAGTTTTAAAGTTGACCAACATCCCAATTTAAGCTTAATGTAATAGTTAAATCAGATGAGAGCATGATGTTTCATTTGTGTAATGTGGTCTTACTGTTGCTTGATTGCTTTTATTTCTATTTTGTAGCTAGAATGATGGCAAGGTATCTTAGTAATGTTCCCTGGCTAAAAATGAACTGTGGAAGAGATTTGAATAGCCAGCTGTTGGTGTTCTTTCTCTTCCAGTAATCTTGCTGACTAAGTATTTGCCCCTCTTAATAGGAGTCTGGTGATTAAAGACAAACCAAGCTCAAGCTAGTTCCTACAGTAATGTTCCTTTTCCAAAGAGACTAGAAATCAGTGTTTTTTCATGAAACAAAACTTGTTACTTAGTCTGCCACTTCGTGCACTGCACCATTTTAAACTAACATTATACTCACAAGAACACTTCATTCAACTAAAATAGGTCAAAAGTTGTATTTCTTCTTTGTTGGTCATGGAATATCTTGCATTAGATTTTATTAGCATGAAACATTTTTCAGCATGCTTAGTTTCTTGATAATGCCATTCTTGCATTAAAGTGCATTCTGCATTTCTCAGAAGACGTGAAGATTCTTCTCTGACAGGCCTTAGAAGTGCTATTTCCTTTTCTTCCCTGCCAACACTCCAGGAGGGTTTATTTAAATGTATATTGATAAGTAAGCAGTATGGTAACTAAGGCTAATGGTGGTTGAACTGCCTAATATATCTACATGATTGTAAGGCTTATGTCACAAAGAATGATATCTTCTGGATTTTCATGATCAAAATTCATATTCATGTAGAGATTTCTGCTTTGTAGTGTACGTATAGTAGCAATAATTTCTGTACATGATCAAGAGTTGATGCAGTATTTCTTTTCCTGCTTTCCTTTTTTAAGGATTCATATTAATGATAAGTGTAAGGTCATGTGTAAAGTTTGTAAGATAATAAAAATTGAAAGACAAAGATTTCATTGAATAGGATTACAAACTTTTACTGGACACTGACAAACTTGCAAGATTTAAGAGATAAGGTTACAATTTGTACCATTCTGTGTGCAACAATAAATGTAAAACTTTAATTTTGCGTTTGCAAACATTACACTGAGGATTTGAAACTTGCATTTTATAAATCGCACGTATTATGCAAGTAATTTCTGCTAAGTGAAGTTCTTTAAATTTAAGCCTCATTTCTAATTCCATTTTGTTTTAAACATTAAATGTTTTTTTTTTTCATTTAGTAAAGTTGTTTAATTCATTTGAAGTCTGACTGTTTATTTCAATCCTTTAAAAAAAATTCTTTAGCTCTTAATGACATGCATTAATTGCTATGTGGGTAAAAGGTTGATACTAATGCTAATATAAACATTCAATAAGGGTATTTAAAAACTGTTATTTTCCTGTTTTAAAATCACAGAACTAGGTAATAAGAATGGTGCAGTGCCAAGTAACTGAACAAATGTCACTTCCAGAACAATGACTGATTTTCAGTTACAGTTATCCAGCACAGTGATAAAAAGTTCTCATCTGACTGCAGAAATGTGAACTTGAGTCATTAACTGGATGACAAATTCATGCCAATAACAACATTAGGAATTGAGAAAATGGAAACAAAGCTTAGCTTGCTGGTCAAACAATGATCCTTTTTTTTTTACAGGTGAACTCTTATTTAATGTTTTAGAACATTAATTTGTACAGTTGAGTTTAACTTTGTTTTAAAAAAAATGCTGTTACATAACTGCCCATTTAAGCATGGAAAACCTTATTGAAAGATGGTAACTTTTTACTTATCAGTACCCTGTAACTGATATCTCCCTTGTCATTTCTTAACATCTGGTAACAGTACGATTCTAGTTATCTTTGCAACAAATAATATAATCACTAAAATCACCACTTACCATCTTTTTCTTACAAACATTATTTCTGAAAGAATTTATTGCAAGCATTTAAGGCAGATCATGTTCAGTCCTTAGAACTGGTCAATGAATATGAAATCCCCATTGATATATGAGCTTTGGCATACCATAAGTTTACTTTGAAGATCAGTAATGTGTCATTTGCAGTTCCTTAAAAAATATTTTGGCCATGGGTGCATATCCTTTCTGTATAACCAGAATGGAAGCTGTAATGTATTAAGCATGATTTTAAACATTATTTTATTGTCTTGTCTTCCCACGTCTTTTCATTCACTGCTTGCATAAAAGGAACACAGTTCCTTTTTCTGCAATCTTTCTGTAAAGTTGGTGTCACTTTCTAGTAGCATTTTTCCACAGTTTTATTTCTAAGCTTCTACTTAATTGTGTGGCGTTTTCTTTCCTGCCATTGTTCCATCAAACTGTCATATAAGCAATTTGCTTAAAGACAATCTTGTGCAATGTGGATGGACTGCTAGAAGATTTCGATATGAAAGTAGTTCACAGGATAGTTTTTGAACAAATGTATAAAAGACTTTTTTCCACGTGTGAATGGACATTGTTTAAAACCCATCTTGTGGATGCAAAATATCATATCCAAGCTGGTTGTGTCCTGCCAACTTGGAGGAATATTGAGTTTTAGGAATAAATACAACTAAACCTCTTGATTCTGTATTCGTGTCTCTTATTTGCACATTAATGCGTTTCAGTTGTATACATTGTCTTACCTGCTGTTAAATCCGTATCTGCTGTTAAATCCAAAATTGCAGACATGATGTTTTGAAAAAGAAGAACACCTTTAAATGCCACTAACTTTGTTAAAGACAAGGCAATAGGTAGAACTCAGTGAAGCTCTTCACTTGGTCCCAACTTGCTTCACTAGAATGGGTTGGGATAGCTTTCTGTGCAGCATCCCAATATCTGCTGAATTTTGGGAAATGTCTAGAAGAGACTCTTGGAGGACTAACCAATATCCATATTTCATAGTTGTCAGTATTGTAGAGATAAGCTTAGACAATTAAAAAGGCAGAAGAAAAAAATGTTTCCATGCCGAGCAGTTGCTAACACACAGCCAGACATTTAAGAAACATGGAAGCTCACCAAAACAGTGCACTGTTTTTTGGGTGAGCAAAAGAATATGAAATGTACAAGTGACCCTCCCTTTCAGATAGAAACTTTATAGAAATATTAAAATATATACATATTGCAGATTTAAGAAATCATAAATTATTTTGTAGATATCCGTCTTATGTAGACACAAAAGATTGGGAGAATTTTGTTTGCAATACTTCTAGTCTATCTCTGCAATTAACCAAATACTTTGGAAAATAAAATATAAGGCTTTCCATCCTTGAACATGAGTTCATGTTTATATATGAATCCAGATTCATTTCTCTGTTGCAGAATTTTCTGTTACTTTGTACTTGCTCACAAATGTATTAAGAAAATGGACATAAACATTTTTGGTTGCTTTAGTGATTAAGAAACTATGATGGTATGACATTTACTCTCACGACTTGAAGACATCCAAAGTCTCATCCAACCCCAGGATTCTATGATTTTTTTTTTTTTTGCAAGTCTGGTAGAATCCCCACATCTTGTGAGTTTTTACCCTCACAAATAGATTTGCTGGGAATGCTAATACCAATATTTAGAAAGGTAGAGTAAAAATTAAAATTGTGAAATTAAGTAATAACAAGTACCTGATATTAATATTGTTATTTTGTTTGGAAGACACAAGTATGCACAAGCTACCAGTTTCAAATAACGCATATTTGAGAGAGTGCTTTGATTTTTGTTATTTGCTTACTATGTATGAGGTAGTATTAATTTTGTATTTTAGGTGGAGAGGAAAGATATAAAAAAGGACCAGATCAGACCAGTAACTGGAAAATTAATTAATTGTAAGTCGAGTATATGAGATGAGAAAAAGAAAGGAAAAAAATGAATAAAAAAGATCCCCCAGTGCATCAGTATGGAAGAAGCAGCTAGGAAGCTACTCAAAATGTTGGCAACTACTACAATTTAAGTTGTCTTCCCTTCTGTTCACTTCTGAAAATAGAGTGTATGCAGCCTGCCTCCTGATTTATCTGCATGTTCATATAAAAATATGATCATTGCTACAGTAAAAACGTTACAACCTTAGAAACTGTTCTGCCTGTTTTTCTTACCTTGTTTTAAAACCACAACAGAATACACAGAAATAAACATTAAGCATACCTAAACACTAAGGTAGTTCTTAGTGTGAGTTTTCAAACAAGATTCTGAGTAGACTCCCAACTGGAAAAAATACTGGGGTGATGAATTGTAACTTTTCCTTTCATCCTAATGAGCAATATCAGCACCTGTTGGATGTATTTATAATTTAGATGGATTGATTATATGCCACTGAATTATCTTCCTTTCACTTTTCCTGGCATTACAGACTTCTCAATAAGATTCAATTTCCAATAAAGCTTCCTTGTCTGTTTTCCTTAGAACAAATACCTGATGATGCACTGGAATAATAATCTAAAATTCTTATACACAACCTACCCCATTATTTGGATTCTGACCATAGAATTTAGGAGTCAAACCTTTAGGTCCAATACTATTGCACATCTTTGAATTCCAATGTATAATAGGCCAGTAAAGAGAAATTAGCATTGAACAGATGATGAAATCTTCCTTAAATCTCAATTTTATCATATAATGCCTATTGGAAATTGTATGCATTAAGAGGGTATACATATTTATTTGTGAAAACCTAGGATTGGTTGAAAAGAAAAAAGATTCAAATCGGAAAAACTGCTACTATTATATACAGTATGTCTTTATACTAAGAAGTAACTTTTTTCTGCTTGCTGACAGTCCAGTCCTATGTTATTCAAACATCAACTTAAAATTATGAACTATCTCTGTTGGAAATCTGTTCATGTCTCAAACAGCTTTCAGCTAGGTTGTGATTAGAAAAATGACCACTCTGCGTGTATTATTTGGGTCAAATGATGGCAACCAATGGATAATTTCATCAAGTGCATTGTAAAGAAGCAGGAAGAGGCTGTCGACATGTCTATTAAGTCTCTGACTTCAGTGAACTGTAAAAGTATACTCAAGTAACCCTGGTTTTCTTGATCCTAGCCATGCTTTTTTTTCCAAACAATATATTAATTATAAATGTGCATTAAATTTGGTTAAATTCAGAATCTAAAATTCAACAGTTTTAGAAAGGTTCAAAATGTCCACAGAAAATTGGACTTACAGCTTTAATTTCTGAGCACTTTAAATGGATTTACCAGAACTCATCTATCCCCATGCTCAAAGATGGGGACCCAACATTGCAAGGAAGTGCCAGTTTTTAATGCTGTATAATTCTGTCATCCTGGGATAGGACTGATCTATGGGATCTGGGATAAGATGAACATTGGGTGCTTTCTTGGAAAATGCTGGATATATAATTTATCAGTGGCAAAATAAATAAATAAAAATTCAAGTGTATTTGTTAATTGTTATTCCTGAGTCCATGTTTTTGTCATCAAAATAGGAGAATAATCACTTTTGTATAAATTGCCAAAATATCTATGGAATGGAGAGAAAAGGGAGAAAACTTTTTCCTCTTCAAACATAAAAGCTTTGTCGTTCTCAAAAACTTATTTAAATAATCTTAAGTAATCTTCCAATGTTAATGAGCTGTGATGGTGCAGTGGTAAGAATGCAGTACTGCAGGCTACTGTCCAGTCCGAAATTGACATAACTGTACCCATTTTAGTTTGTCTTAGTATATATTCTTTTTCTTATTTTCTCTGTGGCAGTCACGGGGGGAAGGGTTTCAGGCTTGACACATTCCTAAGTGGGGAGGAGTGGAGATAAAGAGAGTGTTATGGCTAGGTGATCTTCTTTCCCATGGGAAACAAGCTGTCCGTGCTTGGGCCCCTAGAGGTGGAGATTTATGACATCAAGCAATGTTGAATTACTTCTATTGGAGAATGACTTTTGGGGGTTGTTTCTAACTTCTAATATTGTGGGGTAATTCTGGTTTGGGTTAGATACGGAATTACCATGGACTTTGTCATTTGATGCTTTCCTAAACAAATCTTTTTGAAAGATGGACTTTGTACTTTTTTTTAAAGTGGATTTCATCACTTGGAAACCTGACAGCTACTTCTGCTGACTGCTGGCTGACTGCAGTTGGGCAGTTCTTTTCTCACCAGCTCAAGGCTGACTCTACCTTCCATCCTTCCAAGGTTGGTAAAATGAGGACATTGGGGGCAATATACTGACTCTGTAAACTGCTAAGAGAGAGCTGGAAAGCACTGTGAAACAGTATATAAGTCTTAAGTGCTATTGCTAATCTATCTGAACTTTTGCAAAAATCATAAGCTGTAGATCATTGACGTAATTCCTACCATTTTTTCATTTTATATTATGGAATATTATGAGTCCCAACAGCCCTGACCGATGGACTCATCTGAAATTTGAAAGTTATTTCTTGGAAAGGGACTACAGAAATAATCTAAGTTTCTCAGTAACAATGAACTATTATTTCCTTTTTTTAAAAAAAAAATCTACATTAAGTATCTGATGGAAAGATTAAAGACTGTCAAATGCTTCAATGCTTGCTATTTTCATTAAATTCTTTTGAGGGGAAAAGATCATATAAGTATAATGCAATGCAATGCAAGGAACAGACCAAGGTTAGGAGGAAAACAATATCAAATTATCTAGTTTTCTGCTGGCCTCTTTTGCTGTTACTTTCCCCCGCCCCAAGCTTCTCCAAAGACACTTTATTTTCACATTAGGTATCTACAGTACAATACATAAATCTGGATATCGGTAATTTTTATTAGTGTTCCCGGTGAGCTCTCTGGTTTTATTTCAAGGAGTATTGAATTATTTGTTCTCTTTGCTGTTCAAGGCATTTTCACCACCATTCAAAGGCACTGATTTTTCCCAGCTTATTGTTTTTTTCCCATTCAGTTTTTATAGCCATACATTATATGTAGAAAACCCATGTTCTTTGTATTACATATTTTGCCATCTTATATCTTTGGCATTGCGATTGTTTCTACATGTAGATTTTTTGCAAAGATTTGTCATTTCCCCCCATGAAACAAACATCTATACAGCATTGCATGGTTATAGTAATAAACTTTTAGAATAAAAGCTTGTTACTACTTGAAATTCTATTTGCATTGGATTGGAGTTGATGAAGTTTGATTATTTTTCTCAAGTATTCAGTTGGTTCAGTTTCATATGCTGCACTAAACCAAACCCACAGTGTTTTAATTCAGTATATAATTAAATTATATACTTCAGAATAAAGCACATTTGCCAAAATCCATAATGCAAAAAGCAAATCCTATATAACTACTTTTGACTATCCTCATTTCTCTTAAATTCACAAAAACTGCCTCCCAAATTGTTTAGAAGCTGTCCAGCAAAATTTCTGGAAATTTATTTCTAACTGTAAACCATAAAAATCCTGATAGACAATATACGAATAAAAATAAGTATTTAATTTGGTTCTTATGTAATATTAAGGTACAACAATTTACATGAGTCACAATGACCAGTTTCATGCACTGCATCATACCAAATGGAAATGACCTCATAATATTTAGAAACTTAATTTCTGTAATGTGTGTAGTATTTGCAATCTGATTCTCCAAGAGAATTAAGGGTTTGATTTTGACAGTGGATGTCTGCTGCCCCCTGCTGTCCAGCTAATTATGAAAACAAAATACTTATTGTGCAATGAGACACAAATTAGTGACCAAAATTATTTTTGGCTAAGATTACTATTTTCCATAAGTATGTTGCTAGTTCTTAATCTGATATGTACTTTTCAAGAAAAAAAAGGTTTCCTTATGTTTTGCATACTTCTTACTTGAAGAAATATAAATTATAAATACTTTTAATGATTTACCCCAATGGAACAAAATCCTATCATAGTTAAAATTATCCTGCTTAAAAGAAGAATTGATTAATAAACAAGTAACATCACGATTTATAACTTCATGCCCCCCTAACCTTAAAAGCTTTGAAAAGGGATCAATCCATCAGACAATGACAAATATAAAAGATGGGAGAATTATTGCTATTAATTAGTTTAGCCAAAATAGGCTTCCATGAGACAATAACACCTTTTAATAAATCACCAGGGATATATTCTTCTCTGGGCACTTTGCCTAATGGCAATACCAGGATCAGATATTCAATTTCTTTTAAAGAGACGGTGAGCCAGGGTATAGTGTCACAAAGTTTTAGGTTAATTGGATTAACTGGAGTTAGGATGGGGAGCCATCCAATATATAGAGATCATTCATTCCTTTTTGGTCACTCAAATCTCTGCATTCTTAACTTCATCCAAATTGGCATTTACCAATTTCCAGAACAATGTGTCTTTAGAATCTATGGTGTCAGGCGAGAATGCCAAAGAGACATTTGATATAAGGTCTTTTTGTGTTTTAGGATACATTTATACACAATTTTCTTCCTAAGAAATTTTATAATTACTCATGGGACACAACTATCTTTTGCTCTCCTTACCAAATGCCTATCTAGACAACATGCTGTTCCACTTCCCATATCAAACCAACGACTATGTTATTGGTGAATTGAAATTTATTGAGAAGTATCCTGCCTTAATTCTTTATTTTCAGCATAACACTATCTTCAAAGCCAATATATTGGAATGTGGGAGGCTGTTGATCACTACAGTCTTGCCAGTGGTGGGATTCAATTTTTGTTACTACCGGTTCTATGGGCATGGCTTGGTGGGCATGGCAGGGGGAGGGTACTGTAAAATTTCGAGTCAGAGGTGGTATTTGCCAGTTCTCCGAATAACTTAAAATTTCTGCTACCGGTTCTCCAGAACTGGTCAGAACCTGCTGAATACCACCTCTGAGTCTTGTGGAATAACATCTGTGTTTTGAAATGTTCCTATTATGGAGCATACCTAGTCAATTATTGTGTTCTATCAGCATTTGCTGCTAATTCCCCATTAGGATGGATAAGCTACATATAGGTCACTAGCTTAGTTGTCATTTATTATGTTCTGTCCTCTTGTTGTCTACAAAACTAGAAGGACATGTCCCATTTATAACTTGTGCATTTAATATTAGTTTGATTTAACCCATTTTTATAGGTCTTTAAAGCTGCCAAGTTTGAAGACCTCTGGTTTAGAGCAAGATATTCAACAATTGATTATTGTTTTGTACTGGGGTATCTGATAAATAAGAATATAAAACACACCCACGGGTTGCATGTTGCCTTTGGGATTTTCATGTAGCTTTTCATACTACTGATAGGAACAAACCATATATTAAACTAGATCAGCATTCTAGAAGTTGAATTTTGATAGAAAGCTAATATATACAAGTACTCACATTCAGTTTAGATTCACCTCAGCAGGGCACCTGAAAGATATCAAGACTTTTAAAGTGGTAAAACAAGGATATGTTATTAAACCTTTAATCTATACTTTGCAAAGAAAGCATTGTCTTCCATAAGTCTGTTTAAATCACAATCTGAGCATTTTATATTCTATTGCTATTTTGATATTTTGACATAACTGTGCGGAACTGTAGATAACATGTTTTCCACCCTTATTTAATGGTTAATAGTATTAGCATAAATTAGCACACTTTTACTGCCTAAGTGAAGACCTAAGACTGGGAAATAACTTCTTTCCTTCTCTCACCCATCCTAGAAACAAGATCTGTTTTAGTTCATTATTTAATATTCTGATTATGTTCTACTTTGACCCACTCTCTTAAAACTAAGCCATTCTTAGACTGGATTGGTGAATTCCTTCTGTTTCAATTGGCTGAGAATTATAATGCCTGGGTCCTTATTGGATAGAAATTTAATGGGGGAAGGATGTTAATAGCTCCTTCCCAGAAAACATTGTGCTCCACACTGAAGGAAGGAGTCAGTCTGAGGAGGAGATTTTTGATTGGCTGAAAAAAGCAGTGACTCCCTCCTGATTTTCCTTTCCCATGTAGGGCATTTAAGCCTGAGGTAAATGTAGCATGCAGGAAGTTTCATGTTTTCTTAATAATTACATGCTGCTAAATATGAATCTTTGTTAGTCTTTGGCTCAAAGACCATCTGGAGGAAAAAATAAATAAAACTTAAAGAAACACACCACAAGCCTCATGTCAGCATGTGACAAATATCTTTATTATTTGGGGAAGGCCACCATTTTAATGTGTAGTTTTAGGGCAGAAGGGGCCACTTCTGAAATTATTTCTGTGCCTTTCAGCACTTTTATTTCTACAGTACAAAGTACAAAGAGAAATATTTTTCTCTTTAAAACATTAGGGAGAGCCTGTTTTGTAAGGGAAATTCTAGGGTGTCATTACTTATAAATAATATTAAATACGTATGCAGGGTTGGGTCCTTGTGTGTGTGCATTAGGCCATCTTTTGAAATAATCTGCTTTTACGAACAAAGAATAACCACAAGCAGCAAGCAGCATCCTCAGAGGCCTTCACAAGCCTAAAAGATACAAGTTAATACATTTTATAGCTTCATAAGTTTTTTTAAAAATAGCTGATTACCTACGCCCAACATTTTGAAACCCACTTGAAAAGGCAAACAATGGCTTTTCAAATTAGCAGTCATAAAAATGGAACAGGGTGAGAGTCTTTTTTTTAAATCCTATGAGGATACAATTACCTTGTAGTATATTTTCATTATACTCTCCTCCCACTTATTTTTTTTCTGCTGAAGGATTAAAAGGCACTGGAGCTAAAAAGATTATTAGAAAAATAAATTGTCACTGAGAATGTCTTTATTTCGTTCACATGGGATTTAGTTGGAATAGAACAAAAGTGTTCTGTAATAAAGGCAAAGTCTTACTTTGGGGAGTGCATTTCTGACTTAGTAATGTCATTTTAATACTGTTGTTAGCTTTTTTCCTATCTTTTTGCTTCTAAACTTTTGTTTAATTAATATTAACACAGAAATGAGAACCTCTGCTTTTTAGAAAGTTAGTAAACTACAATTCCCAGTTTTAATTCCAAAACATGTCAGGGAAATTAGCTGTTCCCTTTTCTGAAATTAAGAAACTAAAACTTTACTGCAGTATGAAAGACCTCAAATTAGAAGAGAAATAGAGAGACAGTATAAAAGGAGAAAAATTTACTTTTTACTGGATAATAAACAGTTACATATTTATCATGTTTTAAATCTGCAGGCTTTCTATTACCCAGTGGTTCAGTTCCATTGTCAGGATATGAGGTAAGCCGGACATGAAAATCTTTCAACTTTCCTCTCCTTCAAAAACCTGTAGGAATCTATCCCAAGCATTAGTTTTGGGCCATGACAACATATAGACTTAACCTTAACCCTAGATTCATTTTTAGTTTCAATAGGGAT
The DNA here is from genome assembly GCF_049901715.1 of Pseudonaja textilis. Taxonomy (NCBI): domain Eukaryota; kingdom Metazoa; phylum Chordata; class Lepidosauria; order Squamata; family Elapidae; genus Pseudonaja; species Pseudonaja textilis. The sequence continues at coordinate 55,102,301 of NC_141990.1, read as the reverse complement.
TTTCCCATGTATTTTACTGTGGTCCACAAACAACTCCAAACAAAAAGTTATCAGCTTTCCTTTTCTTAAAAACCTCGAGGAATCTATTCCTAGCATTAGGTTTGAGCTATGGCACCATGTAGAACTAACCCTACCCCTAAATTCATTTTTAATTCAAATGGGATTTACCTCTGTATTTTACTGTGGTCCATAAACTCTGAATGAAAAGCTTTCAACTTTCATTTCCTTCAAAAAACCTCAAGGAATCTATTCCTAGCATTTGGTTTGGGCCATGACACCAGGTAGAACTAACCCTAACCCTAGCCCTAACCCTAAATTCATTTTTAATTCAAATGGGGTTTGCCCATATATTTTATTTTAGTCCACAAACAACTCTGAATGAAAAACTGTCAACTTTCCTTTTGTTCAAAAACCTCAATTAATATATTACTAGGATTAGGTTTGGGCCATGACATTGTGCATACCTAATCCTAATCCTAACCCTCACCTTAACCCTATATTCACTTTTAATTCAAATGGGATGCACCTATGTATTTTACTGTGGTCCACAGACAACTCTGAATGAAAAACGATCAACTTTCCTTTACTTCCCAAATTTGGGAAAATCCCATTTGAATTCAAAATTAATTTAGGGTTAGGACTAGGGTTAGGGTTAGATTTAGGATTCAGGTAAAGTTGACATATTGTTATGACCCAAAACTAATGCTCTGGATAGATCCCTACAAGTTTTGGAAGGAAAGGAAAGTTGACAGCTTTTTGTTCAAAATTGTGGACCATAGTAAAATACATGGGAAAATCCCTTCTGAATTGAAAATGAATTTAGGGTTAGGGCTATTGTTAGGATTAGTACTACATGGTGTCATTGCCCATAATTAATGCTAGGAATAGAGTCCTTGAGGTTTTTGAATGAAAGGAAAATTGACAGCTTTTTGCTCGGAGTTGTTTGTGGACCATAGTAAAACACATGGGGAACATTCCATTTGGGGGTGGGTTTCTACTGGTTCTGTCCACCTCTATAGAACCAGTTGCTCTGAAGCGCAGCAGACCTAGAACCGGTATATATATATCAATTAGATTGTACTTTATGTAGCAAAAATATTGCAAAAATATGGAAAACATACAACATTTGCTCATATTATATGAATAAAGATATAGCACGTATGCATAATGTATTTTTCATGATATCCTTTCTATAACTTCAATTTCAGCTAAGAATTTATTTTTATTTCAACAGGTAACTTCATTTAGGAAAATGAAACATAACCAGAGCTGCTGTCAAACACCTCCCACTATTACCATTCATGTAAAACCAAGTGAATCTAAATCATATCAGCAAAAAAAGACACTTGCCCTTAAGCGCCCAAAATTTAAAGACTGCCGGGGGACCTCTGGAAAAAACATTAATCATAATATTAAGCCAAAACAATTAAAAGGTTCATGTTTAATTATTCAGCGTCAGGAAATGACAGCTTTCTTTAAACTATTTGGTAGGTTTTTTTGTACATTAATAGAATTTTACATCTATGTATACACACACATATGCATATAGTACATATGTAAATTGTACATATGTATAAAACATAGTTTTATACATATGTATATTGATTATGTGCTATCAAGCCATTTAAACACATTTATATGAAAACACATACATAATATTTCAGGTTTCAATAAAACGTGTAAACTAATTGTATGTGCTTGAGAGGTAACTCAGAAACTCAGAAACTTAAAACTCTAGCATTCTCATTTTATTCTCATAAGAACCAAAATATAAATAAACATCTCCTGTGCTTACATAATTCAATGATAGAAATGACTGTTTCATCAGCCTTCATATGTGTGGAAGTTGGCCATTAGATAAGGCTCATAAATCTACTATAAAGAAGTTGTTTATGTTCATACCATTTTTTCCATGGTTTTGGTTTTCTTTAGAAACAACATCCTTTCTCTCCAAATAGCTGGTGATTTTATAGTCAAATCAGAAATTAGGAAAAATATAATTTTATTGTTAAAAGGCTGTTTTCAAAGAATGTGTCCTGAGATTATAATTAGTTTACTGTTGCTGCCTTATTTTATAGACGATGATTTGATACAAGATTTTTTGTGGATGGACTGTTGTTGTAAAATTGCAGACAAGGTAGGCTTATTACTTTTAAGTCAGTATAACTTTAAAAATCAGAGGATTTATATTCTGTTGTCATCTATCAAACCCTATTGTTTTATGCTAATTTCAGTTTAATAATTATTGTTTTAAATAACATGAAAATTTAAAATATTGTGATTAGACTCACATAGATCAATATCTTAATAATACAAATCAACATTTTATAAATCTAAATAAAAATAATGTATTGTACCTCTTTTGGCTCTAATTCTTAATACGTGCATGCTGGACATTACTATCTAATAAATAGGAGGCTCATTTTAATATAGTCTAAGCCACTTGCCTGAATAACCTTACAGCGTTATTTATTCATTTGCTGAATTAAAAGTCTGGAAAAATATTTATTCAAAACCCAACTGTAGGCATTAAATGATTTTAACTCTGATATTAAAATGCTGCAATGAATAAAATATTATTGGGAGAGTTGAGTTCTGCTGCATGACATCTGTTAGGGCTTAGAAAACAGCAAAGAATTTGACAGCAGTGGCTGTAGGTATTGATACCCCAATACAACACCACGGGATTGTGCAGAAAGTGGCACACGGCATGACATACTAACAATGTATGTGACAGGCTATTATGTAATTAGCAGCACTTTACCCTGCAGCACAAGGCCAGTAGCTGCAATTTATTGGCCCATTTTTCTCTATATCAGTTTCCTGTTTTCTACATCTCCAGTATAACTGAAAAATTACTTGATCCTTAATACGTTGGTTAGGAGCGATATCTCTGGCCCTGCTTTATGTCCTACTAACGAGATTAAGGCAGTGAGTTTCTGTGACAGAGTGTGACTGAAAAATCTAATTGGAGGTGTGATTCACCTAAATTCAAAAACCATTCTGTGTTTGGCAATTAATTAAAAATAATGATTTTCTTTTTTTTGCTTTGTTGATAATTTTTTTTCTGTTGATTTTATCAAATGACTGTTTTGTCATTTTTAGGCCAAAGGGAAAAGAGGAACATTAATATTCTACTTTCTTTCAACAGTATCTTTTGGCAATGACTTTTGTTTATTTCAAGAGGGCTGGCTATAGTATAAATGAACACACCAGGCTTAATTTCTTTGTTGCTCTGTAAGTAACTCTAAACTTTATAGTTGTGATTAAAATACAAGAGAGCATTTATTACCTGAGAGAAGAGTAGTTAGAACAAAGCCTTGCTGGCTCCAATAAATAAATATTTATATTTATACATTTATGATACTTATAATTATATTTATAATATTTATATCCTGAAGCATATTAGGACTAATAGGCTGATAGAAATTTAATTTGTAAAATGGTGTATGAACCCAACATGTTGTCAAAGCTAAGTAGAGGAGTGGCTGATTTCTGCAGATTTCTAATATTTTAAAATGAAAGTTAAGAATGGAAATATTTATATTTTATGTCCATAGAAAATAAACCCCAAAAATATATAGTTGTGCTGTGTAACCTTTTTTTTTTGGGGGGGTGGGGGGAGGGAAGACCAGGGACAATAGAGCCTTGTTAATTCTCTACTAGAGTAGTTATCTAACTTTCAATTTCTTTTTCAATACATATTTTTGGAGTTCTGTACTCCTGATTTGAATAGGCTTCATATTTCAGCTTAAGTATAAGGCGAAAACTTCATTTAACTTTATAAACCTTTAGGTGACTTCTTCAGTGGGAAACAATAATAAATGTTTACAATTTAAAAATGTTAATGAAAATTGTTCATATCCTAAAACTAGAAACTACTAAATTTTAGGAAAATAAGTACACTAGGCAATTATATATTTAAAAACCTACTATTTGGACCAAGTAGTATTTTTGCTCAATTTGCTTCAGTCTAAGTGAAAAGCTATGAAGTCAGATTTTGGCAGTAATTATTAAGCATCCTTAGAATGCTATTTGGTGGACAAGACTCACGACTGTGTTATGGGATTTGCTTTACCATAATTTATTAAATAGGAACAATTGCTGATATTCATGAATAATGCTAAATCAAGATACAGTTTAAAACTTTTTTAAAGTGATAATTTCCCTTTATTAAGGAACAAATCTTAATTATTAAGCCATCCAAACCTGGCAGGGCTGGAAGATTTCATCCCTGCATTTCTCTCAACTGTGCCATTAAATAGCTCAAGAGGGTTGTATAGCCACCAGTAAATGAGAATGTTGAACTCATCTTTAAGTTGTCCACAGTAAAAGCAAACTATTAATTTGATGTCAAAACCGTATTTTATTAAGAAAAACAATCTACATTCTTGTGGAAACTCCTGAAAATTACTGAGAAGCTAAGTAAGCTTTATTCTTCTCTCTAATAGTTTAACTCCTTTAAAGAGGATCATCCAGATAACTATCATTCAGATAGCAATAAAGCTGCAACCTTAGTACACTTTATTAGACATTCAGTAAATTATGTGTGTGTGTGTACACACAATCATAAAACGAAATAGTTAAAAAAAGAGATAAAACATAAAATACAGAAGAATCAACAAATAATATATCTTGGATCTTATGACTTCTGGTATATCATTAATTATAAATAACTAACTATATTTGTGGATTTATTCACTTTTATATTTCTATATATTTACCCATATGGGCTGCAACAAATGAAAGACACCAATTCATGTCTGACCAGATGGTATCTGATGTTTCAGCCATATCAAATGTAATATTGTACATCAAGGGACAGCGAAACCCATTATTGACTTATCACTGAGTGGTAAAGATGTTGAGATTACACTAACTCCATGAAAAGGAAAAAAAATTAAAGACTCTGGTTTTTTTTCCTTTCAAAAGAGATGGGATTTGTGCACAGGTAAGCTGTTTGAAAGAATTGCAGGAGTCTATACTGCCTTCTTTCCTTCCCATCTCAGTTTTCTTTTAGCATCACCACAGCAAGAGTTGCCAATAAAGCTGCAATCTTGGCAGAGGTATGGGAGTTTTGAAGCTCTGCAACCAAGAGTAAATAGAATAGAGCAGCCAAATGAAAGAAGGTTTTTCTTTAGAAGCAGTGGATGATCCAAAAGGAGGAAATGAAGTATAAAGCCTCAGGAAGACAAAGCACAATGTAAGAAAAGGTGCAAGAGCTCTACATGCTGACTAGTAAAAGAAAAGGAAGGAATTTCAGAGATAGTTAACTTAAGACAAAGCAGGCTTAAGAAAGATATGTTTATACATACTAATAATAATTTATAGAAACTTCAGCAGAAGATTTACAATGCATTGGTTAAAAAGGGGGAATTCTTTCTGAGGGACTAGCAAAATTCAGTATTACCCCAATTGTTTTGGGTTTAAAATGAATATTTCTAAGACAAAACCAGAAAAGTACTATGTAGCCATTTCATTTGTTAGTTGCGAAGTCGTGTCTGGCCCATCGTGACCCCATGGACAATGTTTCTCCAGGCCTTCCTGTCCTCTACCATCTTCTGGAGTCCATTTAAACTCATGCCTACTGCTTCAGTGACCCAGCCACTTCATTCTCTGTTGTCCCCTTCTTCTATTGCCCTCAATCTTTCCCAGCATTATGCTTTTTCCAGTGAGTCCTTCCTTTCTTCAGATTTGTAGAGCCATTTCATACGGCTCTGCAAATCTGTCAAGAGATGCTTTGCAATACACAGGGGTATTTGAATCAGCAAAACAGAAACATCTTTTTGGGGGTTCCCTTGCTTGTTTCCTTGCTTCCAGTTTCCAACTCTGCCTGTATTGTTGAAACATTTATTTATTGTATGGCACATTCATAGCATATTTTGATAAAAGATAAAATATGAAATAAAAAATATAAAATATTATAAATGTATGTCTAGATTACATATATTTTTTTTACTTCATTTCAGCAAAGTCTCCATTATAGCCTCTATTTTAGCATTGTCACTATATGTTGGCTAGATTGTTTTTTTGGCCCCGCAGTCAAAATTTCATGATGGTATTTTGCCTCTCAGTTATAGAGGGCATCAGTCATCTACCATGGCCACTATGAGAATCCGGTGTTCTCCATATCGCATGGTGTTTGGCACATCCAAACTGCATTTTCAAAATGCAAGGCAAACTTTAACATTGTAGGGAGCGATTTTGTTTTACATATTGTGTATATCAAAATCATCTTCTAAAGTACTTTAGCAGGAGAAATAGCTGGATATCTGGAACTCAACCTGTTTTGCTCCAGGCAAGCTACATAACTCAGTATTAGTACCCAAGAGTGATAAATAATCTTCAGGTATTTGTGATGACCCGGTGCTGGGCATGGAAGCAACACAGCCAGAACAAAGGCTTAACTCCCCTTTATTGCACCAACTTTCTCCCAAATGTCCCATCGTTCACTGCAATTCCAGGAGCAAAGCTCTAAACACACCTCCAATAGTTCCTGGCTGCTATTAGTCCAGAGGAGCAGCATAGTTCTGAGAGCAGCCGCAGTTCAGAGAACTTGGTCCCAGGGAGTCCTCGTCACAGGAAGAGTTCACTGAGATTGCAACACAATCTGGAGCAGAACTGTGTTGCTGCGAACTTGCACATAGCCAGGCCAGGCAAGCAGAGCAAGGAAAGGAGGGCATGGGACTGATGGGACCATGAGAGTGTTCTTGGAGGACCACCTTTTTTCATCTTATTTCTGGGAGTCGTATGTGGCTCAAAAGAAGCAGCCAACATGTGGGAGTACTTCTGATCATCCCAATATCAATGTGATTGGCTCAGGCAATTGTGCATCAATCCTATTTCTGTGGGAGTTATTAAACCATACTGTGGCACAATACTCTGCTGCTGAATAAACCAGTACAGTGCAGGATGACTATTCGTATCCGTGACATTCCCTAAGTCACGTGTCCTCTGGATGATGCTAAAGAAACAGTCACTTCAAGATGAAACATCTGAAACCTTCAAGATACAGCAGCTATGGGGACAACCTAGCCCTTGGCCCTTTTTATGACGGGTGGCTTAGGGTTTTACATCAAGCTGTTGGGTGAGCTCAAAATCAGTATGGAGTGTAGTATCATAAGTATACTGATGATATTCAGACGTACATCTTTAGCGCAGGCCAGATAAGTGATGTGGTTGAGGCACCTGGAGATTGTGAGCATCTGGAGGGGTTCATGTGAGAGTCTGGAAGAACGGGTATTATACAACCCTATGAAGATGGTGTTTTTAAATTTAATTTTTTACTTTTAAAATAGTAATAGAAAAAGAACAAAACACGAAGATAATTATAATGGGTACATTCTCAAAGGAAAAAATGTATAAAAGATGCTTTAAAAAGGTGAAAAATACAACAGGAAAAAAGAAACAAAATATATCATTAGAAAAGATAACGCACTATTTTATATGTACTTAATGTAAACACAATACAAGTCTATATATTTTTATTTCTAATATACAACTATCATTCTTTTTTAACATACTATATTTTGTATAAATGAGTTCCATATTCCATTATACTTGTGCATATAAAATCTGTATTTATGTATAATCTTCTCATAGACGTTAAGTGTAATCAGGTCTTCAATGCTATGGGTAAATGGGGCCATACTCTTATCTTTTCAATGCTGCAATACCAATCTTTTAGCCATAGTAAGGGCACAGGGACTCCATTTAGGTTGTTTGGTTGTCAAACTCCTTGTAGTAGGTATGTAATTCAAGTGAATATTTTCTTCTGAAAATGCTAGCTTTGTTACACATATTTATATAATCCACTACTTTATCTCAAAACCATGAGGCCCTATTCATGTTCATTCATCATCTTTTGATTTTACTGTTCAATGCAAGACTACTCTTGAAGACCCTCCTTCCCTACCCTAAAGGTTTAGTTGGTCCAGCATGCACTGGTAGGTTCAGTTCTGAAATTCCAAAGTTTCCCAATTTTGTGTGCATTCTAGTGGCTCCCAGTTACCTTTCAAGTACAATTCAAAGTGCTGATTATCACCTTTAAAGCCTTGAATGATACAGACCACTTTATTTGAGAATCCACTTCTCCTTGAGGCTGTCTATTCAGCTTACCAATACCAAATTTAAAAGAGTATGTGTGTTCCAGGTCCACTCTATCAAACAATGCCATCTGTCAAGACTTAGGAAGTGTTCCTTCTCTGTAGTGGCACCTGTCCTAAGGAAAAATTTCTTCTCTGAAATCCACTTTCCACTTTCTTTGTTTTCCATAAGGCCATAAAGACCTAACTTTTTCCACCAAGTGCTGGGCCAGGATGTGAACTCAACTGGTGTAGGCAGCTGGTTGTTATGATACCTTTATTAGAGTAGAGCGATTTTTAATTTTGTACTTGTGTTTCTGACATATTTATATTGATCTGATTGTTTCTCGTCTTCTAGGGTTATATTTCAAGATGATAGCCATATAAAGCTTTTCAATGCATCTGTAAGAGAAATATCAATTGTACAAAGCCAGATATTTTAACTTGATTTGTATTCAGCATTGTTTCTATATTCCGAAACTGCAAGACTTTCATTTCTTTAAAAAAACTGAGATTTTTAGGATGCCTGAATTTATCTCTATTTTTGTATTTTGGTTTTTGAATTTCTTTGCTCATATAGCTCTGAGTTTGGTACTCTGAATATTAAGTTAAGATAAGCAAAAGTTGGAAATTATAATCTATTTTCCTAATATGAAATATAAGCTTAGGGATGTTTGTCCAAACTAAATTGTTTTGGGCAATCTGTAATGACATGGGGATGGGGGTTTAAGAAAAAAGATGGGAGTCATTGCTAAACATTTGATCAAAGTTATGTTTAATTGTCATATACATGTTATTGTAGATACCTTGCAAATACAGTTGAAGAAGATGATGAAGAGTCAAAATATGAGATTTTCCCATGGGCTTTAGGAAAAACTTGGAGAAAACTCTTCCCAGATTTCTTGGCTTTGAGAGATGAACTGTGGAGTAAGATGGGTTACAGAGCTATAGTAAGCAGACGTTGCTGTGAAGAGGTGAGAAAAGTATGTTTCATATTATTAAGAAAGAGGATAAGGTAAATTATAATAAACAACTTCTGTTTTCTAACCTTTCCTTGTTTTCAAAACTCTAATAGTTATTTTTAAATGCTGTCAAAATTACTCACTTTAATTGCTAGATGATACCATGTTTTCAAAGTACTCCTAATGAATAATTGACCTTCATCAAAGTGGGTGTATGTTTTAAAAAATATACTAGCATTTATTGGAAAATATGAAATAATCTATCAATACAGTGTACACTATGTAATTAGATACTAGCTATTTTTGTTACACCAGTTCACCAAACATTCTTTTTCCTTGCGGTAAGCACCCTCATTGTCATCTTGAATAAAGCTCGCTATCTTTATATCATCCTCATACTTCACAATGTGGTTGGTGGCAAACCTAGCACAACAGTCATGGGTCAACAGGGTGAACAACAGCAGATTTAGGAAACCGCCCTGAGGAGAACCTGTGCTCAAGAAAATGGTGTTAGAAATATTAGTCCCAATTTTTACATACTGGGCCTATCAATAAGAAAATCAAAAATCCAGTTGCACAAAGCCTAATAGGCTCAGTTTGTCTACTAGTTGCTGAGGAATGATTGAATTAAGTGCCAAACTGAAATTGACAAACAGCATTCACACATGAGCACTTCTTTCCTCTAAGTGCACCAAGCTAAGATGGGGAACAGAAGAAATAGCATCCTCTATAGAGCAATTTGGATGGTAAGCAAACTGAAATGATCAAATGCTAGAGGGAGGCTGGATACAATAATGTCCTTTATCAGCCTCTCAAAACATTTCATAATGTTGGATGTAAGCACAACTGGATGGTAATCATTGCATTATAGGTTTTCCACTGCTACCAAAGAGGGGTTTCTATTTTTTACTGTTTCTATTATTTGGGAATTTGTTTGCAGTGCAAAGTGAGCAGCAGCTATTTTATTGCTGACCAGTTTCCAGCCAATAAGTGCCTTTGTTGCTCATTCTCCCAAAACAAGGCCAACCCCCATGTTCATGCTACTCTTCATGGCCTGCTTATGATGGTCTTACCATTCCTATTAATTTGGCTACTCTCTATCCACCTGATCTGATTATACCTAAGATGTCTAGCTTGTAGTCATCAAAGAGCCACAGAAGTTGAGCAGATTTTTCAACCTGGTGTAGCATTTTCACATTCCATGTCCCAATTCTTGTGTGATATTTTTAGCTGAGAAAATCATTTTCAACTTCTGGCACCAGACTCCATGGCCAGTTTGCTCCAGTGTTGTCCTATAAACAATATGGCTTGAAACAGAACTCTTGCCTGGTTGACTAAATTTTCTTGAGATTATTCTTGTTGTCTTAAGTTTCTTTACCTTATGAAACATCATAGAACAGTGCATTGACATTCACTGGCCATCAACTTTATCAATTTTAAGAAAGCATTTGACAGTGTCCACCAAGAATCTCTCTGGTAGATCCTACATCTATATGGCGTATTGACAGTCTTCATTATTATTTTTAAAACTTATGAAAATGGCCATACAGACTTCTTCAAAATTACTGTCAGAGTTAGGCAAGATTGTATTCTATCACTGCTCCTCTTCTGGCCCTCGACTATGTTATGCAACAAACATCATGCATCGGGAAAGGCATACATTATTCTGACGAAGATTGTCTTGGCAACCTCGAGTTTGCAGACGATATTGCCCTAAGATGAACCCAAACTATAAGTGATGGCTGCCTTAGATGAAGAAGTAATCTAAATTAGCTTCAGAGTAAGTGCTGAGAAATCCAAGATCGTGTATAAGAGCTCCACCGCACAGATACAGGGAATCACATTCAGATCAGTGACTTGAGAAGGAAGAAAGGTTTACCTCTTTGGGTAATATAATTACCCGAAATGGAGACGCAGAGATGGACATCAAAAGCAACAGCTGGTTTCCAGATGGTGAATAAAATCTGGTCCTCATCACTGAAACTTAAACTCTGTTTGCTTGCTTCTATAGTAATTCTGACAACCATTTATGCCAGCAAGATTTGGAAGGCACTGGCAGGTATTAACAAGAGACTTGATATTTTCCAGTAAGATGCCTTCACTGAATCCTAAAGATACACTATTTTGACCATATTACTAATGAAGAAGTGCTCCAAAAATATTTACCACCCAAAAGACTCCAACTTGCAGGTCATGTTCTCCATGCAGAGAAAATGTCTTAGTGAAGAACATTCATGGAAAACTTAGACTCTAAACATCACATGGGAAGATGCTGAAGTACTTGCCTAAGACCGAAGATGCTAAAGATCCCTTGCTTCCGAATATGCTACATAGCACAGGAGGATCTAATGCTAAAAAAAATAAAAACTTGGAAAATGTGCTACTCTGCCTACAGGTAATCCTCAAATTATGAATGTAATAGAGCCAGCCAATTATATTTATAACCCAAGGATTCGTTAATTGGATCACATTAAATGAATGTGATCCCTTCCTGCTTTCCACAATACATTCGTTAATCAAATGCACAGGTTGTTAAGTGCACATGAGGTATCTCAGAGTGGAGAAGACCATGAGAGTATAGTGCTGGAACAGGCCACCTACTTCTAACCACCCAAGGTCTCCCTTCACCAAGATATCTCACTCTCTGCTTACAATCCCCTGGGGTACCCATAGTTGTTTCCTCTCCCCATCTGTCCCGCTGGGTCTCCGCAGGCACTGGGCCTGCTTTGCAAACCTACCAGATTGCATTTGGTCCACCCCACCCCATTACTGATTGCTCGCTTTTGAAGATCTCCAGATTCCAGAACAGGCTGACCCATGTGGCAGAAATGTGGCCGCCTTGTACTTAGATGCTGGTGAAGCTGTCACAGATAAGAGGGGCATGGAATGAATCTGTCAGGACTGCCCCCAGAGCTCCATGCAACCTCTCTTCTGCACTTTTGACTTTTTAGTTCAACATTCATCTGAAAATGGTGCCTGCCCTTTCACTTTCTCTATACTTATTAGACCAATTTTGCTAATAAATAGCGATTTTTTTATGTTGCATAGTTATGTCTTGTTAATTAAGAAAATTAATCTTGCCCACTAGCCTTTATAATTTCTGTGCACTGTTTGTTATATGATAGCTCTGATGCAGTCCTTTCTGAGATAAGAGTCTTTGATACAGGTAATGGCAATTGCCTCAACACATTATGTATGGCAGCGAGAACGGTCTCTTTATCATAGTGGAGCTATAAGAAACAATTGCAGAAACAAAGTACAGTTACCTCGAGGACCTAATGCCACACCTGTAGACTGTTCACTTTGTGGGAAAAAAACACGATATATACGGCTGGGATTATCATCTACCTCCTCCACTGATACTCTGGAAATGGTGGAGCAACATGTCACTCCTGGTTTGCTTGATCCAACAGATAAAATGCTCTTTGATCCATCCTATCATTGTCACTCCCAAGGTAAGTTAAGTGAACATAGAAATAAAATATTACTGTAATGTTTAAACATCTAGTCCAACTATAGCCAAGAAGTCAAAAGGGCTGTATGTTTAGAGATCACATATATGCCCCTCTTGCTGGCAATGTTTTGTCAGAGGTGGTATTCAGCAGATTCTGACCAATTCTGAAGAACTGGTAGTGGAAATTTTGAATACTTTGGAGAACTGGCAAATACCACCTCTGACTGGAGATTTTATAGTATCCTTCCCCTGCCATGCCCACCAAGCCACGCCAACAGAACTGGTAGTAAAAAAATTTGAATCCCACCACTGTGTTTTGTGTCTACATGAAAGCTACAGGGTGGATTTCAACTTAATGAAGGAACATCCTAATGCACCAAAAAATTAGAGTTAATAAGCTGAAGGGAAGAACAATAGAGAGTATTCAAAGCAACTATATTTCACTGGAAAGCCTTTTTACAATTTTATTTTGCTTGTTGGGGTTTTCATTCTATTATTCCTATTTATGTAATCTGTTCTGAATTACAGGTAGTTCTAAACTTACGACCACAACTGAGCACAAAATTTATTTTGTTAAGTGAGAAATTTATTAAGTGAGCTTTGCCCCATTTTATGACTTTTCTTGCCACATTTCTTAAGTGAATCACTGCAGCTATTAGTAACATGGTTGTTAAGTGAATCTGGTTTCCTCATTGACTTTGCTTGTCACAAAAGGCAATCACATGACTCTGGGACACTGCAACCATCATAAAAATGAGTCAGTTGTCAAGCATCTGAATGTAAATCACATGACCATGGAGATGCTACAATAGTCGTAAGTGTGAAAAATGGTCATAAGTCACTTTTTTCAGTGATGTTACTTCGAATAGTCACTAAATGAACTGTTGTAAATCAAGAACTATCTGAATACAAAAGCATAATGCTTGCTTATCCTTAATGACACTCTAAACTCCCAAATACTTCCATTTTTTTGACAGGTGACCAGCCTAGGAATGGGAAAAAAAGTAGTCGAGATAAATCCATGGACTGGTTTACTGGAAATGAAGAATAACAAAACTTAAGTTTCAAAATTAATAGCAAATTAAATACAAAATACATGTCAAAATATTTATTCTCTAAATTTATTTTATTTCTTTTATTTGTTAAACACATTAGTATATTGAAACATACTGTATCTTAGTCAATGTAAACACATCCATTGTTTCCCAAATCATACTCATATCAAATAAAATTTCTTCTAATGTGTTATTTCTGATGAAGCACGATCTTCCGATTGGCACATACCATCTGAAGCAGTGTTTGGATATAGTGAATTAAATTTCCTCAGCTTGACAAGGAATACTATATGAAAGGGGAGAAAAACTGTTTTAACAGTCATTAGCATTTTATTTTATTATTCATTTCTAAAAATGCTTTTACGGCGCTTATGAAAAACATAGTAATAATGAAATGTGTAGCTTATAACATTTTTGCTAAGTCATTCTTACCTGTATAACCAGCTTGATACGGGAAAGGTCTAGCAATGTAAGGTGTTCTTATATTGGCAGAAGCAAGAGCTGTTGAGATAAAATAAAATATGTAAATGACTAAAATTCTTTAATTCAAATTTGTTCTTGAAACAAATCCGTTATTGAATTACTCATCCCTGTTGTCAATTCTCATCATCCCCCACCCCCCCCGAGCCTTGGGCACCTTCGCAACTTTCCCTGTTTGTTTCCTTTGCCATAAGATGAGGATATGACTTTTATTTCATATTGTCATCCCTGAAGGAAAACAATTATCAGACATCAGGCTAATTGAGGTTGTTTTATTGATAATTTCAATAATATATTTACACACTATTCAAAAGAGACAATCAAAAGCTAAGATGGAAACAAAAGGGGCAGAACACATCCCTATCCTCTGGCAACCAAGATTCATAAAAACAGTGATTAACACCAGGCAAACAATCAAGCAAACAAAAAACAATACCCCAATCAAAGAACTACCAAGGAGAAAAACTACATCTCCACCAACACTGACAGGGCAACAAGCTATGTACAGTATATAAACGGAACAAACTTCAGACTCACTAGCACTGATGTTGGGTAATGAAATGTCTGCAAGCAACCAACCATGCTCAGAGACCATTTAGGTTTCCATAGTTCATTCATAATGTGTGATGCAAGAAAGTTGTTGTTTATTCACCAAACTACAGTTAAGTAAACATGATTTAGTATGCATAAATCCAACCTATGATTTACCTCTTCTGAACAAGACATATCACTAGGTTACAATATTTCAGTTATTATTACAAAGAACCCAATTTATTTCCTACCTTCATTTCCTCTCTCTTCAGCAGAATCATCATTTTCATGATGACAAACAGTTTCATCATTGAGGTTTAGTTCAGATGCTATGTTTTTAAGAACATTTCTCTTTTCCCATGTAGCTGGGCATATTAGCCAATCTCTATGTGTAACTTCCAAAACCTTCTCACAAAAAAGGGCTAATTTTCTGATCCGGATAGCTTCCATCAATTCAATAACCTGAGTGATACTGGTAGAAAAATAAACAATTATGTATATTGCAAATGAATTTCTACAAATATGTATTAGAATTTATTTTGTAGCCCAATTTTAATGCATATTTATTCAATCTGTTATTAATGATATTCATTTTTCAGTAATGTTTCTTTAACTGTAAACCATAATGCGGATTATATGCTTTGTCTTAGAGTTAGACTATCATGTAAATCCAGTCATTATAGTTTATTAAACAATGGTTGAATCATGTTTTAGCATGATGTTTCAACAATACTTGTCACTTTGGTTAAAGACAGAATTATAGAATTGGAAAGAATCATAAGGATCATCTATTCCAAACTATATGAAATATAAAGAAAACTAATTAAACCAGTCTTGAGAGGTGTCTAACCAGATGGAGAATCCACAACTTCTATCAGTATTCTGTTCCATTATTATATCATATTGATAGGTTTTTTTTACTATGTTTGAAATCTAAGAATAGGTAGTCCTTGAGTTATGGCAGTAATAGGTACTAGAATTTCTGTTCCTAAGTGATATGCCATAAATAATCCCGGCAGTTCCCATTATGGCTGTTAACCAAACCCATTGGTCATTAGGTGAAGACCAACCCTGATTCAAGCAATTCTCAGTTTGGTCTTCCCAGCCCTAATCCTTGGTGAGTTCAAGGTCTGCCTTCTCTATCTCCTTTCCAAATACTCTCATTTGCCTATCTCTCCCTCCATCTCTGTCCTTTTGGCTGTTCTGCACAGTAGAGAGGTGGTAGCGCTGGTGCTTCAGCAGGCTCGGCTAGCTGCCATTGTCCCCCAGTCCTCTCTTTCACTCCCAATACTACCAAGGAACGCTACCTCATGTTCTGTGTCATAACTAGCCACCCTAGTATCACAATGCAAAATCCCAGTTGCCCCTACGACCTATGTTCCATAGGTCTTGCTATTCCTGCTGAACTTTGCTGTCTTATACCTCAGCTTGACATGCTGACTCTATATGAGGCAGCCGCTGGCCATGCCAAGCCTTCTTCCTGAGGCTGCATGTGCCATTCTCCAAATAGCATGAGGAGAACTAATGGGCAGAGCTCTCAAAAGAGAGCTAAGGACAGGTTTGCTGTTAGCGCTTTTCAGCAAAATTTATTTGAAGCAGTATCTAAGGACCTCCAAGGAAGAAATTAATTTCAAATTAATATGTTAGTGCCAAGCATATAAACATATACCATATAAACAAAAACTCTTTTTCCTAAAGTCTTTATTCCTACAGTCTCTTTTAGGAAAAAGACATTGCAGGAATAAAGTGTATTCCCTTTGAAGAGAAAACAAGATAGACAAGGAGCAATGTTGAACAATACTAGCCTTCTCCAAAATAAAGAGGCCTGCTATTTCACTCCAAGATATTTGTATAACATGTCTGCTGTATTGGAGTACCTTTAATTGTCATACATACATCCTATAGTATTGTAAGAATATTTTTAACTTTAATTACAAACTGCTCCTCTACATAAAAGAAAGCCAAAACAACAACAACCCCCCCAACTCTCATTCTCAATTGGGAAACAGCAAAAAGAACATGTCTGCATTTTACAAAGCTGGAATTGCAGGATCTGCTAATATTGGGGGTTAATAACATGAGACATGACAATCTGAATATTGAGTTAATATACAGACTGAAAAAGAGGGTTAAACAAGAGGTCTTAAAAGAGTGAAAAAAGATCAACCAAGATGGTAAGGGAATTGAAGGTTAAATCCTATGAAGTTTTGTTAAAAGAACTGGGTATAATTAGCCTACTAAAGAATTTTTTTATGCAATTTCTGTTCCTATTTGATTCCATATATAAGTGCATCACAGCCAGTTCACTGCATTCTTTCCTGCAAAGTTGAAATGGCCCTGCATGTACACATACATGAAGCAACGAGGTATTAGGAGTATTAGTCTGGGAAAATATTTGTCTGCTTGAAAAGTTTGAAAGGGGTGCTTCATTCATGCATGAAATAAAGTTTAAAATATTTTGCATACTGAAAGCAAAACCTGGATATTTAAGGAATGAATACTTACTTTGCAAAGTATGCAACACAGACA
Organism: Pseudonaja textilis; assembly: GCF_049901715.1. NCBI lineage: Eukaryota > Metazoa > Chordata > Lepidosauria > Squamata > Elapidae > Pseudonaja > Pseudonaja textilis. The sequence continues at coordinate 55,085,206 of NC_141990.1, read as the reverse complement.
CCCCCTTGTTTAAGACTTGGAAAAATTACAGGCAAAGCATTCTGAGGGCAAAGCATGTCCAGAACCACCTATCAAAAGAGAAAGAAAAACATTAATATTAAAGTAAAACACAACAGGGATTGATTTTAATGAGTATTTGTATTAGAAGTACTTATTGTACTATAAGACTTGTGACAGTGTCTGTTTTTAGCATAACATATATCAATGTTTTAGCAGCACACACAAACCATAATGTCAGACTGGCTGGGTAATGGGTTAATGATAAAAATAAGGGTGTTTGCTTATAGTGCTAATAGAATTATCTGTTTTAAGTCCCCAAGCCACTTTGAACAGAAAATTCTGACTTTAAGAAAAGAAATACACTACTTACAGCATCAAGTGTTACAGATTTCAAATCCTCAGCTGCAGTCAAAATATCTTGATTAATGAAATCTACATTATCTGGCCACTCTTTATCATGTCCTATCTTCCATGCATTACGCCACTGGCAAAAATTCTCCTCTGCCAATTTGTGATGTTGTTTTATGATTTCATAACTTATAACATGACCTTGTGACCCAACTGAAAATAGAATACAATCAAGTTGACTTATTTTTATATTTTATATAAACAATTACATAAAAGAAAATACTTAAATAGCCTCCTGCAAGGAAAGATCTGCCCCCACTCTTCTTCCTGTTTGACTTATATTCTCTCCCATACCTATCTTTCCTAATTTTAGCTGTCCTATCATTCACCTTTCACTAGCTACTAGTCAGGTGACCCTTAGTTGATTTAAAGGGTCCTCGTGGCGATATATAGTAAAATAACCAATCTGCATAATATCTGCAGGATGGCAAGTTTGTGCAGGGATGTTGGCAGTAGGTGACTACCCTTGAAATAGTCATTCACTTTACTTCAGCCCTTAAAGAGCTGCTGTATTTCACCAAGCTGTAGCACTGGTAAGAAACAACAACAGCAAATAAACAATAGAAAAATGTGTGGGAAAAAAAGTTTAGAAAAATATGGCAAATCTTAGAAAAATCCTATAAATAGAATATAATTGCACGACAGTATTATCTGAAAAGCATCTTCTCATATTTCATCTCAAATACTGCATTCAGTTTTGGTCACCATGGTGTTGAAACTCTAGAAAGAGTAGAGAAGAGCAACAAAGATGATTGGGGATTGGAGGCTAAACATGAAGAACTGTTGCAAGAACTGGGTATGTCTAGTCTAATGAAAAGAAGGACTAGGGGAATAATAGAAGTGTTCCAATATCTCAGGGCTGCCACAAAGAAGAGGGAGTCAAGATATTCTCCAAAGCACCTGAGGGCAGGATAAGAAGCAATGGGTGGAAACTAATCAAGACTAAGGAGAAATTTCCTGACAGTTGGAACAATTAATCGGTGGAACAACTTGTCTCCAAAAGTTGTGAATTCCAACACTGGAAGTTTTTAAAAAGGTGTTGAATAATCATTTGTCTGAAGTGGTGTTTCCTGCCTAGGCAGGGGGTTAGACTGGAAGACCTCCAAGGTCCCTTCCAACTCTTCTCTTCGTGGTTTTACTACCAAAAGGTGCATAATTTTCTACTTATTACAGACAGCATTAGTGGCACTAAAATGATAAAGTAGCAGGAATGAAATCATTTTTTTCTGCCTGAAGCCTGGTAAAAGATTAGCAATTATATACATTAAGATGTCAAAAAGTCCGATTTAGTATAAAGAAACAATAAAAGAGGGAAACTTGTCAGCTGACACCAATAATGAAAACCCTATCCAAAAACTCTCATTTTACCTGCTTTTGATAGAAATAAACTCATACTGCCAGAACCAGAACCAGCTTCCAATACTGTGTCCCCTTGAGTAATATCCATTAACAGCAGCATTGTATTGGCATCCTATAGGTTAAAAGAACAAAGATGACATATTTCAAAGCTACTATTCAAATAGTATTGAGAGGGATGTTTCTTTAGTCTGTCCAGTTTCAACACAGATCAAATTAATATTCAGTATAACTGAACAGCAGCTGGGGCAGATGTTCACGTGCAACTCCTGCAAAGAACAGAAGTGAGTATAATCTTATATGTATAACAACAGAAGTAATTCCAACCAGAATCTGGAGGTCCCACTACAATTTCTGTTTATACTAATAGCACTTATATATATTGCACCACAGTGCTTTTACAGCCCTTTCAATATGCAGTCAGCATATTGCCCCCAACAATCTGGGTCCTCATTTTACCAAAATTGGAAGGATGAAAGTTTGAGTCAACTTTGTAAGTCTAAATTACCTTATAATCTAAATTAGGTACTTTCCAAATAAATAAATCAATTCTGAATCTCCAGCAGTTGCTATGCTTAATGATAAGACGAAGCAGTAAAGGTGCTTTGTTTTCTCTGTTTTGGGCCCGCTATTGCAGTGTTTCTCAACCCCATCAACCTTAATGTGTGTGGACTTCAACTCCCATAATTCCCCAGCCCAGAAAGGTTCATTAGGCTAAAAGGGGGGGGGGGGGGGGGCAAAACATTTGGAAAGTGAGATGTGGTAGCAAAGAAAATAGGAAATATATACACAAGGCATAAAAGTTTAGGTGGGGAGTCTTGTTGGGTCCTAAAAAGCCAAAAGCCTATTTTACCAATTCTGTTTTCAAAATGAGCCCACAAGATCTCAGTGGAGCCCGTTGAAACAATGGGAGCGGTAACATACTTATAAGTCTCCAGAATGGGAACAGGGGAGTGCCGATCAACTAATACATACCTTCGGAGAGATGATGGTAGGTTTTCGATCCATTAGCAACACATATTCTTCTAAGGATGGCCTCCGAATCATTAAGGTTTTACCCCGGGACGTGTGGAACAGCTGTCCGGGGAGTCTGCCTACGATCTCGGAGAATCTAATGAAACCCACATTAGTATTACACGTTCCGGTACCAGTGAGCAGGCATTGGATCTTCCAATTCGTGCCGTGCTTCCCATGACCCTCTATTAGAATCAGCTCCCCAACTCGGAAGGGGCAGTTCCTCGAAGACGCATTTTTCATTTTCTCGGCCAGCGAGCCTCGATCCAGCTGGGAATCTGCTCCAGGAAAGACTCCCTCCTCTGCGACGCCCGTGTCGCACCCCTGAGACTTGGATTCCTTCACCTCCTCGCTTCTCAGAGCTCTGACTTCCGCAGAGAGGAGCTCGGCGGGAATCATCCGGCTCAGCCTTTCTAAGGGCGACAGCGACCCTCTCCGAGTCCCGCTCGTCTCCCTCAACCGAAAGGAGTCCGTCTGAGATTCAGCGCTAACCTGTTCTGGGAGCTCATCCCTTCCGTCTCCGTCCCCCGCCGAGGTAGAAGACACCCAGCGACCAACGCCTTGGGGATCGGCTGTGGGCTTTCCTTGCAGCTGGTGCCGGTGCGCTTTGGAACGACCGACGACCGTCCCTGGCACTCCAGCCCGGAGGTGCAATCCTTTTCGCCCAGCGTCTCCTATGGACCGATCCTCTCTCATCTTGGTCCGGAGAGATGCCCAAATCCTCCCTTGCGATGCCCCCAGACCCAGCCTTTGCCAGCAGCTTCCCATCACGGCTTCGGTCTTTCGAGGAGAGCAGACGCCGCCAATTGGCCAATCGCTTTCTTTTATTTTTATGCTTGGCTTAATGGAACCCGCCGTTGTTCTACAACTCTGCCAAAGGTACCCATGCTGGTTGCAAAGCGAACAAGGACGCAGACGCGGCTTTTTCTTCCCGGGCGAGCTGCGGAGCCAATCGCAATCCAGTCAAAGGGGCCTTTCCGAAAAACTACCGTAGGTTTCCTCTTCAGCTTCCGGTTATGAATGGACTCAATGGGGGGGACTAAAGGCAGCGAGGGTACATATTAATAAAAATACTAAGCGGAAGGAGGAGGAAGAAAGGATGTAGTTCGTTACGAGGCTTGGAACAAACGCGAGTCTTCTCATGCAGATACAGATTCTCTCAGTATCCCTTGAATTCTGTCCCCCTTTATCCTTTTTCAAGAGAAGCAGAGGTTTAACTGGCTTTGCTTTCTTCATTAATATCTGCATCCCCGTGACGGGAAAATCTGCCTGCTGGATTTCACACAGTAATAATCTAAGCACCGTGTTCCAGTGTTTCCCAAGAACGAATCTAAATTGCAGCACGCGGATCCTCAGAATGGAGAAAACACAGCAAGCTCAATATTTTCTTTCGTTTGAACTTAACCTATGCATAACCTGCCGGAGTGGCAGTATCTGGCTTCTGCTTTTAGACCTAGCCAACAACTAAATGTTAAGCATTTTATCTTTTTATCTTATGCTCTACGTATCTATAGCGGTCCTGCCCGCATATGGAGACCTGCTTTACTGCAGTTGAGAACCGGATGTTGGGATATAAAACCATTAGAACTTAGCCCCGTGGAGAGACAAGCACAAGGAATGATGCACATGCCCTGCGCCGGCTTAGTCTCACGTGGTTCTCTACAGACGTCGTGTTGGGAAGCGTCTTGATTCTTCTACTGTAATAAATTATCTTTGGGCTTGCCTCTCGTCCCATTTTCTTTTGAGCATTTCCCTTGATTTATTTATTATTTATAGGAGGCTAATTATACTCGCCTCCCCTTCTTGTGTATAGTCCAGCTGTTGACTGCATAAAGGAAATTTGACACTCTGCCGAGACACTATTGGCCTCGAGATGAAGTCCTACAGGCTTATCTGTCTGTCTTGATTAGAAACATGTGACTATATGTGTGACTATATGTGTGACTATATGACTCTATGTGACTATATCTTTACACACACACAACCACATTTTTGTTCTCTCTCTCTCTCTATATATATATACACACACACACAAACATATATATATATAGAGGGAGAGAATATAGACACATACCTATCTACTTACCTATATATATATATACCCACTGAATTGATGTAATTGATACACACAAAAGGAAGAAGTAAACAGCTTTGACAGCTCATTCTGTTGAAATGAAATATGAAAAGAGCCTTGCAGCTCTTATTCTTACTCTGGCCACAGTATCGGTATGTAATTCAATTGTAAAAAGATGAAAAGATTCCTACTGATGTCTGCCTTTGCAATTTTTTTCCATAATTGGGACATGTCAATTGAGTCAAAGGCAGAAGTAAAATTGATGAATGAGACAAAGTTGCTTTGTATGTTTGTTGGTATATTTCTGGATAAAAGCCTTTCAGAGTGGCACAATGATCCACTGTGCTTTATGAATCTTGCCTGGTTGGAAAAAAATTTCTTCCTCCCAATCATTCAATTTAGTCAAGAGATGAGCATAACTTTTAGAAGAAATATCCAGAAGACTAATTGGATGGTATTTGGCCGGCTCCTGCCTGCTGCCCTTTTAAAGGACTGGGTCCGTAATATTTAATTTCCAATTAATAAATACAATATAAAGTGTTATCTATTTCTGAGAAAAGTCTAGAATTCTTTATGTAATTCTACATTTTGTAAACTTTAATGCATTTTTCTTTTTCTTCATTCTTTTTTCAGCTTTAACTCTTTAAGGTTCTTTAAAAAGGAATATATATATTTAAATACAGAAAGAATAAGTTGAGTTTAAAGTGTGTTGTTATTTCTTACAAATAAAGAAATAACAGGGATAGCATGTTTTAAATGTGAAAGGACTAGACTAGAGGAAGAACAGTTCCACTATGATACAGTGGACAGAACATGGAATTAAAAGCATATTCCTGTCAGAGTCTACTCATATGCACACCACCAATTGAGATTTACACATCCCTCATATTTATTCCAAACAAGTGAATTTAGAACTGTAACAAAAACAAGCAACATGGAGGAATATGGCTAGTTTATGGAACCATCAAGACATTTGCATTGTCTTCCTTCACATCTTTATTTCTCCAAATTGCTGATTGTTTAGGACAGTGCTTTTAAGTCTTTCATGTTTTTTGAACTTAATTCTCTTCTTGCAGACGTTTCATCCTATTTAAACACCTAGTTGGGTAATAAAATGTCTGCAAGAAAACCACCAAACTCAGAGAGCACCAAAGACTAAACAGTTCAACCTTGAGCTACAAATAATTATCTTCTATAGACCCAGTGCTTTTCAACCAAGGCACCTTTTAAGATCTGTGGACTTCAACTCCCAGAATTCCGCAGCCAGCTGGTTTCGGCCGATTGCAACCGACCTCTGACTTATTACGATAAAACGCTATGAACAATTACAGTCGGATTCCAGGAGCCCAATTCAAATATGAGGCTTGTCCCTGATCTCTAAGTCGGCTTCCAGCTGTGCTGCTCCAACCCTGGGCAACTTCATTTGGAAGAAAGCCGGCGCATTTATCAGCCGGAGGCTACAGAACCACCTCCCGACGTCAACCCTCAACCTTTGAACCGTCAGGATGACGGAGGGCAGCGCGTCGGAGGTTGCGAGTGCGCATGCTCGGGAGGAGGCCGACCACGTGGCCGCGCGCCTGCCTGGTGGGAGCTGAGAGGGTCGGGCCTGCAGCGAGCGCCATGGCGGCGGCAGCAGCATCGGCGAGAGGCGGAGGAGAAGGCGCTTCGGCCGGCGGGCGGGAGCAGACGGCGGCCTTTGAGAGCCCCATCTACGTGACAGGAAGCCCCTGTGCTTTTTCTCCCCACGACCGGCGCTTGTTGGCTCTCTCTGGGCCGGACGGGCGGCTTCGCGTGTGGGAGACGGCCAGCAGCCGCCTCCATCACGAGTACGTTCCTTCTGCCCACCTCAGCGCCGCTTGTACCTGCCTGGCCTGGGCACCGCCGGGCGTCGGAGGAGGCCGACCACCTCCCAGCAAGGTATTCAATGGGTGGACTTGCCCGGCGGCGGCACGGTCGCCTAGAGCGAACATGCTGGGTTGCGTTTGTTGGGCCTGGGCCTCGGTTCCCCGCCATGTGGGAAGCGCCCATCCCCAGCAGCGAGGCGGGGCCTGTCATTAGGGGCGGGGGTGGGGTGGGGGAAAGAAAATACGGTACGGGGGTGGGGGGGAAGCCTCTTCTGAGATAAAATCACAGCTCCCCCTGTTTCGCGTGCAAATTGGAGCCACGTGCGAATGGGACCTCCGCAGCGCCCTGCTTTTTCTTAAGGACTGAGGACCGTCCTCGGACGGATCCCGAATCGCGTCGCCTTCTTGTGAAGGGGGCTCGGGCCTCTCCTCAAAGCAGCCCCGACTTCCACACACACACCCGGGCCGGGATTCTTCTGGGTCGGGAGCAGCACATGTGTGCGCTTCCTGGCTCCGCCCCAGCCCGACGCATGGAGGCTTTTGAAGAGCCGAAAAGAAGGCGCTGCTGCTGCTTTGAAATGCCTCAGGGTTCACGCCACCCGTGACTTGGCGGGCTTACCCTTCTCTAAAAAGAGAAGTTTGGTTCTCTTTCTTCTAATTCGTTTTCCCCAGCGTAGAAAATTCGGAAGAGAAAAGCATCGATCGTAGGAAAAGGAAAACCACGTCGAAATCTAATTATTTGAGCATCACCAAGCACATGCTGTGCTTCCGATCTGGGAGCCACCTCTGTTCTTAACCAGTTCATAACTTTGGCTTGGCATCGGACTCTGCTTTGGTGTGGCACATATGTGGGCACATATATGCATGCAACATAGTTCCATTTCTCAGTACTTGGTGCCAAGTAATGACAAGAAATGTGTAGCTAAAAGTGGGTTTTAGTTTTAGACTGGAGTTCCTAAAGGCATCTGTTAGGTTTGATCTCCATTTCAGCTGTAATCCTAAGTGACCTCTTCAGTACTCCAATTTAGATGGAAATATTTAGAATGTAAAGCCTAATGCATATCATGTGTTGGCTACCTGACTCTTTATGATACACCCATATATACACATCTATTTCAGTTGTCTCTTTTATTTTTTCATAAAATATATGGCACTTTGAAAAGGATTTTACATTTCCCCACTCCATCAGACTTGAAAAGTCTATAGACTTAATATTAGGCTACAAAGCATTTAAAAGTAATTTATAATATCTGTTTATAAATTCAGACAAAATGCTTTTAAATATTTTTAAAGCTTATTAACAATCACAGCTAGCCTTTTTAGTTTTTCAAGAACCTTATGCATCTGTTTTTATTTCAATAGATATAAATAAAATGGCAAAATAAAGTATTTGTTAATAGAGTGAGAATGTAGGAGTACTGCTTTGTTGATATTGCAATCCTGTAGGTGTTGCTTGAAAGTGAATGAAAATGTGTAAATCGTTACTGATCAGAGAAGCTTGCTGGTTTATCAAAGGGGATTTAAACATGTAAATGAAAAGGAGCATTTGCTGAGTAAACATTCCTGAAAAGGAAAGGATTGTAAGGGAAAAGAGTGCATATTCCTGCATTGTATCCCATTTTTTTCATTTGAACTTTACCTGCATATTACCGTATTAGCGTATTTTTTTTAAAAAAAAAGTTGTTGCAGATCTTAAAAGTTTATCCAATTACTGCATCATTTCAGGCTTACAAAGTTTATGCTACTTGCAGAAAAAAATCATCCTTGTGCAAATATTAAAATTCAGAATTTTAATTTTGTATTCACGACTCAATATGATTTTCATTATACTTAATAGTCAATATATTGGTTTCCATTTACTGTTGAATTGTTACAGCTATCAAAACTAGGAGATACTGTAAATTTTAACATTTTAATGGAGAAAGATCTGAGACCTCTGCAAAATACTTGCCAAGAAAATTCTATGGAAAGAGTGTCAAACATCTAGATAACAATGCCCAATGATTGAAAAGAGGAATCCCAGTTGCTGAGGCAGCCAGTGGCAAAAATGAATATCTACATTGTACAGAGATACATCAGAAGAGTGAGTCAGTAAATTAAATATTGTCCAACGTGAGATGATCAGTTTAGAAATTGATCTCCTAGGTGTTAGTGAGCTACTGTGATCAGATGGCTTTTTTCCAGTCTGGAAACTTTACTCTTACACAGGATACGATATCAGGAAAATGGAGTGGCATTTATTATAAGTGGGAAATTTGCTAAAGCAGTGAAAAGCTTTTCAGCTATCAGTGACAGAATTATGATAATCAGAATTTGTGCCAAGCCCCACAACATCACAGTTGTCCAAATCTATGCCTCAACGACTGCTGCAGCAGAGCTTGAAATAGGGCTTTCATGCCATGGTCCAAAAAACTATGAAACAAAAAAGACATCATTTACAACCTGGATGATTTAATGCAAAAATTGGCAAACAAGTGGAGACAGGCATCACTGTTTGTTTTATACTAGGTGAAAGGAATGATGCAGGTGATTGTTGGTACAATTTTGCCAAAAATTGTCAAATTTAAGATCACGAATGTATGGTTCAAATAGAACAATTGCCACTTATATACCTGTACCTCACCAAATGGACTTCACCATAATTGGATTGCCTATATCCTATGTCATATCCAAGTGCTGATTGCAGTTCAGATCATGAACTGTTGATGACAAAGATTAGTCATATTATGCAGCATCAAAAAGGCAGTACCTCCAAAGAAGTTTGATGTCTCCAAAATCCCTCCTACATATACAGTTGAGGTGAAAAATATGTTTGATCTGTTGGACACAGCTGGGAAGATGCCTGAACTATGGTAGGAAATTCAATCGACCATTATTGAAATTGCAGAACACATACCACTCAAGAAGTCAGAGAAAAAGTTCAAGTGAAAGCATAAACAGGTGAAAGCATAAAACAGCTGAGCAAAAAAAACAAAAACAAAAAACCACCAACTAAGGCAGCAGGCAAACGGGAAGAAGTAAAACTAAATACAGCTTTACAGAGGGCAGCAAGGAAGGATAATGAAGTTTACTGGGACAAGTGATGTAAACAGTTTAAAATGCACTACATGAAGGGTCACACCGGGAATGCATTTATGCAAGTGATAAAGATCTGTACATCATTTGTTGCCTATAAAGGCATAATTAAAAACAAGGGAAAAAACTGTTGTACCAACAAGGCATCAACAGATGGCAATAATATAGTGAAGAGTTGTATGCAGGTAGCAAAGAGGCATTCCCTCAGGAAGATGGAGAAAGAGAAGTAGAAATAGAACTGGCCATCCTTGAGGAAGAGATCATGTGGGCTACCTATGATTGTGAACCAACATTTTGGGCATTTTTAAAATCACAATTGAAAATGCATTTCAAGTTGTAGTTTCCAATTCTTGATATGGAGGTAAACTAAAGTAGAGATGCCATTGAAATGAGCAAGATGTGAAATCAGAAGACACTGACTTATGTTTGTAACACTCAAGTTGAGTGGGAAATACGTTTGAAACAGATTAACGTTGTTATGTATTTTAGCTTAGAGGTTAAACTTTGAATGAAATTTGAAGTGATGTATATGAACTTTTATACATGTTCATTATCTAAGATTTCTGAAGTCAGATATTGTAAGTTTTTTTTGGGCAGGGTGGGTTGGAGAAATTACAGTTCTTGTGGTTTCCATAGTTTTTAATTCCAAAAGTATAGTAAACCATATAAGAGTTAAAGAGCTCGAACTGTAACTCAGAGACAGAAGTAATTTTAATTTGAAACATACAGTGATTAGTGCAGTGATTAGTGCAGAGGGACACATTAAAGGACCTTGTAGATTTGTGGTGAACTGTAGCAGGAGGAAGCAGTGTCAATGAAAGATACACCTGGAGAATTAATAGGTTCTGAAAAAGAAGCGATTCAGTTAGATATAGAAGAAGAAAAGGAAATTATTTAAAAACTCATTAGACAGCTAAAGTTGCAGAAATAGGTTTCTGTTACTAAAGCAAGGCACTTTTCTTGGTTGGAAAAAAAACGGGTTTGAGTATTTCAAACTGTGCCTAAGTACTATTAATAAGACTGTTATTATATCAGATTAAATCAATATTTATGGTCACTGATCACCATGCATGGTGAATGTTCATGTTTGCTCAGCAGAATTGAATGTTCTTTATATTAGCTCGATTTTAACAAGATAAAGATGATCGTTAGGGTTGAGCTTGGATTATATTGATAGAGCAATTCAGCACTCTTTTCAAAGTGTACAAAGGAATGAGGATTCTGCCTTTATACTCCCTGGCAATTTTGAATATGCTTTTATTTGATATCTCTTGTAAAATTGTTATTTAATATCCAGACGATTGTAACTTTTACAGGAAGGTCCTCAAAGGAAGAAGAGGAAATCTGAAATTGTAGAAGCAACTGAACAGTTAGATCTTTTGGCTATTGGTACTGCTGTTGGTGGCATTTTATTATACAGCACAGTGAAAGGAGAATTACAGAGTAAACTAGTAAGTATGATGTAGAACAACATTATTTTTATGTTAAGAGACAATTGATTTAAAGTTGTTCAAGAAAAGCTGGGGTGTGCAATGTTTATCCATCTGGGATAGCAGGTTTTTTTAAAAAAAATACCTGAGTGGTTGGATTTATTTATTCTTCCCAAGTGTAACAATGTAAAAAAGATATGCAAAGATATTTTCTCTGTCTGGGGGAAGTTACAAGCCATAAGGTGTAAGTAAAATTGGTGCTTTTCGAAAGAAAGCAGCTTAAGATAATAACTTTGCCTCTTAAAATCTTTCTATGTGGTACAAATGGGAGGGCAATTTTAGGAGATTCAAAGATAGTTGTAAGTCAAGGACTACCTGTAAAGCATTTTGGTCACAACTGGTTTGATGAAAGTATCATGAAACTTGCTGATAACTTTTCTTTTTACCTAGAATGGGCATGACAATAAAATAAACTGCATACGGTGGCATCAGGACAATGGTTGTTTATATAGCTGTTCAGATGACAAGCATATTATAGAGTGGAATGCGCAGACATGTAAAGTGAAATGGTGAGTCTGGTCAATTTTGAGTATCTCAAAATTTCTGTTTTGCTATCTATCATCAGATCAGTTTATCACAGATAGAATTGAGTAACGTGTAAAGAATGGGTAAGATTTTTTTTCATTTCCAAATACTAAAATGAATATTATTTGCTTATTAAACAATATTAAAAGTAAATTTACAAAACAGTGTGAAAGTAACATTATGGACCTTATTAATGTTAAGAAAATAACATTAAGGACCTTATTGCTGAAGCATACAGCAATCCCATTAAGAGACTGCCTCTCAAGCTAACCCAAGGCCTGTGTTAAGAATCATTTGAACGACGAGGCCAGGTTAGGGGTAGTACCACTTCTGAGGAAGGATGTTATAGAGGCAGGCTTCCTGAATCCCATCAGATGATAAAGCTTAATTGAAGACCCTGAAGCATGCCAATTGAACTCTTGGATAAACAGGATCAATGTATACTACAGGAGATAGGTAGTCCGTTAGAATCTCAGAATTGTTGAAATAAAATGGAAAGAAATTACTTATGACATTTGCAATCATCAATGGAAATTCATATATAGTTCTCTTTTCAGATAAACATCCATTCATCATGAATAATCCCATACACATTCTTATGGAAATTTCTGAATTAGTAAAATTTGATTGCTTTTTCATTTAAAATGCTTGGATCCTAACTTAAATTCCTTTATTTAAATTTAGAAATGTTTTCAATCCAATGGAACAATTAACTATAACAGCTTGCATTATAATAATATGCAATTAATTATCTTGTGGGCTATTAGAATATATCTGATACTTGATTTTTAAATCAAGATGTAATAAATATTTGCTCATAGTTTACCTTGTGTGGGAAAAATATCTTAAATTTGCAAGAGAAAAAAAGCCACATTGCAAATAACATCTTTTTGAGATGTAATGTAAAATCCAGAACTAAAACTTGAACCCTTTCTTGGGTATATAAACCATCTGTTTATTATCTTTACTTTTTGTAAGCAGTAAAGGGGGAAAATTGTATAGAAATGATTCTTCTAACTACTGGTTATATATGAGGAATAAAACAATAAACATCTTGTATAAACAAGCCAGCCTATTTCATTTATTAATTTCAAAAGTGCAGTGTTCAAGTAATTTCAAGCAAAAATATACCCTGCTGTGATGATTTCCAATTGGTTTCACTCACTACTGATACTTAGTGAGGATAATTTTCTCTTGGCTGTCTGAGCAGGTTATCTTCAAGTCAAAATTTAATAACTTGAATACATGCTAGAGTACATTAAAGTTTATTTGATAAGTTAAAGCTTATCAAATAGTATAGTAAGTACATAGATGCAAAAGTCCAGAATTAAGCTTTTTTTTTTCAACTTCTCATTGTTAAAATAAGAGCTGGTTGGACAGAATATTTTTAAAGGTAGTGAAAGTAGACACATCATAATACTTTTCAAACCTCTCTGGATATAAACTATAACATAAACGGAATTAAACATTCCTAGATGTTAGAAATCCAATTACCAGACTTTGGTATCACATGTATTTCCAGAAATGTCTTAGGACCCTACAAAGTTCTCATTGAGAAGAATATCACCTTTATTTAAATGGAGTGGGTGTTTGTAAGAGTCATTTTGTGAATAAGCATAGTTTCCAAGGCAGTCATATTGCATACATGCTATCAAAATTATAAATGTCCTTCTTACCCAAATATTTTTGTCGTGGAAAAGCAGCTTAACAAGTACCTTCACTCTGGTTGAATTTTTCTGGCTGCTCAGAAGTTGCCAATTCAAGGAATATTTTGGATTTAAATTCTAAATCAAAGTCTTAGTGATTTGAAGTCCCATTTTCCAACTTACACAGTTATATATATTTATATGTATTTTCTTTTAGTCTTTAAATCTGTATTACAGTAATTTTTAATTTATTTTTCTTAAATTCCCTAGTAAATGGAAAGGAGATAACAGCAGTGTAAGCTCATTGTGCATCAGTCCTGATGGAAAAGTACTACTTTCAGCAGGTCGAACTATCAAACTGTGGGACTTGGAGACCAAAGAAGTCTATAGAGTATGTATTCAGGGACACAGTGAACCTAAATGATCTTAATTCCTTAATCAATTGCTTTACTTCATCTTGTTTAATACTATCATTAGCATAATTGTAGACTGCTGGACAGTTTGCTGTGATGATACTTTTAAAAGGTGGTTTCAGCTGGCTGACAGTTGAATGAGGACATGAAATTCCTTGGCTGTGTCTGAGCACTGCCCACAGCAGTATTTGACAACATTAATTTGAGTTGCTGAAACACTGTTTCTGTACACATCACAGGAATAATGTCTGGTTTGGTGTTCATTAATTATGAAGCACTAATGATTGTTAAACCCACTACTTTGGAAAATATAATTATTTTTATCTTTATAGTATTTTATGATAAGATGAGCATACTCTATATCATATCATTGGGTAAAAATGTTTACCAGTTTCTTATTCTTAGACATTTAGTTGATTTTTAAATCCAAATCCTGTTTAATGTTACCTTCTATGGAAATCTGAAGGAATAATTAGTTGAATCAATTTATTTAGTGATAAAGACTGGGTCTACTGAAATTCAGCGTTCAAAGTCTTGTTGTAGTCCAGGAGAAGTAATTGCATTCTTTGTGGTAGAAAATAAAATATCTGTCAAGGTTCCCACTAATGAACCCAACCAATTCATCCCTCTGAAACTTTCAGCTTTCTCAAAGAACTGTTTCATTTCACAAATGAAAACAAAATCAGCTCTAAATATTTCCTGTTGTTTCAGTATAATTAAAGAATAGATACTTCTCTCCCTCATGGTCACAGGACACATTGTATAATTAGGTATAATTAGGTGTTCTGTCATCTCTTTGGCAACTCCCCTCAGTCTCTCTGGCCAGCATCTGTTGAGATGACCTTGGTTCCCACAGAATGATCTGTTATTATCTGCTCTGACATTCCAGATTTCCCTCCTCCCACACTATGTGGCAAGCTGTGAAACTGAAAGATGGCTGCAGCAGGCCTGATCCATTCTGAAGTTGACAGTATCAGTTTTTCACTCTTCATTTAGCTCAACAGAAAACTTAAATTCCTGATTGTGACTATGTTTAAAAAGAGTTCCCTTCCATCTAAAAAGAGTTCCCTTCACTACTTCTACTGTGAAGCTAAGTTCATTCCCTACTTTAGAAAAAATGAGTTTCTTATGTGACACTATTTTGAGGCTAATGGATTCTTGTCGGGATACAGAATCTCAACTTCAAATTTTTCTATGCATTTTAAACACTGTCTTCCTGATCAATCTAAATGACATTTCTTGTTCAGCATTTCACAGGACATGCTACAGCAGTCTCAATGCTTAGGTTCATCACAATGTGGCCTCCAGCTGAAAATCAACCTTTTGATGGAATTACAGGCCTCTATTTCTTGTCTGGAGCAATGCATGACCGGTTACTCAGTGTGTGGTATGTATTTTTTTCAAACTGTTAACAATCGCTGTTTGATAATAATCATTAGTCCCAAAGTAAGAAGTAAAAATATGAGATAAATGAGGCTTGTGGATCACTGCAGTGCATACATAAAATTAACCCATAGACTTTTGCATATCATTGTAGAAGAGAATTTCTCAGCTATTCTGTGAGTATTCTTACATACAGCTTCTTAATTATTTTATTCATAGCAAGCATGAAAGCTTCTTTGAGAAGTTGAATTCTATATATGGTGTGGATAAAATGGACAAGAAGCTACTTTCCCTTTATAAAATGCTAAAACCTGAGATCATGCACTGAAATTTGATCTTGGAAGAATTTGGACAGACAAAAGTAAACAATGTTTTACATAATTCGTTATTTGTTCGTGTCCTAGGTGAATCTGCGGTACTAGATTGGCTAGAGGTCCAATCTAACAGGGCATTACTTGTCTTATGTTTACCAAAATAATTTTTATTTATTTATTTTATTTTCATTTTTTAAAATCTGTCCTGCTTTTTTCAAGGCAGGTGAGATCAGACAGGAAAGAAAAGAATGCTGTGATAAATTTCACAATAACAGATGAGCCAATCCACATTGACTTGACAATATCAGAAAGCAAAGAACAGGTAAGAAATGTAGCTTAGTTTTTCAACATTTATGTTCTAGTGCAACAATTGAAACTACTTTAGATAATTATGGAGGTAAATTAAAAGTTGGTGATTTTTAAAAATCTGGTTTAATGGCAAATGAAAATGAATTAATGACCTCCGCTTTGTGCCACTTCTAGATTTGGTTTTCTTCTCCATAGAACCGTATTTCTAGATGATCCATAATTTTTACTATTGATTTTATATACAGGTAATCCTTGATTTATGACCACAATTGAGCCCAACATTTCCATTGCTAAGCAGCAGTTATTAAAGTGAATTTCCTCCTTTTTACGACCTTGCTTGCTATAGTTAACTGAACACTTCCGTTAAGTTGGTTATAAGTTGAAAACTACCTATAATGGTTTTTGTTTATAGTTCTGTTCATGATTTCTACTATGTTAATCAGTATGTTCAATTTAAAGTTCAACAGATAACACTTATACCTTATCTTTTGCTTTTTTTTTCTTTTTATATTTTTTACTTTAAATTTATTTCAAATTTATTTAATTTTTTAAAATATTTAAAATGATGAGAATGAAAGAATGAATTATCTTTCTCAACACAGTGATTTAGATCACACATAATGTCATGGCGATATTGTTGGTGACTTTCTGGCTTTCATTCTGGAAAAGAATCCATAGTCCTTTTTTTAATAACACAATCATAGTCATAGTTGTTTATAAATTTCAGCTTTTTGCATCTGAAAGGGAATAATAGTTTATTTCTGTTTTCTTATATACATTGTCCAAAATTTGAACAATGCAAGGAAGAATGAAAAGGAAGTTAACCAAGAATTGCTGAAAGAATTTGTAGCTATAAAAATTCTTGACTTGGCTTTACATATACCCATCTAAACTGGTATTTTTGTTGAAATGAATCTTAAAGAAAAGTACTTGAATGTCAGTTTTATAGATATGCATGAAATTGTGTTTTGTTTCATGAGCATAAAAAGTGTTTTTTCTTAATCACAGCAAACCTCTCAACATGTTTTGTTTCATTTGCTGACAACAAAAGTCTTGAAGTGTGTTTTGTTTCTTAGAATATTCAAACTGTCTGTTTTAAGTCTTGGAACATTTTGAGATAGACATATCTTCTTAAAATGAGGTATCATAAGCACTTTTCATCTTATTGTCAGACATTGTGTTATTAACTATTAAGCTTGCTGTACACACATGCACAATGTATAGATAGCATTTATTGGATAAAAACTAAAACAATTCAATCCCATTTTTTATTATTTTAGTGGGACAAAAAGTAACCAGGAGAGCAAATTAAAAATAGTGATTATAATATGAAAACACATATTTATTACAGTTTTATATACATATACATACACACACATATAAAATATTTACATTAATAATAATTCATAGTATTTAATATGAAAACAGCTAATTCAATTGCTAAGCTAATAATTAAATCTGGACTACATAGCAAATTCCATATTTTAGGAATACTGCATCACATCAATATCCTTAGCTATTTTTCCAAAATTTTATTAATATTTGTAGAAATGGGAAAAAAATGCAAGACTTGTAGAACAAGTCCAAATTATATGTGTTAAATTTTTTTTGAATTTCTTATATCACTAGCATAAAAAATTGTTTTGCATTTTCTAAACATTATCTGTGGGCCAGTAAACAAAAACTGTTATGATTAATGATGTTCATTTTTCAATTGTAAGTATATTTTAATTTTTTTGAAATACGACCTGAATCCATTGATTCTCCATAATGGAATAATCACATTTTTCACTCCACAGTTGAAATATATAATATTGACACTCTCATCATTTTTTTTTAATACTTCATAAAATTATTTGCTTCTGATTAAGCCCATATCACTAAAAGAAGCTAAAATTGCCTTGGAGGCTGCTGGTCCATCCAAATTTTACTGGTTACGTTGGTGCATGTTTTAATTGCATATATTAGCAGCTTATGTTGCAGTGTCTTAAATATGTAAACAATATGTGGGAATCAGTTCATTTAAACTGCTGGGCTCAAACATTCCAGTAGGCATGGCCACTTCCATAACACCATTAAATGGAAAGTATCTTCCACTATTTTACCAAGTTTATTTTAAATCTAATTCTGTTTAAGATAAATGAATGGTTGGATATACTGAATTATGGCATTTTTTAACTTGATGGTGAAATTACATTTTTTTCAGCCAGTGAAGATAGCAGTGGTATGCAGGGATGGACAACTGCATTTATTTGAGCAAGTTTTGAATGGGTAAGTTAGCATGAAAGAATCATATGTTTAATCTGATTTTAAAAACAAACAAGCCTGAAGAAAGAATTACTGAGACAAATTTCAATGGTAATAAAATTGATCCAATAACAGCCTTTCTAAATGTTTTCCAAGCTAAAGCAGGTGACCTATGGGTTCCATTCTTTATAAATCAAGCGTGGAACTCTATTCACACAAGGATCTTTTCTTTCTTTCCCCATTGCATCCACTAAGTGTCCTTCCCATACCTGTACCAGGAATTCTGGAGTCTATAGCAGGTTATTTTGGAGGGTGCGTGTATGTGAAGAGTGTGAAACAAAGCACAGAAAAAAAGGCATTTTTTCTCAGTAGATTCAAGTTCCTGTGAAACTGGATGAAACCTTGCAAGATTTGATTATTTGAGTTTTAAAATTTTCAGATTTATCACTTTGGCCCAATGACTTTTTATTAACATATTAGAAATTATATTAGAATTAGTGTTTCTAGTTTCAGTCAGATCACGTTGACTTCCAGGTCCAGTTATGATTCTCACTGTGTTGTTAGTATATGAAGTCCAAACAATTTTCTTAGTTATAATATGATCTTAGCCTAATTTTCAGCAAGATGTGTGTGTGTATATCTTAACCAAGTCCCCATACAAATACTTTATATAACTTATTGCATTATACAATATTAATTGAATTCACATAAGCTTGTATCCAAGCTAATCATACTATAGTTATTAAATATATAACTCAATTTCATAGTAAGTGAAATCATTAAGGTATACAGTATAACTGTTTATATGTTCAACCAATTGTTTTTCTGTAGCTATTGCAAAAAGCCCTTGACATCCAAATATACAATCCAGATAGCAACACCTGGAGAAGAAAATAATTCCACACCAAAGCCAGTCCCTATCCTAGCAGCTGCGTTTTGTTCAGATAAAGAATCATTGCTACTTGTGTATGGGAATTCCTTGCATCCTGTTATTGAGAAAGTGGTATGTATGGCTTTCTTAAATTCCAAGCTGGTATTTTAATTTTTTTTTAAGTTCTAGATAAAATTCATTTTTTCTAAGTAACATGCATTTTAACTAAATTTTATATTTTATATGTTTTCTTCAAGAAATGCTGATTTCAGAATGACACCCCCCCAGTAAATGTATGTTCTTAACTCTGCACACTATATGCGGTTACTTGTTATTTAGTAATGATGTTTTGCTAGAACTATTGGGACATAGATTAAATGTTTAAACAACTTAAATGTGCTTTGGAAAAAAGAACACCTGCAAAAGTATTGAAGTTTTTTTCCCCACTCTCTTTTAATAGACTTTGAATACTACAGAAAGACACATCTGCTTTGTAAGGGACATTCAGAAGACTCTGACCCTGAAAACAGAAATGGCTATAACAAAGGTGAGATTTGAAATCAATATTTTATCCCTAAGTAGATATTTCAGTTATTATGAAATGAGATGGACTTCCACAGGATTAAAGTATAACAGTATCCCAGTTATTTTTATAAATATAGATGTTTTGTAAATGAATAAAACCTAATCCAGTTTGCCTCCTTTACTTCAGTGATATCCAGCATATTCTGGGCTTGGTTGATTTAATCCAGTTAAAAAAGATCTGTATTACACTTAAGAACGCATACAAGATAGTTTCCTGCTTGCTTTACTCCGTATTTTGTTTACCTGCATGCTTGCGTGGTTGAATAAACCAGTGCTACAAGTTAGCTACATGGTTTATGATATGCTAATCCATGGAATAGAGAATGCTTATGGATCCTTTTGGATGTGCTGTGATGATCTCCTTACTGGTTTCACTCATCACTGAATTTCTCTGATGACACCTTCTCTTGGCTGGCTGAGCACATCGATTGGATAGATTAATGGGCAGAAAGAAATTTCTGTCTAAACTTTTGCTTGCTATTATAGAACATAATTTTTTATTTTCCCCCACAATTTTCTGACTGTATAGCAAAACCTCAATGGATTACTTCTTGAATTAAAAATGTGCATTCAGTGTTTGAACTGATTTGTCAACGTCTGAGTTTTCTGTTATTTAAAGGTGAAGTCCAAAGTCAGTTTTATTGGTTTTGTCTGACGTCTTTTAAATATAATCCATAAATCATGATTTTATTGTAATTCATTTATTCTATAACTTGCAGTATCTTTAATAATATTAAGACGCAGGTCCTCAGCAATTACACAGCAAAAGGTGAAATTTTAGGGGCATTCATTTCTTATGAAAACTATATTCATTTAGATTCATAGGCTATATTTTGAAAATATTTTCTGTAATATGCATAGTATGTAAATTATGCCAATCATGGGAATCAGCATCTCCCTCCCTGCCTGCCCCCCCCTCTCTCCTTCCTATGACGTCATTTAGCTGAGTCTGTACTAAGATATAAAAGCCAGCCCCCGGAAGAGACCCCAGCTTTTGACTCAGCTCCTTTCAGTCAGTAGCTGTGTCTCTGAAAGCTTCTGTTAGATAACACTCGCCAGCGATCTTCAGTACCGTTTTTCCTTGTTTCAAGCAGCTCCCAGGATCTGGGTAGCTGCTCTTCCAGGAGCGCAGGGCTCTCTCTCTCTCTCTCTCCTGCAATGTTGGGAGCAGCATTGCCAGAGCGTTGTTCAGGCAAGTTGGGCAGTGTCTGTAGACCTCTCCCATGCCTGCGGTTTGAGCGGTCGTAAAAAGCGATCGGCAAACTGATAACAGCTTCAACCAGCTGAGGTTCTGTAGATAGCATTCACCAGCGATCTTCAGTACCTTTTTTCCTCGCTTCAGCAGCTCCCAGGATCTGGGCAGCTGTTCTTCCAGGAGAACAGGGCTCTCTATCCTGCAGCGTTGGGAGCAGCGTTGCCAAAGTGCTGTTCAGGCAAGTTGGGCAGCGTCTGTAGACCTCCCACATGCCTGCAGTTTGAGAGGTCGTAAAAAGTGATCGGCAAACCGATACCAGCATCAGCCAGCTGATCGTGTGGCCAGCAGCTGCCCTTTCCTTTGCTGACTTCACTCGGGCTCTTTATAGCCTAAGGAGAGATTCTTTGATCTCGGAGCCTGTTTCCCATAGTCAGCGGCCATCTTGGATTGAAGCCTTCCACCACGAGGTGAGCGGCCGTTTTGTAAGCCCGGGGGCTTATCACAAAAAATTTACAAACAGTTTCTTTCCATCGTAAGAGCCTTTATTCTTCAAATGGAGCAAGATAAGGGTCAGGCAGAGGTCCCCCCGCCCCAGTGGAACAGTCTCTTAAGCCCAATAAGAGAAAAGGTCGTAGGCAACGCACCCAATCAGTCCAGAGGGAGGTGGCTGCTAAAATGAAAGCTAAGGCTCTAGCCCTTAAGAAGTCAACTCAGGCTGCGTTGAGGGCAGAAAAACGCAGACATGCGGCCCTAGAGAGCCCAACAGAACTATTTAACAGAAGGGAGTGCAAGGTGGTACCTGTGGGCCCCAGCTAAGCCCTCCCAGGGGAGGAGAAGTTATCTATGAGCCTTTCCATCCTCCATCCTGGTCTCCTGAGGTCTTTGCAGTACAATATGATCCTCAGGATCTAAGCAGATCTGGGCCTTATTTCCAACAGGCTTCTGGGCCCTATGCTTCTCCCCTTCCCTCCAGGCCTCGAACCTCTTCTCAGTCTAGGCCTGAAGCTACCTTCACTCCCGCAGCAGCGGGCCTTCTGCCTCTACCTTTGAGCATAGACCAGGGAATATCCAAGATGTTGTCTCATTGGCCATTAGGCAGGGATTGGCTGAAGGCTTCAAGCAAATTCTCTGGAAAGGGTTCAGGCCCTTCTCCCTTCTCAATGTATAAGTTCCTTGCCTCATCATCCTGATTTGCACAGGCCCCAGGACCTCAGGGTCCATTCTTCTCTACCAGAATGGGAGGAGGTTGATGAGGGAAGGGCTTCACCATCTGAACCCAGTTACTACTCTCATTCAGAACATGAAGTGGGCAAGACCTTTGACCAAAATCTTTCAGAGGAAGAGGACTCTCGCCCAGAGCAGACATCCTCTGCATTGGTCTTCAATCCTTCTGTCCTCAGGCCATTACTCAGCAAGGCCTTGGTCACTGCCAAGCTGCCGCCAGAGGAAGTGGCTCCCAAGCCACAAGGAATTCCTTCTAGCCAGAGAGACTCACTCTTCTCCAAGCCTGTAGTGCGTGCAGGGGTTTTGCCTTCTCCCACTTTGTTCTTGGACATGGTCAAGGAGCAGTGCGCTTCCCCTTCGGCAGGCCCTCACCCATCTTCTCTGGATAAGTGTTTCTACAACGTCAGCATAGCCCTGGACAATATCCTGGCAGTGCCTTCTGTTGACATTCCGGTTCTGGCCTCATTCTCATCTCCTGGCACTCTCACGTGGGCATCCATATGGTGGCTGCACCAACTCCAGATTAGATTGCCAACATCTGACCTTTGGTCTCCCCAAGACCTTAATAAGATTATCGCAGTGGCAAAATTCACTGCAGATGCCATTCTCAATTCCACCAAATTTGCATCTCGGGCCATGGCATCTTCAGTAGCAGCAAGAAGACTGTTATAGTCCAGAAATTGGCAGGCGGTGTCACAATGTAAATGGAAGCTGGCTTCAGTTCCATTCGCGGGCAATAAGCTTTTTGGTGATGCTCTGGAACCTTATCTCATCGAAACCAGAGATAAACGTAAAATTCTCTCTTCCTCTGGGAAGAGAGCCAACTATCACCCAGCTCCTTATACTGGTAAACAGCCCTTTTGGGAGGGTGGGGGTCGTTCCTTCCATTGCTCTAAGTAATCCCTTGTTCTCCCCACCCATCGGAGGTCACCTAGGTTTCTTTGCCTCCAAATGGGAGGAGTCAACGGCGGATGCCTACGTGCTCAGCACTATTAGGTCAGGATTACAATTGGACTTCCTAATGCCACCCCCAAATTTTTTTTTGATCTGTCCTGTCTCTCAGGACATTTCAAGGCAAGACCTCATGAATCAGGCCATTCAACTCCTTCTTGAAATCCGAGCTATTCAAACCTGTTCCCCCCTCTCAATGGGGACGTGGGCTTACTCTCGCCTTTTCATCGTTCCCAAAGCCTCGGGGGGTAGCGAACCATCCTGGATCTAAAATTTCTCAACCAATTTGTAAAATACAGGCAATTTAAAATGCAGACTCAGAGCAGGCCCTTCCCATAAATTGGCTAGAGTTCAGAGCCATTTTTCTAGCTCTCAAGCATTTCAGGCACTCAGTGACTGGCTCTCATGTTCTCGTCCTTATGGACAACATGGCCGCCATGGCTCATGTCAACCAGCAAGAGGGGACGAGGTCCAGAGCCCTCATGGGAGAGGCTCTATGGTTGGGGTTATGGGCAGAGAAACACCTGTTGTCGATCTCGGCGGACCACTTCTCCGGGATCAGCAACTCCCAGGCCGACTGGCTCAGCAGGAGCCTAGTCGACCAGGCAGAGTGGTCCATTCCTCCATCTCTATTCAGGGACCTTTCCCTCAGATTCAGAACGCTGGAGGTGGATCTCTTCTCCACTCCTCAAATCGCCCAGGTTACCAGATTCTTCACCAGGTTTCCTTGCTAGGGAGCGGAGGGGACCAATGCCCTTCGGTGCAGATGGCCCAAAAGTCTCCTCTATGCCTTTCCCCCGCTCCCCATCATTCCGGCAGTAATTCGGAAGATGTTGGAGGAATGAGCGGAGCTCCTCCTCCTGGCACCCTATTGGCAAGGACGCCCTGGTTTGCGGACCTGGTCAACCTATCGGTGGCTTCTCCTTGGAGGATCCCAGCCCATCTAATTTCTCTTCATCAGGGGATTCTGCTCCACCCAGAGCCCCAGTGGCTCAAGCTGACCATGTGGCACTTGAGCGGCAGCTGTTAGAGGTGGCTGATCTTCCTGAAAGGGTCATCATCACTATCCTGGCATCTCGCAAACCTTCCACAAGGCACATTTATGATGCCACCTGGAAGGCCCTTTTCCGATGGTGCCTTAGGGAGGGTCTCTCTCCCCTGCTTTAGCCCAGTTGGCAGAGGTTCTTAAATTACTTCAGCATGATCTGGAGAAAGGTTTGGCCCCCAACACCTTACGTAGGCAGGTTGAGGCCCTCTCCTCGATTTTTTCATGGGGTTCGCTTCCTTCCTTATCCCATCACCCTTCAGTCAGGAGGTTTTTGAAAGAGGCTTCCAACCTGCACCCACCAGTGGTTCACAGGTATCCTTCCTGGGATCTTCATTTGGTCCTTAATGCCCTTACAAAGCCCCCCTTTGAACCCCTTAGAACACTGTCTCTCCGTTTCCTGACTCTGAAGGTAGTGTTTCCCATTTCCATCACTTCAGCCAGGCGGGTATCTGAGCTCGCTGCTCTTTCCATCAGATAGGACCTTTGTTCCTTTCATGATGATAGAGTTGTCCTCAGTGTGGACCCCTCATTTATTCCAAGGGTTAGCACCTGTTTCACAGATCCCAGGACATTATGTTGCCTGGCTTCTGCCCCCTCCTGCACCATGATTTAGAGCAGCAGTGGCACATGCTAGACGTAGGTAGGGCTTTTAGAATATACATTAAGCGCACTTCCTCCTTCAGGAAGTCAGAAGCCATTTTGTTTCCTTTTCCCTTCTCACTTGGGGCACAAGGCCTCTTCTCCTACTATTAGCAGGTGGGTCAGATCTTGCATTGAGCAGGCCTACAAAGCTGCAGCCCTTCCAGTTCCTTGAGGTCTGACATTGCACTCTACCAGAAACGCAGCCACTTCGGCTGCCTGGGCAACCCAAGCACCCTTGGAGGAGATCTGTCATGCGGCCACGTGGACATCTCCGTCTCCTTTTATCAGATACTACCGTCTGGATGTCTTTGCTTCGGCAACTGCAACCTTCGGCAGACGGGTGCTTCAACGAGTGGTTCAACAGTCAGTGTGATGAGCCGGATGAGGACTTGCCCGTGGACATGCAAGCTTTGGTATGTCCCATCCTGGGCTCTCGATGCAGCATGGAGGAGAATGGGCGTTGGTAGAAGTTACCGTGAACGCCCTTTCTATCTATGCTGCGAGAGAGCCCAGCCCCTCCCTTGATTTGTCCAGAGAGGGCAAGTCATATTTCTGTATTCATTTGCGCTTTCAGAGACACCTTTCAGTCTGTCAAGTATCTTCACCAAAGCTGGGGTCTCTCCCAGGGGCTGGCTTTTATATCTTAGTACAGACTCAGCTAAATGATGTCATAGGAAGGAGTCAACCCACCCTGGGCTCTCTTGCAGCATAGATAGAAAGGGCGTTCAGGGTAACTTCCAACGCCCAATCTACCTTACCTATCCTACCTATCCTATCTATCCATCCATCTTATCCATCCATCTATCAATCTATCTAATCTAATCTATCTAATCTAATCTACCCATCTATCTAATCTGG
Organism: Pseudonaja textilis; assembly: GCF_049901715.1. NCBI lineage: Eukaryota > Metazoa > Chordata > Lepidosauria > Squamata > Elapidae > Pseudonaja > Pseudonaja textilis. The sequence goes on along the minus strand of NC_141990.1, from coordinate 55,059,734 downwards.
CTACTGTGGACCCCTAATTGAATTCCATAAGTGATAAATATAAACGTGTTGTGCTTCTTTGAGAATAAAAGAAAAGGCATGTAAATTTCAGGGAACTTATTTTTTCATAATGTTTCAGTGCATATTAAATACAGGTAGCCCTCAATTTGCAATGGCTGTTCGAAGTTAACAGCGGCACTGAAAAAAGTGACATATGACCATTTTTCACATTTATGACTGTCGCAGCATCCCCATGGTCATGTCAAAATTCAGATGCTTGGTAACTGACTCATGTTTATGATGATTGGAGGGGTCATGTGATTGCCCTTTGTTAAATTCTGACAAGCAAAGCAAATGGGGAATGTAGATTCACTTAACAATTCTGTTACTAACTTAATAATTGCAGTGATTCATTTAACTGTGGCAAGAAAGGTTGTAAAATCAGGCAAAATTCACTTAACGGATGTCTCAATAAGCAAGAGAAATTTTGGGCTCAATTGTGGGCATAAGTCGAGGACCACCTGAACAGAAAAATAATGGAAAGCCCTATGAATTTTGCTAAAAAAAGGCATAAAATATTTGAAAAGATGAGGCATATTTTCATCAGATTTTCACCCCTTTAATCAATATACATCTAAAGAATTCCATTGAAGTTCATTTAGATTTTATCTCCTTATTGGAACAAAACCATTATTTGAACTATGAAATATTGGTCGTATGTTTTAGAAGATGAAATGTACAATTACATTCTCAATTATTATTGAGTTTAACATAAGTGAGTGTAAGTGTTGATGATCAATTGATGAAGAATTGATAGCAGCTTAGTATTTATGGATGCCTTAATCGGGCTCTCAAATTTATGTTTATGAAAAATATGCACACTACTAGGGCAATTTTTGGAGAATTTCTCTAGGGTTGTAAATTGTCATATATATGAACTAGTTGTTCAATGCAATTTTTACAAAAGAAAAGTTTTGAGTTTTAATTAAATTATTCAGAAGTTGAGTTTGATAAAAAAAATTAAATACAGAATATACCGGATACATATAAATATCTTTTTTTTTCTTTAAAATTAGGTGAAAACTCCCATAATCAACTCAGAGGTCAAAACGTTAGTTCCTGGGATTCCTGGTCATAGTTCAGCTGTGAAATCTTCAGTATGCAGGGATAAAAATAAAAGGAAGACAGATGGCAAAGAGGTAATTGTTCTCCATTCAGTATTCTGTATTTAATCTAAGCCAGTTGTTGAATATTAATCATCTGTTTTGTTATGTTTCGTAATCTGAATTAGTACTTACTGATTTTTTTTAGTATAATTTTCAGGCTAGGTTCTGAGAATTTTTTATTTTCCTCAGAGAGGAAATACAGACTACAACACATTGATTTTCCTGAAAGAAAGTATTCCCACCACTGGAGAATATTAGGTGCATTCTAAACATTGTGTTTTTTTTTCATGTAGGCAGAGGCAAAGCCCAAGGATATAATTTCACATGAACAAAATAGGTGGCCCAAAATATTGAGAGAAACCTCTGTGCCTGTTAAGTCAATGCCACCCCTTTCTCCAGTGGGAAGAACGACATTACTCCTTTTTTAATCTTCTGTTAATGGAAGGAGAACAGTAGAGTAAGTTTAGCTCTAGATCCAGTCATTGTTTAGAATAAGAAATAGAAAATACAACATACATAAGAAAGGTACTATGTAGATCAATAACTGAAGAGTCAAAACTGATTTTTCTGTTAGTGATGGAAATGTGCTTTGTGATGGAAATGAGATTTGTGGCAGCAACGCTTAACCAAACCTCTTCCCTTTGTATGTATTGGATTACAAGTCTCATTACCTATAGTTAGAGTGAAGATTGGATAAAATTGTTGAACATCTGCCATTGCTCTTGTTTTTGAGGATTGATTTTCTAAGTTCAAACATTTAAGCTTCAAACATCATCTCTGATCCTGGATTTTACCATGCCCTTAAACCTTGAAGCACAATGAGCTATTGATTTTGCTACATGCAATTATAGTATAAAGGAGAGATGCTCACCACAAATAGTATAAAAATGCTAACTTGCTGTGTAATTATTTTTAATGTCTAGGAAAGTATTGAAGATCGCCTTAGTGCTATGGATATTGATGTGATGAAAGTAAAACCGCCATCCGGTGGCCTTCCACAGACTGATAATTTTGCAGTGCTTTTGGTTCAGGGTTTGGAAAGCAGTGATTCTGTGATTTTAAATGTAAGTATTAAAAGTAACATGGCTGGGGAGAATCTCTATAACATCTCAAAATTATCAAAACTATTTAGATTGTTGCAGTATTTTGTGTCTTTATGACAATGTAGTAAATACTATATAATTATGACATAGAAATCTTTTAATAAAAGAATTTTGAAGGACTTTTCTTACTTATCTAAATGACCTAAATTAGACTTTAAAATTTTCAAGCTCAACTACATTCCATTTTTTGAAGGAAAGCAAACTACATTTTATATCTGGGTTAGGATTAAAAAGTAGTCTCTTCTGAGATCCATAAGGTAGATTGGGTGTCTACTTATAACATGGTTCCATCATTGACCCCTTTCTTTTTTTAACAGAAAGTGCTTCAAACCAAGAAGGAAGCAGTAATAAAGAAAACTGTAGCCAGGATTCCTGTATATTCTGTTATTCCATTACTGCACGAGGTAAAAGATTTAATATTGATTACTGTAATTCTCTTGGATACCAATTTGAAATAGTATAAGCTTCCAACATCTGTCCTGCTTTTACCCCAAATTTAGGTGTTTTTTTTATCATACTAGAAGTTTTTTTGAAATTGAAAACAAGATGGTTTCTTCTGGGTGCTTATATTAATTTGAATTAGTTCAGATTATTTTCACATAGCTTTACCTCCTTCATGAAAATAGACACAGGATTCAATCTGGTATTTCAAACTTGAATAGATACCAAATATCATTCTACTATCTCAGAAAGTATACTACATTACAAGCAATCATGTTGAATAAGCCTAATGTTCAACCAAACTCTTATGTAAATGTGAACGAACTTGGTGTTGAATCTTTATTCAGTGATGTCAGTCACAGAAATACCTGATTTGCTGTATGCATTCCTGGTTGTATGTCATCTAATAAAGTGTACTTTTGTGGAAATAATAGCAATAACTTACATTGCCATCTGTTCTAATGCATAATGCAACATCATTCACAATGAAGTTTAGTCACTACAAACGAAGTTTAGTCATTACAAATATTTTGAAGTAGTTTAGACTTTGAGAATCCATATATCTGCATTTTGCTGAAGAACATAATTGATATAAAAATCTGAATGCATCTCAGTCTTTACATTCTCACTTCTGTTTTAGCTCACAAAAAGGCTACAAGGGCACCCATACAGGTAAGCATAGATTACCTAAAATTCTGTCTGATAATAATAAATAGTAGACCGGGCTGGATGGGTAGGTTTTCTGTAGCAGGCACTGTTTAAAATATTGAACTGGGTTATTCATTTGAAAGCCATTTGGAATGGGGTACTCTTTGTTTATCTGATTTGTTTATTTAATTTTAACTAGTATCTGGTTCGAATATGGCTTGGAAAAAAATCCTTAGCATTTCTAGAAGTGCAGCACTTGCTGTTCATTAAAGCAGATTAATGCTGTCCATGAAATGAGACTTTTGCAGGAGCCTAAAAAGAAAACATGCCAGTGCTTTAAGAGACACATTTACTTTAAAAAGTGGATTTAGTTTAAAAAGTGGATTTCTTAAGATGTCAATCCGTATTGGATTAGATTAGAGCTGCAACAATAGCTTTATACCTGAGATTGAATAAGGTTAAAAAAGACAGAAGTTCATATAGTCCTACGTTGTACATTGATCTGTTCTAGAAAAATAAGGGGGACCCTAATTCTCTTTTTGTTGCTACCTGTGAACTTGTAGCTGATGAAAGTTTTCCCAAGGATACTTCTGTCTGTATTATTTATCATTAATGTATGAGAGTTTACCCATCTTTATAGATGCAGTTTAAATTTATCATTTTGAAATATGATTTTTTTAAAAAAAAATTCTGACCCTCTGTAATAAATGATTTTGCTGTTATTTTCTAGTGCTTCACAAATGGTTCGATGGTTAAAACCTGTCCTAACTATGCATGCCTCCTACCTTTCAACGGTAAGTACTCTGATACACAGGGCTTTTTATCACCTTGGTTTCATCTAGTGGATGCATGAAGGGAAGGCATTTCCAGACTGATAAAGGAGTATATTTGTAGCTCAGGGTAGAAATGAAAAGTCCCCGGTGCTCTCTGAGCTCGGTTGTTTTGTTGCAGATGTTTCATTTCCCAAATTAGGTAATATCAGTCCTAGCACTGATGGTGTTGTCTAGTTCAGGTAATGAAATGTCTTCAGGAAAACAACCAAGCTCAGAGAGCACTACAAGGGTTCCTAATAATTTTCAGACCATCCAATCCTTCTTGTCTGCTTGCTAGTCTGGTGGTATGGCACAGGCTTGCTAAAGTAAAGGAGAATTTATTCAAATCTGCTAAAAGGGCCAAAAACAGAGGGGAGAGGAGAGGAAATTCGATTTCATCAATTGCCTTTTGCTTCTGCAGTCATTGTATACAATTCTTTCTCCCCTTCTCATGTTGAATTTATGCTTCTTGAATTCTTTTGTTTCAAGTGAATTCCTTCACAGTTGTCATTGTATAACATTTCACTCTTGTTCCAAAGTTCACTAATACTAAGTGAATGTCACGTTAAGCGCTTAACACGTATAAGTATAATTTTTGCCTGTAAGATTAAAAAATCGACAAAAATTGAGGCAAAGTGCTTAATTGCTCAGATGACACATTTAAAAAAATATTCAGTAAGACAGGTGATCGCTAAAAAGGGCAGTGTTTAAGCAAGATTTATATAAGTAAATCTGTATGTTTAATATAGAAACTGCCTAGGACTTCATTTGCCTATGTCTTCATAGTTCTCTGTTGACTGTTGTCTCTTTTCTCTTTATCCCCATCAGTTGCCAGATCTAGCCTCCCAGCTTGGAACATTATATGAGTTAATGGAAAGCAGAATAAAAACTTTGCAAAAGCTGTCTCGCTTGCATGGGAAACTATATCTTATTATCACCCAAGTAAGTTAAAGTTGATAATCTTGCTCCACAGAAAGTGTGTTGTTATGAACATAGAATGAAGGTATGTTACTAATAACAGTGAGATTTTCTATCAAAAGTGGGAGGGTTTGCCAGTGTGCCAGAATTTATAACACGAAAGAATTCTGATGATCCCTCTCAAAGTGATTTTGGGGGAAATGAAACTATACATGATCTTTGCTGTAGCAGTCTTAGAAAGTTTTTCATGTATGATAATTTTTTCTGGAATAGAGCAGTTGTCATGCATAATTTTCAAATATAGAAAGTGATTCCCAATATTAAGGGTAGCTTCCTGTTGACAATTTGAGGCTGCAGAATTTCTGTGTGGTTGATAATTCAACAATTCTCATAAAAGATAAACCAGTTTTGGAAAAAGAAAACATTTATGTTAAGACATCCAGGGAACTTCCAGTCTTTAATTGAAGGCATTGCATCAATAAGTTTTTATCCCATTAGAGACCTGTATAATTTTGTTTCGGTAGAGGAGTTTTACAGATTCACTGAGAATACAGTGATGAAGACGCACAAAATTTATTTGTCCTAATCTTCAGGGATGGGGTTATAATAAATTTAGAGTTATCTTCCTTTCAGATGGATGCTAAAGCACAAGAACATATGTATTCATGTTTTCATAAGGCTACCTGATTATATATTTATTGATATAAAGGCAGAATATAAATCTAATAAATTAAATGGAACAAGTCTATAATGACATTTAGTTGGAAAATAAATAGATTAAAACATTTTTATCTTCAATGGTCATTGTGTAATTTAGTAGCAGCTACTGTTTCTTTTCTTGATGCCAAAATTGATTCAGTTCAGCTCTTGTAGTGAAATACAAAACTTGTAGTTTGTTACAGATGTTGCAGAGTCCTATTAATGCAGAAACAATTTGATTTTTTTGAGTAGAAAAACAATCTCTTAATGCCAGCAAAAAGCAAACACATTTAATATTCACGTTGGAGCTTCAATTTTCTCTTTAAATATTTTCCCCCTGTGATATGTACTTGGTTACTATCTTAAGCATAAAACAGCGCTGGACAGAGTGGTTGCACCATCACTTAGTTGGAGCCTATTTTGTATAGAAGATAATGTGGATTCTATTCATAGACATTAAAAAGTTTATGTCAAGTGACATCCTTACTTTGTAAGATGCCTTCATTACTTGCTACAGACTAATAGATACTTAATAGTTTTTGGAAAGGTATATTTGATGCAATAGTGCGTAATAATATTTTTACTCAAAACATACAAATGTTGCTTTTACAATGTTACAAGTTAAAAAGGGGCAGAATCAGGTTATTACTAAGCTTGTCAAAATGTCATTTAAAAAATATTTTCATTGGAATTAAAATTGTTCATTATTTGATAAATTAGCAATAGTGTACAGAATAGCACTTTTCAAAAATCGTACATATCATATCTATTTGATGTAACTTGAATTCAACACAAGTTGTATGGCCTAGCTACAATCTCTGTTGATACCAAATACTCCTTTTTAGGTGGCTGCATTAGAAAAGGTTCAGGATGTGCCCGACGTTGATCAGACTGCAAAACTAGTGTATGAAGAAGGTAAGCAAAAGAAATTTTGTACTAAACAATTTGGATAAATTAAAAAATAATATAGTATATCAACAAAGGAGAATATTTGTAACTCAGAGTTGAAATGAGGGGGTCCTTGGTGCTCTCTGAATTTGGTTGTTTTGTTGCAGACATTTCATTACCCACACTAGGTAATATCAGAGGCCACAAAGGACGCTCCTCAAGATAGTGTATTCTTTTTTATGTTCTGGCTCTATTTTTTAATTGAGTGTCTTTTCAGTTGAATGCTTGGGGAATAGAGAAGTCTTGTACATTTTTAATCAGACTTAGCAGGAAAACAATCAGAAGATTTCTTTAGATACTTTGCTTGTAGTTTTTGTCCTTACTTTCCATACAATACTTCCTGTCCCTGTTTCCATGCCCCCAGTGGGATGTCTTAAAAGGGATGAGTATCAGATGTTTCATGAAAAGTTCAGATTCTTGGCACAAGTTTTCTGTCCACAGCCTGAACGTGTAGAGAAAAAATAAGCATAAATCTTCTAGGACTGACCTTGCAGATGTTGTTGACTCTGAACTTCCCCAATACAGCAGGTGATTGATTACACATACCGTGTTTCTCACAAAATAAGGCCGGGCCTTATTTTTTTTTACACCCCCCCCCCCAAACGGCTAGGCTGTCTTTTCGGGGGTGACTTAATTTCCTCCCCCACCTAGAGTGGCCCATATGCACGTACCTTGCCGCAAGGCCGCTTCTATCGGCCAATGAAAGCTCCCTGAAGGCAGAGTCCCCAGCTGCTTTGGGGCATGGCTGTCCGTGTCCCCTCGCCATTAGGCAGTCTTGGGCGATGGAAGCTCCCCAAGTTCAGTCACCAGCCCCTTCGATCAGCCGGTAGAAGCGGCCTTGGGGCGAGCGCGCGCACACTCCCCTTGCCGCGAGGCCGCTTCTATCGGCCGATCGAAGGGGCTGGTGACTGAACTTGGGGAGCCCCATCACCCGAAAGAGACTGCCTAAAGGCGAAGGGACACGGGCAGTCATACCATGCCCTGAAGCGGCTGGGGACTCTGCCTTCAAGGGAGCTTTCATCAGCTGACAGAAGCAGCCTCGCGGCGAGAGGAGTGTGTGTGTGCACTCGCCCTAAGGCCGCTTCTACCGGCCAATAGAAGTGGCTGGTGACTGAACTTGGGGAGCTTCCATCGCCTGAAAGAGACTGCCTAAAGGCGAGGGGACATGGGCAGCCACGCCACGCCCTGAAGCGGCTGGGGACTCTGCCTTCGGGGAACTTCTATTGGCTATCGGGGTATTCTAGCCTAGGCTACCTGCAGGGCACTCCTAAAGGCAAGTTTTCTCCCCACAGGCCCACCCTTCCCCCCCATTTCTGTTCACCTCGTGTAGTTCTAACGAACGATGTGAGAAATGGTGGGGAAACACATGGATTAAATAGGCCTAAATTTGGGGGGCAGAGCTTAATTTCACCTCATGCCTAGAAATCATGCTGGGCCTTCCTATTGGTGGAGGCCATATTGTTGGAGAAACATGGTAGTCTTTGCTTTTGACCACTTTGTTTAATGGCAGTTTGAAGTTAACAATGGTTGGGTGGAAAAAACAGCTTTGCGATTAACCCTCTTATTTACAGTTACTTCAGAGTCATGTGTCATGTGAGCTTTTATGGTAATTGTAGTATGCCACAGTCATGTAATTGCCATTTGCTAGCTTCACAGTGAGTTTCCAACAAGCAAAATTAATGGAGAACATGGACATAAAATTGGAAGTCATGGTCATGTGATGTATCCTTCACAGCCATGGTGATTTGCTTAATGACAAGCATGGCCAGTTTTCCCATTGACTTTACTTGTCAGAAGGTTACAAAAGGTGATCGCATGACCCTGGGATACTGCAACAGTCATAAATATGAGTCAGCTGCCAAGCTTCTGAATTTTGGTAACATGATCCTGGGGATGCCGCAATGATCATAAGTATGAAATATGGTCATAAGTTACCTTTTTCAATGCCCTTGTAACTTTGAATGGTTACTAAACGAACTGTTGTAAGTCAAAGATGGCCTGTATTAAGCAAGGTGTAATCTGTAGGTATATTGGTAGTGCACTCAAAAGATATACTAATAAATACTGGTAAACAAATATCACACATTGGTGTTCTTTATCGACAGAATCTTCAGAAGATGGTTCAGATGACGAGATGGCTGCAGAGAGAGATTCAGATGTAAGTAAAGTTAAGTGTCTTTCTTAACATACTTGAGAGGTTAAAAGTGATTATGCCAAATGCATATTTTGTGTTGCTCTCTCTCCTTCAGGAAAATTGGGATGAAGATGAAGAGAAAGAAGATGAGAACAATGAGAGAGATGAACAGTCGGACGATGAGCAGGAAATGGCAGTAGAAAAAGAAATCAACGGAGAATCAGATTTGGATCCAGAAAATGAAAGTGAAGAAGAATAGCATACTGTTTAAAGAAAACTTGTTTTGGAGCTGGCTACCAAAATGTGTCACTTCTGGACTGCCATGCTGGAGGCCACTTGGATCACACAAGGATTGCACACTTGACACCTAATATCCCTGATGGCATATTGGAAAACTTTTGTTTCCAAATCTGTACTACACAATCTGTACTGCACATTCTTCAATTCTATATCTCTAGGGATCACAGTGAAACAACTTTCTTCCACATAGCAAGCAAATTATCATTTATTTGGATATTCATTTTACAGCTCAGATCTAATAGCTTATCGATCCCCATTGGGTGATGACCCTATTGCAGCTTTGTTTTAAGTTCTGATGGATTGAAGACCACTCTATCTTCTTAATTTGCTTTAGTTAAATACTTTCCTAGTTGGCATCTTGCTACAATTTTTTGGAAGAAAATATTTTTATAAGACTCAAAAACATTACTTTGAATTTCTTGGTAGTTCTTCCTCTTTCCTCCACAACAACATCCATTTTCTCATAAGAGAATTATTCATACCTTAGCAATGATACATTGCAAACCAGGTTTTAAGACTAAACTGACTTTTTTATATTTGTGTGTAAATCAGTCATTTTTCATGTACTTAAAAAGAAAGACTCATGCTTAATCCTAACTTTTTGGTTTTTTGTGCTTGTATATATATATAAGTTTACTGTTGACCCAGAGAGTTCTTTGGAGGGAGAAAAATAATGAAAATGGGAAGGGCAGAGATTTGTGAATAATGTTACACAAACTTATACATTTATGATTTTTAATCTTGGAAAGAATGGGGTTGCTATTAGCTCAATTAAGCTGAAGTGATACAAACAATTGGGTAAAGTTTTTGAGCCATTCACCAGTATAATGTACAGTTTAATTTGTCTATAATTACAGCTGTTGCAACTTAATGCTGCTCTCCTTTGTAAAGTGAATAAATATACATTGTCTTTATGAAGTATTAGTCTGTGATACACGGAATATAATGAAATGCTTATAACTGGAATTTTGTACTGAAGATGCACCAAGCCCTTTTTTGCTATCATGGAGCAAGTTTGGAATAAATTCTAGTTTTTTGAGCTGCCTTGTTGCATTGTAAAGGTAGTCGTCCCAACGGTAATTGGAACTGGGAACCCCATTGTTAAGTAACACAGTTGTAAGGCACAATGTCATTTGGCTGCACCAACTTAACAACATGAGTTCTGGTAGTTGCTATTGCCACTGTTAGGTGAATCCCATGTGACTGCAGCATCTCACAAGTCATGTGATGTCCATTTTTGACATTCAGATGGCTTCCCCATTGATTTTGCTGGTCAAGCCAGCTGTTAAGGTTGCAAATGTTGATTGTGTACCTGGGATGCTGTGTGTGACATAATTGTGAGACAGTTGCCAAGCACCTGAATTGCAACCCACGGGGAGATTGCAGCAGTTGCAACTTTGAGGACCTGTTCCAAGTATCCCTTGTTCAGCGCCATCACTTCGGTTGCTGAACAAGTGGACAAAAAACAAACTACTTTTTCTTTTTCTGCAACTTGCGTTTGTTCATATTGTTTGTCTGAGTTGCAGTATGGGTTGGATGGATTCCCATGTAAGTAACCAAGCAAACCAAAGAACCTTTATACAAATAGTTTTAATTGAATAAGGCGGAGATACTTTACAAATATATCAGCATGGCTGGTTGAGGAATTCTGGGGGTTGAAGTCCACAAGTATTAAAAGTTGCCAAGTTTGGAAACCCCTGAGATATATCATGGAAACTATCTTATAACGTTGCAATGGCATTTTCAAACAATGATATTCCCCAATATCCCATTCCCTGCCATTCAAATTAGGAAGATAGTAGTCCAAAGAGCTTCAACTACAAATTTTATTAGTGTTCATTATAGCATAAAACAATGAAAATAAAGATTAAAAGGGGGGGTTAAAAACGGAAGAATAAAAAAAGGTGTTGACTTATGACTAACGTAGTAAAGTACTAATATATTTACAACCTCAACTTTTTACATTACCAATAATTACGAGTCAGTTCTATATCTACAGAATATTACATTTTCAAACTAAATTCTGAATTTCATTTTTTTCTATTTCAAATATGAAAACCAGAAGCAATATCCCAACAGAAACAAGATCAAATAAAATATTTGTTTAAACAGAACATTGCAATCTTAGCCAAATCCATTCCCTCCCCCCCCCCCACAATTATGGGAAGTTTATACAGTTGTATATTTCTATTTGCAGTTATTAATTTTTCTAAACTACCATATTAACAAAAGTCACTATTTCAAAATTACCTATTTTTATATTAAGACTAACACTTCATCTTTATAACTAAAATACATTTTAATGCATCTTTTTAATATGCTTTCAAATTCATTTTCAATAATTTACAAACTAGGAATCACTAAAGCATTTTAGTCTGCGTGTGTGAGAGAGGGAGAGAGAATTTTTTTTTTTTTTTCAAATCCACTATAAGCAAAAAATACTTTGAAATTCTCTGAATTACATCTGTCAAACTAATAGAAAATCTCTCCTGGCCCCAATTATCATACTAAATTTAAATCACTCCCTCCAGCTTGTCCTCAAACATATTTCTCTTTCAGAATGTCTTAAGTAAATATAAACTTTTTGTCAAGATCTGTCTGATACAATTTTTTAAAATATGTTAATTCCATTTCAATTTTGAAGTAGAGTCCCCAAATATGTTCTCTTAAGAATTATAGATTTACTGCAGTCGTCTTTGAATTGCAGTGGGGTACTTGTAATTAAACCATCTTTGTAGTAGGCACTGTTGGAGTCAAGTTTATATTCCAAAATTAGGGTTAAGCCCTTTGCATTATCAAATACTTGTGCAGTAGCCTCAATAGTTTGATAACTGCAAGTAGTTTTATCTCTGGATCACTCATCTTGGCTCATTTGTTCCTCTTGCTCCTCTTTCATGACTTCTTTTGGAACATAGTTGAAGCGAATGCTTTTGTTTAAATACTCCAAAATAATTTTGCAATCTTTGGTTTAGATGGCTTCTACAGTGCTTCATTGTCTGTTCTTTAAGTTCCTTCTTGCGGTCAATTTTTTAAAAAATAAAAAACAACTTTATAGATAAGCTGGTATCTCCTGTTCAATCAAAATCCATTAAGATCAGAAGATGTCACCCTCCCACAACAAACAATCCAAAAATACAAATTTTAGCTCTCAATGTCAAAGATGGCAAATCACGAAAATGAAAGAAAAAAATATTCCACACTTCCTTATTTTAGCTCACCTCTTAAAAAACCTCTTTATCCTTCAACAATAATAATGTCCCCCAATAATCTTCAAAAAAGAGTAACAGGTTGTGATTGAAAAACCCTCTTAGCTTAGTAAATATAATAAATAGAGGTAGTCCTTGACTTATGATCACAATTTCGCACAAAATTTCTCTGGCTAAGTGAGACATTTGCTAAGTAAATTTTGCCCCACTTTATGACTTGTCTTGCCACACTTGTTAAGTGAATCACGACAGTTGTTAAATTAGTAAACACAGTTAAGTGAATCTGATTTCCCCATTGACTTTGCTTATCAGGAGGTCATAAAAGAGGATCACAATGTCCCCTCCTAAGTGTTGCTTCAGAGACTCCTTGCAAATTGCCACCCTAAGGAGGATTTTGAGTGACTCTGGATCTCTCCTTAACCTGGAGGTCTCCAAACTTGGCAACTTTGGACTTCAACTCCCAGAATGCCTCAGCTAGCTATGCTATGGAATTTTGGGAGTTGAAGTCCTCAAGTCTTAAAGTTGTCAAGTTTGAGGACCCCTGCCCTAAACCCCAGAGACTCATATAAATTTAGGGAATTCAGTTTCTTTATTTATAAATTTATAAGACATAAATCTAATCCAAGCAAGTACTAAGTTGATTTTGGTAAATGTTGAAAATTTCAGGAAGTCTAATTTAATTAATATTTAATTAGTAAATACTAATTTAGTTAGTATTTGGATTGGAGACTACATGAATTCTCAGGATGATCAACTAGAATGGAAAATTAAAACATGAAGACAATGTCCAACCATTTCTGATTGCTGCAATAAAAATTACATTGATGTATTCTGTGGTCGGTAAGAGTTGAACTTAAGAAAAATCTTGATCATCAAAGTAAAACCAACCCACCTAAGATGAAATATAATCATTTGCATTCAGAAATTGTCACAGATTCACATCCAGCATTATAACAAATGGGATGTGTATCCATACTTCTAATGAGGAGGTAATGGGAGAAAACATTTGGTTGCATTCACATATTTGTATAACGTATCCTGCTTTCTAATGCAGGCATATAGTATACAAATCTGTTTACTTTGAATACATTATGATGCAATGTGTTGTGTGGTTTTTCTTTTGGGGAGGTATTTTTCCCATTTATTCACTTTTGGGGAATTCTTTTTTAATATCCAGGTTTGTTGATGCCCAATGGGTGCTAAAAAATCTTATTAATGCATTAGAAATATAATTCTAGAAGTGACCATTGGATGTCACATATGTGCTGCAGAATAATAGTAAATAATTGGCAAATGATACAAGGCGCCAGTAACAGGATGTACATTGAACTGGTTCGTGCAACATTAATATATTCTGTTTTATATTACTGCTGCTTGATAGCTTTCAGAATACACTGGTGGTGCGAAACCCACGAGAGGACCTGTATAAGTCAAATTGCAAGTGATACCTGATCAACTTAAAATGTTAACCTGTTAATATTGCCATCACTGTGGGAAGAATTTTACATTTAAGAGCATTATGGTCCAGATATTTGAGTGATTTGTGTTCCATAGGGAAAAGCAAAACGAAACAGTGTTCATCTATAAACAGAGTGGAAACATAGTTTTTGATTCAGCTTTTTCTTTATTGGTTTACAATCCATATTCCATAACACAATTTTAAATTTAGCTCTTTCTTGAAGGGCCAAAATGCTGCTTTTTCTCCACAGCTTAACAAGATTTATACTTTCAGAGGCTGGTACATTCAAAACCGAAAGAAGTAGCTTCTCTATGACTTCCTGCTTGCATACTTTGAGCAAAAGAAAATCAGGATTGGGACACAATGGTTATTTTCTATAGTAAACAATTGGATGCAATCTTTTGTACTTAACTCAGGCATCTACAGATTTCCCCAATTCATCTCCGTATGAACTTGGGAATTGCACTAGCCATGGGGTCAGACATTTTTGTGGCTGGCCCTTTCTTGGCCTCAGATTGCCTGATTGGCTTTGTGCCCAAGTCAGGAGTAGAGCTCAAATCTTCTGTTTTCTTCACCACCATACCAAACTGGATCTCCTTATCTCCTTTCCCGGTCTTAGCTTTTTCCATTTTACTTTCCACTGGACATTAAAGTCTCTTTCTATCTGATCGGCACTATTTCACAACAGTGTAGGCATTCATAGCCATCACCAACCCTTGTATTTCTGTTGCCTTTTACTGTTTTCTCCTCCATTCTCCCTCTTCCCACCACTGTCCTCATTGACCCAATTTATGACAATCAAACTTGAAGTCTCCCTTTTGCAAGTAACTGCCTCAATGCAGATAGACTGTGCCAGCTGCCTGAATCCCATATTCCCTACATTGCTATTTACTCTACTGGTCATAATAGGGCTAATATTTCTCCAGGTATTTATTACGAAGAAATGCTTTTGCTTTGGTTAGTACCATCTATCATCTGGCACCTGGATTTATTGTCTTTTGGGAAAGGCTGCAAAGCAAGGGTCACAGAGCAGCTAAAAGCAAGAAGATCTGGAAATTGTATTTTAGGCTTACCTATATGTAACTGAATGTAGGAGTGCTTTATTCTTTTCCTAACTGAGCTGGATGGGTTTTCTTCTGCAGTACACAAAGTTTGGGAAATCTGTCTTCTCATGTTTCTTGAGCCTCGCCTCATGAAGTTGCCTTTAAACTGATCAGACAAAATGATGGTGGAAAATGAGGTCTAATGTTCAAAGCATTTTTGGCACTTAATAATTTAGTTAGTTCACTTTTTGGCTTTTGGTTATATTTCAGCAAACTCTTGTGTTCCAAATACCTCTTCCAAAGATCTGTCAGAAGCATGGCTTTTTAATTAGGTGGAATCCAGGAACTGGCTGGGAGTCCAATATTTCAATTCAATCTCCAGAATCAGACTAAAACTTCATTCTAACTTTATGCTAAGAATCTATCAGGTCCCTGTTCTGTTCTGTTTGCTCTCCCTTTGTTTACTCAAGACTATGACTAAGTTCACACCTATTGTTTTAAGCTGAGTTTTTTTGTTGAATTGGCTATGGTTGGATAGCTCTTATTTTGAAAAGTGTTTGATCTGTAGTACAGATAATTTTAGCTCTTTTATTGTTTTCCCTTATTTTTTCAAATTGCTTTTTAAAAATTGCTTTATCTAAATTGGATTTCAAATTTTAGTTCTCTGTACCGAGTAGCATATTAACCTAGAAATGCAGGGCATCAAAGTGTTAAAATCAAAACTCAGACATACTTTTACAACTTCTTATTTAGAAATAGGACAGAGGCAATGCATAATATTTAGAGTATAAGAAGCAAAATTTGTTTCCAAGACAAAATCTCTACATAGATTTTTCAGGTGATGGCAGGGATCCTGAATCTTAATTTGGGATTTGCCTGCTCTGAAGATTAATGAATAGAAAAATATATATTTGTATATATATATTTTTCTGTAACTAGTAATATTTGAAACCCATAGCAGAGGTGGTATTCAGCAGGTTCTGACCAGTTCTGGAGAACCAGTAGCAGAAATTTTGAGTAATTCATAGAATCGGCAATTACCACCTCTGACTGGCTCCACCCCCATCTATTCTCTACCTCCTGAGTCCCAGCTGATCGGCTGGGTCTTCTTTCGTTGCCCTGCACAGGAGAATGGAGCTGGAAAGCAGGTTAGTGGGCTGGGGAGGGAATGTGATTTTGCAGTATTTTTCCCCCAAGAGTGGGGAGGGGATGGGGATTATGCAGTATCCTTCTCTTGCCATGCCCACCAAGCCACGCCCACCAAGCCATGCCCTCAGAACCAGTAGTAAAATTTTTTGATTCACCTCACTGACCCATAGATTACATTGACTTACTTTTCTATTAACTACTCAAAGTTGTGAATACCTGTGCTTGTTTGGTTATGAGAACAAGACAGAAATTGCACCCCAACAAGAAAACTACCCTGTTATAGAGCCTAAATCAGAAGCCAGCCACTTCTTCAGAACTGTTTTAGCTTTATTCACAAATGTCAATATCTTCACAAGTAAAACAAGCCTCTGAGTTTTTCTGTTATTTTTACCTGTCAACCAAGTCTTACTCTTCATATATTCCATGCACAAAGAACAAGGGAAGTAGATGTCAAATCAGGAATTAAAGAATCTTGCGGGCTGCAGACACTTAAAAATTGCTCGAGCCTCTTTTACTCATAAATGTTCAATTCAAAGGCATTCTTTTTCTCGTTCTTTGCAGCCACTGAAAATGTTCTGGTGCATTTAGAGCAACAACTTCTACGTGCACCTGTATAAACAAATCACATGTTCTCTCTTACCAACTCGGTCCTTTGTGTACTATCTTCAGGGAACTTTAATCTTCCATAACTAGTTCATCTTTTGCTCAATTTAATACTCTCCTGCTCTACAAATATTGTTTTTTTTTTTGCTATTCCTCATTATCTAAAGGCATTAAGGAAAGAAACAATAAGGAATACAGTACTCTGCTTAACAGATTTTGCCCCTTTTCCTTACCTCCGAATTGATATTTGTTTTATGGAAAGCTAATTCCCTGGTGCTTCTCATCTGAGTAGTGTTGCGATATGACACATCAGTAGGAAGTCACGTACACAGACAACCCAATACACATACAATACATATATAGGGTGACACTATAGGAACAGCTACGTGTAAAACCTGAGTCACTTAGGATTAACCATATATGGCAATGTTTCCTGTTCCTGTACAAAATCCTGAGTCAGCTATAGCATAAGGATTAACCATATATGGCAGTGTTTCCTGTTCCTGTCTAACCTCATGTAACCTAAACCCACCCCCTGCTTGCTGCACAATAAAAGAGAGGGGCAAAGTTTGCTCTGGGCTCTTTTCCTCTCACCAAAAGAAACCTTTGTGTCTGTCATCTTTGCCATCAAGAGGAGCCCACCCAGACAGTCTGTCTGGGTGCAGGTCGTCAGCTGATTCATCCTGGTACTGGGACCCGCAACTCATCAACTGGTGACCCCGACGTGATTTCTGGCAACGTGCTCCTTTTCTAGGAGATGTCGCCTGACTCGTACTACCCACTGGGCAACAGCAAGCGCATTCGTAAGTATGGGCTCCCCACTTTCCAAAGTTCTGTCCAAGCATGTGGATGAACTTCATTTTTTAGTCAGGAAGGCCAATGCTCTGCAAAGAACTAATGGCATGACAGTCTTTCCTCTTTCAAGGAAAGCTATAATCTCTTTTCTGCTCTATCTTCAAAAACATTGCCCAGCCTATTCCGAGGATGGCACTCTTAAACGCTCCACATGGGAGAAAATTGGGAAATGGATCCATCAACCTCCTCGGGCAGCGCCACATATTCTCTGTACCTGAGAGCGCTCATGGCTGCGATTGATATTTTTATCCTTCTCCTGATTCAACTTTGAATCAACAAGATTCCCTCCTCCTTCTTCAAATCCCCCTGCTCTTTCAGCAGCTCCTTTGTCTAATTTCCCCCTGCTCTTTCAGCAGAAACTTTACCCATCTCCTCTTTGTCTTCAAACACCCCCGCTCCCCCCTCCCTCCTCCCCTTCAACAAAAGCCTTACATTCCTCTCCTTCCTCCCCCTTAATCCCCCTCTCCTCTTCCAGCAGAAACTCCACCCACCTACTCTTTGTCTCCAAACGCCCCCCCGCTCCCCCTCCCTCCTCCCCTTCAACAAAAGCCTTACATTCCTCGCATTCCTCTCCCCCTTCCCCCCTCCCCTCCCTACAGCATTTCAGCCTCAAAATCTTCCTTTACAAAACCTGACTCCTTCCCCTCTAATACCCCTCCCCTTGCTTCGTAACACCTTTCAGGAAGCTTTAGCTAATGGGAAGATTAATGCAGAAGATCTTTCTTGCTTCCCCATGATCCTTCAAGCCCCAGTGGCAGGAGGCAATCCAGTTGCTCAGTATGCCCCCATGGAATGGAATCTTATGAAAGATCTTAAATCTGCCACCACCAACTACGGTCTAAAGTCACCCTATGTGCGTGCCATGCTGGAGAATATCTCTAACAACCATAATATTCTCTTTTCTGAATGGCAAACAATGGCTTCCATGCTCCTGACGTCCTCCCAGCTTGCAGCGTGGCACAACGATTACCGCTTGGCCGTCTCCATGGCTGCAGCAGCAGGGCTTCCCCCAGGGTGTCACCTTGGATCACCTTTTGTGCCAAGGAGCTGTGATCACCCCACAAGATGAGATTCAAATGGCTACTGAGGGCTATCCTATCATGTAATGCTGCTCTTAATGCCTTTCGTAGGGTTCCTGACCCATCTCAACCCTCTTTGTCTTTTCATAAAATTCTTCAGGGTCCTTCTGAACCTTATACCTCTTTCATTGACCGTCTATCAGATGCACTTAACCGCAGATAGAAAACCCCATGCGCAAGCTGAGCTTCTCAAAGCTTGCAGTGACTAATGCTAATGATGATTGCCAACAAATCCTGAAACCTCTTCAGTCCATTCCACATCAGACCCTTGCTGACTATATTAAAGCATGTCAGAACGTGGGAACTGAGGCGCATAAAGCCACTGCCCTTGCCTCAGCCATTACCTCCTCGTTTGCCATGACCACCCTCGTGCAGGGAATTGTTTCAACTGTGGCAAACCTGGTCATTTTAAGTCTCAGTGCCGTTCGCCAGGAGGTGGCAGTGCACCCAAGGAAGGGGACCTCCTCCTTCCTCTATCAAGCCAAAAACAGTTTGCCCTCGCTGTCGTAAAGGTTTCCATTGGGCTAGCCAATGTCGCTCTAATCCACATCCTCTCCAAATGCCCTCGAAACTAATTTCGGGGCCAGCAACTAGCCCTGCCTCCAAGGTTGCATCTACTTCGTCCCAATCAGCTTTCCCTGTTCTGCTTGCAACTGCTATCATCTATGAGGATCCTGGATCTGTCTTTACCCTCCCTCTCACAGTTACACTTCCCCGCCACTCTCACCTCACGCCCATCTTGCTCATCCCAAACTCCTCTTTGATCATGGAAGGGGTGATCGCCGCCCCTTTCTTTATGACTCATCCGCTCTTAACTGCCTCTCTCTTACAGCAGTAGGTGATAGACCTTTCTCATTACCTGCTAACACTATCGTAGCCACTCTTATCATTCTCCCCTCCTCCATCCCCACTTCCTCTTCCCCCTCCCTCATGGCTATTGACTGCTCTATAGAAGCTTCAAAACCTCTGCTAACAGTGTCTCTTAATGGTCGTCCTTTTACAGGACTGGTGGACACTGGAGCAGATGCCTCGGTAATTTCAACCACTGAATGGCCCCAGAATGGCCCCTTGAACAATCACCTTCTGTCCAAGGTGTTGGTGGAGTTCAAAGCGCTCAGGTCAGCTCTAATTGGCTTACGGCCATTACCCCTAATGCTTCTGCTTCTGCTCTCATCAAACCTTATATCCTTCCCCTTGCTTACAATCTGTGGGGTCGGGATCTTTTAGAACAGCTTGGAGCTACCTTTCACATTCCTTGATTCTCATCATGTCTGTTTCTCTCCCTCTTACCCTTAAATCATCCATTCCTGTATGGGTAGATCAGTGGCCACTTCCCAAGAGAAGCTGCTTGCTCTGACTGCTCTTGTCTCTGAACAATTAAGTGCTGGTCATATTGAACCTTCTACCAGCCCCTACAATACTCCAGTTTTTGTTATAAAAAGAAATCTGGGAAATACCGTCTCCTTCAAGATTTAAAGGCCGTAAACTTTATCATTCAACCAATGGGTGCTTTGCAATGTGGACTTCCCAATCCAAACCTTATCCCACAGCATTTTGACCTTTTAGTTATTGACCTTAAGGATTGCTTCTTTTCCATCCCTCTTCAACCCCAAGATAGGCTTCTATTTGCTTTCACTGTCCCAGAACTGAATAACTCCAGACCCACCAAAAGGTATCAGTGGAAAGTCCTTCCTCAAGGGATGCTAAACTCTCCCACTATGTGTCAGCACTATGTTGACATGGCTCTCCAACCATATCGCAACCTATATCCCTCCTTTCTTGTATACCATTACATGGATGACATCTGGTCGCAGCTGAAGGCCCTAAAGGCACAGTTGCAAAAACCCTTCCCATCCTCACTAAACTCTTGACCACAGCAGGCCTCCACATAGCCCCTGAAAAATACAATCTCACTATCCCTTTCAATATCTTGGTCACAAACTCCTGTCTTCTGCTGCCACTCCTGCCTTACCTTCTCTGACTCTCCCTTCCTCTCCAACCCTTGTACAACTTCAACAATATCTTGGCACGCTCAATTGGGCACGGCCTTATCTTTCTGTCACTACTGCAACCCTTTCCCCTCTATTCCATGCCCTTACGGGCTTGAAACATCCTTCAGATGTGGTCCATCTTACAAGACAGCACTTGGAGGCACTAGCCCAAGTCAACAATACCTTAAAGCAAGTGTGGGTGGATCGCATCATCCCCAACTGTTTGCTATCTTTGGCTATCTTGCCCACACCTGCTCTCCTCACAGCTATTCTCTTCCAAACAGCCCCCAAAACAAAGAAGCTGTGCATCATTGAATGGCTTCACCTTCCCCATACTCCTAGGGCAACTATTACCTCCCGGGCCCTTCAGCTCGCCTTGCTCTGTACTAAGGGGCGTCACCGAGCTAAGGCCCTACTGGCCATGATCTCCAGGCAATACATGTTCCTTCAAACTGTCTCAATGGGACCCCTTTTTCAGACATCTGATGTATTACAGGACGCTCTGGAAAATTGGATTGGTCCCATCTCTTGCCATCTCCCTTCTGACCCCCGTTTGCAGCTAATAAAAACGGTACCTATTACCTTTTCCTCTCCAGTAGTTGCTTTTCCACTAACTCAAGCCATCACAATCTTCACTGATGGCTCTAAAACTCATGGTGCCTGTGTCTGGTATGATCAAGGCAACTGGCACAAGCAATTGACAAAGCCCCAATCTTCAGCACAACAAGCTGAATTGGCTGCCTTTAACTTGGCTTTGAAAACATTTCCTGAACAACCAATTAACATCATAACGGATAGTCTATATGTCTCCCAATTGGTCTTACATATTTTTGAGGCATATCTATCTCCTTCTATACAACCATCATTAATGACACTGTTGCTTCAGCTGCAAATGCTCATTCAATCTAGGACCCATTCTCTATTCGTAGCCCACATACGTAGTCATCAACATCTCCCAGGTTTCCTTTCTGAAAGGAACTAGGTAGCTGATACTGCTTGTAAAATACTTCCAATCAGTATTAAGATGCCTCAACCTTCCCTCTATCAGCAGGGGAAAGTCATAGTTATTTTCATCAAAACAAAAGGCTCTGGTTAAACAATTTGGCATTTTTCTGGAAGAAGCAAAGGCAATCATCCAACAATGTCCCACTTGCAGTTTGCAAGCAAAACGCTTCCTCAAGGGATTAATCCCAGGGGCATAGAGGCTTGTGAGACATGGCAAATGGATGTCACTCAATTCTCACCTTTTGCCCTTGAAATACCTTCATGTGTCTGTTGACACCTATTCAGGGTTTATTATGGCCACCCCTCAAAGGGGAGAGCGTCAAAGCATGTTATTAATCATTGTATTCGGACCTTCGTAGTGCTGGGATCGCTCAAAAATTCTAAAACAGATAATGGACCAGCCTATATCAGCTCTCAATTCTCTGAGTTCTGCCATCACTGGTCCATTATCCACAAGTTTGGGATTGCCTACAATAGCCAGGGCAAGCTATTGTTGAAAGGGCTCATCAAACCTTAAAATTGGCATTGCAACCATACATGGGGTCAAAAGGCCTTAAAGGCCCCCAGCCTCCCAGTATTACAAAATGTGTTAAATGTTTGTCTGTATACGCTTAACTTCCTCAATCTCACTGGCACCCCCTGTCTGCTGCGTCTCGACACTTTACTAAACCACCTGTTCCCACTTCGAGACCACTAGTCTATTATAGACAGTTACCTGATCCTGCGTGGAAAGGACCTGCCGAATTGATCACCTGGGGTCGAGGCTACGCAGCAGTCCAGCTTCCTGACAGAACTCTTTGGGTTCCTGCAAGGTGTGTCCGCCCATATCACCGCCCACAACCAGTGAAGCCATCATCCGAAAAAGATGACAGCACTCCTCTTCTTCCTGCTTGGCTGTTCGTTTCGCTGGACTGATGGGACATCCACCAGCCTTAACGCCCACAAACCACACAACATCACATGGGTCATCAAGGACGCTTATGGACAAATACTCAACTCTACAACTAATTACACCATGATTTCTTCCTATTTCCCCAAATTACATTTTGACTTTGCTGAAATGATTATGTATTATTGACAAAAAATCATTTTGTATTCAGGTACAATTGTTTCCCAAAATTGATGTATATAACTCAGAAGATTTTGTTTCTTTACTAGAACCTAGACAATATAACCTTAGGGCAAAAAGAGAAGTAGTAACTGCTTTGATGCTAGCTGTACTGCTGGGATTGGGGGCTTCTGGGACGGCCACAGGTATAGCTGGCCTTGTTATTTCTGATCAGCATCTTCGCCAGTTAAGTGCCACTATGTGCTGCTCTTAAAGAAGAGTGTTGTTTCTATGCTGATAGCTCAGGAGTTGTCCTAGATTCCATGAAAGAACTAGACACCAGATTAAAATTAAGAGAAAGGGAACGAACTTCACAACATACTTGGTATCAAGGACTATTTAACCTTTCCCCATGGTTAACAACATTGTTATCTGCTATAGCTGGTCCACTTATCCTTCTCTTGTTGGCATGTACCATTGGACCATGTGTGATAGGTAAATTCTTAGAAATCCTTAAAAGAAAATTTGGCCAAATTGATTTGGATTTATACTCAAAACAAAAACAAATTAATGCGCTAATAGAGAAAAAGGCCCTCTTGCAATTCTCCTCAGATTCCGATGACTCTGATAACGAGTTCACCAAAGATGCTGCCAAAGGGGAACCACGAATTCTCATGAACCTATGACAGGATGAGTCGGAGGACCTAGACTGGACATAACAGTGAGGATAGTGAGTAAATAGCCCTAAAAACAAGATAAAAACAGAGGAGATGTTGCGATATGACACATCAGTAGGAAGTCACGTACACAGACAACCCAATACACATACAATACATATATAGGGTGACACTATAGGAACAGCTACGTGTAAAACCTGAGTCACTTAGGATTAACCATATATGGCAATGTTTCCTGTTCCTGTACAAAATCCTGAGTCAGCTATAGCATAAGGATTAACCATATATGGCAGTGTTTCCTGTTCCTGTCTAACCTCATGTAACCTAAACCCACCCCCCTGCTTGCTGCACAATAAAAGAGAGGGGCAAAGTTTGCTCTGGGCTTCTTTCCTCTCACCAAAAGAAACCTTTGTGTCTGTCATCTTTGCCATCAGGAGGAGCCCGCCCAGGCAGTCTGTCTGGGTGCAGGTCGTCAGCTGATTCATCCCGGCACTGGGACCCGCAACTCATCTGAGTAGCACCATTCTAGCTGAATAAATGGGACTCCTGGGTATGCACCACATGAGAGAGAGACAAATGCAATCGAACCTCTGGTCAGAAGCAGACATTGTCCCACTGATTTTATAACTGCATAATCTGAAATCACCATAAACCATCCGGAATGAAAAAGCAGGGATCTTAACTTTCTTTTGGGAGTGGGGGTGGTAGCAGGGTAGGTTAATCCTCCCTTGAGTTCTCCTGTATTCATCCATCATTGTAATTATGTGCAAATCAAATTTTTATGGATACAACCTACATTGAGACAGACCACAAGCGCTTTCATTTTAAAATGCTGCTACTGACTGAGTCATATTTATATTTGTTAGCTTAATTTGTCAAGAAATCATCCTGGTTAGTGCAGAAACTCTGCAGGTGAGAATACGGAAGTTGAGCAGATTCCTTTGGGATCTAAAAATGTTTGCTTATATGCTGTGTTTCCTTGATGACAAGTGTGATGTTTTAGAAACATTATTTAGGGTCTCCATTGCACTACATTCACATTATCAGGTGGTTCTGCCAGTGCAAAATCCACATGGATTCTCACCTGGAGTGTGTGAATTTCAACTTCCTTTCAAGTATGTCTAATCATGGTAGTAAAATCAGGGCAGACTTGAAAGTATTTTAGGAATGGCTTCACCTTCCTTTTCTTGATACAATGCTGTTACTTTAAGAAAATGTATGTGATGACCCGTAGTCTTTCAAAATAACCCAAAACCCAAAACATACATTAAAGTCCGGTAAGCCCTTCAACTTAACTTCACTGTTTTATTAGGCACAGTTTAAAGTCACAAAAGTAAACAATGAGGCAAAAAGAAAACCAGAACAAACCGCATTGAGGAGAGTTCCAAAGCAAGCCAAGATAATTAATCATATATTCCAGGAAGATAACCGAGTAGAGTCCATGGGAAGAACGCCAGCAAAGATAAACAAACCTATTTCAAAGAAAAACACTACACTTTGACTCCAGCAACTCTGACTACTAGTTACAAACTTATATACATAGCTCCCAGCTGCAAGCGACAAGGAGGATCATGGTAATCTCCTCTTGAGTAGACCTCGCTTATCCCTGATCCTCTCCTCCCTGCGTGCCCTAAGATGGATAGAGGACGGGCCTGGGTCCTCCTCTGACTGCTCAGCCTGCCTCTGCCCTTCCCCAGCCTCCTCCACCACCTCTGGAGCCACACTCCCACTCCCTGTTGGCTGTTCCTCCTCTTCCTCAGAGTCAGTCTCCACCAGGGGCATCACAATGTAATAGCGGAAACATTTCGTAGCACAATGCTGTTACTTTAAGATAATGTAATAGCGGAAACATTTCGTAGCACAATGCTGTTACTTTAAGATAATGTAATAGTGGAAACATTAAAAAAAATAATTAAAAAAGTCCAAGAAATTAATCAGGCTAATAAAACTCAAACAAAATGCAACATTTGATGCACATTCAAAGAACCAGGGCTTTACATCCATCCATCATCTACCAGAACCTTTTTGACCTGCTCCTGTGGTCATCCCTGCTTCCCATCCAACCTCTTTGTCCTTGGTTCACTCAAATGACCATCTCCACCTTTCCCTTTACTGTATACCTACTCTTGCAGGTGCAACTGCTTAGTAAGGTTCAAAAAATGTACAGAGCAGTGGTTGCCAACCAGTGGGCCGGGGACCACTGGTGGTCCATGAGAAAATTTTGGTGGTCCATAGAGAAATGTCACCCCTAAAGCACCCCTCAAAGCAATTAATCCAGGCTGTGCAGGAACACAAGGCTGTGCCGCCCACATGGCCCGTGGGAACACAAGGCTTGTGTCGCTTGCATTGCGAACAATATGAGGTAGTGAGGGGAGGGGGAAACTTGCCCCACTCGCCCCACGCACCTTGCCTGGCTACCGGGCTGCTTCTTTCCACTTCTTTCTTCTTCTGCTTTTGGCTGCATGCAAGGAAAGCAGCAAAACTCTTTCTCTCCTCCAAACTCTGCCAGAAATGAGTCTTTGGGACCCCGCAAGGCATCCTGCTCTAAGAGGCTGTGCCGGCATGACAAGTCTCACAAAGTCTCATTTCTGGTGGAATTTGGGGAGAGAAAGAAAGACTTCTGCTGCTTCTGCTCCTTTCCATACATGAAGCAAACATCTCTCTCTCTCTCTCTCTCACCCCACCCCCCCCCTCTCTCTCTCCCCTGCCCCTGAGAACGGAGCTGGAGACGGTATCCTGCAATCCCAAATAAAGAATGATTGATCAGGAGGAATGCGGGGCGGGGAATTTTCGTGAAGACTTTTTTTGGGATTTTCCCAGGGTCTTTGGTCCGCAGGATTTAAAATTATGAATTTGGTGGTTCCTGAGGTCCAAAAGATTGGTGACCCCTGGTACAGAGTACCACTAGTGATGGCCTGTATTCCCCTTCCTTCCAAAGGAGTAGAGCACAGTACAAATACTGATAGTCTTCCCTGAAATTCTAGATTTCCTTAAGCATCATAAAATACAGGATTATCTTCATGTTTTCTACTTAATCATCCCCAATACCTGCAATTTGTACATGTCCTTTGTTGTTCTGTTTAATTCTATTTAAACAATAAATAAAATTAAATAAAAATAATAGATTAAGAACACAAGGCTATATCTCCCAGGGTTAAGTATTCTTTCGCATGTAATCAAAGTAGGCAACTGCCCATTCACTACCTGTAGTAAAATAAAAAGGTACTTTATGTGTCTCATAGAACATGTGCATTCTTTTTCTTCCATTTCCCTTACCAATTGTACTGTTTCTTTCATGGAACAGCAACTACAGTACATAAGCTTCTTCATTCGTATTTCTGTAGATGCTGATCTGTTGCTTTAGTTTCCATTATATCTTTTTCTTATATATACAGTATATATTTACTGGCAAGAAAAGTGACTAGAGTCTATTACTATCAACTTTCACTCAGAGAGAGGAGCCAGCCTGAGTGTGCTCACCCAGTAAATCCATTCTTAATATTTTGTTACTGACCAGGGAGGGCAATAAGAAATGATTTATAACCATGACAACAGTTGCTGTGAGAGACTGGGATCAACAAGGATCTCTTTCATGCCTGCATCAATGAGTTTGGGATAAAGAGCTATTCTATCCATCTGGAAAGTCCATGTGTGCCACTTTTACATTTTTATCAAGGTAAGTTCTACTGAACCGGCCACGCACACACTCTTAAATAGCTTTCTTGGGGACAGAGGCTTTGTGATTGCATTAGAACTGTATCACTCCATGAGGTTTCTTGATCCCCTTGCTTTCTTCATTGTAAGGATAAGAGAAATTGGGTGGTTGAAGTGGTTGCACTTGCAGAGAGAAAACAGTTACTTCTCCAGTTAGATCCAGGTTCAGGAGAAGGAGGACTTTCCCGTTTCATGTATTATTATCTGAGGTCATGAATTTAAAGTCAAAAGGTTACTCTGAGGCCTGGAAATGACTTGGATTCATTTTAAAACTGAAAAAAAAATGGCGGAGTCTTTCTTCCTGTGATTTTACAACATAGAAGAGATTCATTGCAGAAGTATGGAGGACTATTGAGGAAAATTGGGTTCGTTAGGTTGGGTGGGATTTGGGAAATCATCTCGCACAATCCCTGAATCAGCGTGGGATCTAGACTTCAGGCTACCTCTTCAGAAAGATTGGATTGTGATAGTGATGATGATGATGATGGTGGTCTGATTCTAGTTCCAGAGCTACCATGTCAGGTTAAATTATATCAGAGGTGATATTTTAGGGAAAGGAAGTCTTCCTTATTGGGATGTCACCAATTTGTGGGCAAACAGAGCAGATACTCATAATTATCCCACTTGCCACACTCCCTTCCCTGTTGCTAAGAGCAGTTCTATAGAGCAAAGTTTCTCACCCTCAGAAACTTTAAGATATGTGTGGATTTCAACTCTCTGATTTCCCCAGCCTGTTCACACATTTTAACATTGCTGGAATTGAGAAACACTGCTCTCAGCATGAGACAGATGTCCCAGCCCTCTCTAGATTAGCCAAGGATTCAACCTTGTACATGAAGCACAGTTCTAAGCTACAATTCTGCCTGTTAAAATAATGTCTTCAGCTGTAAAGGAAAGGTTAATATCTGAAGCAACTGAGAATGAAGCAGAAAGAGCTTTTTCTCTTAGAGGCGAGGCAATTCCCTGGTCTCCTGCCCCTTCACAAATGTTTGAAGACCTGGCTTTGCCAAATCACTTGGAGCCTGCAGAATATAGCATGCAGCCATGGGGCTTGTTAGACCTCTGCAGTCCTTCCCTCTCCTTTTTCATTTGATTATGTTATCCTTGCTTTTATTATCTATTATATAGATATTCTATAAAGGAGACGACTGATTTCTAAATATGATAAATAAACAAACAAATAAAAAATTAAAAAATTCTTTGTTAGGATGGAGTATGGACCCCATTTTGATCTTGAACACAATCAAGTCTCCATGTAAACCAAAATACAGATTTTTACACATGGACTGTACAGCAAACAATGTTCAGCAAAATTTCCCATACATTACAGTTTAAAGTCACCAGTAAGGACTGTTTTCCTTGAGTGGAAATTAGCACTATATGAATTAACCATTTTGAAAGAGCTTTATAACACTCTTCCTTTTCCCCTTTCCAATTAATCCTTGAATAGACTGTGCCTGACAGATTTTTATAACTCTGAAGGTGTCATGATTTGTGGGCCCTCTCTATCTAATTTTTGGTTAGACATGGTTGATTGTATCATGATGCAAGGTAGATTACTGATTGCCACTGCTGTTCGAATCAGTATCTACCCAACTCTGCCTTTGGGGTGTTTATCTGATTATAGAATTGCTGTATTTTGTCAGCCTTGTTTATGAAACCTAGTGAAATTAAATGTTATTGATTGCAAAGCCAGAAGTAACTGCAAGATCAGCAAGAAGGAATTTAGTGAGAGATTTGTGAAGAGGGAGACTGCAGTAACTAAAATATAAACTTCTAATTTAATTAAAATCAGACATGGTAGACTTAAATTTCTGTGAGTAAATCGAGGATTGGGATGATACGGTAGGCTGGAAGTGATCAGTTGCATTTATTCTCATTGTGAAGTATGTGATCAGCTTTCCTTAGCAATTTCTTTCTGTACTGGGAGTTGGCCTGTATTCTGAGGTAAACTTCAATCTCCTGATGTTTGGAGATGATAACTCCCTTAATTCCCAGCCAGATCCTGTTGTATCAATGTCTTTGATAGTTTGAAACTGAAAACTTTAAATCTTGTATTGTGTCTGTCACTAAACCTGCTGCAGTTTATGGATATCACCAGTCTATTACCTATTCTGAACTAAACCATGGTGCCTGCTTTGAAATGATGCTTTAAGCATTGTAGCTCTTGGAAGCCCACCAGCCAGGCAGAGTGTGCTTGCATGAAGAGTAAGTACCAAGGATCACTAACATAAAGGCAGTTAGTGCCAAATTCTGTGAGTTGGCCCTACACATGTGAATAGGAGACTTATGAACAGCTACTTGGCAGATTTGTTCATAAGGAGATCTACAGTAGTCAGGAACCAGTTTTCCATGAGGTATTTCAGCCAAAATATTTGAATCTTAGTCCCATTCTTCATTTCATAATTTGAATTGACACAATTCAACTCTGCCTCACAAATGTCCTGAAAAGTAAAGTAAATTTGCAGTCTGCTTCCCAGTGTATTTGATGTTTGGCTAAAGAGCTGAGTTCCAGTTTCTAAAAACCAATCACTGGCCATCAGCACACCAATTAACCAATAGGAAGGCACCACATCAATAGAAAGCATAGAATAGTCCAAAGCAGGGGTTGCCAACCTTTTGGACCTCAGGGACTACCAAACTCATAATTTTAGATCCCAGGGACTACTAACCGGTTCTGTGGGTGTGGCCTAATTTGTGGGTGTGGCTTGGTGGTCATGTGACTGGCTGGGCATGGCTTTTATGTAAATATTATAAATATTTATATAAATATTGATTTTTTTTAAAAAAGCAACTTTTTCTCAAATTCAGACAAAGCAGGCAGTCAGATTGAGTTGCTCACAGAATCACAGATTCATTCAGAAATTTATCTATCTGCCATTGGCTAGCTCAGTCTGTCACATAAAATTTGCTTGCAAGCAAACTCATAAAATTTGCTAGAAAGCAAACTCACAAAATTAACTCACAACACACCATGTATGTAAATATTGAATTTTTTATAAAAAAGAGCAACTTTTACCTAAAATCAGGCAAAGCAGGCAGATTGAGTTGCTCACAGAATCATTCAATGATCTATCTATCTGCCATCGGCTAGCTCAGTCTCTCAAATTTGCTTGCTGTGAGTCTGCACTGAATTTTCTTGCAAGCAAACCTTCAGTCCTCAGGTATCTAAAGACTAGTTAGAAAGCAAGAAACCCAACCATTTCCTGCTTCTTAGCTAATCTAAATCTCCCGGCACAGCAGAACAGATGATGGTCAGAAAAAGGAAAAATAGCAATTTAGCAGGCAAGTTTACCCAGGTAAGGAGTGAGTGGGCAGGGAGGGTTCCTGCGGGCCATGTGGGCAGTGCCACCTTGTGTTTCTGCACAGCCTGGATTAATTGCTTTGGAGGGGTGCTCTGGAGGTGAGATTTCTCTGTGGCCCATCAAAATTTTCTCACGGCCCACCAGTGGGCCGCGGCCCACCGGTTGGTGACCACTGGTCCAAAGCACATATTCCCTGAGGATGGGCTCCAGCATGAATCTGAAAGCTTGGAAGACTAAACTTCTGGTCCTGATGACTAACCCTGATTGGATCTTGCAACATTATCCTAGGGCACATATATTTGCCTTCATTCTAAAAACCTTGTCCAGCATTCTAACCAACTGTAGTGAAAGTGGCCCAAAATCTCAAATTTCTTTTCAGAAATCCATTAGATCTTCATACCCTGGCTCCATTTTCTGTAAGGGCATGGTAATTTCTGCTACCATCGCTATTGTGAAAGATATGTCCATGGAGGGATGCTGGTGTGATGGACTACAATGAGCTGGTAGTTTCCCAGGAAGGAGGGAGCACATCCCAGAAAGGTTGTGAGGAGAAAAAAAGAGGCAACTCAGCCCAGAGCTAGACAGAAGACAGATGAAGAGAATAAGGATAGCCACTCCTTAGAGTTTTCCTGGTTATATCCATTAGGTTGAGAGTACTAAGGATTTAATCAGGCAAGATTCTGTCTATTATGTGTCAGCAAATAAAGAACTGAACTCTGGCTGAATTGTTCTACATCATTCTTAGCTTTGCTTGGCACCTATTTTCCAGGTGACACCCCTTCTGGTTTTCTCCTGTAACCCTGACTATGATAAAAGTTGGACTGTCATAACCAGTGCAGCCTTTCCGGCAATGAGTAAGTTAACAAATGCCAAAAGTAAAATAATTTCAATATGCCACTTCATGGCTATATTAAATAGAGCACATGGCTAATGGACTCAGTCATCACTTGGGAGTCAAACCAACCACCAACTCAAGAAATAATACCAAACTATTTAAAAATAGAAAATGTAAAGTCTGCTTTAACTCTTAAGTATTAAAATGCAAATAGTATTGTATACATACCATATCATACATATCATTATCATATCAGCTTTTTACAGCTGGAAACATAAAATGATTGTAGTGCAAAGCTCCAGGCAGATTACAATATGATGTTGTTTCTGCTGCAAATAGATGGTGAAAATTTCCCATATTACTGCTAGATTTAGCAGAAAATTCTAAATGATATTCTAAAGAATATTCTAAATATTCTAAATACATTCATGAACATGTAGCAGAAATACTTAACAGTTCCTGAACTTAATTAATGATTTAACTTGTTTATTAGGAAAATATATATGGCCACCTAATGAAGATATGACTTTTTGTGGCTACCAGTGAACAGAATAAAAATAATAATATCCAAAAAACAAAATAATAAAAACAACACATTATGCAGAGAGTGCTCCCAGAAAATACTATAAAAATTAAACACTAGAGGGAACTAGAAGGAACTAAAGAAGAGAAATAAGGAGAAAACAAAAGCTCAATTCATAAATATAAAATAAAGCAGGATATTGGATATAATAAAGGATGTTTTTGAACAATAGACTCACAGTTAATTTTAAGAGTGCCTTCCTCTACAGATAATGTTTAGAAGCTATTATGGAAGAGGAACAAGTTTTACCTGAAAAGATTGAGACTGATCTGAAAGTGGATTTAAAAATTATGGTCTACATGAAAAAGATACTATACTGCCCCCCCACTTATGTTTTATTAATTAAAAGGAATAATAAATCAAGAAAATGATTTGGATAATTTTCCTATATTGCAAAAGAGGCTTTTTAAAGCTCTGAGAAATTTGCAAAAAGGAATAAAGAAACATGAAAATGAAACAAGTTTTGGGATATTATTTGAAGGGACTAAAATCAAGACTGTTGGAAGTAGGTGGGAATATAACGGTGATTTATTTAATCAAGGTTTAATAGATATGTTGTTATCACTGGAAATCCTTAATGGACCTTTGCTGACACAAGTACTGAAATGATGAGGCTTTAGGGATTTGTTTATACATAAGAGATGGGATATGGGAAGAAGAGATCATTTTTGTAATTTAAGAAAAGGTGATACATTACTAAAGTTGTTTATATTAGTGATGAAGGGGAAATCATTTCTTGACATACTTCATTTCTTTACTGTATTCTTTTTTTTCTTTTTTAAAAAATTAAATAGTTTTAATTATAATATCGGTAATAAAAAGATAATCAAATTTTAAAAAAGTAGATAGAAAGAAAGAATAAAAGGTTCAAGAAAGCAAAAATGAACAACAACAAAAATTCCTTGCCTCAGATTCCTTCAAAACTTTAAGAAGACTGTTCTGTAAGTATAGCCTGAAAATAATATTCCAATTACTCCGTTGAATCGTCATTTTGATTTCTGTCTTTATTTTTAGAGCCAATTCTATTTTTTTTTTATATCCAGTGATAAATGCTGTTGTTCACGTTGTTCTCTATAATCATTTCAGACAGGTTTTGTTCCATAGCTCTTTCTATAACAGCTTCTTCTAGTTTAGCAATTTCTTCTGGGAATATAAACACACAATATAGTTGATGAAGTCAGTTCAAAATCCCATTGCCATTCTTCAACAATACCTCTGAACACTGTTATAAGTTGCTAATTCTATTAGGTCTCCAAATATTGAAAATAGCTTTTCTTTCCCATGAAGATGTATTTATTCTTTAAAGTTGTAATATTCAAAATCAAATATTCCAACCTTTTCTGAGCCCTTAATCTTCTCTTGCTTTTTGCTATTTATTTTGAATTCATAAAGCTTTTAAAGATACAGTTTTATTTTCTTCTATTAAGGATCGAAGGCACTCACTTGGTGTTTTTAGCCTGGTGGTTTTTGAAGGTGTCACACCTTTACAGAAGTTAGTTAATAGGCAATCTCAGAAGGTAGCTAACAAGGAGGTACAAACTTGATGTCTTTTAATGGCTCTGACTGCAACAGGAGCAAGGATGGCAGATTCCTTTGTATCTTGATTTTTCCATTCTCTGAAGACTGCTGCTTTGCAGTCTTGTCAGGAGGAGCAACCGTATGGAGTGCAACATGGGCAATCTGAAATCTTCTATTTCTTCAGAGATGGTTGAAAGAGAACAATCTGTCAGCTCCTTGTTCTTAGCTAAAGTTTTTAGCCCTATGAAACATGGAGTCACTTTCAGTCAGCCATTTCTTCCTCAGAAATCAAAGTGTTTTTTTTTAATTTCTTCATTTGATTTCTTCATTATATACAGTATATAGCCACTAATTTTAGGTGACTTTAAGCCAGGGGTGTCAAACTTGTATTGTCACGGCAGCATCATTGTGATTTATTGGGACTTTTTTCTCCTTTGCTAAACTGGGCTGGGCGGGGCCAGTATGTGATGCATCCAGCCCAAAGGCTATGAGGTTAACACCCCCTGCTTTAGGCAGTCTTGATTGTCTATTCCTAGTGTGTGTGCATTATGTTAATTAGTCCATTGGCTTTACATTTTATGCTTACTTGCTTGCTTTTTTTTTTGTATTACCAAAACAGACAGGCTAAGCATTGGATTGGAGGTGCTTTAGCACCCATGTTTAGAAGGCATAAGTCAGTGTTTTTCAAACTTAGCAACTTTAAGATCTGTCGACTTAATGCTGTTTGGGAAATTCTGGAAGTTGAAGTCCACACATCTTAAAATTGCCAAGTTTGAAAAACACTGACACAAATGGATGCCACCTTCAACTTGCCTCAGACTCATCATGGAGGCAACTAAGAGAGAAACTAAAGAGATTGGGAAAGTAATAAAAGGCAGAATAAACTTAAACAATCATGAGATAAAAGGAAATTACCTAGGGAATTTATCATAGGCACTTTATTGTATAAAAGGCAACTCAGAAACCTAGGAACAATCATTCCAAATCATTCAGAGATATTCCACCTTCATGAACTCATTTTCAGTGGGGGGATAGAAACCTTTTTGCAATTTCCAAGATTTGATATTTACCCCAAGACCTGCATTAAAGTACCATAATGGAGTCTATGTAGTTCTTGCTCTCTTGACCTTGCTCAGTTGTGTGGGCTTATCAGCAGCCCGTACTTGGGTTTCTACTTCTACTTCTAAAAAGTTATTTTCCAGTTTCTCCCAGAACAAGGTGCAACGGACATTTAACAGGCCTCCTACTGAAGAAAGGTTAGAGACAATGACCGGACATGCTCCATATTGGTCACATGGTGATGGCATAGACCACATTTTTTTCCAGCTTGGCAACTTTAAGAAGTATAGTCATCAATTCCTAGAATTCCTCAGCCAGCCTGAATCCTCAGATCCTACAGAAGTGATGACCCTATGGGATCAGAGAATATGCAGCAAAGTAGTTACTATACTTCTTTTCTGCCTGGAGGAAGATGCTAGTTCTCTGATCCAGAAGAGCATTCCCTTCATGAAATTGGAGAACCACCGCAGAACACTTTCAGTTTTCTTCTCCTACCAGTAGCTGGCATCCATAGAGACATTCTCCATCCCACCATGTCCCCCCTCCTTCTTCAAATGAAAACAGAATTTTTATCCTGCTTTGTTGCTAAAGTAGAATAGAGATCGAAAGAATGGGCAAGCCAATTTTTCCTTTCAGTTCCTGAAAATACTTAAACACAGCAGAGTCTGTAGCAAAGATTATAAAGCAGCAATCAGATCAGAAAGTTAATGCTCCATAGGAATTGAACTTATCAAGATGCCTCCCTTGATGTCTTGGGAACACCATCTGAGAAAGGGGGAGGGCATTATCACCCCAAAACATCTGGAAGATACCAGTTTGGGAAAAAACTAAAATGGACCTTATCTGTTTCCATTATAATAAACTGACTGGCACTCCAATGAACTTTTCAGATTCTCAGAGGCCTAAGCATGATAGTGCAATAGTAATGAGAAAGTTTCTTTATGCATACATGCAGATATCAATATATTTTATCTTGCATTTGGAGGAAATCTCTCTGTTTAAGAGGGAGAAATATTAGACAAGAGAATAAGACTCAATGTCAAATTTTCTGTGGTGGAATCAATACAAAGAACGACCAGCCCTTATGAAATTCATGTAATTTTTCCCCGTTGAAAGTCTCAATAGTAGGGATTTAGCAACTGAAGCACCATGAGTCAGATTTGTATTTGTAAGGATGCCATTAATTTCCAGAATTGCCGCTGAAATGGCAAAAAGGATTAGTTTTAACCAACAGCTACTAGGAAGGGACAACAGTGTGAGATTTTGGCTCACTCCCCTTTCCACCCTCCTATCCTTCATCTCATTATAAAGTATTCCTGCAGAAAAGAGCTGTTTGTAAACCACATAGATTTTTCTTCTTGTCCCACTGTGACTGTCCTGCAAGAGGCAAAACGCTTGCTATTATTCTCTGTCTTTTCAGCAGTTTATTCCCAAATTCCATATAAATCTATCAGCAAATAGATAATTGCAATAGTGGCAAATATCTATAGCTTGGGTGTAGAATAAGGGTGAAGGAGTTTGTAGGTTGGATTCCAAACATTTTGTTACCAGGCTAGGTAATGAATAATTGCAGAGGCCTGAGCTGCATATATTTAAAAATATTTTTGGTCCAATCATCTACAGTACTTTTAAATCTTTCTTAACTTCCATGATAGTTTAAGTTTGGAGTTTGGCAGAAGCTTTTTTTTTTTTTTTACTCTATTGGTATGTACTGTGGTTGATGGCCTGAGTTAATCTGAAAGACTAAAGGCAAATTGTTGTGATGGATTCGACCTTGAAGGCAACAATTGCATACAAAATAGAACATAGCCTTTCCAGTTTACAGGGTGCAGATAATTCCACATTCCTAGGTTTTAGAAGTACAAAATGAAATTGGAAACTTAATGTCCGCTGGTGAGCCAAAGGTTATTTTTTACGGAATATATAATTGAATATAAATAAACCTTCCAAATTGGTTTTGTATTGCACTGGTGTTGAGTTCCATCTTGCTGCAGCAGTTAATATAGCCACTCACTCTGCTGGCCAGGGATAAAAGGACCTGTATCCTTATGCTATTGGGTGGAAGCACATTTTGAAAAGCTATTTTAAATACAGCCAAAACTTTCATTAGGGTTCTTACTATCTTAAGTCTAACCATATTCAATCCGATTTACAATTGGCCATATTCCATTTCTCAATAGATTAAATGGAACAACACCGCAATGACTGGATTCATCTTATGGGATACTGTTTATATCTGACTAGAGATATAAGGTGAACAAGATTTTTCTCCAATCCATAGACATTCATATTAATCACATGATAACCCCTATTAGGGGAGTGGCATGAATTTATGTGCCAAAAGCATTTCTAAGATGTGTGTCTATTATGATGCTCTAAATATATTTTATATGTATTATAAAGGCTCAGTTCATGATCCTTCTAGAATGATAGAAAAACTAGGAACTTATTACCCAGTCTACTCTAATCCAGACATCAGTATTAAAACCCTCCTTGTTAAATACACTGTATTTCTAAGTCAGCCCAAATTAGATTCTTCCATTGGCTGCTGAATCTTCAAAAATATACTATCACCACTCCTTAATCAGTATCAATGGAATTTGTTCTGTCTGATTTTCACAACTGGAGGAGTCCCCATTTCTGAAGTTAGCCAAAAAAGCAGACGAAGCTAACTTTCTTCTTGGTTTTTCAGGTTGTGGTACAGGACAGAAATGGTGCTTTTGGTTAGGTGCTGTTAATTTTTTGTGCAGACAGACTTGTAGTGCTGGGAGCAATGTGGAGAAAGCCAGCCAAAGGCCAGCTATATATTTAAAATGGTAGTTCAAGGTCCGTATTTCCTGTTCTTTTCCAAATTTACAAAGTTTGACAATGCAAAATTACTATTTGGAATGGAGTGTTGTTGATCAGCAATTAAATCAGGGAAGATATGAAGAATTAAAGCTAGCTTGAAGAAGGGTTAAAATCCCCCCCCCCATTTTCCAATCCTAACTAAGAAAGACTTCATAAGACTTAATGTCTAGTCTGTAGGGGTCAAATTTACATGAATAGATCCTTAATGATTAGGAAATCTCAATTTTCACATCCCCTAATTTTAAGCATTGCTTTGTAAACAGAAAGTGCCTCATGTTCCATATAATAAATATTGGATATAAAAGATTGGCTCAGGCCATGTCCTAGCAACATCTCAAAAGAACAACAGGGAACCATTTCTTAATGTTTATTAATGTTCCAAGCTTAACTCTGTTTAGAACCGATTACAAGTCTATTTTCTCCCTCGCCCCTTCTGTCTTAGCCAGAGTGAACACATTCTTTCCAAGAGAAATTGGACACTGTGCAATTGGCTGCAAAGCTAAGCTAGCCATGCATTTAAGACAATACGTACAATTAACTGGATTAATGACAGAGGAAGCCTAATGAGGCTCTCTCCAGATCATATGATTTCTATATCCATAATCAAGTGGCAAGCCGATTAAAACATAGCTGGTGGGAAAGGTACCCTTGATTGTCGTACACAGCCCCTGTCTTTCCAGTTATCTCCCATCAGTGAACTTGCTGTATTTACTTAGTTTAGAGTTTGGGCAATGATCTGTATAGAATAAAGACACGGCAAGCTCCTTCTGCCAGTAGATGAATCCAGTGTAAAATGTAAATCCAATGCAGCGTAACTGGTCCTTCTTTTTTCCACTGCTGTCCCTGCCAACATTTTCCATTGTTTGGGTCACGGGTGACCCTCTGTATAGGGGCATGGGGATGGGGAAGAGTCAGAAAAATCAAGATGGGGAAGCAAAAGGGAAGGGGCAAAGGTAAAAATTCCTCTCACTCTTATGGTTGTAAGGAATCAATCACATCACAGCTTTTGCCCTTCTTTGCAAGGCTTTTCTACTCTGAGCTGCTGCTTGTTTCCTGAGTGGAATATGTAATGTTCCCATTATTTCTTCTCTCCTCCTCCCATTCTTTTTGTTCACATACTTGGTTGCTTTGTTAGCTCGTCACCACAGTATAAAGCTTTCTTGTTTTTCTTTCCTGTGTGTTCTTCCAGGAAAAGGCATTAGAAAAGCTGCAGCTTTAAATGAACATCTTCAGAGTTGCAAAAAGCCCTTTCCCAAAGGTTAATTCAAACGTCTGGCAACACATGGTTACTGGCTTTGGCTCTGATTAGATTGCTGCCACACAGATTACCCTTGATGAAAAATTGCCCTTGCTCGAATTAAAGATCACTAGGCCAGGGATATTCATGAGAAGCAGGGGATCAAGATGATGGCTTGAAACACGTAATCATGGATACCCTCTTGACTTTCCTCAGCCCTGATCTGAAGTAGAAGAACAAGCTTTGTGGAAAAACCAGGAATGTTTTGTACAATGTTACCTGTGGACCCTGCGTGATATTTCAGCTAATATGTTATTTTCATGAACATTGATATTAGCGCCTTAACAAAGAATGTCCTTCAGTCGTATCTCAAGCGGACATGTTCTTATATAAAGAATAGGCACCTGTTCTGACAACCTCTTGGCTATAGGAGAAAGTCTAGCAAAACCCATGGCCATTTTCTGCCAAATATAGGATTATTTATGTAAAAAA
This sequence comes from Pseudonaja textilis, assembly GCF_049901715.1. Taxonomy (NCBI): domain Eukaryota; kingdom Metazoa; phylum Chordata; class Lepidosauria; order Squamata; family Elapidae; genus Pseudonaja; species Pseudonaja textilis. The sequence continues at coordinate 55,020,878 of NC_141990.1, read as the reverse complement.
TATGGGTATCAACTCCAGTTTTAACAGCAGTTACAGTACATTTCAAATTAGTGCAACAATTGAACCAATCAATAAAAATATACATTCAAACATGATCTCATTGAATAAAGAACAGATGCAAATCTGGTTAGCATTTAGTACACCATGGTTATGTTATTAAAATTTAATTGGAGAAGAATATTTGTGATAATACATTAAAAGCTGAATCATACAGAATTCCGGCTTCTGTGAATTGGGAATGAACAGATAATGCAAACATATGCATGGATGGAAATTTTATTTTCCCTGAACAATTTAGATGTGTATTTTAGCTATCTAAAGCATAGCATAAACAAACAAAACTGAGATTAAATGGGAATAAGATTCTGAAGGAGAAGAGGAATGAACTTACCTTCCCACAATTTTTAATAAACATGGATTGTTTCTTTCTTGTGATGTAAATTAACCTTCAATTTTCATCTTTTGATCCCTCTGGATCTGCAGATTGTATTTGGAGAATAGCAACACCTTTTTCATTCTTCTGCTGGTGATTCATGGATGCTTCCATTTAATTTTATTTAGCAACAATAAAATTAGTGGGGTGATATCTCACTAACAACTTCTGAATATTTATTTTCAACTTCCCAGCCTGGTTTATGCCCTTAATATTTCCTGGTTCTTTCCTATTTAAGTGCTAATCAGGTCCAATCTTACTCTGCTTTTAGCTAAGATCAGCTAGATTCTGTCTACTCTACTACAGGTAGTCCTTCATTTAGTGACCATTCAAAATTACAATGGCACTGAAAAAAGTGATTGATGACTATTTTTCACATTTATGACCGTTGCAGAATCTTTGATCAAAATTCGGATGCTTGGCAACTGATTCATATTTAGGATGGTTGCAGTGTCCAGGGCTCATGTAATCAGCTTCTGCAAACTACAAAAGTCAATGGGGAAGCCAGATTCACATAACAACTGTGTTACTAACTTAACAACTGCAGTGATTCACTTAACATATATTTCACTTAGCAACAGAAATTTTGGACTCAATTGTAGTTGTAAGTCAAGGACAACCCGCATAGTCCTTCTTTTGTTCTCTTCCATCATTGATCAAATGTCTGCAGAAACTCTAATTCAGCCAGCTGTTCATATTTTCTATTATAGCAGGGAAATATTGGTCGTGAGGGTAGAATATATGGGGAAATCAAAGAAGATTAAGACTTTTTCCTTATTAGTCCTGTAGTAAATATTAGAAATCATATTTCTAATCTGTTATTCCAGAAAGGTTGTTTCTGTCGAAAGTTTATCTCCTGCTTTGCTACATAATAAGATGGCACAACCATTTCCCAGTCTCCCCTGCAGGATTCCATTTGGCTTTCAACGGTATGTCATTGTTTTTTGGTGCTCCAGATGTATTAAACGGGTGTGCGGTATGAGAAATTGAATGAATATTCTTCCCTCCTGGTATTGTTTATTTCTTTTAATTAGGAGCGAAATTCTCTGCATGTCTGTTTCCAAGTCAGCCTTAACTGATTCAAGAACACTCGATGCATACCCACAGACGTAAGATTGCAGCCTTACTTCTACTAAAAGAAGCTAAGTGGCTATATAATGCGTATCTAAAATAACAGTAAACACTGGGAGGTTGGAGGAACCTCCCAATAACCAGAGGTAGCAGTCTATCAGAGCAAACAAAACAATTCCTATAACCAGCAGCAAGGTAATTAAAAAGTAATCAGTGCCACTGATCACTGAAGGCATTCTTTTGACAGCAGGATTTTTGCTCTTCGGTCCCTCCAAGTCACTCTGAAGCACGAAGAGGAAAATGAAGAGCAGGCGAGGAAAATGGAGTTAATCTATGCTCTCCCTCTAGCTGAGCCACCAGAGTGTAAAAATTTATTAAATCACTACCTTGTTCCAAACGACGACAGACTGTATAGCAACAAACATCCTCTCACCCTAAACTCCACATGCAAAATAAATATAAACCACTCTCTGCCCAGTCTGGGTTTCTGTACATTTATCTGGGCATGGTGGGGAGGTATGTGTGTGTGTGAGAAGGGAACATTTCATATAAAGCTGTCAAAGCGCCATCCCTCTGTTACATTTAAAGCCTTTTGCTACCTGTGGTGGTAAAAGATATGCCAACATTTTTGGCAAGCTGATGCTTTTGCCAGTAGCTATAATCATTCAAGTTGCTTTGGCAGCTACAGTGGAAGAAGAGATGATACTTGTCTTGGGAAATTCAGAAGTACAGAGCATAACACTGAGGAGAAGAGCCATGTTTATTGTGCTGATAATTGCACTGCATTGAATATCAGGTGCCTGTTTTACAAACAAAGAGGGAGCCTGCACAATGGCTCCCTTTTTACAACCCTTTAATCCCTTAATAAGGGCTGGAAAGAAAAGCAAATTTTTCTTTAATAAAAGTTGAGGGCTACAAGGTGGGAAATCCTAGGCATCCAAATCCGATTTTCTGGAAACTTTTGAAGGGAGCTAAGCAGAGACTTGTCCCTGTACCTACTAAGGAAGCCCATTGTTATAGGGATGGGACTTGACTTGAGGTAACCACATTGATTGGGGTTTTTAGTTTACAATGCTATGTTGCAATTCCCTTATTAGGCTGCCCTTGGCTGCCCTTTGAGCCAGTGAGGAGGCTTCTGTTCTTCTGTTTAGATGGGGTTGCAGAGCAGGGCAGGGACGGTCAATTTGGGTCTGACTGGATTAGACAAAGAGGGGAGTTGAGTTCTACCCCGATCATGTCCAAAACACAGGGAGGAAAAAGAGTGCAGCCTCCATTTTGTTGGTTAGATTTCTTTTTCTTCATTACATATGCAGAATGTATACAGTAGACATGTATCTTTAGAAACAGGTACAAGCAATTCTTGTTATTTGCAGATTCCATATTTGCGAATTCTCTTGTTCATTAAAATGGATTTGTTCCTGAAAGATCAATACCCATGGTGCTTTTTTGGTTATTTGTAGGCACAGAGAAAAGGAAAACATTTGAGTTGCCAGATGCATACATTGGCAGGTGGTTTTAAACTCACTAATTCAATATATGTGGCGATGTAATAACTACAACAAATAATGAGAACTGACTATGTCAGGAACAGGTTATTGATGGTTGCCTTATAACAATAGCAGCAACAAAAAAATATTTTCAACACAAAAGCAGTTGCTTAAAAATGCAGGTGCTTAGCAGCAACTGGTTCTGCTGGAAGACAGGAGGGAATTGGGCACAATCCATTTTAACTTTTCTCTGTTTCTCTTGCTTTAACTACAGTCCTGGGCACTGGGGGAATGTTGCAAGAATCTTCGTAGAGCCAGAATAGCTCAGATCAATGCAAGTTGTATTTTAAAGTGAAGTCAGCAGTGTTGCTATGCAAATATGTAAAACCATCAAGTTGCCTGGCCCTTTTTAAGGACCCATAGCAGAATACTATCAGTTGGAACTGGGAGTGGAGAGGCAGGATGAGAGAAGAATTCTCGCTATGACTTATTTGAATACAGAGCTACTATATGACATTACTTTCTCTTTGGTTGTTAGTTCTGATATATTTCTCCGAGTAGAATTAATCAGTCTAACAGCCAAACACTAATGACTGACTAGGAACTAATTTTGGAGAGGCCCAAATACCCAGATGTGTATTTGTGAAGGATAGTTACATTTTTTTCTCACATAATATATTTGTAAGGTATAAGCTTTAAAAATAAACAGCCAAATAAGGCTGGCTGGGATGATTTTTTTTAGGGGCAAATTCTAGAACAATGATGACATGATTGAAAAAGTTTTGTATCTCATGCCACAAAATGGAGAATCTTTAGTTTATGAGCCTATGTAGGGGAAAAAAAAACTTGCCATGATTAAAAACTTCAGAGGTTTTAGCTCAGCAGATTTTCAGGCCTTTTGTGCTGCCATGCAGTGGTGACTTTGATTTCTGTGGGTTGGTGAACGGGGGATGGATCACAAAAATGGTTTCCAAGATGTTAAACAACAGCTACATGATGGAAAAGAAAAAGGGCACACATATTGTTGGTTTATCAAAGTGAACCAGGAAAATAAGATGACACCAACAACAGTGCACAAAGACCTAGACTAGTTATGGGTTATCTGAAAAGAAATGGGTTTGGTCTTCCAAATCCATTCCATTCCCATTCAGAAATTACACTAGTCACAACCATAATTGTGTGGGACTCCAGTTACCAGAGTTTTTCCACAAAAAATACTATACAATACAATGTGCATTTTCAGTCATGGTACAATTTCAGAGGGAGATGAAATAATTAGGTACATTTAGTCCCCAGAAGAAATGACTGAGGGTCATATGATAGTAATCTTCAAATAGCAGAAGGATGTTGTCTCATAGAAGAAAGACTTATTATCCGAGAGGGCAGGACCAGAACCTATGGATTAAAATTACAAGTAAGTATGCTCAGGTTAGATGCAAGGAGAAGCTTTCTCACTGCATGAGCTCTCGGCCAGTGAAACAGACTGCCACATAAGGTAGGGAGGTCAGTTTTGCTAGAAGACTTCCAACAGAGCTTGGATAAATATCTACCAGAGATATACTGAACTAAGCAGGGGGCCAGCTTAGATAACTTCTACTACCTCTCCCAACTCCCTGATTCTAAATTTTTATGCAAAAGTGGTAAGCACTGGTTCAATGAGGCATAATCATCAATCTGTCATATTATCTACTTCACAGGATTATTTGTGAGATATGTGGCAAGAGAATTGCAAAACAATTTGTTCCCTCAGTAATATTTTAATCCAGTCAGTAATTGTTAACTAAAAGAAAGCATGAATGAGGAAAGGTGGCAATTTTGTCCCCTCAGTAAGCAAAAGGTCTCTCTCTCTCTCTCTCTCTCACACACACACACACACACACACACCCCTAGAGAATTGAATGCATCTTTGCAATGTACATTTGATCATGTTATTGGCTCCTGGAAGCAAAGGCTGAGCGCACACAATCCCCTTTCCTATTATTGTTGAGAGTTTTTCAGAATTATGGTGCTGCCAGGTCACTCCAGTGCTTATCATGCAAATCCCCAGGAGAGACAGGCCAGCAAAATCTCTTCCTCACGCCACCGGCATCTCAAGACTCCTTAGAAAACATGGTTGCTATGCAGCCTTGTTTGTTCACGGTAGGTGACACTGTTTGCTGCCCTGCATGTGTAACCTGCAAGTGCAAGCTTATTAGCCTAGTGCCAAAGAGGGTTGGCCTTGAAGAGATACCCACAACTTTTGAAAGCTACTGAGGAAGGACAAAATTATTAAGGGGAAAGGAAAGCACTTGTACCCACCTTCTGAGGCTCTGCCACACACAGCATATTTGTTCAGGATCCTGACATAAAAAACTAGAGCAGGTGAGTGACAAGAATTGACTTCACTGCTATTTAAGGGATCAGCCCTTTCCTCTAAGGCTGTTTACTCTGCCACAAGCACACAGCCTGTAGAACTTGTCATGCAGCCCCTAAGCTATTTGGCATTTATTTTTAAATTAAGGAAAAAATGCTGTTCCAGATCCAGTACTAGGCTACCCAGGTGGAGAGGCTATTCAAACCCTCCAAAGAGAGGAGAAGCTATTTCTGGAAAAACCGGAAAAAAAAGGCCACCCACAAGATCCTTATAAGGAGTACTGTAAGAATGTAATGCAGGACTGAAGCTGAGGAGGACATGACAAGTTCTTACTTCTGGTGGCTGAAAATTTGCAATGGCTCCTGTAAAAAAGAATGACAATATAGTAGATCATAGGGCAGAAAATAATCTCAGAATAATTTACCAGCCATCCAATAGTTTTATTTATTTTTTTGTAAATCGCATAAATGGTGAGGTGGAATTCTGGAGGGAAAAATCATCAGGTGGAAACATACATATATGGGCTTGTCTACTGTGGCTAAGGGTTATGGAAGCTGAAGTCCATAACCATCCTAAAACAGACTTACAACATCCAGGATTAGGGGCTTGCTCCAGTGGAACCTTCATTTAATATTCATAAGTTGTATTAGGCAGTGTTTGTTTGTTCTTGTCTTTATGTAATGAACAAATTTACCAACAGTGGATTAATATTGTGCACGATTTACTTTGGTATATTCAATAAATCAAATCTATTTAAATATGTCCAATTGCTTTCATCAAATATATGAAAAGTAGAAACCCCGGAACTCTCTAGAAAGCTAGTTCCTGAAGATACCTTGTGTTATGGATGATTTGTAGCATTTTTTCTGGTAAAGGGAAGAACATAGGAGTCTCCAGCCCATGGTACCAAAATTCCTAATAAAAAAGTAGATAATCTCAAATTCCTTTCTATTAGAATTCAAGCAATCTAAAATTTAAACAAACAAGGGTAATTTAAGTTATATTGCTTTGAACTATGAAGCTCTACCAAAAACCTCATAAGCTTCCTATTTTTGTTAGAGATTTGAATAATGTTTTGATGGCTGTGTTACTAAAATAATAATTTTGCAATTTCTGATAGTCCAACAACATGGATTAATGTTTTTCGTTTTTTACTGAGGAGTTTGAAAAACTTGGCTGAAATGCCATTCATCTGTTGTTTGTTGCACCTTGGCAATGTAAACGCACTTTGTTTTCTGCTTTCTTCAAATGATTCAAGTCTTTCTTATTGTGTCTAAACCTGGGAATGATTTCTCTGAATGTCTTTCTAATCCTACTATTCTTATATCCTTCGAGCTTTTTCTCAAAGTCTCTCGCTTTCCATACTTTACTGCACTATTTCGCAACTTTAAGACGTGAGGACTTCAAACGTCCAAAATTTCTCAGTCATATGGCTTTGCTGGGGATTCTTTGAATTGAATTCTTAAAGTTGTCAAAGTTGATAATCATGGACTTATTGTACCTGATGCCTTGAGGAATTCTAAGTGTATGAAGGAACTCCAGACTCTTCTACTTCCCATCTATCTCTACTTCCTGTGCTATTTCTCTCTCTTGAATTTTAAAGTCCAGGTTTCTTTGGAATTCCCTGTTGTGTCAGTGCTGCATAAGTATAATAAGTGACCTGAATGAAGACTGAAGTATTATTCTGTGCATCTTGCAGTCTCCCTAGTAAAGACTGTAAACCCAGGCCCTCTGTGGAGAAACTGATTTGACCCATAGATAGAGGCTGCAAGATCTGTGAGGCAATGCTTGTTCTTTCCTTCTGGACATTCTTATGAATTTTCTGGCCATTCTCCTGCCATTGACAAGAAAGCTCCAAGATTTTCAGCTCCTCATAGGGTATGAAGCAGACGCTCCCATGGCACATTATTAGAGATGTTTGCTGGTACTCTTTCTCCCTCTGGATTATTGCCTTGCTGCTTGCTACTACCACAGAGAAGATGTTCCTCAGCCCTGATGCTAGAAATTACTTGGGAAACTAGAGAGGGGAAAAGTCTCTTGTCCCCAAGTACAAAAAGCAAATAAGAAGCAGAAGTGGGCAAAAAAAGTAAAACAGCCCTAAGGTCTTCTTTTTGATGATAAGGGGGAGCAAGAAAATGTCTGAGCAATTTAAGATTGGCAAGCTTTTTAATCAACTAATCAATCTATCTTTCATGAATAGTGTGAGTCTGGTTAGCTGTTTCTCAGCAGTTGACCATTCTCTAATGGTCTCTTCTGGCTTTGCGAAATGTGTGAAAATCAGAAGTTATAGACCTGAGAGATGATCATTCTTGGTTCACTCAATAAGTGTGACATAGTCACACTCTTCCCTGATAAAAGTCCAACTAAAAACTTCTCAGGCAACCTTTTTTCTTTCTTGTACTCTAGTTAAACCAAAGTGGCAGATCTGTGCTTTAGAGTTTGGCTATACATATTTATTTTAGAGTTATTAGAACATAATCATGCAATAATTCTTCCAGGATGTCTGAATGGACTCTGTCCAGTCTTACTTCTGAATTGTAAAACAGAACTACTGATCCATAATTTTGATTCTTGTACTCCTTTGATCCAAAGCTGCATTATTACTTCTGTCCTCACATTTATAGACGAGAAGTTGGAATGGGTTTTCCCTGTCCTGGTTATGGAAATATAAACCAAAGTAAATAAATAAGATTTCTGATTCTTCATTATGTTAATCTAAATCTCTATGTTAAAAAACATTGAAAAAAGCTTGCTTTGGATGTCATTTGGATTAGTCCTAATATATGTATATTACTCAGTATGGGTTTCATTTGTTCATCTTCCTTGTAATGTAAAACATATCTATATATTCATCTAGCATAATATATTTGGCTTTTATTCATTAATAATGGGAGGAGCAGAGAACGATTCATCCTGCCTTCAGCTCCTACATAGACTGCTGTTATGTCCTTTTCCTCTGAATGCTTTTACCTGTTGGAACTTGACTTTCTTATAACATTAGAAACATACAATTTGCATTTGAGGAGAACCAAGGTCAATAGCCTGCTTCTATAGAATCATAGACTATTATTTTTCTGGAACACATACTGTTTCAAAACGCTCAACTGTTTCTTTCTGCCTCTTTCTTGACTGTTCTATCTCCTTATCTTTTCTTTTTACGTGTACACCTCATTCCCTCCCTTTAGGTTAAAAAAAAGTTTTACATGCCAATGTGTTATAGGTTAACCCTAAAGCAGTCCCTCTGCTTGGTAAATGTAATGGCTATATTGATTAGTATGGCTTGGCCAACATTCTGGCTAGTATTATGCTTGTTTAACATTTATTTTAGCAGCAGCATTACACAAGATAGGAGATGGTGCCTACTCATAGGACTTAACCAGTTGGAAAGGTATGCAATTTTATTTTAGTCCCCTTTTTTCTTATCTTTTCAGTGAGTTCACAGCTATTACAGACAGTTCATATCTGCAAAGCAAAATTAGTAGCCAGATGGTCTCTTTATCCATTCAGCAGCAAACAGATGTCTCCCTATTATTATCTTGGATTATAATCACTATGTCCAAAATCAAAATCTTATTCTCCTATGTACAATGCAAGAACATTCAGTATAAAATAATCAGGAGAGATTAAATGTTAAAATAAGAGATCTCGCCGCAGTTTTCATTGTTAGTGAAATATATTTTAGGTGAACTCTATCTAGCCCATTGCGGAAATTATTTAATGAACATGAATTTATGAGGCATAGAAAGTGAGGTTTCAGCTTGTGGAGTCATGCAGAAAGGAATAGGTAGGAAAGTAAAATCATGAAGGTAATGTACAAATGGCCCAATTTTTGCAATGAAAGGATAATTAGGTGGGAACTTGATTTTTGCCGTTCCTTCCGAGTCCACTCCTAGAGAGCCAACTGAAAACTTCTCAGAGAAGTGACATATTAAAATAATGCTGTAGTTCCTCAAGTAAATGGCGGGCTGAATGCCAGCAGGCCTATGCCTCAGCAATGATAGACAAAGTGATGAAATCAGGTTCAGAAGCTTTTTGTGCTGACCTTCATTGTGTAGCTTAGCTCAGAACAAAAAGTGTTTCACTCATGCAGATGTTGAAATGCAAAGCACAACGAGCTCACTGCTTCCAGTGTTTCAATGGTAAATTCAAATACTAAAATTTAGAATATGAAAGGTTTTCCAGCCAGACTTAAAATGTAAATATAGTAGAACCTCTGATCATGAACGCTTCTGACCAGGACCAAATCAGGTTCCAACCAAAAAATTCGCATTTTTTTTCGCAGCCAATTTCCCCTTCCATGCCATTTTTTTTTTTGTAAGCGCCAAATTTCCAAAATTAGATTTGGGTCATGACCAAATTGGGTTGCAACCAAAGTTATGGAATGAATTATGGTCATGACCAGAGGTTCTACTGTATTTCTTCACTTTTTATATTAATTGCCAAATCTCTCCCTTTTTCTCTACTCAAAATCTATAATTATTTTGCACTGGTTTTAATTGCTTTAGAATTGTTTGGCACCCAGGGTCACTTGGTTGAGATGGATGGCAATAGAAATTAAATAAAAAAATAAATAAAATGTAATATGTAACTAGCCTGCACTTGAGCTAGTTGCCTATTTACTGGTATGTCTGGCTCAGCTTTGAGGAACTATATTAAATACATATCCAATACAATGGGAGTGGCTTTAAAAAAAACAGAAAGTGAATAGAGAGACTTGATATTCAGCCTATGATGGGCCTGTATTTGTGGTGAACATACCTATATATCATTACTAAATACTGAAATAATAAGAAAGAATGTATGTGTTTGAACCAGTCTTCCTTCTCACGAAGAACAAACGCCCCAACTCATAGACAGATTTAATTTTGAAATGGGCAGTGAGAGGAAATGAAAGTTGTTCTCATCATGAGCGTCTTCATGACAAGATTCTGATCTAAAAGTCATTGAAATGAAAAGAAGCATGTCATTGATTGCACGGTCCCTACGAAGAATGAATGAGAATATACTCTCTGTCCTTGCCTCTTTGTTTAACTGTGAAAGCTTGTTACACAATCCATCATTAGTCACCTTTCAGAAATCCGTGTGTCTTGGCCACAACTCTAATGGAGACAGTAACAATATGTACTCTGAAAACATTGGGCAAGGTGTTTAAATAATTTGCAATGTCCTAAAGTTGCCGCTCCATAGACATGTCAAATTACAGTGAGAAGTGAGTGTTTGGATTCAAAACCACTCAACCTCTCCTCCCCTCCCTTATTCAAATTCATGCTTCTGCTTACAATCAGTCTCAACAATAGTTACTCTGTGATTAACTTGCTTTATGCAAGGTCTTATTGTAGCTACCCTTCTAAAGAATCATTTGCTCTGGGAGCTCTTGGAGAATTAAGAATATAAACAAGGTTACAGTTTCCTTTATGGGAAAGCTTTGAATAAGTAACATTACTGGATTCTACGGTACTTCAGTGCTACTATAAGTTTTTTCATATAATGGATTTTTGTGGCTGAGTTTGCATTTTTAATAATTCTATGCTTTTTTTTTTTTTTTTTTTGAAAGAATGGTAAGTCATGAAAACTCTAGCTGGGCATTTCAAAAGGTATTTACAAATTTACACAATTATCCACAATGTGAAAAGGGGGTTGTGCTGAGTAACTTTGCTTCCATTGTTGGTTGTGTGGTGCTTAGTCTCCCATTCAGCCTGTTCCTGGTAGCTTTGTATGCCACAAGGATTTTACCATCTAGAAGGTATTTATATTCCCTAAAATCTATTCTCCTATATTATAAATTCTTTTAAATAAGCTCTGGGCTATTTTGCTTCCAAAGAATGTCTCTTTTCCCTTTTCTCGGTGAGGGTCATCCAGGAATGTCTCTTTCTCTCTTTGTTTTCTTTTTCTCCAGGCTGAGCATACCATATATACTCATGAATAGATCAAGAATTATAAGGGCCAAAATATATCCTAAAAATTAGGTTTGCCGTATCAATGGATGGGCTTATCTGCAAGTATATATAGTAACCTTTTTCAAAAGTATCATTATACTGTATCCTGTACATACTTGTATATAAATACATCTGCAGATAAGCTGACCTGGAATTTTTAGCCAAAATACTACCAAAAGGGATTTAAAAAGATAGGGGAAATCAGGAGATTCAGGCAGTTCAAATGAGCATAAAGATTTATTGCAAGTTTAAGCTATCTACAATAATCTGACCAACTAATGGTCAAGAGAAATAAGCAGGAAATAAGAGCGGCATTCAATGTGGATGGACTTAGATCTTTTGCAGGCACATAGTGACTCATGAGTTATGATGCATTTGACCCTTCCCTCAGGCTCAACCTGATTATCTTCTATATCCAGTCCTCACCCTGGACATCTCCTTTTGTACTTAAAGGCCTTCTGTGCCACTTGGATCTTTACATTAACATTTAATCAATCAATCAATCAAAAAGCACAGGTGCTAGTTCTAGAATTACCTTAATTTTTGAGAATGTCACTGATCTCTAAAGAGCCTCATAACCTACTTTAAAGAATAAAAAAAGATGAGCCACTTACAAATAAATGATTTTCTTTGAAGTGTGACCATATCCTTAAGACTAAAGAAGAGATATGGGAACTTTGATTGTTTAGAAACTTTCCATTGCAGAAGTTTCCCTTATAAAATGTGCAGGTATTTTTTTTAGCATGAAACATTCAATTTGTCTTGGCATTTGACACTATCTTATTTAATCCTTCATATGATCAAATTTAGTGATTCACAGAGCAGAGTGCTAAAGAGAAAAAATCTTGCACAGAGAAGATGCCTAAGCAATGGCTGCCAGGTTATAGCATGATAAATGGAGAAATAAATTATATCCAAATTCATAGTTAATTGGCTGACTTCATGTTGAGGCATACATAGAAGCACTCTCAATATTTCATTTTTATTGGAAGAATGAATCAATACTTATTGTTCCATCCCAGGTTCCTATTCTATTGTCATGGTTTAAGCAAGCATGAAGCACTCAATTTGTCTTTCCAAATTTTGTCTTCACAAGCCAATCCCCTTGCAATGATTGATCAGGTTGATTTGTTGTGGAAATGTCTCTTTTTTTTTTTTTACTGTGGAATTAAGATACTTTTTATAATAATCATGCTTGTCCTTCATTGAAATATACATTACAGGCTCTTTCTATACTCTAATATCCAAAGAATTTAGTCTCTTTAAGCAAATGCTGCATGTGGACCACTTTCACGGGGGACATTTGGCATTTATTCTGAAATCATCAAATGTTATTTTTGCCATGTGATTGTTTTTGGGTTCCCCAGGGTTCTTCCACCCATCTATTTTCATGCCTTTTTAATAAAGTGGAAGAGTCATACAACTACAACTAAACATGAATTAATTTAAGTTGCATTCAAGTCAGTTCAATACTGATTTTGGATGATTCCTTGAGCATTTAAGGAGGTTTCTTTCCTGCCAATTACCAATTAGTTTGGTGGCAATTTTTAGTGGGTTCTTTTGTGTTAGGCATTTCATAACCCTAGTGCAAATCTGGGGCTCATATCAAGCAAACCTGTTATAGTAAATCTGACTTGGGAGAAAGAATGGAATAATAGTGTCATCTTGTCATGAAACAATCACTTTCTTGCTGCTCTTACTTATTCTTAAAGAAAGCATGATTTATATCTGGGTCATTAGATAGAGTGAATTGGTTGCTTTAAGTGAAAGACGCTGGAGAATGGTGGCAATAGCCCCCAGATAGCAACCTCATTTTGAGGGCAGAATCATATATTTTTCAGGCACTTTGACTAATATTCGCCAAGCTATTTTTCTGCCCTCAGTTGCAAAAGGGTGTTTTTTCCAGACAAGACTCAGTAATAAAATTCAACTACTTATCTGTAGGATGAATGGAAAAGAGTATCTTCTTGTTTGCTTCAGACAGAAAAATGTATTGGAGCAGTCTTGATGTGTGCAATATTGTCTACTAATAAATTTTATGGGTCATGAATCATGGACCTTATCAACCTTTGCCTTACTACCCACTTTCAATTTGACAGACAAATATACCAATAAATCAGAGGAACACCCATGGAATCACTGTTCTCAGGACTCATAGCAGAGACCATAACTGAGCATGGAGAAACTGTAGCAGTCTCACACATACCATCAAAAGTATGGATCGATATGTTGAAACAACACCTTTACCATAATAAAATGGGAACGACTAAAGGTAAAGACACCTGAAACAAACAACATCATCTTCAAAGGAATATAATTCACAAGAGAAGAAGAAAACAATACATTGACCTTCCTGGGTATCTTTTATCAACAGAAGTAATGGCTGTTTAGTAAAGTTTAAAACCATCCACACTAGCCAAGTGCTCCACTACCAAAGTAACAGCCCAACTTCCCACATGAGAGGCTATCTAAGAATACTTTTTAGATCAGCATAAGCCGACAACAGCAACCCTAGACATCAGGAAAAGGAAATAGATTGGAAGATTGGAATAGTTTGGAAGATGTTGTAGAAACCTCTACAACAAAATGGATCGTTCAACCCACTACACTACAACATGGTATGAAAAAGGATAGCCATAAAAAAACAGGAGTCATCTACTATCTACAGTATAAGGACTGTAATAGCCACTATGTAGGACAGATAGAAGACTAGAAGAGCACATCCATGAACATCAACTAGCAACAAAGAGACATCATGAAAACTCCTTAATTGCATAGTACAGGGACAGACTTCACCATGGTTTCAACTGAGCATCCTAAACCAAGATACATTTAAGTCCCAAATGCTAGAAAATTCCTGGAAGCCTGGCATTCATACAAAGAAGCCATCAACAGGCGCGCGGAGATAAATATATCCCATTCAAGTGAGACAATCAAAAAGCTAAAAAAGAAAACAAACTATTTCTTCATCAGCAATCAATACTCAGCTAAGCAGAGAGAAACATCCAGCACAGTGGTTGGAATGCAGTACTGCAGGCTACTTCTGCTGACTGCTGCCGCCAGCAGTTGGGCAATTTGATTCTCATGGCTCAGCCTTCAATCCTTCTGAGGTCAGTAAAATGAGGACCCAGATTGTTGGGGACAATATGCTGACTCTGAAAGCGACTTAGAGAGGATTGCAAAGCACTGTGAAGTGGTATATACATCTATGTTGTGGCTCCGGGCTTGGATTCAACTCCTGTGATTGATATGAGTTCAAATGAAGAGATTATGGCAGAACGATATGAGCCAGCCTGGCTTACTGATTGGACTGATAACCAGGATGAGGAGATGGACGTGACAAAGGACGATAGACCTGATGTATTAGAATTGTCAGGACCTTTGACCTCCTCTGGTTCCTTATCTGATCAACAGCCAGGAATGGCTGACAGGGAAGTTTTGAGAGAGTCTTCTAGTGGAGATGAGAACTTGGAAAATTTGTGGTTAAATGTAAAAAATAGAAAATGGTTGAAAAGGCAAAATCAGCTGGAGCGAATGAGAAGGGCAAGTCAGTAAATTAGCACGTTGCCTTAATGAGTATAAAAGGACACAGCTGGGCTGGTACATTTCGCCAGGAACAAAATAACTATTTGAGTGAAGACGTTATAGCAAAGAGCTCTGAGACTGAAGATTTATTGCCAGGACTGGTTTGCCGGACAGAGTAAAGATTTATGCTGTGGTTTCTGCCAGCCGTTATCTTGTAAGACTTCTTTCCGTTTGATTTAATTGTGAAACGGCTGCTTTCTGTTTTGTTCGTTTGAATTTCGAAGGGGAGTCATAACACATCTAAGTGCTATTATTATTAATATCAGACCAACAATCAAGCAGTAAACAATGCTCCAATCAAGGAACAACCAACTCAGAGAAACAAACAATAAACAATAACCTAATCAGGGAACTATAGTACCAAGGACACTTCTACCAACACTGACATCTTCTGTATATAAACAGAGAGCAACACCCACTGCTAACATTGGTGGTACTACCTAATTAGATAATGAAAATAATCAAGTGCAGAGAGGACCCCATAAATTTTATTTTTCTGAAAATGGACATAAATTGACCTGCTTTGCATTTCCAACAGAAATGTGGTGATTGTGACCGAGTGATCTTGTGGACTTTGCATTTCTATAAAATTCTTGAATCAATGGTTCTTGATTGAAAACTTTGTAAGAATGTATATTAAAGTAATATTTATTTGCAGATTTTATATCCCTTATGTCAACAACTGTAAACATTATATCCAGTGAAAAATAAATATGAAGCATAATAACATAAAATAATAGGCTACTAATCATAAACACATTAAAAATATGGAAGGGAAAGAAAAAAACTGGATTCACACATTAGTCTTTAACAAAGTAGTTAAGAGATATGTTGTCTCCTGAATGACAAGGAGGAAGAGCCACTGCAGAAAAGATATATTTGTCTTTAACAGTCAGATGGATAGGTAGATGCAGTATGGCCTCTTCTGTTGATCTTAGTGACTATCTGGTTCTATGAGAAGAAAGGCCACCTTCAACTTCTTATGTTTCCAGATTGCATCAGGCACTATAGGTCAAAAGCAAAAACTTTGACTCAATTACTAATAGCCATCATCTAAAACTAATAATACAATGTCTATTGAAAGTCTGTAGAGATTTTGGTCATGGTTGTCCCAAAGGTGCTTTTTCAGGAGGCAACTGGACTTTCTCATTTTTTCATTGAAGACATTTCACTTCTCATCCTAGAAGCTTCTTCAGCTCTGACGAGATAGTGGGAATGAATTTAAATTCCTTGCAGATAGCTGGTCATTTGCATCCTTTTAGAGGGTCGTTGAAGCACTTGGAGGTTTAGCTGTGTCCTCAGGTCACCTGAGTAGTGCTCCTGGTTCCTGTAATCTGCATTTTTTTCTCTGGAAATCCATTCCTACTCCCATACCATTCAAAGGTGTGGGTCAGATAACCTCCAAGTGCTTCAACAACCTTCTAAAAGGATGCAAATGACCAGCTGTCTACAAGGAATATAAATCCTTCTATTCCCCACTATCTTGTCAGAGCTGAAGAAGCTTCTTGGCTGGTGTCTCATTCAACACATTGACTCTTATGTTCTGCTCAGCTGCAACCTCAGGCAAAGAGCAAAGGTGACTCCACCTAGAGTACACTAGAGTAGCTCAAGTTACCAGTGTATGTATGTACCTTTGTAGCTATTTCTACTGTCGTATCTCCTGTACAATACCAATTGAAGGTGTTATTTTTGTCTTAGTCTTTTATGAACATTTATGAAATTAGGAGTATCACAAATTATAAATCTGCTATTTTTGAGGTGTTACATGCTCCACCATCATCAGACTTCTCAGCCAAGTACAGGTGAACTTCTTAGTTGTCATCTCTGAGCAATATCAACCGAAAGAGTTTCTGATTTATCAGGTTCCACGAAGCAACATAAAATGTCTTCATTGCAATCAAGCAACCCATCTAACTTTCAGTTTCACATCCACATTTACTTATCACAGAATTCCATATCCTGCCACCACTGGAGAATTATTGTCATCCATACTAAAGACGAACTTCCTATTCTGTATTTACAACTTGATTAATAATTCATATGACTATTTCACTCAATATTGCATGATTTTTAAATAGAAAGATTATTTTGGTGTAGGTTTTTTTAAAATGTATGAAGCAATTCTCAGTTCTTTATTTATCTGTCATAAATTTATGCACTACTTTCTATTAAAATATTTAATGGTGGCAACAGTTTATGTCTAAGTCAAAATAGTTGATAGCAACAATTATGTATTTAAAAAATTCTCTGGCAGTTGAGAATGTAATAGTCATAAAGATTATGCTGTCCTTTCATGCAGAAATTGATATATTCTGGGAAAGAAGCAACAGTTCTGGGTCCAGAAAAATGGAGTAGAAATTGCAGCTCCTTACCTGTACAGGTATCTCAGGCTCTTCAAGGCCCATGGCAACACATGATGATTTTATGGCAGGTAAAGACCTTTCTTCTTTCTTTCCTTCTCTCCCACTTTCTCTCTTTCCTTCGTTCCTTCCTTCCTTTGCTTTTTTGTGTGAATTATCAGAATGGAAGTCTGCTTACACACTGAGTTTCCTGCTCCCTCCCTGAAAGTTCTTTCCCGAGTGGAGACAACCTGAGGGAAAGCAAGGAATATGCAAGATTGAAGAATTAGCAAATGATGGTTCTCGTTTCTCCCTTCTATTATTCTTTCTTTTTTATTTTTAATAGGAAAATATCAAACTCAGATTGTAACATATTGTGGCAGCATTCCCAAACTAAAATTTGTATGCAAGCCATCTAGAGGTAGAAGCATTAATTCTACTTTGCAGCTCCATGGAAATGGATTGAGGACCACAGATGAGGGTGAGGACACTGCCCTGGGTGTGATTGGCAGCCTAGAAATGGATGTGCTTGGTGGACCCCAGTAAATAGGAAATGAGACTTCAGCTAATTTTCTCTGATCGCCAGTAGACCTGGCGATTTTTATTGACCAATTTGTGTGTATGTTCACACATATTTCAGTGACTTTTATGTACATAGAGATCTGCAAGGTGTTACAGCTTGAGCAGTAATCTTGGCATTACCTAAAACCAGGAGATAGCTATTATCAGTATAATATGGGTGAAATCTTATGGGAACTTGCAAGTATTGAGACAATTTGAAAGAAGAATACATTAGACCGGAGGGAGAAGCAGAAATTGTGAGCCTTTCATAGTGGTGCTGCAAATTTAAGTCTAGCTCATGGAAAACCTGTCAGAAGCAGTTCAACAATATACTGCATAATTCTGATCTGCTCTCAGACCAGGAACATATTACAAACACAAAGAAATTCGAGTTTTATATAGAGATATTGGCATCATGATATTGCTGTTTTGATTTCTAGATAGTATTCATTTTTTAAAATTTTTTATTGATTTTTAAAAACAAACATAAACAAACAAAACATAAAAACATCAAGCCATCTTCCATATGTATACATACAGTGTGCCGGTTGGTTTACAAATAGTTTTGTGCTTCCATTTTGTAGTCTTCAATTACAATTACATTGCATATAATCTCGTATTTTCAATCAAAAGTTAAATACCTTAGTATCATTATTAATCAATCATTTAACTATACTTTTATTCATTCATGTTTTACAAGATAATCATAATTTACTTAGTTTGTTTTATAACAGTTCATATTATCATCCCAAATCTATCCTAAAACCATTTTGTAGATATAATAAGAAAGAAATACATTTTTATATATTTATTATTTTCTAAGAGTCTACATATTTCATTACTGTATTTTATTGTCTAACCATTGATAGAAAAGATCCCAGATTTTATAAAATTGTTTATCCTCTTGTTCTCTAATTTCAAATGTCAATCTACTCATTTCAGCACATTCCAATATTTTCTTAATGATTTCCTCCTGTGATGGTGTTTTCTCATTTTTCCAGTTTTTGGCAAATACAATCCTAGCCACTGTTAATACATTTACAATCAGATATTTCAAGTCTTTACTATATATTTCAGGTAAAATTCCCAATAAAAATATCTCTGGTTTCAAGTGTATATGTTTTTTGTCATTTTTTCCAACCACATGTGGATTTTAATCTAGTATTTTTTAGCATCTGCACAAGTCCACCACATATGGTAATATGAGCCAGGTGTCTGATGACATTTCCAACATTTTTTGGATTTATTCTTGAACATTCTTGCTATTCTTGTCAGGGGAAAATGCCACCTGTAAAACTTCTTATACAAATTTTCTTTATATGCTGTTGACATTGTCAGTTTATAATTTTGAGACCACAATTTTTGCCATTTTTCTAAATCAATCCCATATCCAAAATTCTTCCCCCAAGCAATCATAGTTTCTTTAACTTGTTCTTCTTCTAATTTAATTTGTAATAAATATCCATACAATTTTTTAATCATCTTTTCATCAGTACTTGTCAAAATCTTATCTAAATCAGTCAATTTATCATAGAAACCTTCCGTTTTAGAATCTTTATCATACCTTGAATGCATTTGCGCATATGAAAACCAATTCATCTTTATATCTTGTTCCTCTAGTTTTTGTATAGATTTAAGTTCACCCTTTTCATTCAATATTTCACCATATCTAACTGTTTGTTCCTTTTTGTATATTATAGGATAAGAAAATGCTTCAATAGTCGATAGCCAGACTGGAATTTTCAAATAACATTGTCTTTTAATCTTCTCTCTGTTTAACCATAGAGACTCCCGTATATAATGTCTTCTAAAATACCCCTGTATTTTAGTTCCTTTATACCATAAAAAAGCATGCCACCCCAACAACAAATCATGTCCTTCTAGTGTCAACAATCTAGTATTTCTTAGTGTTATCCATTCCTTAACCCACATCAGATTTGTAGCTTGATAATACAACTCCTAATTAGGCAAACCAAATCCTCCTCTAATTCTAGCATCTTGCAAAAGTTTTAACTTTATTCTTGCTTTCTTACCTTGCCGTATTTCAACACAATTTTATTTAAATCTTCAAAGTAATCTTTTCCAAACCTAATTGGAATTGTTTGAAACCAATATAAAATTCTGGGTAATATATTCATCTTGATTGTTGAAATTCTCCCTAATAATGACAGTTGTAAATTTTCCCATTTCGCCAGATCTAGCACTATCTGCTGTTTAAGTTTGATATAATTATTCTCTTTTAGTGTACTACATCTTGCTGTCAAATATATCCCCAAGTACTTGATCTTATTTGTGACTGAATTTTCAATAGGTCTGCCAGTTCTTCCTTTTGTCTTAATAGCATATTCTTTGTCAAGATCTTTGTCTTATCTTTATTTATTTTCAAACCAGCCACCTTTCCACGTCTCTATCTTTTCTATCAATTTTGGTGCTGTTTCTAGAGGGTCTTCTAAGATGAAAATCAGATCATCTGCAAATGCTTGCAGCTTAAATTCTTCCTTTTTGATTTTCATTCCTTTTATATTCTTTTCATCTCTAATATTTCTGTTTAGCACTTCCAAAGTTAACACAAACAACAAAGTTGATAGTGGGCACCCTTGTCTTGTTCCTTTTCTTATATTGATAGAGTCTGTCAGTTCTCCCTCTATCATTACCTTTGCTGTTTGCTTATATATACTATATACTATATACTTATAGTTTCTATTACTTGAATAAATTTTCTAGCGAAGCCCATCTGTTCCAGCAGTAATAACATGAATCGCCAATTCACATTATCAAATGCCTTCTGTGCATCTAGAAATATCAGAGCCATTTGTTTTTCAGGATGTGCCTCGTAGTATTCCAAGGTGTCCAAGATTACTCTCATATTGTCTTTAATTTGTCTCTTTGGCAGAAATCCATTTTGATCAGGATGAATAAAATTATTTAGATATTTTTAAGTCTTTCTGCCAATATTGAAACAAAGATTTTATAATCTGCATTTAGTAGAGAAATGGGTCTATAGTTCTTAATTTGTATTGGGTCGGCCTCCTCTTTTGGAATAAGTGTAATATAGGCTTCTGACCATGATTTAGGTATCTTCTTCTTTAACATAACTTCATTCATAACTTCTAGCAATGGAAGATTCAACGATTCTTGTAATGTTTTACAAAATTCTGCCAGAAGTCCATCTGGACCTGGTGCCTTTCCATTATTTTGCTTCTTGAGTGCTTCAGTTAACTCCATCATCGTTATATTGCTTTCTAACATTGTTTCAATCTTTAGGTATCTGAGGTAAATTAGCATTCTGTAAGTACTGTTTAACTTTTTCCTCATCAATATTCTCTTGCATATATAGTTTCCCATAGAAGTCTCAAATGTTTTTCTTCTTCTCTTTACTACCATAGCAAACTTGGCCTTGGTCATTTGTTAATTGCAATATTTTCCTTGATTCTTTCTCCTTTCTCAGTTTGTATGCTAACCATCTACCTGGTTTGTTTGCATCTTCAAAGTAGTTCTGTTTAGCACCTCTAATTTTCTGTGCTAATTCTTCTTTTTCTATTTGACCCATTTTATGTTTAACTATATCCATTTTTAGCTTGATGTCCCTTTTCTGTGGCATTTTCTGTAGCTCTTTTTCAAGTCTTTTATACTCATCCTCTAAGGCCTTAGAGGCTAGCCTTTTTATAGCATTTCTTTTCCTTGTATAGTCTATTATCAAGCCTCTAACATATGCCTTCATTGTATCCCATATATTCTGAATTGATGTATCTTCTTTTTTGTTTTCTCTAAAGAAAAAGCCAATTCTTTCTCCATCCACTGTGTGAAGTCTTTTTCCTTTAAAATAGTATTATTTAACATCCATCTAGATCTTCTTTTTTGTCCTTTCCATTTAATTGTCATTGGATTGTGATCTGTCCAAGTACTTGTTTCAATATTTATTTCTTGAATATTAGTTATTAATTCTGTTGACATCCATATCATATCTACTCTGGACCATGATAAGTGTCTATTTGAATAGAAGGTGTATTGTTTAGTTTTGGCATTTCTTTCTCTCCATGTATCTTTTAAATTTGTTTCATCTACCATTTCAAAAAAAGATTTAGGGAGAGTCTTTCTGTTTTGCTTTATTGTTTTCTGTGCTGTATATTTACAATTTATTGCCTACAATTCCATTAAAATCTCCCATCATAATTATATTAGCATACTCCAGTTCAATTATTTTCATATGTAATTTTTTGTAGAATTCTTCTTGTTTGTCATTTGGGGCATAGATTGCAATCAGGAGTGTTTTCGTATTATTGTCCATTATTTCCACCATTGGTGTACTTCTTCCATCATCATCGGTATAAATCAATTTTGCTGGGATGGTCTCTTTAATATATAAAACCACTCCTTTTTTCTCACATTGTGTCAAGAAAAGTAAATATTTTCTCTAGTTTTGGCTGTATCAACAATTGTTCATATTGTTTTTTAATATGTACTTCTTGTAGACAAATTATATCAAATTTTAATTTCTCTAATTTATGAAAGGTTTTCCTTCTTTTAACGGCTGAGTTAAGTCCATTTGTATTAATTGTAATCAGTTTTTTCTCTTCCATGGTTATATTTTGTAGTTAGGTTTAGCAGCTCTCGTAGATCTTGGTTCACGTTGTTCTTTGGCTTCCACCTTTCCACCTACTGCACCTTCTTCTTTTCCAGTCGCCATTTGGCAGTCCTCTTGGAATTCAATTAGTGAGATTTCTTTTTCTGCCTTTTTGTGAAAACTTGATAAACCTCATCTATTCCATCCATCATCTTCTCTTGAGTTATTTCCAAAGCTTCAGCCAGTATTTCTATCATTATCTCAGCTACGTTTTGTCCCTTTTTTTCCCTCTACGTTTTGGAATCTAAGATAGAATTCTGATATATCCATCTCCCATTTCAACATACCACTTTTATCCTGTTCAACCACCATTAATCTATTATCAATATCTCCAATCTTCTTGTCTCTTTGTTTATCTTCTTCTTCAATTTTTTGGAATCTCTCATCATACTTCAACATCATTTGTTGGATGTTCTCCACTTTTTCATCAGTTTTCCCTGTTCTTTGTTCAATGTTCTCTATTCTCTTTTCAATATTCTCTGATCTTGCTTGAATATTTTGAATTCCTTGCATAATCATCTGCAGAGTCACTTTTTCTTGTTCTTTTTCTTGCTTTAACATTGTCTGTATTGAACTTTGTCCTCCAGATGGTAGAGAGGAGGAAGTAGAAGTTGAAGAATCAGGAGCTGTTAGTTTCCTACTCATTTTAAGCAATTCAAAATCTTCAAGTTCTTCTAAACCTTAATCCAATTGTGAAATAACCGATTGTAGTTCCAAGTGAAAATAGTAGAAAAAAGAAACCAAATAGTAATGATAAAAAAAGAAGAAAAAAGAAAGAAAAAGAGGACAACATTTCTTCAGGTTTTTTTATACCTTAATCCAATCAGTGGTTAGATGCAGAAAAAGGCTTGAAAAAAAAAAAGGAAAGGAAAGGAAAAATTCTTCAGGTTCTTCAACACCTTAATCCAATTGAGAGGTCTCAAATAGATAAGAGTACATAAAAATAAACCAGAAAGGTAGATGAAAAAACAAAAATACCAGGAAAGGAGAAAAAAAGGCTATTCCCTTAAGAAAAAGGAAACATTAATACTAAAGTTTTCCCTTTAAGATAAAAAGCAAGCATAGAGATTGGACTTCCAAAGAAAAAAAAGAAAAACAAAGACAAGCTCCAACAAAGCCAAAGATCCAAATAGCTATTGCAAAAAAATATATATGAAATAAAATAAAGCTAGTGAGGAGGGATAGCACAACTTAAAAAAAGTAAAAAGAGCACACTGCACTTTGTTTAATTATCCAAGGCTCTTATTATAACTCTCTTCTCCAAAAACAAACCAGCATTTTCCCCCTAGGTTTCAACACCAGACACCAGCTGTTGATAGAAACCCAGAAGAGCACCTGCAATAATACTCTCCCATGCTCTTCCCTCTATCTTATCAAACAAGCAGTGTCCTTGAAAAAAAGTCTCAATTCTTTCTCAGCTTTGTCTGGTCAAAGGAAAAGTAGAGTGTTTCCAGCCTCTAGTTGGCAGTGTTACAAAGTTTCTTTAGCTTTCACTTTCCCTCTCCTTTTCCGGCAGAGTATAAGAATTAGTTGAAAAAGGAAGAAAATATATTTTTTTTAAAAAAAAGACTAAAAGGGAGTCTCTGGCTTAATATATTATAAAATCAAAAAGGGGAAGAAAAGAGTAGATTAAAAAAAAAGGAAAAAAACCACTCCAGTTTCGAAATATAGGATCATCAGCAATAAGAAATAAAAATAAAAATATTACTTTGACATTCCTGTTTAAAATCGCCGCTTATTCACTTCTGTCAAAAAACTTTTACAGATTCTTTCTTTCCCTTAGGGTGTCCTCTCAAATCTTTAAATAAAGAAAAGTTCTCACCAAACCGGCACACTTTCTCTTTCGTTCTCTTTCGTTCTCTTTCGTTTCGGAGCTGTCCCAACTTCAGCAGCTTTAATGGCTTCCTCTTTGCCGCTGGCAAAAAGAGCTTCTCCTGGATCTACCAGGGACTTTGTGATATCCCTGGGATCAACAGGATGCGCTCTTTACATTCATTGTCTCTTCAGGACAGTTTAGATCCACTTGGACCGTCCAGGAGCAAAGATATCGGCAGCGATCTCAGATCTCCAAGATCGCATGCCGTATCGTCGTGATACCAGCTCCACCCTCTTCAGATAATATTCATTTTATCCCATTCAATAGTCCTTCAAATTGTAATACCTTTCACTAACTCTTTTCCCCCCCATCCTTGCACAATAAGCTTTTTTTTTTTATTACTGTATGCAGACTTTTATTACTGTATGCAGACTTTTGCAGAAGGAAGAGAAGCTACATTTTACTTTGCATCTGACTGGGGAACTATCCTTGCATCTGATATTCTTAGTCAGCCTCCTGACTTCCTAGTTATCTAGAGTCCCAAAGGTGCTTTATTCAGGAGGCAACTGGACTTTCTTGTTTTTTTTTCTTTGAAGACATTTCAGTTCTAATCCAAAAAGCTCTGACAGGATAGTGGGGAATGGAAGGATTTATATTCCTTGCAGACAGCTGGTCATTTGCAATCCTTCCATTCCCCACTATCCTGTCAGAGATGAAGAAGCTTTTTGGATGAGAACTGAAATGTCTTCAAAGAAAAAACAAGAACATCCAGTTGCCTCCTGAAAAAGCACCTTTGGGACAACCATGACTGAGATGGCTGAGAATCTCTACAGACTTTTAGTTCTCTGAAGAAGTAAATTTCAGCCTGAATAACTAAGCTGCTCTGCTTAAATTGTTTCACAGCATCAGTTTTAAAGACACAATCATGTTTATGGGGAAGTAAAGGAGAGCCTTCAGATGTTTCTTCTCTGGAGAGCTGGGATAGTAGAAATGGCCTTCAGAAGAATCCAGACAGCACAGTCATGAATGGCTCTTCACAGATACCTAATGCCCAGCCAAAGTACAGTCTCAGTGAGTTGGAAATCAACAATGCAGCCATGGAGACTGCTCAAATCAAGGATAAGCTCAAAAAAAGAAGAATGTCCGAAGGCCTACTGGCATCAAAAAAAGGTATGATGAATTCTTGTAAGAAAACATTATCTGTAACCTTTATATATAATTGCTATAAATCAGGTATAGCTTTCAGCCTTGTTTGGATAAGTTGTCATTATTCTAATTTTATGGCTGGAGGCTGAGCCAGAATAACTACCCAGTGAAACCATAATTCTTAAATCATTGGCTCCATGATCTAAAGCTCGGGTAAGCTACATCATTAGAGAGAAGAAATACAGAGTAATTAAAATCTGCCATTAGTACATACAATTATCAATCTGGCAACAATATCTGCAAGGCAACTAGACCAAAATGATGAAGGATTTATTTAAAGTTTAAAGAACGGTGTTGGATAATATGTGGGGTTTAGTGCAGGTTTCTTCACCAATAGTCTAACGGGTGATGCCATAAACATACTGACTTCATTATGCTGGTCTATGATTGCAGTAAAGATTTGATTTGATTTACTGACCTCAATATGAAAGCAACTGAGAGCCACTTTGCACACCAACTATTTTCAAATCAACCTGAAGGTTGTTGCTTCAACTGAAATGAGAGTAATGCTTACTAAATCCAGTAAATGGATTAGATGGAATGCAAATGCAGTAGATGGAATTACCAATTTGGGCTCTTTCTTGCATTGACTTATGTGCCCAGCCTTGTGTGAGTTTGAATACACCTGATGTGAGGTTTTTTTTTAAAGGCCCAGTTTACTAGATCCCTTTTCATTGTTTTAGATATAGCATACCATTAGATCTTGTGTTTTTGAATTAATTGTGAAAGGTAATGATTTTTCTTTCCACAGTTCAGTTAGGAGAAAGGCCTAGTTGGTACTTATTCAGAAACAGGATATAACTGTTTCTTGAATTCATTTCTGGAAGTTCATAATTATTGTAGGAGTTGGGTTAACCTGGTACCTTGATCTCTGTATGCATAGAGATAACTGCAGGATAAGAATGCTCCATGCACTTATTCAGGGCATTTCTTGGTGTTGACAATAACCCTACGATGGTCAAAACTGATCTGGAAAACAAGTGATAATTCCATCAGTTTGGTGCTGCTGAGACACTCTGCCTTGAAGTTTGACATTAGTCTGCAAATATTTCTACAGCCATGTTTTTTATCTTATGTATTTACAGGCTTGCTGGACAAAGCTGTTCCCAAGGGCCCTGCCCTGAAACCAGCTGTTTCCAGATCTGCTTCTCAAAGACTGCTGGTCACTTCCAAGCCCATGCCTCCTATTCAGAGCATACCGAACACCCCAGAGACCAACAGAGCTCAAGAAACTGAGCAACAAGTTAGAGAGAATGGTTCAGACTCTTTACAGGTTGAAGAGGATAATCCAAAATTAACATCCACCCAGCAGGTATAAAATATATATTGCCTGTGCTTAAGAAATGGAAGCTTGAGCAGGGGATTGGACTAGAAGACCTCCAAATTATGTTCCAACTCTGTTATTCTGTTTTTAGAATAACTTCCTTTACTTTATACATCTGCTATTAAAATTGAGGATTTGAATGTGTGAGTTATATAAATTCAAGTTGCATCGTTCCCAAAATAGCAAAAAATTATATTCAAGGAACAAAATGAGCAGGTTCTAGTGAGATCCAAGATTAGGAAAATAATAATAATCACAGAAAGGGTAGTTCAGACCAGTGATCTGAAACGGCTTTTAAAAGAAAGCTTACCGTCTCTCCCAGTAGTTGTATACATACATAAATAAACTGCTCTTATCTTTAGGAAGACTTATTATTTTACATAGCACTGAACTAGTCTTGCTTCATATAATGGAAATCTATTATTCTACAGAGCTAACAGCCACTGTAGCTCCTAAACTCTTCATTAGGTCCATGCTTTGACCTTCTGGTAACCCAAGCCAAGCAGTCCTTGCTTAACTCCCATTTCCTTCGTTTAACATTAAATCCTTTTAGAAAGTGGGTAGTAGTGTTATGATTCTATTTTTCTTGGCTCTATACTACCAAAAATGACCTCTTGTTAATATGAAACAAAAATAAGCTACCCCGTTTGCTTTGGGGTCAAATGAAAGACCTTAACAGACCACTGAGGACTGGCTTATAGATTGAGAGCATGCAGTATAAGGATTACATCTAAGGATTGTTGATTCTCCTCACAAATTATTGTTTCCAGAGAAGGCACAGCTCAACTTTGTCCTACAACTCCCATCATCCCCGGCCTGCTAACTAATTGGGAGGTGGATACCAGATTCAGGAGGCTGATGCAGCCGTTGGAAATACTAGAGTAACATTCCTGGGGACTTTGGGGTTGGCAGTTTTCCAACAGATCCCCCACTTGTTCTCTTGCTTTGGTATCATTGGAAGAAGGTAAAGCAGCCTATGTAGAGAATCAAAAAAGTGAACTGCACTGCATTAAAAATTCATTCCTGATGCGGGAATAGTTGCTGAGGGAGACTATATATTTCGCACAGTCAATGCGATATGATGCTCTTCTAAAATCAATAACTTCCAGTAACTTTGATCTATCAATTATTAAATGGCATTTGAAGAAGACCAAGGGTTCTGTGATTGCATCTTATCATTTAGGCTGAGAAGTTGAAGGGCCAGCAGGAGGAGCACTAATACAAAAAAAAGTAATAGGCTTCTCTTCTGAAAAGCAGACTTTGGTGGAAGGTCAAAAGAGTTGCAAAATTGGCCAGAACTCAAGACTACCTGGTAGGAATAATAATACATAGATATCTTGGAGAGTGAGAGTTAAATTTATTCCAGTAAAGTTTTTAAAAATAAGAATTTAAAAGGAGTCAAGAGCTGAAACTCTTGAGGAAAAAAAAGAAGAAAAGAAGGGGGAAAAAGGTAGAGGGAGCTCTTATTCCAATTTAACATTAATGGAGTGAAAAGCCAAAAAACAAGGAAATATTTCAGCTTTCATGTGATGTGGATTTTTTTTCTCTTATCTTTCTGCTTCCTGGGAATTTCTGTGCAACTGAAAAATGTATGTTCTGCATAAACAAAAGATTAGGTTTTTTGACCCTTTGAAGTTGAGCTTAAGTCCTGCTGACTTTCAGAACACATTCCTATAGTTTTCTTGGCAATGGTACAGAAGTGGCTTGCTAGTGCCTTATTTTGGAATGATTTTTTATTTTCCAGTGTAACCTACAGCTCTGATGGTCTCCCGCTCAAGTTTTCAAATTTCTCAGACTTGACTCTGCGTAGCTTTTCAACTTGACAATGCTGGCCAAGAGTTGCTACTTTCTGGAGCAGAGCTTGGTTTAGCTGGGGATGAGGGGCATCTTAGTATCCCCTTGATTTTTTTGGTTTTAGTAAGAATAGTCCAATTATCCTGTCATTTTCTTTTCCATTGCACCACCTCCTAAGGGCAAAGAGGTATTACACTGTATATGAGAACATAATGTGACCTCTGATTTCCATTATGGAGTTTTATATCCTGCGTGATTTTTCTAAATGGTCTCATTGACTCTTAGCTATGCCAGTATAGATTAGTGTTTTAAACAAGAATTATTCAGTTCTTGATACCTATGCCTGAAAACAAGTCAAAATAAACCAACAAGTCCAAATAAATCGCAAGAACTTTCGTTTATGTGGTATTGACAAGAGAGATGTCAAATCAGCTGCTGGTTTTTGCATTAAAAGTATCCCTTGTCTATCAAAATAACTTGGCTAGTTGAAGCTTGTTTGACAAGGTGAAGCCTTTGAGAAAGTTCAACTCAGACAAAAGAAAGCTTAAGGCAGCATGGAGCTTCGAGCAGGATTGGC
Organism: Pseudonaja textilis; assembly: GCF_049901715.1. Taxonomy (NCBI): domain Eukaryota; kingdom Metazoa; phylum Chordata; class Lepidosauria; order Squamata; family Elapidae; genus Pseudonaja; species Pseudonaja textilis. The sequence continues at coordinate 54,991,772 of NC_141990.1, read as the reverse complement.
AGGTTTTAGGACAACTCTTAAGCAAATCACTCACTTTCTCCAGCAGGGTGAAATAAGTGCAGAAACTTTCCTGAAGCGTCTCCATCTAATTAGAATTATTGCCTCAGCTGAAATGATTAGTTCAGTTCCATTTCAGGCTTCCTGAATGTGGTCCCCCAGGTGGCTTGAGTTGATAGTTTTGTTACCAGCTACTGATTTTATGGTCCTTTCTGAAGTGTGATCTGTCATAGATTTGACATAGGTTTGCTCCAAACGGAATATTTAAATCTCCTCAACTCAAATGATCTCTGTAATTCCATCCCCTTTCAAGCTTCTCTTAGGTGACAGGTCTATATTTCAACCTAGCAGTTTGAAAGCATGTAAAAATGCAAGTAGAATAGGGACCACTTTGGTGGGAAGGTAACAGCATTCCGTGTGCCTTTGGTGTTTAATCATGCTGGCCACATGACCACGGAGACGTCTTTGGACAGCGCTGGCTATTTGGCTTTGAAACGGAGATGAGCACCACCCCCTAGAGTTGGAAACAACTAGCACATATGTGCGAGAGGAACCTTTACCTTTACTTTAGATATTTATGACAGTGGCTGTGTCCTGGGAGACATGTGATCACCACTTGTGATCTCCCCAGTTGGATTCTGACAAGCAAAGTAAATGGAGGAAGCTGGATTTGCTTAAAGACTATGTTATTCACTTAAAAACTGCAGTGGTTCTCTTAAACACTGTGATAAAAACTGTTATTAAATTGGCTGCAACTCCCTTAACAATCACCTTGCTTAGTAACAGAAAGTCCTTGTTTAGCAGCCACAATTGGGACTGGCAACTCCTTCACAAAGTACAACAGTCATAAATGGGAAAATCAGAGGACTGTGATGGGATTATGACCTCGGTTTCTGTTCAGTCATTATGTGAATTAACACAGTCATTAAATAAAACATCACATGACCAAGACTTAGGATTTTTACTTCTGTGTTCACCATTAATTCTGCTTGTCGTGAGCCATGGTAGCGCAATGGTTAGAGTGCAGGCTACTCCTGCTGAGTGCTGGCTACCAGCAGTTTGGTGGTTCGATTCTCATTGGCTCAAGGTTGACTCAGCCTTCCATCCTTTCAAGATGAATAAAATGAGGACCCAGATTGTTGGGGGCAATATGCTGACTCTGTAAACTGCTTAGAGAGGGCTGGAAAGTACTGTGAAGCAATATGTAAGTCTAAATGCTATTGCTATTGTCACAAGCTAGTTAGGAATAGTAACTGAATAGTAATCACATTATCATGGGACGCTGTGCTGGTTGCAAATAGGAAATTTGGTTCTGAAGCGCTTTTTTTTGTATACTGTCATAATTTCAAACAGTTACTCAATGGGCAATTGGGAAGCAAAGACTACTTGTATTGCAATAAGTCAATATACACTTAAGAATTGCTTTAACTAATTGATATGGCTGCACGTATAATAGATAGGTGGCAAATAAATTTGATAAGTATTCAGATAAACAAATATGATTCTAGACAGCATACAATAAAACAAACAGTTAAAAACAGTAGATAAACTGGGAAGAGGTGGTTGCTCAAATAACCTGGTTCTCAAGCCCCAGTGACTTTCAGCAGTTTTAAAGTTTTTTTTTCTCCTTTCCATCCCTGTAGATAGGGATGCATGGTCCTGATGAGAATCCAAAAAAGTCTTTAGGTGCTGCTTTGATCCCACCCATCCCCAAGTTAGCAAAGGCATGTGAAGAAAATTCTCAGAAGGCTGCGCAACCCTTTCCAAGCTTACCACCGACAGAATGTGTCCCACTTGCCAGAGATGAGTGTCCCAAAAGAAGGTAAGCCTCTTTTGCTTTTCCTGTTCCTTTTTCTCAAAGTCACATCTAAAATGCCTCATTAGTTGATTTTAAGGCAGCCTTCACCAAATGGCACCTTCCAGATATGTTGTTTTGGAGAAGGTTTCTCCAATAGGTTATAAATTGTCCCGTGTAAACTTTTCTCAATTTCATTAAGAACATTTTAAATCTCACTCATTCAACTAGAAACATGAGTTACACTGCAGTGCTGTATAACTAAAGGAATTTCTAAAATTCTGAATAAAAAGAGAGCTTGGGCTGAATAAGACCAAAAGCTTTCTAGTTCTTCAAGTGGAAACCAAATGCCTCTATGAATCCCACAAGGCAATTGTCCTCTCTTGTTCTTGTTTGTAGCAGCTTGTGAAGAGGGATTGGACGCTTATGGCATTGAACAATAGCTGAATAACGAGTTGGGAAATTCTTGGTTCAAATTTCTGTTTTGCTTGTGTTTGTAAGCTAGTTATGAATTAAGCATTTCATTGTCTTGATTAGTTTTACTTTCTTGGCCCGCTTCAGACACTCCCTGCAAAATGGGAGTTCCAACAAGTTATTGTACTTGAAGTTTCTTCTATAGCAATAGCACTTAGACTTATATACCACTTCATAGTGCTTTACAGCCCACTCTAAGTGGTTTAAAGAATCAGCCTATTGCCCCCAACAGTCTGGGTTCCTCATTTTACCTACCTCAGAAGGATGGAAGGCTGAGTCAACCTTGAGCTGGTGAGAATCAAACTGCTGAACTACTGGCAGCCAGCAGTCAGTAGAATTAGCCTGCAGTACTGCATTCTAACCACTGCAACACCACAACTCTTTCTAACTAAGAGCCCCCTAAATTATTATATTTGCCTTTTTTTTGTGAAAGACAGTTTAATATATATATCTCTCTCTTTTCATTTCCCTCCACCCAATTGTCTTTAAGATCATTATCAAAGTCTGGAAATGATGAAGACAACAGCAAAAAAACACTGGGTAGGTACATATAATAATTTATTTGAACTTAAACAATGGTTAGATATTTCAAGATAAGTTAAATGTGCTTCAAACTTTTGCAGTGGAGATCCCCTTTCTCATTCAGTACTGCTGGGCAGTGAGTAGGTAATTCTCTCATTTTTCCTTCTTATGTGAGAAGGATGGGCAAACTCCTTCTGATTGGTCGGGTCAGTCAGAATAGACTGTATGAAAAAATCAACTGTACTTTAATCAAAGGAAATTAATAACAAAAATCATTTATATAACTTTTGGTGACTTCTTGGAAACATCCATGCAAGAGTAGCTTTCTTAATGACATTGTGGAAATCATACAAATGATATTCTTGGAATTTTTGTTGTAGCCAGGTTGGACCCTGCTTCGTTTCCCCAAGATTAACCAAGTTTGGCGGAGGGTTCTCATCTTCATCTGATTAAGATGAATGCTAGGAATTTTTTATTTGGGTAATATCTGAATTTTATTTCTCTGTCTGAGCTACCTGATTTTATGAGAATAGATCATATGTGCTACTTTGAGCACTATGGAGAAAGGAAGTAGATAAATGTAAATGAAATAAATAAAAATTAATGAAGCTGAAAGAACCTATTTCTATTGTCATAGTGAAAATGATAGCCCCCCACCCTCCATGGCAGCTTCCGCAGTAAAAGTGCCCCAGGATGGAATGAATTAAACACACAAAAATATGTTATTGATTTTTAAACAACGTTGTTGTATAAATTATGATTGGCTTATAGCTTGAGTTCATTGGTTTTTTTTTTAAGCAGATCCTTTTTAATTCTCACTGGTATTAAAAGCTCAGCTGGAGAATCATTCCTTGTTGTGTGTTAAAATGAAATGTCACATTTTATCCTGGGGTGACTGCTTGGTCAAAGGTGTTAATTTCAAAGGGTAAAACTGCTTGCCTTGATAATTATTCCACAGCAGAGATCACTTGAAAACAAATTTATTGCGATAACTACTTTAAGCTAGCTGTATTCTTTTACGCTGCAGTTTAATTTCCTTGCAAACAAGAACAGGTATTTCATCTGGATCCAAAATCTGGAGTTTAGATCCAGTATCTAGCAGTCAAAGATGTTAGAATGCATATTTAATATTTTTGCTGTTTTCACTAAACCATTCATATAGCATATACTGTGTTATGGGATACAGTAATATAGCAAAGCAACCTTCTTGTTATTTTTGTCTGAGGCCTTTACAGTTTTCTGTGGCTCCTATTCACTGACTCTTTTCTCTGCTTCTATCTTGATCCTGATCTTAGGATAAATAGAAATAGAATAGAATATAAATATTTATAAATTTATAAACAAATAGAATATAACTACAAAAGCCATTTAGATTCAATTCCTGTTCACATTATGACATAATAATACTGGAAAATCTTGGACAGTACTTAGAAAATCTGCACATTGACAAAATTTCCACCTGTCAATTACAAAAGGCCACAGAGCTTGGATCTGCTGCACACATGTTATGCCGATTCAGTGCAATATCTTAGGTTTTTGGAAAGAACTCAGTATGTATGATGGCCAATACCAGCTAAAGAACTGACAGCTATGATTTCACATTTTTGTGTATATAATAATAATAGAACTAAAACAGAAAAGCTCCTGCCACATAACACTTATTAACACCATTAGTTAACTTTTACTTATTCTCCTACCCAATTTTGTCCCTCTGTGACTTATTTGTGCACGTTATAGGATCAAAGTATTGGTCTCTCTAGCTCAATAGGGTTGGTGCTCCCTGATTGCACCTCCTTCCAAGATTTCAGATGAGTTGCCTTGGAATTGAGCCTGGAACTTGAGAACACATATCTTTGGCACATGAGCTCTGTCTAACCTGGAGAGAGCACTTCTTATTCTAACTTAGGTTGTAATGATCAGTCCAGGGAATAAATAATTACTGTACTGCCAAGATAAAAACTTCCCTCATATAATTCAACTTGCCAGTTCTTGGCCGGAGAATAAGAAAGAAGGAAAGAGGCTACAGTATTTATTCTTTATTTCAGGAGCTGAAGGGAGGGAGGGAGACACACACACAGAGAGAGTATTGATGGGAATTATTATCCACTGGAACTAACACAGTTAGAAAGTGTGAACAGGTCATTCTGTATCAAGGAAATAAATTTATTTCAACCTTCCCATGGAATTGATGTTTGGCATCCGTACATTTTAAAATCCCAGGTAAATAGAATAGAATAGAATAGAATTCTTTATTGGCCGTGTGATTGATGTGTGATTGGACACACAAGGAATTTGTTTTGGTGCAAATGCTCTCAGTGTTCATAAAAAGAAAAAAAATACATTCGTCAAGAATCATAGGTATAACACTTAATAGTAGTCAAAGGGTACAAATAAGCAATTAAATCATAATAATAAGCGATCAAATTAAATCAAATTATATTAAACAGTCAATAAAAATCATGAGGATACAAGCAACAAAGTTACTTTCATGCAGTCATAAGTGGGGGGAGATGGGTGAAAGGAAGGATAAGAAGATGAATAGTAATAGTAATAGTAATGCAGACTTAGTAAATTGTTTATTCAGAACCTTATGTCAATTTAGTAATGAAATTAGAGTAAACATATATGTCAACCTACCTCTGGGTCAGCTAAATGGTCCCATGCTTGTAGAGATGGAAGGATTCTTAATAAATTCCCTCATCAGTGGGTGATAGTTATTGAGAGCCTTTCCCAGATCTGCTGTGAGCTGCTATTTAGGCTCCTTTGAAGATGGATTTAATGCTCTTCTGGAACTGTTTCCTTTCATCTGGCTCTGAAAGGAGTCCATCAGCTGGCTTGTCTGGCAATACAATCATACAAAATACTTGCACAAGGCAGATTGAATTTTCACAGGTGATAAACCTGTCAGTCTAGCCCTCTGCCTTAATTCCCTTTTGTTTCTTAGCACATCCTATTCTGTGTTTAGGGAAAGTGATTTATGGATATTTTCATGCTGGGGTGAAGTTTGATAAGAGAAGAGGAAAAGAAAGTCAGAGGCAACACCAATCTCTGACCTTAATGTTTCCTAAATTCCATAAATAAGAATAGCACCGTTTATTGACATTGTGTTTGTGACAGGATGAGGATCATCAATGGGACAGTAAATTTTATACTGGTACAATACCTGTCTATGAACAAGAGCCCTTTATCTCCATCTACAGTGAATGATTCAATTTGTTGGAATGCCCCTTGATTTTTTTTCTTTGCTCTCACTATCTTCACAAACTCTTTTAAAAATTGCATATATAATTACGGTCCACAGTAATACAGTCCATTTTTTAAAAAAATTGGCTTATCAGAAACTAGATTGTCTGAACCTGCTTTCCATAATGGCTTTGCTGCACCTTTGAAGATTGTTGGGGGATCACTGGCATCCTTACTGCTACCAGCCACCTCCTCCCTCTGTCTGGCCAAGGAAGTGGACTTGCCTTCAAATCTTCACCTGTTAAAAGATGATGAATGGAAAGAAAACAATGGAAGGGTATGTTTCATTTTCTGTTTCCATCTTTTTGCATTTTGGCATGAAGGCCAAGGTGGCTTTAAGGTTGGCATTTATCAGGAAAAAGTAAAGAAAATATTACAAGGACTCAAACTGGCATGAAGGGATATTGGGAATGCTATTTGGAAGGCGGACATCATAGCTGAGCTTGATAGGCTTGGCTCTGCCATTTGCAAAGCTGGCAATTATCAAGCAATGAGTGATGAATCTCTTCTGAGATAGAGCTTTGGAAAGGAATTTCTGGAGGAAACAGAGGGAATGGGGCCTAAACCCGGAAGTAATACTGGCAGGATGAACAATGCAGGATCTCAGCCATCAATATGAATGCTTCCCTCTCCAACAGAAAGGCAGTGATAATGTATTAAGTAATGAAAAACTTAGTGGCTTCCCCACACTTCCTTTTGCCCAATAGGGCTGGCCTTGGCTGGAATTCCATCCATCTGTCCTTCCATCCATTTATCCACCCCTCCTCCTCCCTTTCTATAAAGGGCTTTTCTTCAAAAGCTCAAGGCAGTCTCTCTGCTCTAGCTTTTCTCTCCACAAATAGCTCCTTGAGATAGATCATGCAGAAAAAGCTCCTGGCTCCAAATCAACCTCTGTGTATTCAGGGCAAAGGCTGGATTAAAAGCTACGTTTTCCCATTCCATTCTAGCATCTTAGGTACTAGATTATATTGGTCTTTTCAAAGATTTACCAAAAAGGCTTATAAATAGCTTGACTCAATGGTAGGTAATAAAGTGGTAGGAATAAATTTGAGTCATTTGTTATTAATTACTGTGTAATATCAACAAAGCCTGTGTGATATCCGCACACTTGTACTCCACACACAGCAAAAGCTACCAGAATGAATACATAATTTAAGTATAGCATTGCATTTTATAGAATGCAAAAGAATACAGGTCACATTGAAAATGTGTGAACATTAAAATAAATGTGAAGTGGAGAATTGGTCTTTGATACAAGCAATTTATGTTCAACACAATGTGATTTGATTAGGAAGGGTATCTACCACTTCCATTTTATCTGTCCCAGATCAGATTCTTTCTAACCAATTCAGAATTGTGCTGTTTAAGCTTTTCTATCTGGGGGGCTAAACAGCTTTAGGGTAGTATGGGCTTAACATCAGTCCCAAAATAGCAATACATCTATGTGATTTCATAAGAGATTCCTTATATAATTTTTTTTTGCTGCAGGTCTTTTTTCTTGCTCTAGTTTTTTCTGATGCTGTACAACATCCCTTGATATTTTTTTCTGATTTAATATCTGCCTCAGATTAAGCTTTGTCTAATAATTCCAACTTTGGGTGACAAATAATATGAGGTAAGGGGAATACAGGATTAGAGTTCCTTATGTTTTCCTTTGAAAAGCAGCTGGTGTGTTTTTATGAGTATAACAAATTCTGTATCATTAGGAACTGGGCTTTAATGCTTTTTCTCCTGCACCATTTCACTAATGTAAATTGGGCTTCTGGTCTCAAAATTGCTGTTAAGCATGAAAGAAACTTCAGCAGGTTCCTGTGTTACATATGATCCATTTTCCCTTTCTGCTTTGCAATTAGTTTCAGACTTAAATCAAGAATTAAATGGCTGGCATTCAAGTCTCTTCTAACAGCGCTGCTCCTTCTTCCATCTTTATAGAAACTTGTAAAGATGCTCAGAGATTTAGTAAGAGAATCTGCCATGTCATGATTCATGTGTAATATGGCTTGAATCTCACTTTTTAAAAGCCCAACCTGAATTACATATGCTAAATCAGGGGTGTCAAATTCGATTTCATTGAGGGCCGCATCAGGGTTGTGTTTGACCTCGGGGGGCCGGGTAGGCATGGCCAGGGTGGGTGTGGCCAGCTCAATGTCACTCATGTTGGGGGCACCTGTGTTGGCCTGGGTAGGGATCCTCCTGCAGCCTTCTGCCAGCGAAAACAGAGCTCGGAAGGGCACCCTCCTGAGCTCCATTTTTGCAGAGGCACCGCGGGCCAGTCCTTCACTGTTTCCAGGGCAGTCTCGTGGGCCAGATCTAAGCACCCCACTGGATCTGGCCCCCGGGCCTTGAGTTTGACACCCCCATGCTAAATTGATAGAACTTACCATGGCTATCTATTCAGGTAGACTCCAATGAAAAATGAAGAGCGTGAAACCATCATTCACATTGATAAAATATTTAATTTGGGTTATAATAGATTAATAATAATAATGTAACCAGTTAATCTGTCTCTTTACTATTGGGTACAAGTTACTCTCTCTCTCTCTGTATGTGCCTGCACCTGCACCCATACACATATACATTTGTATGACATGTGCATGCTTCTATTGCCTCCAGATTCATGTCACAATATCCAAGTCAGCTCAGGAGAAAATGCGTCAAAAGCAGCTAAAGGAGATAGAGTTCTTACACAAAGAAAAGGAGAAAGTGAAAGAGAGAGAAAATGAAAGATCCACAAAAATCCAGGAACAACAGTCAAGAAATGTTCTGGACGGTATGTGATTAATGTAAAAGAAGAGGGAAATTTATTTTTGCAGATGGATTTATTTTGTCCAATCAGATTAGAAATGGTCTGGTGCCAACCTTAAGGAGCTTACCCACTCCCCCTACCCCTGCACTCATGGTATCCCCTGGTGAACTTAAGGTGGATTAAAATGGAGCCTAGACAGCAGTAGGAAAAATAGCTTAAACAATCCAGCTCTGTTAGAAAGCACATTGTCTGATTGGTTTGAAGCTGCAGCATCCAACGATAGATTAGTCCGGAATTACAGTATATTGGCAAATTAAAATTCTGATAGTAGCTGCTTTACAACATTTCTTTTTAAATAGTGCCAGCTAAAATGAATTTTTAAAAGTTTTTTTAAAAAAATTATTGAAACAACTGGCCGGTATTGGCCCCATTCATGCTGGGTTCTTGTCTTCAGCAAGAAAGACATGTGAAATTTCTGAGCAGTTTCTTTTATTCTTCTTCACCTATAGACAGAAATCTTGCCAAACCAAAGCAATTGTTTGCATCACTATGGATATAATCTGAGAATTGCTAGGGAGAAGTCTTCTTAATTCTCTTTCTAGTGACCAGACTATTTAAGCTTTGCTGTCTCTTTGCCCTCTGGAATTCAGCCCCGCTCTCCTGGGAAGCCAGGTTACATTCCACTACAGTCCTCAGTAGAGTTTTGCATAATCATAGATTCCCTTAACATTCAGAAAGTTTAGCATGCAAGAAGAAGTGGAAGACTCCTCAAAATGTGGTATGTGATAATTTCAGAACTCTTTTTTCCTGAAGAACATCTTGGGCTGGAATGAGATTCTGAAGGTTTGAGATTCTGCTTATGTAAAATTGACATTAGATGAGATTGTCTTTACTCTGAATAAAGATACCAGAAAGGAAGAAAAATTCATGACATCAGGTGAATTTCTATGGGTTTTTATGTTTTAAAGACAGAGAGTCCCTATCAGGGACAATGTTGGATCTGACATGTTTTGTTCAAACCATGTATTTTAAAACAGCAACAGCAACTGTCTGTCCAGCAATATAATTTTTCTGGGAAAATTATATTGCTGGACAGACAGTTGCTTTTGCTGTTTTCCCAGAAACCCAGAGTACACGACCTAACGGGACTTGCACATGAAAAATTATTTGGGTCCAGGATAAAAGCTAATTTTAATTTTACCTGAATTAAAAGTACATTAAATCGGTTAAATATAACAACATGATCATATTCAATGGATTTAGTGGTTTTCCTCTTCAAGCACATTACAATTTTCACTTTGCTGGCAACTTTAAAAGGTTCTCCAAGGGCCATTTGAACAGCTTTTGAGACTATGGGTGCTTTTAAGACCACAAGGTGCACAACAATATTTAATTTTAAAGAAATTGTGACAGAAGGAAAATATTTTGTATAAAGTGTTTGTTTTAAGAATATTCATACTCCTAAAGCTTTCAGAAGGAGCATCAATATTGCTTCTATGAAGTATGCACTGTAAGTTTGGGAGCATTTGTAAGACATTTTGGCAATGCTCTCTGCTGCATCAGGGAAAGATACTAGTCTGCATTCTGCCAAAACCAGACCTTTATGCCTGGTCATATTTTTTTTGCTTTTTTTTTTCCTAAGAGGCTATCCTTTCAGAATTTGGGAGAAAAGCTGGTCGTCTGGAGGACAAGTGCCCATTATGACATTTTTTTAAAGTGTACCTCTAGGACCAACCAGTACATGTGGAATGAAGATTATCTTATTGAACTCAAAATGCTATAATCTTTAGTTGATACACTGATTAATTCAACTTTTTAAAAAACTTGCACTTAATTAAAATAGTATCCCTGATTAATTAGGTAGCAGCTTTTGTATTTCCTTTCTTCAAAATCTGAAACATTTCACCTTTTGATTCACATGCAAAAGAATGCCAGAATAATATATGTATGCATACTTTAAAACTGTTGAGCTGTTTCACATGTGAATGTTGAAGTTCTTTCAGAATGGGATAGGTAGAAAGGATTAGACTCATTTGCTACAATGACTCTGTAGTTTCTTCCCCAACCCCCCCAAACTTTCACCTTAGACTGTCTACTATTGACCTCACCCCATTCCTAAGAGGGCTGTAAGAGGTGTGCACAAGTGCACCAGCGTGCCTACTGTCGCTGTCCTAATGTCCCCTTTTATTCGTACCCATTTCATGTAATCAGAATCATGTACTAATTATATCTGTTATCTAATACATGCTTGACAAATAAAACAAACAAATAAAATAAATAAAAATGACATAAAGCAAGGCAAACTAGACTTACCCCTTGGACTGGAGAAAGAAAGCAAAAGATGGCTGGAAGGCGCCTTACCTGATTGTCTAGATCCGGGTGTCCAACCCTGGCAACTTTAAGACTTGTGGATTTCAACTTCCAGAATTCCCCTACCTCCGTGCATGGTTTAAGCCTATAAGTCTTGCCAAGGTTAGACAGCCTTGATTTAGATCTACTTAGTTCCATTACGGATTTCCCTCCCCAATAATTTTCTCCCCTTCCACTTCTAAATGGGACTTGGCTTGCATTAAAAAGATAACCAATGAGAACCACAAACAAGGTCACAAAAAAGATTTACCTCTAAAATGGAAATGAAAGAAAAGAAAGTGAAATAAGATGCTCCGAAGCAGGGTTTTTCAAATCTAAGGGGTACCTCCCTTGGGGAAGTGCAGACAAAGACTTGGAATATGGAATATGTGAAGAACATTTTTGTTGTACTGTTACAATAAATCCATCTTTCTCAAAGTTTCCTTCTTGTTTTGATTTGTGTTTATTTTGGTGTTTGGATTTTTAGGAGAAGCGTGTGCATTAAGACTACACCAAAGGGAGGTATGATGGCAAAAAGTTTAGAAATCCCTGTTCTAAAGCATAGAACATAAATGTTATCAAACTAAATCTTTGGTCAACTCACCAAAAAGGAAATGAAAAAAGGCACACGATTCAGAGTTACAGGCAGAGAATGGTGATTAGAATTTTTTAAAAAGAGCTTACATGGGAAATTGTATTTTAAATGCTGACATTGAAGCAAATTCCTCATCCCAAAAATGTAATCAAGGTGATATGTATAAAATAAAACCCTCCACTTTCTTGATCAGTTTACATTGACAAATACATACAGTAAAGATAATGTGTGGCTGGTGTGTCAAAAGATGATAAGGTCATATAAGCAGTTTAATTCTTTTTGGATATTTTTAAAATAAAAAATAATAAAATTGGAATACTAATGAGGATAAGTAAAATAGTCTCGATCAATTATTAATGTGAACATCCATTGGTCCAACAGTGCATTGAATGAATTGTTTTCTCCTTTCATGGTGTGTTCTGGCAGATGTTTCTAGCTCCATCCTTCACTGACCCCCTTAAATTACTTTCTGCAGGATCCAGTTGGCTTAATCACAATGGAGCCACCCCTGTTACCCTCAACCTGAGCAACCCTTGCAGAGCTTCTGTAGGGATGGCTTTAAGGAAACGAGTGAACAGGCCCTCATTGCCCAGCATTCCTGTTATCAGCAAAGAGAGCAACTTCTTGAGACATGCGTCAGGTGTGACATTAAAATTTTTGCCAGCTTTTAAAACGTACCCTTTTTGCTTTTGCTATAATATGAATGGAAAAGGATTTCATGGACTTCCTATATTGGTTTTGTAGAAAAAAGTTATAAAGAAGGTGCCTGCACTATGCATTATAATGTTAGATGCTTTCATGACATCAGTGCTGTCTCTCACTGGGTGAGAAGAGCCATTGTGAGGATGTACCTGTAGCCTGAGTTGTTGAGATATGATGGCTGCTTTGTTGCCAGACAAGGGCAACTCTATTTTTTGAATCTTAAGAGGTTTCTTTCACACCTCTTAAACAATTAGGGAAGAAGGGCCTGGAAGGAAAAGATGTGCATTTTCTGTCTCTACTTCTGAGTCTTCTTCTTCCAGAACACAGCACAACCATCATGTTTTCAGTAGGATGTGACTTAGTATGTATGTATGTATGTATATATATATATATATATATATATATATATATATATATATATATATATATATATATATATATATATATATATATATATATATATGATAATAACATTTGAATGTACTATATTGTAATAACATTGGAGTGTAATGTTATGTTTACAGCTAATTCCCTGCCAGCAAATCTCCAACACTCTCCAGAATGGGAAGAGGATCTTGTAAATAGGGATGCCTTTGAGATAAGACCTTTGTCTCATCCAGAACATGAATTAATCGATGCTCTCAAGTGGCTCAGTAGCAATGACTGGTAAGGAAAGGAAGAACACTACTTTCTAAGCTGTGTGAAAGTCTGTGATGTCAAGACCTAGGATGTACATTGGGCAGAAAGAACTGCAGATGGCCACCAAAAATGTTTATATTTGTAATTTATGCATTTATGCATTAAAGGCAAGTTGGGTAGGAAGTGTAATACAATCATTATAATTTCGAAAAAGGAAATGTCTTCAAAATGGGGGGGAATGGAAAAAAGACAATGAGAAAAGGTTTTCAGATATGTGGGTTCCTCTAAACCACACCATTATAATGTCTGGTTGATAAGAATGCTATGGAGCCTGCAATCTTACCCCTATGCTCAGGAAGAAAGGCAGCACAGGCAGATTTACTGATTTACTGCTAAGAATTCATGCCTTCTTCCACCTCTTGTGGTTTCCTTTCCATGGTGGTACCTTACAGTGGCTCCCTATAACTCTGTGGCTCTTCTGAGATTTGACTTTGCCATGCACTATGTCCAGTTGATGTTGCATGCCTGGCTTTTTTTTTCTTATCGCAAAAAGCCAATGTAAGAAGAGAGAAAAAAAAATAAGGAAGAGGGATGGGTTCTATGTAATTGTAATTTTTAGTGCTCCCTCATAGAATAGTTGGTGGGTCTGACCAGTTTAGGGGAAGAAGGAGCTAAGGCGGAGACATCTCTAGAAGGTATTAAAAAAGTTAAGTTGGTGCCACCATTGCATGGCAGGGCCCTGCCCTGTTTTTGCCAAATGTTGCATCTGCAGTGCATATTTAAAAGGAGCTGGGCTTAAAGTACACAGCTGTACTTCTCTCCTCCTCCACCATGCTTCTCCTGAGGATACCCACAGTGTGTCATGTAACATGAACATGCAGCTAAGTTTGGAAAGCCAGGTCCAACAGTAAGTATAGGTAATGAATAACATCAGACAAGCTATCTGGGACCCATCAGGACTAGATTCAGCAGTCCATCTACATTTAAAAGACAAAGGCCACTATTTTGAAGACAGCACAGTCCACAGAGAGAACCGCTGGTTTGAAAGAGGGGTCAAAAAGGCCATCTATGTCAAAATTGAACAGCCCTCTCTCAACAGAGGGGAAGGATATATGGCATCTTCTATGGCTTCACATCCATTTGCACTATTCAGGTGACCCTGACAATACTGATAAACCTCCAGGTGGCCTCCACAACTCGCTGAAAGAAGGCAAATGACCAGCTGTCTGCAAGACATATAAATCCTTCCATTCCCCATCCAGTGAGAGCTGAAGAAGCTTCTTGGATGAGATGCACAATGTCTTTAAAGGGAAAAAACAAAGTCCAGTTGTCTTTTGAAAAAGCACCTTTGGGACATCCATGACCTGGATGACTGATAATCTCCACAGACATCAAGCTATCTGGGAGAATAAAAATTCCTTCAGAAAACTGAAGCATTGTCCAAATGAAGAGCATGAAGAGGACCACACAGAAATGCAAATAGGCATAAAAACAACATTTTGGTGGAGCACACTGCTAGTAAGTCCAAGAGTGAAACATCTTTAAATACATGAGAAGCAGAAAATTATAGAAACATGTTGGATGACAAGGAAGTTAAAGGAATACAACCATTTATTTTGGAATTTATTACCTATCTTCATTTTTTTTTGTCACCAACGGGCAAAGTTGTTAATGTAGTAAGATGGTGCTGGGGAGCATAGTATAATAAGAACAAAGTGGTGCAAAGAATAAAAGCTTTCTTTTTCTGTCTCAGCCATTTTCAAGGATAGAGCCTGTTATGCAGAACTAGTAGATAAAACACCTTCTCTTGTTCAGCTTAATTCTCAGGGGATTCTGTATGGTATATACACTATATCCATGGGTGATAAAATGTTTTTATTTCTATTTATTTTATTTTTATTTATTTGTTTGTCAAAAGTGTACAAGATAACAAGTATAAGTATGAACATAAACAAGAACAAGGGAGTAAATGGGAACAGTAAGACAGGAAGGTAGGCACGCTGGTGCGCTTATGCATACCCCCTTTAAGGGCCTTTTAGGAATGGGGTGAGGTCCATGGTAGACACTTTGAGGTTGAAGCTGTGAGGGGTTGAAGCTGTAACAATGGACTCAGGTAGGGTGTTCCAGGCATTGACCACTCTGTTGCTGAAGTCATGTTTTCTGCAATCGAGTTTGGAGTGGTTTACCTTGAGTTTGTATCAGTTGTTTGCCTGTGTATTGTTGTTATTGAGGCTGAGGAAGTCGTTGACAGGCAAATTGTTATAGCAGACAATTTTGTGAACTAGGCTTAGATTGGACCGCAGGCGGACCAGTTCCAGATTGTCCAGGCCCAGAATTTTGAGCCTGGGGGCATAGTCTATTGTGAGTGGAAGTAGTTCTAAAATACACTGTGTATGAGAATTTCTGAGTCTTTACTTTTCTATAGTTCTATTGAGTTACTTTTGTGACATATCATATTTTCACGCACAGTCTTACCAAGTATGAGAAATGAGGTTTCTGCAAAATGCCAGGTGAGACTAATGATTTCTCTTGTCTTTTTCTCATTTTCCATCTTTCTGATAACTGCCTCTCAGGCACCTGAAGGAGAAAGGACTCTTCAACATCATATGCTTGGCTACCTGCCATTCAGAAGTTCTGCAGAGTAGACTTCATGATGTTTCCTTGGCAGCTACAAAGGAGGTTGGGAATGAATATTTAACATATGTCCAATCAATCTTCTCTGGTGGATTACCTGATGCTTTCCAATCTGTTTCTATTTAGTCAGTATGTCTCCAAGCAGCTTTTATACTTTTGTGCACCTGTGTGTCTGCCCAATGTGCTATTTATGTTTATTTATAGCAGAAAAAAGTTACTACACTTTTTATTACCTTCAGGGTGGGAATAAAATTTGAGGAAAACAAGGTATACAAAGTAGTCAAATGTGCTCATATCTGTATTTGTATAAAACTGTTTTTAAAAAACATACTTTAAGGTAATGTATAATTTATGCTGATGAGGAGAAGGATAGGAGAGCAAAAGATGGAGAGGATGGAGCAGAATGAAGTGTGAAAGTCCATGGTTTCCAGCGGAAGATACCAGGGCTCTGCCTCTACCATTGCAAAGTGACAGGGGGTGGAACTCAGAGGTACAGTTCTCAGTGCCCGTGCCTGTGCTTTACAATGAATAACTTCCCACACATGGTTAACTTTTTGGAAGCTGCTAAAAACTGCATGGTGTCAAAAAGCTTATGGGGTCTGAAATAACACTTGAGAATAATATGTTTATTGAAGATCATGACAGTTTTGATTTTAATGTACTTTTAAAAAAAATTGATGTTTTATTATTTTATTTTATTTGTAAAATTCTTGTAAACTTCCCAAAATCCAATTGTTTTCAGCACAACTAAAATGGCTGTCTGGCTATCTGGACATGGTTCAGTAGGTTGGAAGTGCAGAGTAGAAATGAACAGAGCTGTTCATCTGCTATGCACATTTTAGAACAGCTTCCCATCCTGCTACTTTCCTAATATTTCTAATCAAGCAGGATGCTGAAAGTTGAATCCCAAGTTATTTGAAGGGCTCTAGTTAAAGCAAGGCTACTTTAGAGTAGCTTTTTGTGTCTGGATTGCATTTGGCTTTGTAAAATGATTTTGTTTCTTCCTTCCCAATGTGTGGGAAACATTTTGGACTCTTCTGCACTCACTATTATTAGCTTAGGGAAGGATTCAATAATGTGCACCCTAATATAGATACTGTATATAGAGATTACATCAGGCACATGCTGTATAGGTTCTTTACTTCCAAACTCAAGTTACTGCTGGTGTAGAATCTAAAAATTATCCCTGCATTTTTCCCCTCAGCCCACTTGCCAGTGCTCCTCTCGTCTCCTCACCTTATATTCCTATGGTCAAGGGAGTCCTTCAGATAGCCAGAGTACATCCAATTGTGTTGTTTTACTGTCTGGTTGATTCAGGGGAGGTGCCGATGAACAAAATGAGAGAAGTCTGTCTTGAGAAAGGTCTCTCTTGTTACATTTAGGATTTTAAGATGTAAAATCTGTTCTTGCAGCTCTGAATATATGCTGTATACAGTATTCAGTTGTGTTTTAAACAGTAGCTGGAAAAGTACTATCATTGTATTCTGCAGAGTGAAATATGTTTGTTCGGGTAGCCTACTCATGATAAATTTCCCAGATCTTAGACAGCAAAGTATAAGCTTAAGAAACATGTCTTACTGTGGAAGCATATATCTTTCATCAAATCTAATGGAAACAGGTTTAGAAATGACATATATTTTTCTGCATAGAAAGCATATGTTCTCCACTAAGTTATGGCTTCTTCTGTTTAAGATATATGACATAGACACTGTGACAGTTTTGTATAACAATTACATTCTATATGTAAAATAAAGTTGGCAAGTTATGTCAGAAAAGAGAGAATGAAATTGAACATTTTAGTTTTAGTACTTAGGAATATCTAAGAGTCAGTTTGGGCCAGTGGTTAAGTGGTTAAACTGTGAGTTATAGTCCTGTTTTAGTATGAAGCCAGCTGAAGGATCATGAGCCTTAAAAATTTGAGGCTGTCTGTCAGCCTTAGGAAGAATGCAAAGGCAAACCCCTTCTGAAAATGTTGTCAAGATAATTGCAGGGACTTGTCTAAGCAGTTGCCAGCAGGCAACACTGACTTGAAGTATCAAAATAAATAATAAATACAATGTAAAAATCTGAAAGTCTGGATCATTCGTGTTATTATGAAGGACATAAAACAATACTTTGGAGAAGGGGAAGTCTTCTGCTTATGTGTATTTGAGATTCAATGAGGAGCATTAAATAAATCTATTCTTACATATACTGTATTTTTATGTCATGTTGTATAGTTACATTCTGCATGTGCTCTGGTAACTAACCCATTGCATATGAAAACTAAAGTTTGATCAAAAGTAGTGGAAAATTCTCAAGTTGTCTTGTCAAATGCCTTGCTACTGAAAGTTATCCATGGTTACCATCAAACCATTCCTTCATAAACTTGGCTTGTGCACAATGCTGAAGGATAATAGAATTTATTTGTTGTTGTTGTTATTTTTTGCTTGGAATCATAGTATGCTACAGTGATATTACAATGATATGTCTTGGGCCATCATGATGTAAAGCCTGGTGTTTCATGTTTACATCCAGATATCGCCAGATATATTTAAATAATATAGTTTGCATAACAATGTTGTGATGCAAGTGATATTATTTGCCCCCTCTCTTGTCACCTGGTCGAACCTCTTGCTTAGAGTGATATATGAACTCATTTGTTATGGCTTAGTATTAAGATGCTAATTAATTTGATTAAACAATGCCATCTCTCAGGATTTAGGAAGGTGCCTTTTCTGTCTCAACAGCTGCTTTTTGAATAGCATTTCCCCAAAGATCCATATGGTTCTCACCCTAATGGTATTCAGAAAGTCATTAAAAGCTTGATTTTCCTCCTAGATCTTACTATAGGATGGTGGTTTTTTCTTTGTTGTTGCTACCCAGAGTAATTTAGAATTTGGCAGTCTCTTAACTAAATGAATGAATGAATGAATGAATGAATGAATGAATGATTTTTTTGTATAGGGTCATAGAGTTCCAGGTTTTCTGAAGGACAGACTACTGTGTCTTAACTACAAACATCTTAATTCTCTCTATTCTACCAATGGAATTTCACTGATTCTTAGGAAAGGGGAAATATAACCAAAATTGCATGACCAATCCAATACTTGCATTTTTCATTTTCCCAGACCTAAATACAGTTTGGCCTTCTTATAAAACTCCTACTGGATGTTGGGAGCTAGCTAGTTCTTGCATTCCTGGGAGTTAATTTCATGGAGCTGCTTACAGCAGACTTTCTGTTTACTGTATTTAACCACTTAACAGAGAGGTTTTATTGGTCTCATTTAAAGCCTTCTAATAAAAAGCAAGAGCTAAGCAAATTCACAAGCCAACTCCACACTTGTTCATTGTTTGAACAGCTGATAGGCTGCTATCAGCAGAGTTTTCAAAGGCCATTATGCTTCCTCTCTTGGCAAATATTAGGAAACCATTGGCATAATTTTGGTCTCTCATTTTTCTCTAAAATTATAATAAACCAAGACCCTATCCTGGAGTTTAAAAAGTGTTAGTCAAGATAAAAACAAGGCAAAATTTGGCTGTCACATGGAAAATAGCAATAAAGGTTTTCTATTTTTTTCTATAAAGAAATACTGTAGACCTAGGAGCTTATAATAGCTTTTTGGGCAAGTACATATAATCTCTTGGTACAAGTTCTCATGGAACTTGGAAAATATACTGTAAAAATTTGTACAATAAATTTCTGTATGTAAAAGTAACATGCAGAAGTAGGAGAAAAATAAGAGCCAGTTTGGTGTAGTGGGTATGATGCTAGCCTAGAAACTAGGAATTTGTGAGTTCTAGTCCTGTCTTATGTATGAAACCCAACTAAGTGATCTTAGGTTAGTCACTCTTTCTCAGCCCAATTCACCCCACAAAGTTGTTATTATGGGGGAAATATGAGGAAAAAGTACTATGTATTTATGCTGCCTTGAGTTACTTATAAAGTAATAATGGTGAGATAAAAATATAAGTAGATAAAATAAAACTAGTTTTAGACATCTAATCCAGGGATTTTGCATATTGCTAAATTTGGGGATCTTTATTTGGATAAGAAAATGACCCTGTATTGATTCTCTGACTGTTGTTCTTTACAATTTGCAAAAGTATATAAGAACATATGACTTTCTTTATCAGGTTAGCAACTTACGATCTAAAGTATGTAGATTTGCTATTGGGACACTTGCTGAATTGTTCAAAGCTATGACGAAGCACATGGATCAAGAGGTTGAGGAGATATCTCGAGTCCTGCTTCAGAAGGCAGGTGATACTAGTGAATTCATCCAGAAAGCAGCTGACCAGTCCTTGGGGATCATGGCACAGAGTGTGACTCCTTCGCGAGCAATGACAGCCCTCATGGCCAATGGAGTGACGTATGTACATTGCCTTTTCATCTGCAATCTCAATCCTTGCTGGTCTATGGGCATGAGCAGTAAGTGCTAGCATTTACAAAAAAGAAAAGTGTTGGAGGAGAGAATTCCATATCTCTGAATTATTAGAGTAATTTGAAAAAAGGTATAACCATTTCAGGTGTAGCTGACTTCAGCACCTAGCATTCCTTACCAATTAACACAATGGAGAGGGGCACCAAGTGTTATAGTTTAGCAGCACCTAGGGTGCAAAATTTGCCTTATCCCTGCCAGAGGATGGCTGAATTCTTCTGTATGAGTCTACAAGTGGAAATCAGAAATTTGGCTTAGCATTGCAGGTCTTTGGACCTATGCTTATTCCTTAAACTGTTTGTCCATGAAATGGAGTGGCAGAGAAAAACAGAAAGAACACTAAGCAACCCTATAAATTAAGCTGGAAATTGTGTTTGCCCATCACGATAGATGGCAACTCATTTCCTTTGCACAGGAGAATGTTTTCCCATTCATACTCTAAGAAAAGCATACATTGTAGGATAAATGAAGGTGAGCTAGAAGAATTGTTGCTATCAGCCTACACCTTGGCAGGTTTCTACTTTGGCATGGAGACAAAAACATACCCTGTGTCTGACAATGATGATCATTTTGTTGCAGCCACCGAAACCCTCTCATTCGAAAATGTGCTGCTGGACACTTATTGACAATCATGGAACAAATTGGGGCTGAGAAACTGCTCTCGGGCAACCGGGACAGTACAGAGTTGTTAGTGCAGACATTAGTGAAGATGGCTCAGGACTGTCATCAAGAAACAAGGTAACAGCAGGAAATGCCGTTTCCCCAATGAAGATGGCATTTTGTTCTTCAGTGATCTTCAAAAGATTTTCTTTTCCTCCATTAGATGCTATGGCCGGAAGATGCTGAACATGCTTATGTGTCATTCAAAATTTGATGGGTATTTGAAACAAAATGTGCCATCGCATGACCTGCGGGATGTCATGGCTGCAATTAAACAAAAAGTAAGTATGGAAGCCCACGGACAACCTTGGAACTGCATAAATTAACAGGAGACTCAGAAGATCTGATATTGTACATGGGCATTAACTGCACAATTGAGTATTTTTCAGAAATGATATAAAGCACTAATATACCAGCTGCATTCACTTGCAGCAGTAAAACCATTATTTTCTTAACTCTGCTTTATTAAATTGGCAGAGTTCACACAGGCTCAACACATTCACCATGGTTTCTAAACCACAATGGCCAAATCAAACAAATGATTTAACATGAAGTATAAATCAGTTGGCACGAAAAGATGAGGCATGTGTAATTGACCAGAATGTTAAAATGACATTGTGACTTTATCTGTATAGGGAACAGAAGATTCAGCCTCCCAAGCTCCTTCTGCCAAAAGTTACCGAAGATCAAAGAATGGCAGTTTGACAATCTCACTGGACAGCCTGTCTTCGAGCGAAGGGTATGGTGGGGAGCATCATTTGCTTCAGTGATTAGCTGTATTTTGGAAAGAGATAGAGCATGTCACTGGAAGACATACTGTATTTTTTTTAAAAAAATGTTCAGGTGCCCATTATATTCTACATGCATGTTGAGAGGCTAAAGTCAAGGGAAAAACTTGTTCCTTTTCTGGAGTCTTTCCTTGCTTCCTTAAGCATAATTCATTTTCTTGAGATGCTTGATGTTTTCCTCATAAAGTAAAGGTCCCGAGTAATGAACCCAACCAATTCAGCAACCCTGAGGCTTTTAGTTTTCTCAAAGAACTGCTTCATTGAGTACATTATTTCAGCCCAGTTGAAACCCCCCCCCCCAGCTCTGGGTATTTCTGGCACTTTCAGTATTAGATTAGATAGCTCCCTCCCTCCTTGTCACAGATCACGTTGTCCAAATAGATGTTTTGGCATCTCAAATGTTTTGGTTATGATGACCTTGGTTCTCATACATAGTAAGTTGTTGATGTCTGGTCTGGTCTAACATTCCAGAACTCCCTCCTCCCCACAAAGTGTGTCAAGCTGAGAAACGGAGAAAATGGCTGTGAAAGGCCCGATCCATTTTGAACTTGACACATAGTTTATGCCACTGCTAAAAACTCTTAATTTAGGAGAGCAGATTTTTACTTGTGAAAACTTTTGTCTGCCCTCTAGAACAGGGGTCTTCAAACATGGCAACTTTAAGACTTAAGCATGGCTGGCCAAGGAATTCTGGGAGGTGAAGTCTACAAGTTTAAAGCTTCCAAGTTTGGACACCCCTGCCGTAGAACAGAGTTTCTGCATCCAGGCAGAACACCTTCAAGAAGCCTTTAGATGTCAGTGAAGCGTTATTTGGCTGTGTCTCTTTGTTGCCTTTTGATAAGCATCCAGACTTACTGTATATAGGGTGCTAATCTTCATCTCTCTTTTTAGAATGCGTATAAGTTTTCTTCAAAGTCTGCCATCTCAGAGAAGCAAATTGCCAGCTGAATTTACTACTTGTCTTCCCACTCTAGCTGCAGAGAGAGCTTGATGGCTTGGGGAGAATGTTTTGGAAATACACACTGCCTGCTTGCCCTTTGCTGCAGAGCTCCACACCTGGTGGAAGCCATCTCTCTTGGCACTGAGTGAGCGACATCCTCTGGTTGGCATTGCCTGCAGCATGAAATTACAATTTTTAGCAATTAGCAGGACTAGCAGCATTAACAGAGCAGCAAGGAATAAAAAAACAGAATATATTTTATGGAAAGAGAGAAGGAAATTGCTAATAACCGAGGAAGAAAAATGATAGATTCTGTGTTTTTAATCATTTGAAATCATTTGCACAACCAAGACTAGAGTCTCTATTCTCCAGACTCACTGTTCAAATTTACAATTGTTCTTTTGCTCTGTGGACTCCTGCTCTTCTTACCCCCATTTCCTTTGTATAATTCATACTCTTATTGTTGTTGTGGGCTGCATATGAGTTCTTTAGCCTCTTCTGAAAGGCTAAAAGGATACTTCATCAAAGAAGTATGAGCAAAGGGACATATAATGGGCAAAGAAGAAGCCATTTGTGAGGGAAGGTAGAACCCATTCAGTCATAACAACTTCTGTCTGTAGCTTTTATATCCATTAAGTTTATCTGAAGACTTGGGCTGAGCATTTACAACTCTCGATACTTCTTCTTTTTTTGAATGCTATTTTGGTCTCTAACAAAAAGAATAGCGTGCCTGATCTTATATTAAGTCAAGGGGGACAACCAGATATGTTTGAAGGAGATGTATTCTTGTTCTTGATTGGTCACTCTGTCATGAAGATTGGGCTGTTGCAGCTTGTTTTCCTCTGCAAGGCATAAATCAGATTAGATTCTCTTAAATCCAGTGTGCCCATTAAAAATCACACAAAATCTGTGCCAAAGGCACCATTTGATCAGTTTTGGTTGATAAACCAGTTGTGTCCTATCTGGAGAAGAAAGATATACATCAGTTACATAAGATCTCAAATTTGATTTAGGGTAATTCATTTTGGTGGGGCATTTTGGAAGCTGCAGTTAGCCGTGAATATGGTGGGCAAGTTGAAGCTTCTCAAAAATCATCCCTATATTGGAATACCTACTCTTTGTGTCAGTTTATTTCCAAGACTAATTAAAACCCTTACTTTGCAGTGGAAAATCTTACACAGTTTGAGATCATAAAACCTATAGCACTGACCGCTTCTCTATAATCTAACCCACACCCACAGGACTTTTGAAGATCCCACTATAGATGTATCAAACATCAACAGTTGTCTGGGAGAGGAGGCTTTTAACAAGCCACCATTGGCCTACTTAGAATGTTCAAATGTTTTTTTAATGCTACTAATTGTATTGCATTGTTTTTAATTGCATACATGTTTTTATAATATCATATAATTAGTTAGCTTGATCTCTTATATGTTATTTAGAATCAATGAGGAATGTGTTCATGCACTTGTAAACTCAAGGAAATAAATTAAAAGAATCCCACCTCCAGCTTTGCCTAATTTACCATACTATTCTGAAGTAGATTCAGAGTTGTCCATCTTGCATCTGGAATGACTCATGAAGGTTAAATGGCCTTTGCTTAACTTGCACAATAAATTTTGGCATATCACAAATTGTGCTTCCTTTCAGGGCTTGATAAAATGGTTGACTGTAATATAATATGGTTGGCAAATATGGTGAAAAGCTTTTCACTTTTCAACTACAGGTCTACCTCAGATGTTCTTAATTTCTCGCAACCCGCAGCTCGTTGCTCCTCACTTCGCAGCATAGAAGTAATGGAGCAGCTGAAGGAGTTGAACAAACTGCTTGTGGCCAAGGAATTTCAGATACGAATTGATGGAATAACCTTACTAATGGACCATTGCAAGAAGAACCCACACTTTGTCTCCTCAAATATTGTGCAGGTATCCATTATGATTACCAGTATCCTTAATTAAAACATCAGTATTTATTAAACTTGCAAGGGCAGTACCATCCTAGCACTCAGCCAGTTGAATTAATTTTACTTTTAAAAAAAAATGTTTCTCCAAGAATTTTTATGAAGAATTATTTATAATAGTTTTATGAAGAATTATTTATAATGGACTCTCCTTGTTGGAGATCCAGTTTTGCTTTATCTTGTTAACTGTTAAAACATCAGGAATAGAAACAATTCTGCTTTTATCTCATTTAGAGACTGATATTACTAGTCCAGGGGTGTCAAACTCCTATATTGGATCCAGCCCAAGGGGTGCTTAGATCTGGCCCACGGGGCCACCCAGAAAACAGTGAAGGACCAGCCCGCAGTGCCTCTGCCAGGGAAAATGTGGCCCTCCCAAGCTCCATTTTCACTGGCAGGGAGTTGCAGGAGGCTGTCACAGCTGAAAATGGAGCTCAGGAGCCCATTTTTATTGCCAGAGCTCTCAGGCCACCACAGGTGGCCCTGACACAAGTGATGTTGAGCTGGCCATACCCACCCAAACTCAACTCACCCCCCAAGATCAAACACAACCCTGATGCAGCCCTCAATGAAATCGAGTTTGACATGCCTGTATTAGTCCCTCAATTTAAAACTGTTTCCCATAGGAACATTAGCATATTTCCTCTACCTCTTGTTTCCCACCTTGAAGGTAGACAACTTAAAAAGGGAGCTTTCTTTCATACTATATAACAAGGGTGTCAAACTCACGGCGTCATGGTGTCATCACATGACATACCAGGACTTTTTTCCCCTTCGCTAAACCAGGCGTGGGTGTGGCCAGCGCGTGATGCTTTTGGCCCACAAGCCAAGAGTTTGACAGCCCTGCCATATAACATCCTTAATGAACAAGTTAACCTATTATACCTTAAACATGAACAATTCTACTTTTACAGCTGTGATTTTATGCTAAATGTGGACTTTGGTGAATGAATTGGAGGATGGTTGGATTTGTTGCAAATGACCTCTGTTAACATTTGATAAATGAGGGTGAATACAAGAGATATTTTTCTCGCAAAATATATTCAAACAAAATGTTCATGTACTGGCTCATAACTTGTTGGAAGAATTCCCACATTTCTATATATAATATTTATGGTAAAATTTATTTGCTTATTTTCTTAATGTTAACAGATTTTTGACACTTTTACACTGAGGCTTCAAGATTCCAACAAGAAGGTGAACCAGTACGCATTAGAATCAGTTGTCTCCATGATTCCATTGCTTAAAAATGGCTTTAATCCAGTCCTGTTCTCTGTGGTGACTATAGTGATGGACAACTTAAACTCAAAGAATTCTGGGATTTACAGTGCGGCAGTAAAAGTTCTGGATACAATGATTACTTACTTAGGTAATGGTTATCTACTTGAAAGATAAGTGTATTTTTGTGTTAGCTGTTATAACATAATTTTCAGCCCACCAGAGAAAAAGACTTACAGAACTTTAAAGAAGACAGGCTGTGAATGTGCTAACATAATGCATAGTTTTGGGGACATACTTCTTTTGAGTTACAAATTACATCCAAAGACTTCCAAACTGTAGATCTCAGCATATGTGCATTTACTTTCACATATAAGTTTAGAAAATGTGATGTAAAGCAAATCTCCCCCCACAGTTCTAGTTAGCAGTGGTAGAATAGCTTGATTATTCTCTCTCTCTCTCTCTCTCTCTCTCCCCCTCCCTCCCTCCCTCCCTCTCTCTTGTGTGTGGTGTGTGTGTGTGTGTGTGTGTGTTCAAATCAGTGAATCACTGCTGATTCCTGATGGCTGCCTGGACAAGTAGTCCCTGCAGTATTTTTGGCGAGGTTCTTTAGAGATAAGTTGCCATTGTCTGGGGTTGAGAGACAGAGAGAGTAACTGGCTCAAGGAAATCCAGCTGGCTTCAAACTAAAGGCAGGATTTGAACTCAAGAGTCTTCAATTTTTTTAGCCTGGAACTTTAATCATTAGACATAAGTTTGCTGGATATTAAATAAACTCCTCTTGGGTTCTGTAAACCACCATCCTTTACTTCCTCTAAATGCTTAGATGAAAATGAAATTATGTGTGTGTGTGTGTGTGTGTGTGTGTGTGTGTGTATGTATGTGTGTATATATATATATATATATATATATATATATATATATATATATATATATATATATATATATATGATGGAGGGATGCAGTATTGGATTTGAAATAACAAAGGCGTTTGTAGTGAATTGTTGCAGATTGGTGGAAAATTATATCCCATTAAAAGTTGGTACTGCAGTAAAAACACATCCTACTTAAGTGACCTGGGTGCTACAGCTATGGAGCTATTGTATGCCTATAACAAAGATGTCATACTCACAATGATACATTGTCATCACATGATGTATTACAATTTGCAATGACACATTATCATCATGTGATGAACTGCAACTTTTTTCTCCTTCGCTAAACCAGAGGTGGGCGTGGCCAGTGTGTGATGCATCTGGCCAACAGGCCAAATCAGAACAGGCGGGGAGTCAAGTCCCACCCCCGCGCCCGCCGGGGGGGGGGGGGGGTGGGCTCGGTGGGGGGGGGGGGGGGGGGGGGGGGGGGGGGGTGGGGGGGGGGGGGGGGGAGGGGAGAGGAGGGGGGGGGGGGGGGGGGTTGGGTTTATTTGGGGTGTGGGGGGTTGGTATAGGGGGGGGGGGGGGGGGGGGGGGGGGGGGGGGGGGGGGTTTTTGGTGGTGGGGTGGTTTTTTTTTTTGTTGGGGGGGGGTGGGGGGGGGTAGGTTGGGGGGGGGGGGGGGGGGGGGGGGGGGGGGGGGGGGGGGGGGGGGGGGGGGGGGGGGGGGGGGGGGGTTTGCTTGGGGGGGGGGGGGGGGGGGGAGGGCTTTTTGGGGGGGTGGGGGGGGGGGGGGGGGGGGGGGGGGGGGGCCCCCTGCTCTATACTGTTCTTTGTAGGTTAGTCTGGAATCTCAAGTTTGCTTGAGTGGCCAGATCTGCATATGCCTTAGAACTAGGCAGTAGAATCACAAAATCACAAGAAGCTAATAATATAATTTTAGATTGCAGAAGTGGAAGTCCACTTTGATGCTCCACCATGTAAAATTCAGTGCTAGCAGAAGACTAAGCCATCTCTTTTTAATGATTATTTTTAGCTGAAGAGAATAAAAAAAAAGTTCCCACATGCAATTTGATGTAATTGCTACTCGATTCTGCTACTCCATTTCTCAGTTGGCAGCATGAATATAGATGAAACATGAGCATACTATGGATACTCTGCATTAAACAATGCCATCTACAGGTAGTCCTCGACTTATGACTGGTTGCTTACTGGCATTCTAACTTATGGGAAACCCCTTAAAAGGTAGTTGTGTCCTGAATTCAAAATGGTGAAGCATGTGTCCCTCCCCTGGTCATGTGATTGCACTGTGGGCACTTGGCAACTAGCCCATATTTATGGCTGTTTGTAGCATCCCATGGCCATGTAATTGTGATTTATGACTTTTTTGTTGGAAACCAATGCATACTTCTGGTTTCCACCAAAAAATATCTAGACCAAACAATGGGCTCACTTAAGAACCAGAGTATTTGCCCACTGACTGTGGTGTTCACTTATTGACTGCCGCATTCACTTTATGACCACCACAAAAAAGGTAAAATTGGGTATGGTCACATGATGGCTGGTGCAACTTACTAGCGTAATTGCAGGCTCAGTTCTGGCTGTATGCCGAGAATTACCTGTAATGGGAACTATCTCTCTTATATTGCTTAACCCAGGGGTCTCCAACCCCCACTTCGTGAATCAGCACCAGGCCGCAGCATGTCAGAAACTGGGCCACACAAGCAAGTGAAGTCCCACCCACTGGATGCAGGCAACATGCAAAACCAAGCTCCTCCCAATCTGTGGAAAGATCTCTCACCATGGAACCAGTCCCTTGTGCTCAAAAGGTTGGGGGCCACTGACCTAACCATTGGACAGTGTATTCCCTAGAATTTCAGTGGCCTTGATGACCTTCTGAAGACTTGGATCTTCCAATAAGCATTGAACATGGATGTTAGCTAGACCCATTTAATGCAATTAAAAAATAACAAAAATTTTTTTGTTGGATTTTTATCCTTGTACGGAGTGCCCTTTGTTTTTATTTATTAACGTGGATGTATGATTGGTAGTTATCTACTCATAGTAACATCTTGAGCTGGCAGCCTTATAAACTGTCTTTTAAAAAAAATAAGTTTGGTAAGTTTGAATACTGGTTTGCTTTTTCATTGCTTATTGTATGATGTGAAGACAGGAGTTTTTTGGTTAGTGTATGGCAAATCTAGAAATTTCCAGGACAAGGTTATGTGTGTTATGTGAATATAGCCCATGAGTTATTTTTGTCCTCTTGATTTGAGGACAATCTCCCAAATAAGCTTATTCTGTGCTAGCTTTATAGAAGCCCTAACTTATGAGCTTCATCCAGCTCATTCTCCTATCTCCAATCCATAAATATCTCCAATGCATACTCTTCTTGAAAGAAAATTTATAGGTTACTGAGCTCATTTCTGAAGAACAAACAAGCATAAATCCATGTCTAAATGACGGCTTCTTTCAAACATTGTTCTCCAAAGGCAGAAATTGCAATTGCCAATAACTACAAAACCAAGGACTGCTGTAAATTTCACACCACATAGATTTATATCGATATGAAAATACTATACTGGGTGAATAAGCTAGACATATTATAGGATTTCATGAATCATGACTGAAGTTAGTACTAACATACAGATGTCCTAGTAGATTTACTTATATCCAAACCATGTCATATTTCTGACTATATTGAAGAACACGAGCACTGAATTTAGAATCATTCATTTTACTGTGTTGTAATTCTGAGGGAACAGGGATGCTGTGGCTCAGTGGCTAAGATGCTGAGCTTGTTGATCAGAAAAATCAGCAGTTCGTCAGTTCAAATCCCTAGTGCCATGTAATGGGGTGAGTTCCCATTACTTGACCCGCTTCTGCCAACCTAGTAGTTCAAAACCATGTAAAAATGCAAGTAGAAAAATAGGGACCACTTTGGTGGGAAGGTAACAGTGTTCCATGAGTTTTTGGCGTTTAGTCATGCTGGACACAGGACCACAGAGAGTCTTCAGATAGCTCTCTTCGGCTTTGTAACGGAGATAAACACTGCCCCCTAGGACCAGAAACAAATAGCACATATGTGCGAGTGGAATCTTTACCTTAATTTTGAGGGATAGCTAACGTGTGTCATTGTAGAACTACAGCTACCAGCTTCTATAGGAAACACAATCAATGCTGGGAGAAGCTATTAGTTGTAATTCAGCAATATGTGCACAGATTACCTATATTTGGTTAGAGACTTGAGCATGCACAGAGACTATTCTCCTTTTATCTAAATTCTTTGCTTCTTTATACTGGACCCCAGTGGATTACTCCTGAGAAAAAATAACCTTGATACTGGAATTAAGTTCAAACATGTCCACCTATACGTCTATGGATCAGGATAATTGACATTCTGGAAAATATAATTCTTTGTGTAAATTCTTAGTGTGGAATAACATTATTTTCCTTCCTTGACTGGACTTACCTTATCCATGGATGCTTTAAGAGCTTCCACCACAAGAGGACAGTACGTGTATACATTTCTTTGTCTTCCAGGGAATGTGTGATTGTCATTTGTAAGTATGGGACTCATATGACCTTGGAAATCACAAGGTCTAGATGTTACTGGATAGAAATTTTTATTTTGAAACATATAATGATTTCTTAATACCTAGCTTTTTTAGTTTTTGAAATTTAATAAAATTCTTTAAAAAAATAACTGGCTTCATAAATGTAGTTAACTGATTGTAATATCATGTTATGGATGTTTCCTAAGATACCTTTTCCTTCCTGGTTTTGATTTTCATTAATTTATATATTCCTTTTTTTCCTTGGTACTATTTTCCGTGCAGTAACATATAAAACATACAGAAACCTTCTTTATACTGATTTTAGGAAAAGGCTATTTGAATCAGAACATCAGATGGAAATAGAGAAACTTTCCCATTTCTGTCAGAGCAGCAAGAAAAATTGCTTTAATATACTAATCAACATCAGCAATACTTTCAAGATATACAGTTAGCTTTATGTTTGCAGAAAGAGTCCTGTTTGCATGGATACAAGAATAAAACTCATTCAAAAGGATGTGTCCTCCTTTGACAGTATTTCAGGATTTGAGTTTTTTTCATCTGGTACCTGATTCCTCACTTTGTGAAGGCTGGCTACAGAAGATTAAAAAAAAAAAAAACACCTGACAAACATTGCATCTCCCCATTTCTTGACCTTCTGGGAAAGCAGCTCTAAATTTAACTCCTACCAATAGCTTATTGGGGCTTTCATGATTCTCAGATTTTTGAAATGTACAGCACATCTTACTGAAAGACAAAAAAGGAGAAATGTGCCGTGTTTTACTTTAGAATGAATTTTGAAAGTCAGTTTTACAAGTGAGCAAAAATCTTTAAAGATATTAATAAGGGGGCAATGATTATCAATAATTAACACCCACTCTCCACATTCAATATTAGCATTTCAAAGCAATTGTTCTTGCTGCAGCAAATGGTGATACTTTCCATTAATCATTAAAAGGACAGAGTTGCCTTCCTCAGCACACACATCATTCCTCTTCTATCTATCACAATGGATGACATTGATCAGAACATGAATTTTTTGCTCCTTGCTATTTTGTTCTCTTTGATTCATCTTGGCTGCATAACCTGAGAAGGAGTAAGTTAGGAAAATATTCTTTTTTAAAAAAATAACCAGTCAACTAACCAACACTTGCCACATTTTAATTAATATGTGTTAGGGATACACCCTAGCAAGATCTGCAGGGCAGTCAGGCAGGCAGGCAGAATATGTGAGATATCGTTTTTTAGTAGCTTACACTCAGTAAACAGAGGCACAGTGCTAATTAAATAGTTTTATTCCGGCAAGAGTTAAAGCATAGTCAAAACAGTCCATATATCATTCACTTAGTTCAGTCCGTCCAGGGATTATTCAGTTGCAAATTCCAATGTCGAAAAAGAGAGGTCAGTACACTTACAAATATCAGTCCGGTGATATATCTCCTCGCAGTAGAGAGATATGAAGAACTCAAAAACTCCTCTCTTCCTTCAGCAACTCTTCAGTAGTGAAAGGACGCAGCTAACAAACCATCAACGTAATCCAATCCAGTAATTGTCAGTAATTGCCAGCAAACCGTCAGGGAATCGTCAGCAATCAATCAGGTTGTCTTGCTCCCTCTTATGGTGGTTTCACACCACACCCAAAATTACATGCTTTGCATTTAAAGTGACACACACTTAAACTAACAATCATAGCTTATATATATTATTTTACCCAAACTACGTTAGGTGACCTATGTTATACCTAACATTCTCCCCTTTTGGGTAATATAATAATATATATATCTATTTACAACCTTAACCCATAGTCATCACAACTCTCTTTGTGTTTCACTGCACCTTGGGCTTTCGTGAACTGATCAGCAATATTTTGCTCAGTCATACAATATTCCAATCTTATTAAACCATCTTTTACAGATTGTCTTACATTCAGATATCTAAGATCTGTATGCTTAGATCTCGTTTTTACAGCAATATTTGTAGCCATCTGTATGGCTGCTTGATTGTCCTCATACACAACAATGGAATCATTAACAGTTAATCCCATATCCAACAACAACTGTTTATACAGAATTAAATCAGTACATAATAAGGATAGACATGAAAATTCTGCTTCCATTGTGGACATACTTATGTGTTGTTGTCTAATTGACCTCCAACCAATCAATGCTTTTCCTAGTAGTATAGCCATTCCTGAAGTTGATTTCCTAGTGTTTATATCTGTTGCAAAACTTGCATCAGCATATGCACTTAAAATCAAATCATCTTTTGGCTCCAAATACAATGCATAGTGCATTGTCCTTTTAAGATATCTTAAGATACGTTTTGCTGCTTGCCAGTGTCGTTCAGCGGGTTGAATCGAGCCAATTGATTAATGCTATAGGCAATATCTGGCCTTGACCAATTACTAATGTACGATAGACTACCAATTAATGACTGATAAATAGTCTTATCGACTATATTATATTATCGACTTATATATATTATTTTACCCAAACTACGTTAGGTGACCTATGTTATTTTCTTTACCATTTTCCTCCATTATGACGGATTGGAATAGATTCCATTTAAAATCAAGTAGGCATGCTACCTATTCACTACAAGCTGAAACCTGGACCATTGTTAAATGCCTGATTCTGGGTTGTCAGTTAACATATAAATGCTATACATACAATCCCTCCCCCCAAATGACTTCTAATGGTATTGGTTGTTATCTGAAGCAGGAATCCCATAGTCTTAAGGCAATCTGCCTAAAGCTACCTCATATTTCTTGATAAATTGGCATGGAAGAACCAGAGGTCATATATCTTTTGCATCAAACACTTGCATAATCGCTGAAAGAACTTTAACAAAAAGGCAATACTCCATCTTGAAGAGTTGTAGATACTGGCTTGAGTACATTAGTACATTGTTCAATAAAATAAATAGTTTGTATACTAAAGGCATACTGAACAAACAATGTATCTTCACCATGCTTTTAAAATACTGAACAAACAGTGTGTCTTCACTATGCTTTTAAAATATCATTATTTAAAATAACTTGAATTTTTAATAGTGCAAAATGGATTATTGCAAGGAGTGTTGATTACATTTGGATACATTGGGAAAGAATGTCTGGCCAGGCAGGATCCATTGATGCCTAATTTGATTATTTGCAAACAAAAGCAAATCATGAACTTCACTGCTATGATGCTAACTGTTTTGTTATTTCTGTTTGTAAGTTGATTGCACAGACGCAGTGTCAGAGACACAATGTTCGTGCATTAGCCATATTGCTCCAAGCATACTTCCCGAAGCCTTCAATTCAATTGAATTAGTTACTGGCGATTCTGGTTACTGTGGTCCCAACACATTGGAAGCGTGCTAGTTGGAGAAGATTAGCATATGTTCAATAGCTTGTAGGAACAACATCTAAATTTGCAAAAACAATATCTTCTCAATTCAAGTATAATACGATATGAAATTGTTTGTTGTTTATTATGTGGTAATTTATGTAACCTCCTATATGCATTCTTGATTGGTCCATAATAATTTGCACCCAAACAATATGTTTGTCCCTTTCAGACAACCTGTTGCTGCTTCAAATAATTTCCAGCAGAGTGCGTTTTCTCACTGGCCGAGCTCTGCAGGACATCACGGACTGTCTGGCAGGTTAGAAAAGGCTATGTATGGTGTGGAGTTTTTTCTGAACAATAATTCTGATAACAGTAGGAGGCAAAGAGCTCCTTTATTCACAGCTGAAGGCAGTATATTTCTATTTACAACTTTTCAAACTTGAAATGAGAAATGACTGCTTATTGAGTATATGGGCCAGCACTTTCTCTGGAGGATCTCTGACTTATTAGCACAGGCATGACTTGGTCTTGGAGGTGTTGTTTCTAACAACACCCAGGCAGGACAGTCACTTTGAAAAGATTGGTATTAAAAGAAGTTGAATCAATTGGGCTCATGTCTCCAAAATAGAGAAGAATATCTTGCAAAAATATATACACAATTTACTCCACAGAGATTTAAAAGTTATCCCATTCTATTTGTTGAAGGTATTCAGCTGAGTTTATTTCCAAATAAAAATACAAAATTCTTTTTCTGCAAATTTCTGTGTCAGGTTTATGAATATTGGATAGAATCAAATATTCTACTTCAGTTGCATTTTAGATACAAACCAATAAATAGATGTTATTTCTACTAGCATTTTCTTTCCCCTTTATTCTTTGAATGTTTAATATTGTATAAGTTCTGGTTTACAATAATTGGAAAATAGTGAAGAAACCATTGAACAAAGAAATTGATATAAGAAGATAAGAAGTCTAAATTAAAACATATGGTATAAAGGTTTAGTTATACAACCATAATTTAAGAAATTCTGATTTTTTTTTCCTAAGAAGGAATGAGAGGACAAAGAGAGATGTGGGTAAAACATTCTCAGTAAAATAAATTGGTTTATTGATTTGGTTTCTTGAACCAAAGTTGTCATGTCCTTTCCAGGTATTTGGATGACTCAGGAATTATTTCTGAAAACTGGTATTTTGCCTCCACCCCAAACCAGTTTTTATGGTCTCTTTAATCTATTGGACAATGGAAGCAAAAGTTTGCCAGAGGTCCAATCCATAGCTGTATCTAGCTGAGAAGAGATCACAAGCTCCTTTTATCAGAATCCCAAAATTGAAACAAGTTCCTTCAATATATGCATCCGAAAGCTTATCACAATCGTTCTTCATTAGCCACTGAGATGTAACTGGACCCAAAATATACTCATCAGATATCACTAAAAGGTCACCGGCGTCACTGGTGTTTGACCCATGCAGTACTCTTTAGCTTAGTGTTGCAATTTAGAAATTTGATATGGACATTTTAAATAAGTCTCTGTTTGAAATAGATAACCAAGCCATCTATTATGCTGTAAATCAATCAACCACTAAAAGCAGACAGCATTCAAGAGCTATACTTTTTCCGGGGGGCGGGGGAGCACTAAAGCCACAAAACAGTAATAATAATCATTTAAGATCAGCACAACTTCCATTTAGTAAAATTACCAGTAAAACAGTAAGTATTTACCCTACTCCTCTAAACCCCCATTTTACACAGTATACATGAAGTGGTACAACAATGACAGCACAGACTTGTTATTGAGGTATACTTAGAGATGGCATTCAGCAGGTTCTGATCAGTTCTGGAGAACTGGTAATGGAAATTTTGAATAGTTTGGAGAACAGGCAAATACCACCTCTGACTGGCCCCGCCCCCATCTATTCTCTGCCTCCTGAGTCCCAGTTGATCAGCCGAGTCTTCTTTTGTTGCCCTGCACAGGAGAACGGAGCTGGAAAGCAGGTTAGTGGGTTGGGGATGAGAGGGAATTTTGCAGTAACCTTCCCCCAGGAGTGGAGAGGGAATGGGGATTTTGCAGTATCCTTCCCCTGCCTCGCCTACCCAGCCATGCCATGCCCACCAAGCCACGCCACAGAACTGGAAGTAAAAAAAATGAATCCCACCACTGGGTACACTTTCTCATTTTTTTTACTGCTTATGAAATGTTTTGGATGAAAATAACATTCTTTTTAAAATCTGTATGGACTATGCATATCTACTTTTAAAATTAATCAATAGTTATATTTTTACAATTTAAATTTTGAATACATAGCACTTTAGATTTGATGTAAAAAACTGTCCTCCCAAATATTTGAATGAATAATGAATAATTATATTTCTTGAAAACATATACAAACCATTATTCTATAAGCATCCTAAGCAGGGTGGGATTCTACAGGTTCTCACCTATTCAGTAGAACCAGTTATTAACATTCTAAGCAGTTTGGAGAACCGGTTGTTAGAAGAAATTACTGGCCTAATCCTGTAAGGAAGTCAGGAAGGAAACATTCTGGTGTTGCTTACAGAAACTGCCTCTCCATTAACCCTTATTACATTCTTAGCAGGACTAGACTTTCTGTCACAGGAACTTCTCTGGAGTTTTTTTCCCTCCTTTGCTGGTACTTTGCTTGTGTGGAGTGACCATTTAAAGTTACAATGGCACTGAAAAAAGTGACTTATGACTGTTTTTCACACTTACAACTGTTGCAGCATCCCCACAGTCACGAGAGGCCAGGCAAGGAGATGCGTGCCTCGATGTGAGTTATGTTGAGTTGGCCATGCCCAGCCAGTCACATGACCACCAAGCCATGCCCACCAACTAAGCCATGCCCACAGAACTGGTTGTTAAAAAATTTGAATCCCACCCCGATCCTAAGCCCCAGACAATAATGGTAACTTGCAAAAATTATATAGAGGATGTTGCAGAAATTATTACTTAGTGTTTCTATAGCTTTTATCATGAGCAATTAATTTAACATATGTTGTTCTAACATCAACCATATAAGATAGGTCATTATTATCTCATATTGCAGGCTAAGTGACAGCAATGTCTTTAAAATCACCATCAAGCTCATAGCGGCATTGAGAAGCCACAACAAAAATAACATCCAAAATTTAGCCAGTGTCTTTTCCCCCTATCCAATGGCCAACTTGCCACAGCCAACTCGCCATGGGACAACTTGCTGTGGGACAAGAATTACATTAATATCAAAAAAAAGGTGGAACAAAATCATTAAAGAATGAATACAAAAAGAGGGACCAAATGAAATATGAATGGCAAAAATTTTAATAATTTTTATTTACTTTATATAATTAAATTGAATTGTTAAAATTGTCCTACAGTAAGTTGTCCCGCAGTGAGTTGGCTATGACGAATTGTCCCATGATCAGTTGGTTGTGGTGAGTGGGCCATGGCATAGTGGCCACGGTGAGTTGACTGTGGCAAGTTGTTCCATTCTTCAGATGAAAGATTCATTACAGCGTACTTCAACCATCCAGGTGTCTAAGCCAAGTGCATCGGGCTGGGAATGGCTGGTGTTTTTGACTTACACAATCTGGTGTTCCAATTCCTAAAGCATGTAAAATAACCTTAGGATTAAGAACAAAATTAATGTCTTAATTCATTTATCGTTATTTGTTTTAAAATAATAACCAAATATCAATAATCAGAGGTGCTGCTCATAAGGTACTCGTGCAGAATTCCACTTAGTGTCCCCAAACAATTTTTAAATATTCAAAATGTACTTTAGGTATAGTTACAGAAGGAATTCACGAAAATTTAGATTCAAATCACACCTATGTACAGTTTTTGTTCATTGAAAAGGAAATTGTCTTAACAGTTTTTCAAATTTTAGTGCTATGCCTGCAATAAAAAAAGTGAGCAGCTATCCTAGTTTACTATTACTGAACTGTGACCACTTGAAGTTATATGGACTTTAATTCCCAGAATTCCCCAACCAGCCAAGATTGAGAATCACCAATTTTGTTATTTCAAGATCTGCAATCCTTTGCTTTCAGGTCTTGTGGCTGTTGCTTATCCACGGAAGCCTCAAGTTGTGGAACGTCAGATCCTTCCTGTTCTCTGGTATTTCCTGAATAACATGATCGGTAATGGGGTATTACCTGGGAAGAGTGGAAATGTGAGAACTGTGGTGTCTAAACTGGCTAAAAGCTTGCACAAACAAATGGGGCTGAAACTTGAGGAATATGTTTGCAATCAACCACAACATGTGATCAAACTTTTTCAAGATCTTCTAGATATGGATCTTCAATGAAAAAAAGCCTGTTACTATTTCTGGAACAATTTTAGTGGGACATTTCAAAGAGAAGCAAAAAAATGGATAATGATACAGAACTTGCCATTACTTAACCTTTTTATTTTTGAAGTGTAAGAGTTTCCTGTTGAAAGCTTTTAGTAATAATCTACAATGGAAAATGTATATAATATATTTTGCTGTAGAATTAAATTATCTATTTTTTTAAGGTTTAAGCTCCACCACTTTTGACCCATAGAGGTTTCATCAATGATAATAATGCAGAAATGGCACAACAGTAACCTTTGTATGCGTAAAAAGAGAAATTTATTTATGTAATACATATCAATATTGTGTGATAAAGTGATAGAGGTAAACTTTAAACCATAATAGTTCCTCTATCTCTATAGATTGCCAGTTAGGGAAGATGGATTACGTGGCCACAAGATTCCAGTGTGAGTGAATACCAATTAGTGGTAGCTTCCAAACTACCATGTAAACTGCCCATAGAGTTATTCCTTAGGTCAGGGGTGTCCAACTCAAGGCCCACAGGCTAGATTGGGCCCATGGGGTGCTTAGATCTGTCCTGTAGGGACCACCCTGGAAAAAGTGAAGGACTGTCCCATGGTGCCTTTGCCAGGAAAAAAGCATCTTGGGAAGGCCGTGTGTGGTCTCCTGAGCTTCGTTTTTGCTGGCAGAGGCTGCAGGAGGTTATTGTGGCCAAAAATGGAGCCCAGGCAGGAGCCATGGAACTTTCATGAGTGATGAGCTGGCCACACCTACCCTGGCCAAGCCCCCCTGGTCCCCTGAGATCAAACACAACCCTGATGTGGCCCTCAATGAAATCGAGTTTGACACCCCTGCTTTAGGTGATTACTGGAAAAAAATTGTGAAGGGATGAAGTGCTGGGCACAAAATGCATAAGAAATATTCCAAACAATATTTTTCTTCCATTCAGTTGACCTGTTATAGAGGCAATGATACAGTTTTTCCACTTTAGCACTGGCATGGCATATTCTCATTGCTTTCTTTTTTAAAAAGCCACCAAGGAGGAAAAAAAAATGGAACACCATACTCTTATCAGATTAGTTTGGTTGCAGTTTGGAAGAACCAAGAAAATCTCATTTATCTCAGTTCCTTACTGTGTTAGAAATTGGAGATGATATAACTTGTCACTACTTCCCATTCATTGTTTTTGATTCTGCCTCTCCTCACTTAATTACGAAGTATCTATACAGTGCTTCATTTATAATACAATATAGTAGAGTGGTTTGGAACATCTGGAATTGTCTAGTTGTACTCCAGAAGCACTAGCCTTCGGAAATGATTTCCACATTCATTCTGAAATACTGAAAGTCAAAATTAATCTCTGCAGCATTTCTATATGGACAGCTGTCATTTGCTAACATGACATGAATGTCAATCATCATTAGATCAATATTTTTTTAAAAGAGTAAAATGTTTTAATTATTAAAAAATACATTTTAAACTTTCTTTATTTGCATTTCCATTTTGATCCTTCGACAAAAGACATTAAGTGTCAGCCCCAACAGGTAGGTCAAGAAATCAATGCCATATCAACAGTGGTGGGATTCAATTTTTTTTTTACTACGGTTCTGTGGCTTGGTGGGCGTGGCAGGGAAGGATACTATAAAATCTCCAGTCAGAGGTAGTATTTGCCGGTTCACCGAACTGCTCAAAATTTCCGCTACCATTTCTCCAGAACTGGTCAGAACCTGCAGAATACCACGACTGCATATCAGTCAAAAACTATTTTTTATCAGAACAGCTATTATAACAAGTTCTTGCAAGTCTGAATGTGCTTCCCATTCTCTCATTTTATCTGCATGTGAATTAGGGATGGGCCTATCTGAGGCATTTTCTCAGATTCATTTCTTGGCATGGACTTAAACCACACTTATCTGATTATTGCCTTGGAAATGGATCTTTCCTTTATCCTTCAAGGCCATTCCCTGTTGTCTCTACATTAACCTGAGAGTGAGTTAGGAAGGATTATCTGAAGGAAAATATTCAACCGACATGGGTATTTTGTCTGAACTAGCTGTAATCAGTAGTAATTAGTACCAGAGGCTTGTAAATGGCCTTAGATTCCTATTGGTTGACTCTCATGAAAGTCTGAAACACAAAAAGCTTCCTGCCTTAGCCTAAATCTAAGGTGTTCCCTCAGACCAGACCCAAAGCTTATATATTCCTGAACTATTTTGAGAATGGACCCATAGATCCTTTGGGATAGGGAGGGGAACAGCATAATTGGAAAGTGAATGCAATTCTAATAGTAATCGAGTTCCTTATTAAAGTCTTTGACAAGA
The DNA here is from genome assembly GCF_049901715.1 of Pseudonaja textilis. NCBI lineage: Eukaryota > Metazoa > Chordata > Lepidosauria > Squamata > Elapidae > Pseudonaja > Pseudonaja textilis. Next base: position 54,951,715 of record NC_141990.1, on the reverse strand, counting down.
TAACACCAAAAGCATTTAAAGAAAAAAAAAACCTCAAGTGATATTGGTGTTCTTTCTCATGACATTTTAAGAGATTTATGAAGCCAAGGAGGAAAAGAATGTGTCAGTTTGGTGTGAATTGTCATAAGCACGTTGAAGATATTCTGCTGTACCTCAGCACACCAAGCCATGCCAGGAATATTGTGGAGAGCTTGAATCAATATTAGAAGTCTCAGGTAAAATAAGCCCAAGCTAAATACTTATCTCCAGGATTAATTGCTGTATGTCAATAAACATCTGAAGACATCAGTCCCAGTAGTTACTCTGAATGAGGTTAAGCCCCCACCATAAGTTGGTGTCTGGAGCTTCTCTTGGACTCTTGGATACTGCCTAAATCAGGGGTCTCCAACCTTGACAACTTTAAGCCTGGGGGACTTCAACTCCCAAATTCTAGGAGTTGGAGTCCTCCAGGCTTAAAGTTGCCAAGGTTGGAGATCCCTGAACTAAACAACAGGTGGAGCTGTGGCTGCTGGTGGTGGGGGCTTCATCCAACCTTAACTGGTGCACCAAATGCTTACATGGACCCAGATTTCTGGTAATTGATGCCATAATCTCAATATATCTGGATTACTGTAAAATGCTTTATTTGGGATAATATTTGCAATATTTGAAGACAGAAGTTGCTAGTCCCACTAGGTGAAGCAAATCAGCCCCACAGGATGTCTAAAATTACTTTTATTGAGATTGATATAATCAATGGATTTTCAAGCTTATGGTGCCGGATGTCCTCTTTCTTACACTTAAGTGAATTAGGGAGCTGTCTATCTGAGCTGGTTATAAATGCTATCTGGCTGTTTTGGACTTTAAAATGTTTCAGATCCTTTTGCTTAGGTAACAGTTCTTACATATTTCCATCAAGTTCATCTTCCTTATTCTCTAGAGAAGCTACAATGGTCCAAGATGTGCTGCTGTTGAATCAGTTCTAGAATTGCAGGGCAGCACTACTTCTAATAATTTTGCACTGGTTACCAGCAGGTTTCCAAAATTGACTGAGCCTGCACATCTAGTAAGAACCTCTCAAGAGGGTTTGTGGAAAGTTTTTAAGAAATTAGGTGGACATGGACTAGGTGATAGAGCTTTTCTGAGGGAGTGGGGGTTCTATGCTTTAAAACTTTTGCGGGGGGATATGCTTTGGGAAATTTCTTCCCTCCTCATGTTCTGTGAGGCCAATAAAACAATCCTAATCTAACATGCTGATGGCATCCACAATTGATTTGAATGGCATCCACAATTCAGATAACAGATAACAAATAATCAGAGTTGGAAGGGATCTTGTAGGTCATCTAGTCCAACCCCCCACCCAAGTGGGAGACCCTACACCATTTCTGACAAATGGCAGTCCAATCTCTCCTTGAAAGTCTCAACTGATGGCGCTCCCACAACTTCCGAGAGCAAGCTGTTCCATTGGTTGATTGTTCTCACTGTCAGAAAGTTTCTCCTTCTTTCCAGGTTAAATCTCTCCTTGTTCAGTTTCCATCCATTATTCCTTGTCTGGCCTACAGGTGCTTTAGAAAATAGCTTGACCTCTTCCTCCCTGTGGCAGCCCCTCAAATATTGGAAGACTGCTATCATGTCTCCCCTGGTCCTTCTCTCTACTAGACTAGCCAAGCCCAGTTCCTGCAACTGTTCATTGTATATTTTAGCCTCCAGTCCCCTAATCATCCTGGTTGCTCTTCCTTGTACTTTTTCTAGAGTCTCAGCATCTTTTTTATAATGTGGTGACCAAAACTGGATGCAGTACTCTAGGTGTGGTCTTACTAAGGATTTATAGAGTGGTATTAGTGCTTCCCTTGATCTTGATTGTATCCCTCTGTTAATACAATTTAGGATTGCATTAGCTTTTTTGGCTACTGCTGCACACTGCTGGCTCATATTTAGCTGGTTGTCCACTAAGACTCCAAGATCCCTCTCACAGTTACTGCTATTGAGCCTGGTTTCACCCAGTCTATATGTGTACTTTTGGTTTTTCTTGCCTAAGTGTAGGGCTTTACTTTTCTTTACGTTGAATTTCATTTTGTTAGATATGGCCCAGTGTTCTAGTCTGTCAAGATCCATCTGGATCTTGAGCCTATCTTCTTGGGTGTTAGCTATTCCTGCCAGCTTAGTATGATCTGCAAATTTGGTAAGTTCCTCTTCTATTCCCTCATCTAAGTCATTAATGAAGATATTGAAGAGTACTGGGCTGAAGACGGAACCTTGTGGCACCCCACTGCTTACTTCCCTCCATGTAGACTTAGACCCATTAAGGACTACTCATTGAGTATGGTTTGCCAGCCAGTTGCGAGTCCATCTAATGGTGGTACTATCTATTCCACTTTTTTCTAACTTACTAAGAAATAGGTTGTGGTCTACTTTGTCGAATGCCTTGCTGAAATCTAAATATATTATGTCCACAGTATTTTGCTGGTCTGCTAATTTAATCATTGTATTGAAGAATGAAATAAAATTGGTTTGGCATGATCTGTTCTTAACAAACCCGTGCTGACTGCTAGTTATTACTTTACTTGTTTCTAGATGTTGGCAGATCTGTTTTTTTTATGATATTTTCCAGTATCTTCCCGGGTATTGATGTTAGGCTGATTGGTCTATAGTTTCCTGGGTCTGTTTTTTTCCCCTTTTTTGAAGATGAGGAACCACATCAGCTCTTTTCCAGTCCTTTGGTTGTTCCCCGGTGCTCTAGGATTTTTGAAAGATAGGGTGCAGTGGTTCAGAGATGACCTCTGCCAGCTCCTTTAAAACTCTGGGATGTAATCCATCAGGCCCCAGTGATTTGTTTTCATCAAGATCAGACAGGTGTTCTCTTACTATTTTTTTTTCTTATTTTAACTTTTATTTCTGGTCTGTCTTTTACAGTTATGTTTTTGGTGGGTTGAGCTATAGTTTCTTTTTGCGTGAAGACAGATGCAAAGAACGAGTTAAGCAGTTCTGCTTTCTCTCTGTTGCCTGTTACTTCCTTGCCATCTTCTCTTTTCAGTGGACCAACTGTTTCCTTGATTTTTTTCTTGTTATTTATATGTTGGAAAAACTTTTTTTACTATCTTTGATTTTTGTTGCAAGTCTTTGTTCATTCTGAGCCTTTGCTATCCTGACTTCGTCTTTGCAGATTCTGGCTATCTGCTGATATTCTGCCTTAATTGTATGTCCTTCTTTCCATTTTTTTGTACTTGTCCTTTTTTTTCTTTCAATTTGCCAGAGAGATCTTTGTGCAGCCATGCTGGTTTCTTCTTGGGTTTCTTGTTTTTCTTTCTCAGTGGTATTGTTCTGGTCTGGGCTTCTATGATCATACTTTTTAGAGTTTCCCAAGATTCTTGAGTTGTTTTCTCCTTTAGGATTTTCATCCATGGAATCTTTCCCAAGTTCTCTCTGAGTTTATTGAAATCAGCTCTTTTAAAATCCAAGACAATGGTGTCATTATGTTCTGTTACTTGTGTTTGTGTTATGTTGAATTCTAGTATGACATGGTCACTCTCACCCAAGGTTCCTGAAGTTAGGCGCATGGGCCACTGTCTTTCTCCTTTCTATTCACCCTCTGCTTCCTTCACAAGCAGCCAGCAGCTCCTCCCACAACTGTTGGGAATTTGAAAAGCAATGGAAGCAATTCAAACTGCCTCTTTCTTTTCTATTCACCCTCTGCTTCCTTCACAAGCAGCCAGCAGCTCCTCCCACAACCTCTGGGAATTTGAAATGCAATATTGACTCTAAACAAATCACACAATTGATTTGAATGACATCCACAATTGATCTGAAATGCTGTTTGGAGGTGACTATGCCACCCAATTCTCTGGACTGGTGTGAGTTACACAGTCTATACATGAAATAATGCTAATGTCTAATTTCAACAGTGAGAATTTGGCACAATTATACAGTTAGAGCAACTCTTTCCTTAGTGTTGTTCACTTTAAATTCATAAAAGGGAAAGCAAGAGTATCTTTGCTCTGTAAATTAATTAGGCGCATGTACAAAGACTCTTGGCAAGTTCTAGGTGTATAGCAGTTTTGAATCTTCTCAAAATCCCATGTATTTGGGCAAGACTAGGTTAAATTTTCCTTTCTCTAAATTCACATTGTGTGGCTTATGAGTTGACTCTGCATATATGAGGAAAACAACCCCGTCTGAATCCCAATCTCCCTTAAGTAGGTTTCTGCTCAGGGGATACTTCTGCTAATGAAAATAGACAGAAGTCAGCTTTACTAACAGTATTTCCTTTTTTAATGGTCTGAAAAAACATGCAAGGTGAAACTGAGAAGGCAGAAGGAGAAGACAATACCAGGAAACAGCCTCTTTCCTTTGGATTGGGATGTTTTCTGGGAATAAAAAGACTGCTCAGGGTTAGGGATAGGAAACAGATGGGATTAGGATTTGCAAAAGAGAATTGGTAAATGCTTCCTTCTGCCCTTGATTCTCTTCTAAAATAGTTTTTTCATAAAATAAGTAAACATAGGAAGATAGGATGAGGCACAGAGACCCCATCAACTGACGCATCAACACTGAGAGAGAGAGAGAGAGAGAGAGGGAGGGAGGGAGGGAGGGAGAGAGAGAGAGAGAGAGAGAGATATGAGCATTTGTTTTATTTATTAATTAGTTTGCTATTCCACCTTTTGCTACCCTGAAACCTGCATTGCAATTTCTAAAGTTTTATTATTTACTTAAAAAGGATTCTGCTCTGCTGCCTCATTCTCAGGATGCCTGAAAATATAGAACCATTATAATCTGAAGCTTTCTTTTTGAAGAGGCATTATGAATCACAATCACACTTACCTAGCACCCACCACAAAAGGATCAGTAAGTTTCAGGGCAGTTTAGTTGGCAAAAGTTGTGGGAGGGCTTAGGTTTCATCAGCCTCTGCTAGATTTATCCTGTTGACAGAGTGTGCCAGTTTCTACTCCAATTTTCTTGTTTAACCTTCACAAGGACACAGCAAGCAGCATTAGACATATACACACAGAGATGCATACTCACATGGGTATAAACACATACATATATGCAGTTACACACAGTACAGAAGAGTGCAATTCAACTCAGAAAGAGCATACATAAGGGTATAATTCACAGTGTGGAAGTGTAGAAAAATAATTGGTTAGCAGTTTTAAATTGTCTTGTTCTTATGCTACTACATCCCGTTTTTTTTGAACAAGACAAAGCAATATATAAAAGCATAACTATTTTTCTTACAGTGAATGTGTATTACAACATAATTGAAAATTTCAAACTGGGCTCTCAATTATTTGTTCCATTCCTACAGATTAATTTTGAAATGGCCTTTTAACTTTGAAATGGCACCTTGGATGATTTTGAGACAGTCAATATATCTCTCACGCCAACCTATTTCAGAGGACTGTTACGAGGATAAAATAGAAAATCCCTCAAGATTACCTTGAGCCACCAGTGGAAAGCAGATATAAAGGGAATAATAAAATGAATAATAATCAGGAGGAGGAAGACTTGAAGAATAGAAAGAGAAACAAAACCATGCCAAACTCTGTCAAGGATCTTGGAGTACTCATCTCAAATGATCTAAGTGCTAGAGCCCACTGTAACTACATAGCCAAAAAGGCATTAAGAGTTGTTAACCTAATCTTATGTAGCTTTTTCTCTGGTAATATTACACTAATAACTAGAGCATACAAAACATTTGCTAAACCAATACTCGAATACAGCTCTTCAGTCTGGAACTCACATTACGTATCTGATATTAGCACAGTTGAGAAAGTCCAGAAATATTTCACAAGAAGAGTTTTCCACTCTTCTATTCGTTGCAGAATACCTTATGCCACCAGACTTGAAATTCTAGACCTAGAAAAGCTAGAACTATGACACTTTTGGTCCGATCTAAGTATTGTATATAAAATCATACATTGCAATGTCCTACCTGTCAATGAATAATTCAGCTTCAACCATAACAATACAAGAGCAAACAATAAATACAAACTCAGGGTTAATCACACCTTTTTTTATTTTTCTTATATGTATCCATGTATCCATAGCTATGTTTTTACTTATACCTATTATCTTGTAAGCCATTGACAAACCAAATAAAATAAAATAAAAAACATACCACACGTTGCTAATAGTAGCATATAGCCCTTAATACTTGAAAGATCAAATAATGCTTAAAATATCAAATAAGCATATTGATAAGAATTCTTGGGTCCCAAATAGACAATCTTAACATTTTATATATTAAGGAAAAAATACAATTTTTTAAATTGCATCCAAAAAAATGCAATTTTTGAGGCACTTCTCTGTGAACAAGTTACATTATTCAGGGCATTGGAACAGAGGTTCCAAGTTCAAGTTCAAAATGTATATACATGCAGTTTGTATATGCATGAGATATATTAGGTGAGAGTGAGAGCCTCATTTGGGGAAGAATGAATGCTTTCTATAAGAACAGATGGCAAATGACCTGGGAGAGCTTTTCTGGAGATTGTGGAAATCATCCAGATATCGGTATAGTCCATTTTGGGTTAGATGGGAAGTGAGTCTGATTCTGCAGACTTGACTTAGGAACCATCTTCTCTATTCTCCAAAGACATTCAGGCTATCCTAACTGAAAGCTAAGACAACAAATTTGCAGGCAGTCTTAAGTCTTGCCATTTCATACACAACTTCATGGAAAGAAAAATTGTTGTATGGAAAAGTCTACAATGGGAAGTTTTAAGAAGGAAATCTTTGTAGTTATTTCCATAGCATCTAATCCAGAGGACCCTATATATATCCTGTTAGTAGTTTTTCAAAAAGTATGTCCATGTGTGTGGGTGCGGATATGGGGATAGAATTTCCAAATCAAGTGCCTTTGTTGGAGGTATAAATCCTCTTCCAAAGGCAATCAGAATAAATAAGAATAAAAGACAACAATGATGGGAATTGAAGTTCAAGGGCAAGAGACTAGAAAGAACTACTTTAAATGTACAAAATATAACACGAGGAGAAGGGAATATTTGTAAGATTTGGTCCTTGATCTCTTCAGTAAAGAGGCTTGACATTATGTAATCTAGCTTTGTTTCATTTTAGTTTGAGAAAGTTTTAATTAATGCTCATACACTACCTCTTTGAAAGGCTGGGTCTGCCTGCTTTGGATATCAAACACTCTGGAGTCTTTTTTTTCTCACAGTGCTAAGATAACGCAACCCCACAGAGATACCAAAAATTACAAGTCTACAAACGTTCAGGGTCTTATGCTTCCTGCTATTGCTAACCCTTCATAACCTGAGAAAAAGATTGAAATGTGTATTTACATGTACTTGTTTATGTGTGGTTTGTAGATATTTAGTTTATGGCCTATGTTTGTGTGGGCGATGCAAGAAATATTTTTATCTTGGTTGTCTCTAAACCCTTCCCACCCTTTTGCAGAATTTCTTTATGAGCAATTGTTGTTCACAGAGAGGTCTGCCTTCATTCGTAGGCATGATAATTAAGCTCAGCAGTTATCTTAAAGCCTCCTGCATAGATGAGAGAGAGAGAGAGAGAGAGAGAATAAAGAAATATTGTCTCTATGCTATTTTTAAGACGAGATGTAAAATAAAATGATGGAATCTGGATAAACACTGTTCATATTATTAGTGCTGTGTGGGTCTTATTAGTATTAGGGGCCAGATAGATGAACTCTGAATTGTGGTTGGCAGAGATGAAGAGAAACAGAATGACAAATTCAGCAATCCCTGTAGGGCTGACAAAGCAGCCACTGGAGAAGGAGGCAGTTATAAATAGATTGGAACAATCCTTTTCCACCTGTTGCTGAACTTAGAGCTGCTCTTGGTTTAGAATGTGTATAGACACCAAAGAAAAATTTGTTTTCTAAACCAGGAACAGTTGTGCAGGCAAGAACATTTTTAACCATTAGCCAGATATGGTATCAGCAAGAGTGCTCTCCCCCAAGGTCAAAATGGAGAATATGTTTAGTGGCATCCGATTTTCTCCCTCAGTCTCTTCCCTTTAAAAAAGCAATTGTGAAGGCTGCAGACTACAAGATAACCTGGAAAACAGTAAGAAATTGGGAGGAGATAAATTTTCAATTTCTTTCTACCTCTTTCTCTCCCATTATTGAAGAAAAGAAAACTTTACAGATATATCAAATATTCCCCTGTAGAGTAAAGTGAAGGCAGTAGTATGGTGCAATAATAATAATAATAATAATAATAATAATAATAATAATAATAATAATAATAATAATAATAATAATAGAGAGAGAGAGGAGAGAATCAGAAGAGGGAAACAGTTCAATAGATCAGGAGAACTGTCTTCCATGGCCTTCTGCTGCAATGTGTCCTGAGGTACCAAGTTATTCTCTAAAACATGGGGTTGCCTAGTCACCTTACCATCATTAATTTTTTGTCAAGTAAAATGTCACTATCATGATGGAAAAATATATTCGTTTAAAGAAATATACTTAAAGTAAGTATTCCTGAGAATATCATGGATAGCCAAATAAATAGAGTTTAATCAGACTCCAATTATCATATTTTGGACACATTATGTGAAGATCTAGCAGCTCCTTTAAAAAGTCTACAGAAGGGAAGGGAAGGGAAGGAAAGAAGAGAATAATCATCAGCAGGGTGGATGGAGTCAGATACAGTGACATTGTACACTATTGGAAAATCTGAAAAAAAAAACCTGAGTTAGAGGCAGATTGTCCCAAAGAAAATCCATTTATGTGGTCATTAATTGTTAACACCAATTTGATATTGCCTATTTAATCAATTCAAAACCAGGGCATTGCATTATAATGCATTTATTTTAGGATTCTGCTTAGGATCTCACTTTGTTGAACCATGGTTCTAGCCAGAATTTTAAAAAAATGGTAGGGCTCCCTGAGTTGATAGGAAATAAAAACATTCTGGCTACTTATGTTTGATTTAGATCTCAGCACTGAGTTGCATGTTGTCCAACCTTCATGGTTTAAACATACATATATGGCCTCTGTGCCAAGGAAGCTATTGTACAGGTAAACCTTTACAGAAAAAAAATGCTTTATGAAACCTTTGTTTTGTGTCCTTGCCAACTTTTAGCTTCTGGCTGGGGAGGTGACACCCCATAAACTTTCATACAATGTATTGAAATGTGATGAGAAGTCAATGAACAGCCTCATTGTGTGTCAAGTTCCAAGCTATAATACTGTCTACGTATCCACATTAAAACAATTAAACTTGCAAACTGTGCTTCATTTCAAAGATTTTTTATTTTTTATTTTTATTTATTTTTATTTGTCAATCACTTACAAGATAATAGGTATAAGTATATACATAGTTATGAATACATGAAATGGGTACATATAAGAAAAATAAAAGAAACAATAGGACAGGGACGGAAGGCACGTTGATGCGCTTATGCACCATATGCATAGCATATGCATAGATCCATTCCAAAATGAGTTTAAAATTACCAAAATCAGCATCTAAGATCAGTTTTAAGAGGAAGGTTAGGAAAAAGAAAGCGGGAAAGCCCAAGTGATTACGATATTTGCTTTTTGCTTCCATTATAAACAGTCTTTGAACCAGTTCATTTAGGGTTGTTTTTCTGAATGTCCACAGGGAGTACAAATCATTTTTAAAAGGTGTGATTTCTGTCACTAAACATAGAATACAGCATGCTTAATTTGCCCTTTTAAATTGGTATATTTGAACTTGTAAAGGGGTAATCTAAAAATCACACAACCTTCATTCTATTTAGATTTAAATTGCCAGAATTACAGGTTTTAAAAAAGAGATCTCCCGTTAAAAAACACATTGATAGCTTAGTTCTTTTGATTTGCCTCTTGGATGGGGATTGTTAGGAATATAAGTCACCTAACAGGTATTTGGGTTAGAAATATATAAACCAGGATAAACATTTTAAAACTGTATCTTTAAGAAAATGCAAAACTGTAATTAGGTGTGGTTTCTCAAACGGCCATAAGATGGAGCCAGAAACCTGGGTTGTCTTAGTCTGAGTCTCAGAAGAGAATGTGAGTGTATTTCTGTTTCTTTCTGTTGGAAAGTATTGCTGTTCCTCCATTTCTTCTAATTGACTGATATTACTGGATTTAATGTAAGTCTGATAATGAACTGTTTATGATACTGGAATTTGATATTTGGATTATCCCTAGATTGAAAACTGACTGATTTACTTGTGAATGACTTTGGACTGATGGTTTTGAACTTTGCTTAAACCTTTCTGGAAGTAAAAACCTACATTTACTGTACAGTGTATCTGTGTGCTGTGTGTATTATTCAAACACTACTCTCAAATACATCTCCCTGTATGCGCTCATTCAAATACATCTCCCTGTATGCGCTCATTCTCCTAACAGGGAATTACCTCAACAGGGATCCTTGAGCATCTTCCCTTAAATTTTGCTTTTATGATGGTCTCAAGGAATAACAGAATAACAGAGTTGGAAGGGAGCTTGGAGGTCCTTAAGTCAGGCAGAATTACCATTTCAGACAAATGATTGTCCAATCTCTTCTTAAAAACTTCCAGTGTTGGAGTATTCACAACTTCTGGAGGCAAGCCGTTTGACTGATTAATTGTTCTAACTGTCAGAAAATGTCTCCTTAGTTCTAGTTGCTTCTTTCCTTGATTAGTTTCCATCCTTTGCTTCTTGTCTTGCAATCAGGTGCTTTGGAGAATAGCTTAACTTCCTGGAGAATAGAAGTATGTCTTCAGATTTCACTTCTGTTGGACCCCAAATGGTAAAGTTATACATTCATCTCAGATCAACATATGAAAAGTAGATGATCCCCTTAATTGTTAAAACCAGTTATTTTAAGTCAAAACTAGACCAGCTATGACCTATTGGGCCATTGTTTACCAAAACATAGAACCAAAATGACCACAGGTAGGCAAAATATCGGTTAGAGTGGGGCTGTCTTCCAACTTCTTTTCAGCATTCCCATTGAGGTTCTCTGTGGAAAGCTTGCAGTGAGCACTGCAAATATTTCCTTCCTTTCCCTTCCTTTCCCTTCCTTTCCCTTCCATGCCCTCCTCTTCTTTTTCCAGCACAACCCACAGGTAACAGCTGCTGCTATATGGAGGAGGGAGCAAGAAGTTCATGGCTGGCCAGCATGGAGCAAATACAGAGGGACTGTGCTTGTATGGGATGGATGCACCATTTCTCTACTAACTTTCTTCCTGCAAACTTCCCACAAGCAAAAACTTTGCTAGGGGGATGGTGGCAAGGAGCTTCAGCAATCATATCAGTTCCTTCCAGGTTCCCCACAACTTTTGGGAAGCTCTGGGAATGTTGAAAATGAAGGAACATATATGATCATGTGACTTGGGGTAACTATGACAGCTCAGTAGCAGCACTGAACAGCAGAAGAAAAAAACAGCAAAAAAAGTCCCAAATCTCAATTCCTTTGGAGTAAAAAGTTCCTGGCATTCTGTAACTTAGCTGTTTGAAGTACCTTGGTTGACAAAGTTTTGTTCTAAGATGCAGTGTTTCACCCAGTTGAAGGTCACAAAGTATCAAAAAGCGAGTTGTGGTAGTATATAGATGAATAATTTTCCTTGTCTGTAAAAGGGTACCCCAGATCATGTTGAAAATTGGTAGGCCAATTCTCTACAGGATAGGCAAAAGCACACATTTTTCATTCCATTTTCAAATGCTGAAGATGTCAGCAGCACAAACCATAGGCTATCGCCCGTTAAAAATAAAAGAAAGTCCTAATTGCTTCCCAAATGAGCAGGCTCCAAAGGCTTATACTTTTCAGGTTTAAAATGCTAGCTATCCAGAGGATGTGTGGATATTGTATTGAAAAGGATAATTTCTAAAGATATATTAGTAAGAAAAAGAGAGAAAAGCCAACCCAACATTTTTTTCTTGCCTTGTGAGTTCTCAGTGAAATTCAGGAATGGATTAACCTTGCATGCTGGCAAAAAAAACCCACTTTATTACAATTGCAGAAGCAGTCTGGGGAATTTGGTATAAAATTTATTTCACAAGTTTTTCATTGAGTTCTGTAGTTTTCCTTAGCTACTACGGTTTTCTCTAGTGGTTGTCTCTTTTCTTCTCTCTGCTCTTCTCCCATAGTTCCATTCGTTATTCATCATTGTGCTGCCAAAGTTGTCTTTTACCTCATTGTTCTGGTCTTAGGCTGCCCTGTCTTATACTGACTTATCAACTCCTCATCCAGCAACATGTCTTTCTTTCCTGATATTCTAATATCTCAAACATCTTGTGGCCTTCTGTTCCCATAATTTCCTAGTCAGCATGGAGTTTTGGGAGTTCTTGGGAATTCTGGGAGTTTAGGTTCACAAGTCTTAAAGTTGCCAAGATTGGACACCCCTGGTTTAAAGTCACCTCCTCTCCCAGCCTCACCTCACTTTACAAAGAGTGATTAGTGGGTATGTCTTTTCTGGCAGGAAACACATCGATCATCACACTTTATTTACCTGGCACTAAACTGTCCACTTGCTGGCCTTGTTACTGAGACAGAATAGACATATGCTTTGATAATGGGGCAAATTATAATGGTATACCTTTGTGTATCCTCCCCGGCTGGAAGAAAATCCATTAAACAGGCTGCTTGGATGTGCATTTAGTTGGAAAAGGAAAGAGGAACATCAGAATGATGGATTCAATAAATTTGTATATTTGAGTGGCTTCTTGGAATAATGTAATGAAATGGTAGATGACCTGAAGACCTAAGCTCTTCCCAATTACACTGATGGGAAATGAGAGGAATAGGTGCATTAAGCTTCCAGTAGGCATAACACATTTTAAAAATATTTTTAATACTAACTGTAAAAAATATACTACTTTCCAACGACTACATCATCATTGCCACAGTATTGGAAAAAAAATGATCAAATGTTATATATAATTTACCTTCCCTTAAGCACTCAAAGCAGAGAGATACAGATGTTATAATATGTCATCCCTGGGTATAATATGTCATCACTGTACTGGGTTTTATGGAGCTTCCATTCCCCCTCTTGAGGGAGTGGTTGGAAGGGAAAATTCTCTGTTTTACATTCTGTGTGGTGTTTTTAGTTTCATTGACCAGTGTGATTGTTTTGGTTTTACTGGAACCCATCACACATTATTTTAATTAAAAATACTATACTGGATAAACATTATAAAAACAGAGAATTCTTCCACACTCCAAGTGCCACTTATATTTTTGCCAAAAAAGAAAAAAAAAGATGAAACTAAATATTTATTTTATGAAATTTATAGGCTGCCCCAATCTGTTACAACTCTAATTTAGTTAGCACATGGAACATGTTAGCCAAGGATCACTGAGGTAGCTCGCTGCCTCTGTGAAAGAAATTTTTTCGGAAGATACTATCTTTACCTGTGGGATGCCTGAATGCCTGTAGGCAATTGGGGAGGCTCCTTTCTTGTCCTTCTGCAGTTTATTCGCTCACTGGAATCGAGACGTTGGGCCTGCGCACCACCGAGCTGTTGACCTCAGTGGTGCGCAGGCCCAGCATCTTACCTCTTGGCAAAACAAGAGTACTTTTTCCATTGCCTTCTTGTAATTGTCCAAATTTCTCTGCTGATTCCACAGCAAACAGCTGATATATTTGACAGCAGATTCAAACAAATGAATTGCAAAGAATAACAGAGTTGGAAGGGACCTTGGAGGTCTTCTAGGCCAGGGATCCCCAACCACCGGGCCCTGGACCGGTACCGGTCCGAGGAACAATTTCTACCGGGCCGCTGGTTTGCTGGGTGCCGCCATCTTGTTTTGATGAAAAAGTGCTTCCGGTGAGCTTTTCCGGGTAGAAAGTGGCATTTGGGTGCTGAAAGAATCCTCGCGCCTTAGTTTCGGGGGGGGGGGCGGCTTCAAACAAAACTAAGGCGCGAGGATTCTTTCAGCACGCATGGCAAGGCGAGCGGAGCGACTGTTCCGAAGCCGTCACGAAGCCCATCGACACAGGTACAAAGGAGGAGTTGAAGGTGGCGGGGAGAAGCGGGGAATGGCTGGCTGGCCAGTCGCTCGGCTTGCCTTGCCATGCGTGCTGATGCCGGTACCGGGCCGCAGATGATTTTGTGATGCCGGTACCGGGCCGCGGCAGAAAAAAGGTTGGGGACCACTGTTCTAGGCTGCTTAGGCAGGAAACCATGTACCACTTCAGACAAATGGTTGCCTAATCTCTTCTTAAAAACCTCCAGTTGGAGTCCCCACAACTACTGGAGGCAAAATATTCCACTGATTAATTGTTCTACCTGTTCTTTGAAATGTGATGTAAGGAGCCAGAGTGTGGCATCCACACAGAAGGAAGGGGCACCAGTGTGATGTTTATTTTATACAATTTATTGCATAGGCTGTCTGAGCCAATGGCAAAGTATCATGATGCAAGCCTAGTCTCTCTTCCTCATGCATCATGATGTGTGCATGCACCAAAGGGGCTGAATTTGCAGTGCAACATAGTGGACAGCTTTTTTTCTTTCTAAGAAGAGCAGTGAATGTTTGTGCATGTCTCTGAAGCTACAGTAAGTTCTGCCCTGATAGTAGGTTTTATTAGGTAAGGTTTGAACATTTGCCTATACAAAATCTTTAGTTTCAGCCTAGTATTTGTATTTATCAGTCCTTGATTTAAAATCACACAAAACACAGTCTAAAACACAGAGATTTAATAGAAAAAAGAGAATTTCCTCCATTGTAAGGTTTCTTAAAGTAGATTTAAAAACAAAAAAACATATTTAAAATAATTATCAAATTATATTTATAATTGATATATTAAGTCATGTTCATAATCATACACATGTGGAAAAAACCTGTGGTGAATTTTACAAAAATATGAATAACTATAAAATAATTTTAAAATACTTTTACAGATTATTTTTAGAAAAAGCATCCTCATAAAACAGGATAGTAACAAATGACTATGCTTACATACAGAAATGCTTCTTGAAAAAATAAATATATGGCTTTCATGTTTTACAGTATAAATTATTTTCTGTTTTAAAGGAACCTTCCTAGGCTGATGCCCTCTAACTCTGTTTTATTTTATACTGTTTGGGGATTACTGGAATTGAATAATCTACATGTCCAGTTGTCCAACCCATCTGGTGTATGCTACATTGGGAAAGGATGATTTAAATCACGATACATGATTTAGTATCCCATCAAACAACTTCATCAACATTACTTATGCAATGGGACTCTACTCTTTCTGCAATTCTACACTGTGAATCAAATAAAATTGGATGGAATATAAGAAAGATTTGGTTTATTGTGCCTTCATCTCTTCTGTGAAATCCACATGTTAGAGCTGCTATTATTGTGTGACATGTTCTCTAATCAAGATGAAGCCTGAAAACTGGAAGCAGTGAGATTATACAATGACTGAGATTATCTCTGAAAAAACAGACTTTTAAAGAAATCATTATTAAATACAAATACTAAATTGATACTCTTGTGTATTGGCTACTTGATTTTTATTCCCTTATACATTAGCGATGGCACTGCAGAATAATACTAAACAAAGATGCATAGCTAATGAGAATACATGGATATACAGTCAAACACTAAGTGATATATAATCTAGTTTTGCAGTATATGTGGACTGGTCAAAGATGGGATCACCAAGCCCAAAATCTCCTTTGGGGTTACTATTCCAATACATAGTTCAACCTAGCTATTTATACTATATCATCTGCTTCCTTCACTTAGCCACAACTCAGCACTCTTAATAAGAGATATCATATCATATCATATCTATCTATCTATCTATCTATCTATCTATCTATCTATCTATCTATCTATCTATCTATCTATCTATCTATCTATCTATTTTTGTCCAAGAAAGAGTTATGTGTGCTATTGAATTGTGCTTCAAGGTTTTTTAACAGATATTTCTGTTTTTCTATTAAGCTTTCTGTAGTCCAGCAGAAGCTACTACTGTTGATCAAAA
Organism: Pseudonaja textilis; assembly: GCF_049901715.1. Lineage (NCBI taxonomy): Eukaryota > Metazoa > Chordata > Lepidosauria > Squamata > Elapidae > Pseudonaja > Pseudonaja textilis. Next base: position 54,935,830 of record NC_141990.1, on the reverse strand, counting down.
TGGAAAGTGACCATGACCATAAGTGTGGCTGTGTATACCTCTTTGGTGTTCACTGGACTTCCAGAAACTCTTAATTATTTTACAGTTGTTCTTAATGTGTAAATAATAGATGGCAAGAAACAACCACTGTTTGTTGTCTAATAAAATAGTTTGCAACTGACTGTGCCTACTATGGCATCCTTTTGTTGAATAGGCATACCCACTTCCAATGGTAGTCTTTTTTCTTAGTTTAACAACAAACTTTCATAAAAATGTAAGTGATAAAGGAGACTTCTACACCATTGGCTACTTTCCCTTGTCATTTCCTAAACTATGTAGACTTCCTTTATTAGAGTTATCAAAAATTAGGTGTTGTGTAGATGTCTGGTATTTTACATGCTTTCTGTGGCTCACAACAGTATTGATCTTTGCATATTTTGAATAGATACTCTTATTTTCTAAGCTCTGGGTTCTACAGCTTAGAATGCTGTACATATGTATTTTAGAGCCTCACAGTGTTCAGCTGTCAAATTCTACCCAATATCTTGTCTTCTCTGATATAGTTAGTAAAAGGAATGCAAGTTCCATAGGACAACATGTAGATATCCTCAGTCTGAGTTCCGACTTCTTCCAATCTTACTAATTCCATTTAGACCTTCTGGAGTCCTTGACCCACAATGTAGAGTTCAGGATAAGAAGATGACTTGCATATCCCTTTTCCCTCAGAGAAATACTTGCTTTTCCAAAAGTCTCCTTCCTTTAAAAGGCCATTTTCCATGCTGCAAAAGGAAAAAAAAATGTAGTGAAATGTAATATTTCAAATAAAATAACAGAGAAGGCATCTTAATCTAGGAAAGGAAGAAAATTATCAGTTCATTTTTAATTCCAATTTCTTTAAAGAAAACAATCAATAAAGTTATCCCTGGAAGATAATGAATTCCTAGCACAAACACTTTGCATTCTAAATATCATTTCAGTGACCTGCATAAAACATGCACATATTAAACACATATTCATAGAATGGAATTTTTAAATATATTCTTTTGATGTAAAAAGCAGGGAGGTCTGAAAGGCAGTGAAATTACAACTGCGTTAGAATTATTAGCAATTGCCCAGCATGCCCATTAGTTTATGACCAGAACTGTTTAGAGACTTCTGTGCACATGTAGCATAGTAGATCAGGTACTGAATTAGGTCCGGGAAGATCCAAGTTCAAGTTTATTTACAATCGTGAAAGCTTATTGATGATTTTTTTTTAATCGATTGTACTTTCATCCCAGCCTGCTTCATAGGGTTGTTGTGAGAAAAAAATGGTATCAAAAAGTGCGATGTATGAACTTCTGGAAGAAAGATGTGATCTATGCTAACAGATAATATAATTTTCAAGCATTCTACCATAACTTGGCAAGTTGAGATTATCAGGATGTTGAATTTTTATACCTGTCATTCAATTTTTCTGAATTTTGGTAGAACCATGGGATACTTATCAACATCCTACTTAAAATTGCCATACATAGTACCAGTGAAGGAGAATATTTGCAGCTCAGGGTTGAAATGAGGGGTCCTTGGTGCTCTCTATACTTGGTTGTTTTACTTGCAGATGTTTCCCTACCCAAACTAGGTAACGTTATCAGTGCTGGCATATGTTTCTGTTAGAAATTTTAGGGGCAATGAAAAAGGGAATTTACCATAATATGTTCAGTAAAAACTACAATGAGTTGTGATGGCTGATGGAGAAAAATAATCCAAAAATATAGTTCAGCATTACCTTTATTAGAACCATAAAACAACAAAAGAATGTACTTCATTAAGGTCTCAGCATTGCATCCTCTTAACCACAGCATGAACCACATTTTTATGCTAGTCTGTATGTTGTTGCCTTCCTCTCATCCTCAATACATATTTAAGGCAGTCTAAAATTGTCTCAAGTATTCCATTTTAGAGTAACACATATCTTCTTCTTACACCACGTTGTTTGTCAATACAACCAAACATGCTTTAACAATAATGAGATTATTAATACTTTCAAGGGAAGGATCAGTCTGATTCCTGTTAACCACCTTAACTGGCGTGGACATGTCCCTTCCTGCTTCTGAGATCCCTCTTCCATGTCTGTTTTGACAGGGGCACAGGAAAGATCAGACATTAAAACAAAGGGATAGCACCAGATTTGGCCAGCTGCATTGCTTGTTCTGTTACCATTGGTTACATGATAGGCTTTTCCAGCCTGTACCATAAAAGGTTCTTATGTGGCCATACTTTTAATTGTTTTTATTACTTTGATGGTGTGGGTGGGGTGGGTGGGGAGTGATGCTGTTTTTCCTACTCCATTCAATTCCCAAATGAGGACAGCCTTGAAATTAAATGGCTGTGGAATATTTTTTCCCTTCAAGGGATAAACTAGGTAGAGAAACTAGATGGAAAAAGCCAGCCACTTTTTCAAAACCTACATAGCCAATTGTCCAAAAAGTAACCATAAACAGAAAAATCAGAGGGCAGATGGACGATGAAAATCCTTTAGAACCTGAGTGGCTGCATCACAATGTAAAAATTCAGAGACAAGTAATGATTTAGATATTAAACTCATGTCCTCCAATCAGAATTGCTTCTTCTAGCATTTCCTCTTCCTGTAATTATATATTACCACAATTGCCCAATGTTTTCTTCTACAAATGTACACTTCCTAAAAATCGTCTTAAGCCCTTATCAACAAGGTAGGTTAATTTAATTAGGGACAGTCTAATGTTTTATACTGTTTATACAGCAAAATGCATATGTATGTTGATTCTCACATTTAATAAAATAAATCATAATAATATATTTTGGACTATTGGTGTAAAATATTGATAGGAAACTTTAAAAAATTGAATTATGTCTGAACAGTTTTTTTAAACTCCCAAAATAAAGAAAAACTTAGTATGGACATATATCTAACTCCAGGTTTTGTACATAAATCAAAATTTTATGCATTTTATTTGCAACAATCTGTTTTATAATGTGAATGATTTTTTTTGAGCGATTTAACCTTAAAATAATATTTTATAATAACATAAGAGAATTTTACAGAACACTTTCATGATTTGTGATTTGGAAGCCTATTTCCTTAGTTTAAAGACAGATTCCTTGAGAATTTAGAAACAAGAACAATGATAGTAATTTACTCTGGTTATGTTTGGATATGATACCTTAACATTAAGTTAAATTTTTGACTAGCATCCCTTTTCAGCTCCTAGCTGAACCATTATATAAGTGGAAGATTTTAATCTGGTATTCATTAGCCTAAAACAAAAGCTTTCCCCCTCTTTATACATGCTCAAATAATATATGGTTTTGTAGTGTTTCTTCATGCTGTGATTTTAACTAATGACCAAATGAAGAGTAAAGTAATCTACCTCTTCTTTCCATACCATTACAGAGACTTACTGGCTCTCTTAGCTTCGAAGTCTGACAGTCTATTCCCTGTTATTCAGGGAAAGGAAACTGTCAGGAAACTGTTAATGGACATTACTGTACAGTTCTAATTTGGAGCCATTGACTTTGTTCTTTGTTATACTGCAGAATCTGATGAGAGTGTAAATGTTCCATAGAAAACTGCTATCCAGCTTGTTGATGTAATAATCTGTCAAACAATTTTTTTCGTATTTTGCTTACAAATTGTCAAACTGAATCCAAGCTTGAAGACAGATGATTTTTTAAAAAAACCTAAGGCCTCTGTCCTCTTTCAGAAAAAATGGCCATAATAAAATAGAAGCAGTAACTACTGCTTCTGCTGCAGGAACTACTGCTCTAATTATTGCCAAATAATTTTCCCCTGAGAGTTTAACTGGTTGTCGCAGGATGAGCACAGCCCCAATTGTTAAAAATAATTTTTGCCTGTTTTTTTAACATTCATTAATGTGATTGGTAAATAAAATGCATATAAACATATAATGTATAGGTTGGAAGAGGCTACTGTACATAATTTAGTATAGCATTTCTCAACATCAGCAACTTTAAGGTATATAGACTTGAAATACCAGAATTTCCCAGCCAGTATTCTAGGGAATTTTTGGAATTGAAGTCCATATATCTTAAAGTTCTTGAGGTTGAGAAACACTGATCTAGTTCAACCTCTTCTTTAATTCAGAATTCATGAAAGTATCCTCTTCTTCACCTCCTGTTTGAAAGCCTCCAATTAGGAAGGGGCCACCACAATTCTTGGTAAACTCTTCCATTTTCCAGCAACGATGGTTAGGAAATTCCTTTTGTTGAGCATAATCTTTCTTTTAATTTCAATCTGCTAGTTCTTATTTTCTCAGAAGCAACAGAGAATAATTTTGCTCTCTTCTGCAGGTGACAAACTTTAAGATATTCTGGGACAACTATCATATATCCTCTTCGATTTCTCCTTTGCAAGCTAGACCTGCCCAAGCCCTTAATTATTCTGGTCATCATATTCTAATGTGGCCTAGCCCCACAAAAAAATACAGAACAGTTACCTTTCATAATCTGCATTTAGTGGACTGTGCTGGTCTTTTTAGTAGTGTATTACACTGCTTGCTCAATTTCAGTTGGAGGTCTATTAGTATTCTTACATTTTAAACACTGGAACTTACTCTTTACATGAAGAGCTTCCAGAACAATCAGCAATAATGATTGTTGATGAGTAAGGAAACAATAAGAAAATTCATCACACTCTATCAGCCATGGTAAAACAGTAACACTACTAAGAGGAATTTATACTATCAATTATTGTATATTTAAAACACCTAGGCAAGTAGATATAACTTGACTAAAAGAAGAACATTCTCAAGTACGAAACAAAATTTCTCCATCTGTGCTCATGTGTTTATTATATCAGCATACTATCTTTTCTTCAAGAGGTTTCTTCAAGAGGTTAGCTTCAGCATAAGTTTGTTAAATGTAGATACCAGAAAAGGACTATAGCCAGGTAATTAGTTTCAGAGATGAGAACATTTGAAATCCTTTCTCCCAATAACAAACCCAATAAGGAAGCAGCCTGGCCAATGCTGTTAAGTCTGCCTGTGTTCTCAGACTAGGTCAGCAATTAGGGCAGGATGATTATGTACTATTAAAATCAATGTGCAGATGTGCCAAAATGAGATGTGCACCTTTTCTACAAGCTTTCATTCGTGGAAACAATTGCTTGTCAGAAAAGGGCTACTATATTATAAATCATTTTGATCCTGACAATCAGGCTATACATCTAAATGCAGTGAAAAGGCTTTGAAATTAAGGCTTCTTACCTTGTTTGATTATGCACAGGGTCATTCTCCGCTGTAACAAAAACCGGCAGTGGAAGCTGGACTTCAGGCCTGTGGTCAGATAGGCTCCTTCGGAGGCAAGGCTGAGGACTAGCAGCACTGTTGATCATCCTCTGTTGACCTACAAGTTGCCTGAGCTGCATGCTATTTCTCCTTGCAGATGTTGGGGCTTCAGGCTGAGCCATAACCCCTCCCATTGGGCTGATGTTTGATGATACCACTGGCTTGGCTTCAAATAAAGAAGAAGTAGCTGGGCAAAATATTGAGTAAGCATTGCTAACAATCTTTGGGGAGGCAGAATGTGGCTCATCCCTGGAGTCCATATTGTTTTGTAAACATCTGTGAAACTGAGTAATTCCAAAAGGAGGTGGGCTTATTTCTTGATCACGGGATGGTAGGCTGGACACTTTTTGATTTTGGGAATTTTGTTGTTTGCGTATTACTGGAGGATTAGAGAGGTTTTGCTGGGATGGTGGGGAAATCACTTTCCTCTGTACCGGGGGAGTTGCTGACCTGGAGTGAGTTGAGGGACTAGGTGGCTGATGTAGAATAGGAGAAGAAACTTGATGAATAGCTCTGTGATACAGTGGTGGACTTGCAAACCTCTTCTGATTGGGAGGTGAGGAAGGTGGTATTCTTACTGGTGATACTTGGCTGATAAAATCGGATGTTTTCTCATTTTTCTTTAATAAATCAGGAGAACTTTGCTTTTCAGGTAAAAGAGCTTCACTGTTACTTATGTTTCCTGGATTGGTCCCATTAGGTTCTGATGCTTCTTTAGGATTTGGAAGAGGTATTATTTTACAAGACTGTTTATATAGATCTGCCACTTTTTCCATTTCATCATCTCTTTTGCGGCAATCAGACATATGAGTTGCATTCAACTCCAAGAAATATTTATTTGGTATGGTATCTACCTCGTTATTTGGTGCTTTGTTGACAGCTGGGGAATTGCTGAGATTTTTATTTGGTAACAAATCAAGTGAACAGATGGAAAGTTTCATCCGTGGAGAAATCTGAGTAATTTTCTTGGTGGTGCACTCTTCGTTTGCTCTGGTAGTCTTATCAACCACTTCCAAATAGTTTTCTTCTATCTTTATATCTCCTGAACATTCAGTTGATTCAAGTAACATTTCCATTAACATTTCAGGTGGTGGAGGAGGAAGGTTTTCCATATCAATCTCACCAGAATCCTCATTTGTATCAAGGCTACTTGCAAATTCCATTGAACTATTGTCACTAAGAGTACAATGTCTAGTTCTGATGTTTTTGCAACTGGTATCTTCTAATAGTGAAACTTTATGTTTGTGATTTAAGGGCACAAATCCTTTGGGAAGTGGAAGGTTGGAAGAAATGCTTTGAAGTCCAAACTTTCTGACACATTTTACTGGGCCCAATGTTCTTAAATTTGAGGGTTTCGCCAGACTTTCTGATGGGCTAAATGTTTCAATTAACTTTTTCACAGATTTACGTGGTGGAGCGTTCAGTTTGGAGGTCCCAGAATAATTTTCTTTCCTAGCTATCAGATCTCCTGAAGACATGCCAGTTGTGGTCGATTTTTTACATTTTACATTTTCATTGTATCTACAAGAAGAATCAGGCAGTATATTGAAATTTTTAGCAAGAGATGCTTTCAGTTTATTAGTGGAAGTTCTGTGAGCAACAGGCTCAAAATATTTTAAGTCAGACAATTCTTTTGGATTCAATATTTCCAATGTATCAATGATTTCCTCTCTTCCATTTAATTGATAAAATAATTCTAACCTTCTGTCAAGATCTTTTTGAGTTCTTTGAAGTTCCAAAAGGGTTGGGTCCTCAGCATGACTCTTGAGAGATACCTCAGACCTAGACCGTTTCTGTTTAATCCGTGCCTTCTGTCTCCCAGAGGCTGTACTAGGTCTCAGAAATTCTTTTCCATTTTCATCTTCCATCCATGCCCTTTGCCGACATTTAGCTGGAACAAATTTTATCTTTTCACTAATGGCATCTTTCATTTTGAGAATTATCTCATTATCTGCGCTTTCTATTTGTTTGGTGGAAGGTTTCTGTCTATTCTCTAGTGCTGCAGGAAAAGACACAGATCTTTTAGATAAAGCATTTTTTTCTTTTTCAGACAGACTTATAGAATCACACTCTTCCTCAGATAAACTGTTGGCACTATTGTCTTCATTTGTGGAGGAAATGCTACCCAATTCACTCTGTTTGAAGCTATTACTTTCATGGGTTATATCAGGGTGCCCAGAGTTATAGGTTTTCAAGATATCTTGATGTTGGAGAAAAGTGGAACCACTTTTTGATACAACCTCAGATGATGATATTGAATTCCTTGTCTGTGGACGTGAGTAAGATATATTCTTAAATTGCTTTTCCAGCACACAGTCTTGGGATATGGAATTGCATGGACTTTTGTGTATAGTCTCACAATTTGTTTCCATTCCATGCCAATCAATAATAGTCAAATCTTTCACTGATTCACTGTCAATGCCTATTCCACTGTCTTCAGAATAAAGAGTCATATCATCAAGGTAATGATTGGAAGATCCAACTGCAGATTCTTCAAGGTTCTTTACTAACCTGACCAAGTGTTCATCAAGCTGTTGCTTTGCTTTCTTTTTTTTTTCTAAGCTGGTACTTGCAGACTGCAAAAAGCTGAAAGACTCCTGCAGGACATCAGAGGCTAAAGAGGCCACAGTTCCATTTAACAACTGCATTTTGTTAACAGTGTATTGTAGCAATTGCTGCAAAAGATCTGGCTGCTCTTTTGGATTTTCTTTGCCAGCTGGCCAAACAAGGTTCCCACCCACTTCTTTGAGAAGGTCTTTTCCATCTTCAATAATTTCTTCTAAAAGGTGGTTGATTCCGTCAAACCGAAAAAGCAAAAAGTTCACTAACTGTTGCACAATTAATTGTGTTTCAGTAACCTGATCTGTCATGCATAAGATAGCCTCATATTTGGCAATATTAGGATTGAGATATGCATATGCGTTTTGATGGGCCTTAACAAGAGCATCTGGGAAATCTATCTTTTTCTCAGGCTGACATACAGAAGGACTGGATTTCTCTTTTATTTTGCAAGGACGCCCTGGTTTTCCCTGCCTATTCCTTTGCTTCTTCCCATTTTTGTGTTTCTGATTTTTGTTGCTTTCACTTTTATCCCCCATGTTAGCATCAATCTTTTCTGACTCAGAACTTTTTTGCTTTTTAATCATAATTGCTTCTGCCATATGTCTTCCTCTGTTTAACTTCATCGATTCAGAAATGGCTATCTCAGTCTCTGAGACTATCTTTTCAATTTCTTTCTCTTCTTGGTCCAGCTCAGATAGCAAAGGATCCTCAGATGAGGAATAAAAATTAACATCCTTCTCTTCATTTGATAAATTTTTGAAGAAGTGATCTTTAACTTGAGCTTCCTCCTGTCTTATTCCTTCGGCATCATAAGAAGAGGAGCCTTTGATCAGCAAAGGATATGAAAAACCTTCACCTCCTCGGTCAACTAATGTAATTCTTTCATCCATCAACTTTGTTTTAGGATTCTGAACAATATCACTACGTGAAGGAGTACAACCCATTGTGCTCTGCTTTCCTACGTTTCTTTACTACTGAAAGATAGTCAATAGATGAAGCAAAGATGAAAAAAGAATGAAAACTTACAAGTTTAGTTGATGCTGGGAGCTGGCATTTTTGAGGACAGCTTCATCTTGAAGAACTCCTGCTTTGCAAATTGGCTAGCTGTTAAGAACCTTCAGTCCCAGCTTGGTCAGTGCATTCTCCCCTGTAACTATTTCCCCTATGAAAAATATCTGTGGCATTTTCGACTGAGCTAGGGGATTAAGAGAGCTTACGTATCTTGCTCCTGCCTTAACAGATGTCAACCAGAAGGAAGGATTTAAGCTAATTAGGATAAGAAGCCCATAGCTAGTTTGTTGCACTTGTAACAGGACAACTCCTGTTACACACCGCATTTTACAAACTGGCTTTTGGTCCACTGCAATTCTCATTGTATTTCATTTCTAAACTTTCTTTGGGATCTGAAATTCCAAAGACAGATGCAGTTATAAGTCAGTTCCAAGAACACTGCCTGCAAGGCAAAATACTACTGAATGGTCACCTAAAAGGACTGAACGTGACCTTGGAGGATTAATGCCAATGAGGAACAAACACAATCTACAAAGCCAAAGAAAACAGCATTAAAAAGCTTATTAAGCCATTCAGTCTTATCCGATCTCAAGATCAGCACGAGCAAGCATTCATTTCCTTGAGGACTTTCTCCAAGAATGCTGTTCAATAGTTTTAGCTCTTTTAACTTTCCAAAATGATAACGCTGTTTTGCATAATTCTATTTTTCAGAGTTAAATAATGATCCCAATTCAGCATGCACTCCCCCCGCCCCCCCAGCTCTGCTTTGATTTCTTCAAGTGCAAGAGCACCTGCAGCAGTTCATGGGAGGCTATGAATTATTCACCAGAGTGATGTCTCTCAGCACCAAAAGAGTACTCAGTAATCTTCTCTTGCCCAAAGGCTGGATTAACGTAACCAGGTGCAGTTGATTAGTCTAATGAAAATGCCCTTTATATGATCTTGGAGGGGTTCCCAATCACTTTACAGCCAGTACAAACAAGAAACGTTGTCAGTCTGAATACAGATCAGTCCCTTGATCAAGAACAAGCTAGTCAAATACCTCACAGTCATGGTAGATCTATTCTAATGTAAATGCTTGGGTTATTATGAATAATCTTTATTTTTCCAGGGTCTTAATTAATTTACAAGTCTTACTTCACAGATCTGCTGTAGATTACATTAAACCTCGAAAGAATTCAATAGTGCGGAGTTAATATTATTTCTAGAGCAATAGACTCAAACCGATCATGAAATGGAAAAAATTAAAGAAATTTGTCTCCCCTGTCATAATGCTAGAACTCAGGTCATTGAATAAAACTTGTCATTGGAACTCATTATTGTTACATTACTATTGTAAGAGATATGGATTATCAAAGACACCCAAGAAGTTGAAATATATTTGTATATTAATAACAGTTTCATGTTTCATAAGATGAATCCATCTGCATCTAAAAAAATATTCTAAGTTCTGCACAATATACTATCCTGAAATGGTATTGTACTTTCCTGGGATCACTACTAGAGATTTTGAAATATAATTTATTTTCCACTGATCAGTCTGTTCCCTGCTTGCCAAGATAATGAAAAATGTTAATAGAGCTATTCCACTCCCACTTTATAGGTACTTGAGTCTTACCTGCAGTGCAAACTGAAATTTGATGAAATTCAAGTGTCTTGAATACTCTATGGGAAATTCTGAGAAAAAGAATATTATGAAGTATGCTGAAAATAGTTGGATCCTCTTTCTGCATGTCAGTAATCGTCTGCAACACTAATTTTATCAGGTACTTAGGAATGGAGGACTTGGTAGCACAAGGAAACAACAGCCAGTGACTTAATAGCTGGCCATCAACATTTCAATCAACCAATAAGCCACACCCAATCAGGCACCACATAAATACCACACATAGAACAATCCAAAGCGCACATTCCCACAGAGAGAAGTTCCCTGAGGATGGGCTCCAACTTGAGTCTGAGAGCTCAGGAGAGTAAACCTCTGAATCCGGTGACCGACCCAGACTGGATCCTGCAATACTAGTCTTTGAATAGACAGAAGTGAAGAAAGCATATCAAAATGCTTAATCGTGAAGCAGTTTTTCAACCTGTAGCTGACTTTAGTTCACAACACACACTAAATAGTTCACATAAGTCTTATCAACTTATTAACTGCAAGCTCACACACAAAAGCTGGTGCCCCTGCAGAAAATTCACGTTGATGTTTTAAATATTAATTCAGTTTCCTCCTTATTTCTTATGTGTCTGGACCTTCTATTTCTGACTGATCTGTAATTTGAAATTTAAAGAAGTTCTATGGGAAAGAAAATGTAGCAATATCTTGAATGCTAATTTTGATGTATTTTAAAGTTAAATAAATTGTATTTTACGATTTTTCATTAGCAGCAGAGAAACCAAAAGCAGAACTATATATGTGCCATGGGAATTTGCCAGCATCCAAACTGAATATGTAATACATATTACATAAGAATATAAAATTTATTACTCTTAATTCTGTTAGTATTAACAGCATTAACATATACAAAGCAAAAGGAAGTGTAATATACTTAACTGTGGACCATAAACAACTCTGAATGAAACGCTGTAATGGTTGCTTTGGTTAGAAAGCGACTCGGAATCTATTCCTGATTTTGACCCTAATTTCAAGGAGACTTAATCCTAACCCCAATTTTATTTTCAATGACAGTGGGATTTTCCCATATATTTTACTGTGGACCACAAACAACTTAAAAAAACAACAGCTATCGCTTTCTTGAAAAAAACGACTCAGAATCTACGGCTTCTACCCATTTTTGGCTCTGACTCCAAGGAGACCTAACCTTAACCCTTGTTTCATTTTCAATAGCAATGGGATTTTCCCATGGATCACAAAAAACTCCACACAAAATGCTATAATTGTTATTTTCCTTAGAAAAATGATTCAGAATGTAATCTTAATATCTGTTTTCTACTCTAACTGCAAGGAAATCTACCCATACCCCTACCCTTATTCTCTTTTTCAGTGGCAATGAGATTTTTTTTCATGTATTTCCTTGCAGATCACAAACAACTGCAAGTGAAAACCTGTTACTATCACTTTGCATAGAAAATGACTCAGAATCTATCTCTGATTATACATTTTCAGTCAAGACTCCAAGGAGACCTAACCCTGACGCCAATCCCAACTATAACTCTAGTTTCTTTTGCTATTTTCAATGGCAACGTATCTTTTCTTTTCAAACATTGCAATGATATGGTGTAGATATAAGCTTGAGTAGTGTAAGTATAAGCTTGAGAAGACTGAGAATTAAATTCCAGTGAAATATGAGTTTCCTTTAAGGTAAACAGTATATTCTCAGCCCAGCCTAATGAAAATAATTTCTGCAGTGGAAGAAAATGAAGGAAGATTCCCCTGCATGTTGCCTTAAGCCCCCAAGAGACTTGAAATGTGATGAAGAAACACCTAAATATTATAGTAGCTGTTTCTTTAAACTTACAACAGAAAAATAAAATATGTCATAGAATAATACTTTATCACTAAGGCAAATTTAATCAGAAAAAGACAGGTGTCAAATGGATTGCTTGAAAGATTTTTAAAGTTTGTATTAATCAAAATATTTCATCACTACAAGTAATCCTCAAATTATAACAGTTCATTGTGACCGTTCAAATTACAACAGCACTGAAAAAAGTGACTTAGGACCATTATTCACACTTACAACCATTGTAGCATCCCCATGGTCATGTGATCAAAATCCAGATGCCTGGCAACTGACTCATATTTATGACGTTTGCAGTGTCCCAGTGATCCCTTTTGTGACCTTCTTACAAGCAAAGTCAATGGGGAAACCAGATTCACTTAAACTTACTAACTTAACAACTCTAACAATTCACTTAACAACTGTGGCAAGGAAGATCATAAAATGGGGCAAAACTCACTTAACGAATGTCACGCTAAGCAACAGAAATTTTGGGCTCAATTGTTGTCATAATTCCCCAGATGCTCTGTGTCAAATGAAATATAGAATCCATGTAGCATACAGGTGTTTTTACATGGATTGGCTAACATCATATAACAAAGTTTCATGGAATAAACATTATCCAATTGTGCTTTGAATACAATGGTCAGTTTTGAAGAGTAACAGCTTTCTCATATACCCAAGAGTTTTTATTTAATGTGGACAAACTACTGTAGATAGGACCAGCACCAAACTAGGAGCACGTCTGACTGCAATAGGGATTTGGAAAATCCTATGTTGTCTCTTACTTCATCTTACTTGATGAAATTATAAGAAATGATGTATTGGTACACTATAAGACACAGATGACTCAATATAGTGAATGTGGTGGTACATGTTGCTAAAGTCACGAAAGTAAACATAGAGAAAAATTACTTCATGCTTAGTTTCAATAGACAGGCCTGCTCTTGTTTTAGAATCCAATAAGACATGTATTTCCAGAATTAGCGGTTAGGGTTGCTATATATGTGGGCCCAGCCCTTGTTTATCCTGCAAACTATGCTGTCATAGAAGGTAATGCCTGCTCTAACTAGCTATGCAAGTTGCCAGCCTGATTGTGCCTTTCTTCACTCTAATGACAACTGATAAAAATCCTTGCTGCAGAGCAAGCAAGAAAAACCTAGGGTTAATGCTTCCTACTCAAAAAATAGGTGGTAAAATTAAATAATGTTTCAGACTATCAGAGAAACCCACATTATTATTAATTACCTTTTTTCAATACTTTGAATTCAAGTTGCTCGGAAGGACTCAAGAGCATGATTCCGCCAACTAAAATTGTGTAGCAAATATTTGGGGGAGCTTCCTTGGTCCCTGATACTTCGTTAGGTAGGTTTAGATCTACCAAAATCAGCCAAATCAATAATGATTTCCTTGCTAGCACTATAGTATCTACCCTTGATGTTCATAAGATGCTGACTGAATTAAACCAGATATTTTGGCACTTATATATTAAAATTGACAAATTTGACAAAGGACATTCAATGGCAGACCTTAAAATGACTGTTTTGGAAAAATGGGACTAAATGCACAATTGAATGAGAAGTTGCTGAACTCAAATACATCAAAAAGTTTCAAGCAATCTCATTGGTCTCAACCCACACAATGGATTTTCAATATATTAGACTTATTAATTTAAAAAGTAATGATTTATCTAAAAACCTCCCCAAAGCTTATGCCCTTTATTAAAATTTATTAGAAAAGCTGCCACCAAACTCCTGATTTTTTTTGCTACCTGGACTAACAGAATTCTTTACCCTAGCACAAATGGGGTGCTACATGTAAGTACTCTTCAATTTATGACTGCTTGTTTAACAATCGTTTGCAATCAGAATGGCTGTTATATGGTTCGCAAAGCACTTCTGGCTCTTGTAAAACATTACGATGCCCACTCTCCTGTCACATATTTGCATTTTGGGCACTTGGCAATCTATTCACATTAATGACTGACATATAATTGCCATTCTCCGCCCATTTCCCCAGAAAGTCAAAGGAGAAACATCCAGGTACAATTGTAAGCTGAGGGGATGTTGGATTTGAGGTCTGTTTTCCCCAGATCACGGAGGGTACTCCCCTCTTCCATGCATGGAAGGGAAATCTTCCCATGTGCTAGAGGTAGGGACCTCAAATCTGGTGAAAATGCTAGTGAACTCTATAATTCTTAGCCTTCCAGAATGTTGGGAAGTGCCAGCGTTTTAACAAACAGCATAATCTCCGCCCCTCCAGAGGGGGAAAATGCTAGCCAATGCCAGTGTTCTGAATTTTCCAGAACAATGGAATTTGCCAGTTTTGAAGTATGTACTTCCAGTGGGTTGAGAGATTGTCCAACGACAAAGGCCATCATTTTCATAATCATTCCCACTGATGGGGTGGAGAAAGGGCCCAGGTTCTAGTCCCTCTCCCCACACCCACACCTCTCCCTAGTGATCCACTTAACAACCTACTTAGTTGCTTAACAACTTAAACTGGGAGAGCCAGGATGGTGGTTATGGTGTTTTGCTTAACAATCGTGTCACTGAATGACCAAAATTCTGGGCTCAGTTGTGGTTTAAATGGCCTACCTGGACAATTGGTCAGTGACATTTGCTTATGCTTAAATACAGAGGTTGAAACTGTACCATTATGATTTTACAAAGTCCCTTATATTTCCAAGGCTGATCAAAACAGATAGATTCAGGTGCTTCTGTGGTTATGAAGTTACCACTCTTTTTAATTTGATCAATCATCAGAAACATATTAGGTTGCAATTTTTTCATTAATAGTTGTAAATTTTAGAACTCACTATTTCCTCCTTGTTATTGTTTCAGGATTTTTATATAATTTTATCCTTTAAAATTGCATCCTTATATAATCCTGCTACGTTTCTTTTTACAGCCTTGGACCATAATTAATTAGATAATCAAGAACCAGAAATGCAGAGAAATTACAATATTTTTTTAATTCTTAATAGGTTACCTAAAAGTCAGAAAGACCAAGAACTGGCTGTAGTGTGGCTTATAACTACTTCAACTTTTTATGTGATTCCAACAGAAAAATCCTACATTAGACGAATTTCATGTCACTTGAAGCTGAAACTTTATTCTTTGAAGGTATACTCAAGTTGGCTTTAATGTTTTTTCTTCTTTAACATAGCACACCAAGTAATTATCTCCATGTTTCTCAATATAACATTTTCCTCTGCTTTTACTTTCCACTTACTAGGGAAATTAGATAATTTGCCTAAAGGTTCAAGTTAATAGAGTTTTAAATGCAGATACCAGTAGCTTCCTTTTCATTTCCAAAATGGAAAGCAAGAGACAAGTGGAAAATTTGCCCGATTAAATGTAGTGTTCTAAATCAGAGCAAGAAAAGCCAAGAAGCTATAAACAAAGCAAGTGCATTTGCGTCCTTTTCCTTTTGCACATATACTTGAACATATTGAATGGTACATTTTTTGAAAAACTAAAATCTTCACAGGGCTGTGTAGTGGGCCATAAAGGGTGCTTTGCATGATGCATTGACAGTGCACTTATAACATCTCTGCATGTCAAAATGTGTCACTCATTATATCTTTAAAAGGAGCAATCAACAGAATTGGGTAGATTTCAGGAAGCACCATGGAAGAGCTGCTGAATCCTGATGGGTCAATTTCCTGTTTTATAAATGTATTCTATGTAATCCCTTGGGGATTCTTTCCCTACAATTTTACATATAATCATATTTTACTTAAATTTTAAATACTAATTTTTGTAATTTTAGATGTTATTACATTTTACAAAATTTTTGAGTCTACTTTGTAACTTTATCCACTGTATAGATGTACTTCTTTTGCTCTAGTTAGGTTGTTTTATAAATTTAACTAGTCTTAAATTTTATTTGCTATTTACCAAGATTTATAAATACTCAAATAACACATTGCTTGTACTAGTCTAAGACAGTCAGAAACTGGCTCTCAGCTAACAGTCAGCTGATTTGCTGAGTGTCATTATATTCCTCTGCTTATTTTATTAGAGGATTTACTATCTGAATCTAATTTTTCTTATTCAAGGGGGAAAGGACATTCTTTTGCTCCTCTTTAAATCCACTTGCTTATGGCCACAACTATTTCATTCCATCTAATACGAAATAAAAGATAAGAATAGTTTTATTCCATCTAAAAATAAGAATACTGTAGTTTAATTCCAACAGAAAAGCCAGTACAAATGTATAACCTATTAGCACAATGCTACACAAGCTTATTCAAAACTCCGGTCTAAAGGATTTACCTCCTTAGTACTTAGCAGCACTGTAAAATGCCTATTTTGATATTATACGAGGCAATAAGATGAAGTTATTTTTGTGAAAGAGAACACGTTACAGTGTTCTATTATCATTTAGTGTAACTTCCTATAAAAGGACAAAAATTAGTGATCAAAGTACACAGATACAGTTATAAAAACGAAGTGCTTTTAGGTCGCCTATCATATATATATCTATCATATATATGTATGTCTTTACGAGCCTACGCTCTGCAATGTTTACGAAGCTGCGAAAGTCTTCCCCCTCCATCTGCTTTGAAACCAGACACAAATTGCTGAGACCCGATGAAGCCGCTCGAATTGCTTTCCGAGGTCTGCACATGCGCATCTCTTTCTTCATCTTTAGAAAACTAAAGAACGAACGTGGGGGATCGAATTCAGGTGCTCCCCTCCTCCCGGGAGCTAAACCACGCAAGAGGCGCATCGGGAGGCGAAGGCCAGCGAAGGAGGAATCCTGGATATGCAAAAGACTTCAAATAAGGGGCGGAGTTAATGATGCTGATTGGCTAGGCCAGACAGTTGCGTGCCGGAATGGGAGTGAAGGGTAAGCGACGGGAGAGAACCTTTGATGCAGATACATTGCTGCATGGGGGTGGTCGGGGGCGGGGCGTAGCTTAGCGGGACTACCTGATCTACCCTCTCAGACGTCTGTGCGGTGGGCGGGGCCCCAGATTGATGGGCGGTAACTTTTCCCCCTCAGTTCTCAGGAGCCGCAGTTGCGGAGGGGACGGCAGGTGAGGGCGACCGGGGACGGGGGCGGCGGGGAGTTGTTCCTACTGCTGCTGTCTTCATGCGGGTTATCTGGAAAGACTTCGGGGCAGAGCACGCCGAAGGGTTGGTCCCCATTCCCCAAACCGGAGGCGTGGCGTGGGTTAGACTGGGGGAAGGGGGGAAGGCAGAATGACGCGTTGGGGGGAGGGTATGCCCAGCTTTCTGGTGTGAGGTGGGGGGGGAGAGGAGGGATGACACGTGGTACCCTAACGTCTGAAAGGAAACCTGCCGCTTGGCTGCACGTGCACCGGGTGGCGCGGTGGGAAGCCGGTTTGCGTGCGCTGATAACCGCTGGTTTCGGGAGCGCGTCTTGAGGGTTTGTGGCAAGGTGAACGGTGGCGATGTTTGCGGGCGGAACTGGGAGCCGAAGTCAAGACAGCTGGAATGCCACCCAGGATCTGTTTCTGCATGTATAAAAACGTTATGTAACACAGGTTTTTAGGGAGTGAAGGGACTGCTTCGGTATCCCCTAAAGGCGTTTACCCCCATCTCTCACGATCAGCCGCATCTTTTTATCAATTTCATAGAACAAATAGCCTCTTATCTTTTTTTGAAAAGCCCAAGACTTTTGAAGTTAAGACTTGATTTCCCCTCCCCTTGGTTTCCTGGTCTGCCCAAGCTTTGGCAAGGAGAAACAATTCCACTAATAAACCTTTCATAGGTGTCACGTCTTTAAAGTGGAGGCATTTAAGGCAAAACTGCAGGCTAAGGCCATAGATTGACGTTGAAGTTACCTGTCGTTTTTCTTCTGTCCATTTGCTACTGATTAATTGAGGTCGGATTTAATTTGAGCTAAGGGAACTATTGCCCTATGTGTAAAGCAGCCAGATTGAGCAGCTTTCAGTCCTAGTAACTCCCCCCACCCCCATTTTGGGCAGCTAGCCTGGTTACTTCTTTGACATACCAAACCTTTTGTGACAGAATTTCTGTTTAATAATTTTCTGCCAATGTCCCTCTATTAAATGAGCAGATAGTATAACATTTTATCATGTTTATTTTTGAACATTCAGAAATACAGTCAAAATTTATTGGTGGAACAAGGAAACATCCCTTAATTTATGAAGATTAATAAATGCCTTCCGTGTCAAACTAAAAATGTTTTGGTGATTAGGTTTTATTATTTATGTATTATATTTATATCCAATTGCAACAGAAAAACCCTTTTGATTTCTGTGCAGTTATCACAATATGAAACTTTATACGCCCTGCATCTTGCTGAAACTTAACAGAACTGTTGGTTATAGTTGATGAAGCTTGTGCTATATTTAGTAGCAGGATAAGACCTAATGGGTGTTTAATGCTATTTACAGGCTAAACTGTGCACAACAACTAAAATGTAGAACACTTTCTCTCTTTGAATTCTTTAGTTATTCACTAAATGAAATCAACTAGATGTAGGAATAGAATAGAATTCTTTATTGGCCAAGTGTGATTGGACACATAAGGAATTTGTCTTGGTGTATATGCTCTCAGTGTACACAAAAGAAAAGATACATTTGTCAAGAGTCAAGAAAGGTGACTCTTGAGCTAGCTGTCTAGCACATTTAGGATGTGGGAGTGTGTTATAACATCCTTTGAGAAGTAAACCAACTCACTGAATCCAGTGAGTGAAGAAATTGAGCCTAGTTACTTGTGGCTTGGCTTCCTTCAGATAACCAACATGCATGCAGCTGGTGCGTTGAAAAGTCAAAACATGTTTTGAAGGAAGGTGTGACTCATAGCCAAGTCCATCAAAGATGTATTTGCCTTTTCTTTTGTTACAAAGCTATTATTAAGTATTATTGGAGAATTGTTTTGCTAATAAATGCTTACTATATTCACAATTTACAAAACACAAGATCTGTAACATTAAATATTTCTGGAAGTCACCCAGAGTCATTGATGAGTAGGCAGCCCTATTAAAGTATAAATAATATCTAATTTGCAATTTAAGATAGTATAAATTATTTTATATTCTTAAATGTATCTTATAATCAAGATTAAAGTAGTAGATTTAATCAGTTCAAATATTCTAGCTCACAATAGCCAGACACTGTTTTTTGGCTAAGTCTAAAAACACTAGAGAATTCCTGGAAACCTGGCACTCAGACAAAGCAGCCATCAACAGGCACATAGAAGTAAACAACACACACATACACACACACACACACACACACACCACATTCCAAAGAGACAATCAAAAAGCCAAAAATGAAAGAAAGAAACCAAAACACCACCCCACCATCACACAACACACAGATAAACTCCGAGACAAATACAAGAACAGTAATTGTTTACTTGTTTGTTTACAATATCCCAACAAACTAATAGTAAACAGGCTAATCAAGGAACCACAAGAACAGTAACACTGGTATATAAAAAGAGAACAAACCCTACACCTTTATAGCACTGATGTTACCTTGTTTGGTAATGAAACATCTGCCAGAAAACAGCTAAGCTTAGACAGCACCCAGATATATCCTGAAGTAAAAAATTGTATTATAATATGCTCTGTCAGAGAAATATTCATAAACATATGAAATAAGTAAATAAAATTGGATAGAATCCTGAAAAAAGTTCCTTCAAAATACTAGTGGAATTGGAATCTATAAAAACAATAGGCCAAAGACAGAAATGATGGTTGCTTTCTTATTTTATGTATCATTTCACCCATCTATTTCTTAAAAGAACATTCCCAAGTATATGAAAGAATAAAAGAGATTGACAGGTTGTAATTAGGTTTAAAGAATATTAAAATGTTTTTTGTATTTTGCTGGTAAATTTTGCTTTATGTATTGTTGCAGTGCACTAAAATTGACTCATTGTCTTTAGAGGTCCGCAGAATATAATTCTCAGATAATTTACAGTTATTGACCCAGATGTATCTAAGCTAGCTGATTGCAATGAATCAAGCTAATAAGAACCGTCTCTAGAAATGTAGAAAAACAGTGCTTTTCAGACGTCCTAATTTATTTTTCTATATTTAACTTCGAATAATCAGTAGATCATGGAATAGCAGTGCTGAAACAGAACATATGCATTCTAAGATATCTGGAAAGAAAAGGAGGTGTTTTTCTGCTTCATCTAAGACTTTTTTTTTCTCCAAAAAAGAAAAATGAAAAGAAATTGATTTTTACATATTTTCTTTTCATACAATAAAAAATATTTGTAAAACAAATTGATATGACTTTAGAGATATTTCTGCCAAATCTAAGAAACAAACAAGTGAAGGGTTTTACTTAAGTCCATGCAAATGATAACAGAAGATTATACTATAGTTTGCTGTTAAGAAAACATTTCATTTGAAAAAAGATATGGATTCTGAGTGGCTGGAAGCATGGTGGCTCAGTGGCTTAAAGAGTCTGGAGAAAGTCTATGCTCTGGCACTTCGAGTCCTAGAACGGGGTGAGCGCCTTGGCTTCTGCCAAGCTATCAATTTGAGAGCATGCTACATGCAAGTAGATAAATAGGTTCCACTTCAGTGGGACAAATAACAGAACTTTATGTGGAAGTACAAACACAATTGATGCTGGATCTGCCCGAGTGCAATGTCTGAATGCGAGGCGACATTGGTAGAGGGAAAAAGCCCTGGCTGCTGCTGCGGAATGCCATTAGCCATTCTGAGTGCATTCTAGCTCACCCTCTGTGGTATACTTTTAGATAGCGTGTGAGCATGAACCGAATGGACTAGCAGTCTTAGGCAGGCAAACAACTACTCTATATTAACCCTGTAGTCTCCTAGCTAATGTATCGTTACCTTAAGATAAATAAATCCTGTGGCTTCATGCCTAAGGCTGGATTAGAAGTCTCCTGGCTTCTAGCCTGATGTCTTAACCATTACACAAGATTGACTCTCATGCATTTAATAGTACAATTATTTTTCTTATCCCATGATTGAGAAACACTCTTCAATTTTGATTTGGTGAAATCTATGCAAGTCTGACTTGAATCATATTTATAGCTTTTTTAATCTTGAGTGCTATACACTGGCTCATACAATAATTTCCCACAGAATAGTTGATAAATGTTTACAAAGAATTCAGGTGATCAGCAATAGCTCTATATTTACATATGGATAATAGTCATCCTGTAAGCCTTTATTCTATTTAAAACCATCCTTATATATTAATCTATAATACTAGATTACAGATTAGTCTTCTTTAATTTGTATTATAGGTTATTATACTAGATTATATACTACTATAAATAACACAAAATGCTATTCAATGACAAACCTTTTGTTTTTTTTAAATGCTTCATTGCATTAAAAACAATGAATAGGTTTTTATTTCTATAACTTCACATTTGGGGAAAGTATTTTATTACCTACCTTACGTAATAGTGACCTTAAAGTTATTTTTGCTGAAAAGTAAATATTATTTAATTAAAAATTAAAGATGCAATGCTGTTACTGTTAGCAAGCCTAACAGTAACCGTAACAGTGAGAGAGAAAAAGTAATATCCTTTGAGCAACCTTTCCTACATTTTGCTCCTCAGTTCTCTAGAAATAGTTCCTAAATTTCAGATTAATTAGAATAAATGTGTCTTAAAAGATTTGACCAGAACTATTAAAAGAAATAGAATATGTAAACAACAAATTAAGATTTTCAAAGAATGGATATTGAACTACATGTTTCATAACTTTATATCTGTAGCAGGTATGTTCTTGGCCATATTTTCAAGCAATGTGAGGACCAAATTTTATCTAGAAAATTGCAGGAAAATAATTTTTGGATTTAAGACCATATGCAATATTTCAGTTTAGATAAGGAGATCTGCTAACCCTATACCATATTGTCAATTATACCTTGCTAAGTAAGATTTCATTTTGCCTTCTAGTTTCATCTCAAGCCTTGTGATAAAATTCTAATATTTAGGAGTGATGAAATGATGATGCAATAACCTATGAATTCACATGATGTTCAAAATATTTGGACATATATTTATTATATTTTAGTAAGTAAGAGAAATACAAATTGCATGAGCAGATAATATTTCCAGTCATTTGTCAATTGATGAGATATTTTTGAAAAAAATCCTTTTTCGCCAAAGGTGGCTTTCTAAAAGATGACCATAGAGGAACTTCCTGACCCTTCTGAAGATGAAGTTTCATTAAGTAGAAGACACCAGTATTTTATCTTGGGCTCTGAAGATCCAATTACACATTCAGTCTCTGCTGCACCAATGCCTTCAGAATATGGTAAGACTATTTATAGAAGGAGGTAACTATGCAGAGCTGTTTTCAAAATATTGAATGAGTAGAGATTGATTCCAAAGGGATGCTCGGAACTTAAAACTAATTAACATTATCTGGCAAAATATTACAATTCTTTTAAAAAATGTGCTGTATGCTAGATGTAGTGAATTATCTTTCTCAGAATAGCTTTATTATATAAATGGTGCACAAGACACATCTTGGAAAATTACTTGGGTTCCAACAGAAAAAAGTAGTTTAGTATGAAATATATAAAATTATATTGCTATCAGGGCATCAAGAACAATTTTGAGTGCTATGAGAAAAAAATTTGTGCAAGTGTCATGGAAGCTGTTGTACAATATTTTATATGCTAGTCATGTGAAAAATTGATATATTAGAACTTCTTTCCTCTTTGGGCATCTTTCCTTGGTGCAAGACTAGAAGCAAGCAGGTGAATAAATATTCTCTGACAAAATAAACTTGCACAAAAACAAATTATCTCAGATTTGCATATATTGTAATTAATTAAATCACATTACAATTAAAGAAGGCAGCTCAATAAATAAAATGTGTAATTTAATACAAAGCTAAATAAAATATTAATAAATAACATCATATTTGTTAAGCTGAACTAAATTTAAAAATGAAATTGAGAAATTAAGAAAGAACAAAATGAATTGTAGCCGCTTCTTCAATAATCTTAACAATAAGAGTGACTAAAATATAGTTTTAGTGAAGACCAGTTTATGCACAGCTTCAGACTATGTTGCACTTGCTTCTGATTATTAACTTACTCAAAAGATCAAATAGACAATGCAGATGACCTTCTGACAGGTTAGAATTACAACAATAAAATGGATAAAAAGCTTTTGAATATTTCTTGGCACTGAAGCAAATGGCAACAACATTTACCAGTTTTTGTAATGCAACAAGGTATGCGCTCATGGTTTCTGTTTTAACTTAGTTAAACAGAAAGCTATCTTGATTTTACTCCAGGAGGATAAATTTCTGTAAAAATGCTTATCTGATTGTCTGTATGAAGTCTGGTTTTGTCTACACTTGTTCACATTGGGAGACATATGACTTAGAGAAGCTACATTTTTAAAATAAAATTTCGAATTTGAAAATTTCTAAGCTGCATGTTTTGGTCTCTATGTCTAACAGCTTGAGGTTAGACAGCTCTTTTCTATTAACAGTAGTCTCTAGAATAAGATTTCTCTCAATTTTGGCTATTAAACTGGTTTTTAAGACTTTGGATAAATGAAATAAAATAAATGTAAAGTAAAATTGTTATTATCTGCACAGAGTAAACGTGAAACAGATAATTAGTTCATTGACTAATTAAAAAGGGAAGGTGCCAAATCACAACCTTATTTCCTGTCTCTGTTTAGAGAGGATAACATGAAGATTAGGCATCCCTTAAAATATGAGGCATAGACAAGATATAGAAGGTGATGGAAAAAATTCCTGTGATAAAATTAAGTATAAATTGTATTGAATGCCAACATCCACAAAGAAAGCAAATAATTTGCCCATCCTGATCTCTGTATGTTTATTAAATAAATGATTTCAAATATAAGCTTTATCAACAATAGGGTACATGTACACCTACTACAGGTTTTGCTTGTTCTGAAAATATATTATGCCAATATCTCTAATTTTATTAAAAGAAATTGCACATATATTTCAGCCACAATCTTTATCAAAGTAATTGTTCTTTAATTAATGACAGTTACCTACTCCCACTTAAAAAAATCTTATACGTCTTGTATGCATGCTTTTAAGCTCCATGTGTTTAAATTTCCATCCAGTGGGCATATGATCAGTCAATTTTTATTATAAAAGATTTTACAAAAATTGGCACTACAATTCAGGTTTATTTTATATAATTAGCCATATAATTAGTATCTGAACAATAGCAGAAGGTAAAGTGGTAAGAACTAATAACTTGTTATCTGTAACAGGGTACCAAATAAGTGTAGAGTAAATTTCAGAGGATGCTTTTATCTGTCCTTCTGTTAAAAGATAGATTTAAAATGACATACCTCTTCGTTCTGGGAAACAATTGTTACAGTTCTGATAAAGTATTTTCCAGAACCCAGTTTGGTTTTTTTAAGTTCAAATGCAGTCCATAACTAATTCTGAAATAGCTTCATGTTGTATTTTTAAAAAAACCAATTACCCTTCTTGTCTAACTGATGAGCTTGCCTCTTTTATATGAGGTTCTTTGGTTTCCAAAACAACACAGAATTCTTTTGTTGTCAGAGAGGACTAAACATGGTCTAATATTTTTTCTCAGTGCTCTAAATGATTCCAGTATTAATAGTCTATTTTAAAAGTATTAGAGATTCAGATGTTTAAAACCATTCAGTACTGGTTTAGCTAATTGGTCATTTCAGGGACATTTTATTTATTTTAAAATTGATATAGCACTCAATCTGCAGAAATGGGACTTTGACTCTGTTATTGCAATCTTTATTTCAATATTTATGGGCTTAATATATAGAGTGCCAAGACAGCCAGATCCATCGATGCTTCCCATTAATAGATTCATCTTTAAAAATGAAAAAAGAAATGCTTGCTGTTGAATCCAAGAGTGAAGAAATGTAAAATGCTCTCCTAAAATCTCTTTTCCTATTTTTCTTTCTGCATAGTTAAAATTGTTTGAACAGAGTCATTCAACCTACTTCAGATATTGTACAGTTATTGTTCTTCCTCCCTCACATTCATCCTCTTTAGGGGGAAACTTTTCACAATAGTAATTTAATCAAAAGTGTTTTCCTATTGCACAATAACTTATTTTTCTTTTTTGCAATCTGAAGTGTAAGTCACCACCTAAAGAATTCCACTCCATTCTCTGCAAACACTGATGATTCTTTAGGGTTTTATTTGAATCTCAATAAAAATCTAGTGATATTTTTGAATATAAAACTAAATGGTATATCCTAAATGGTTTTTGTGTATATATAATTTGTAGTAAGAATTTTAATTACAATGGAAGAATCTAATGCAAACTAAAAGTAAAATAGAAAGTAAATGGTGCAAAGGAGAAGAAAAAACATAGAAAATAAAAATTAAAAATAAAAATATAGCAATGAAAGAAAAAAGCCATATATAAAGAAATGACTTCCAATCTTCATCATAATAAATATATAAATATAATCTGTTTTTGTAACTCTTCACTCCCTCCTAATTTACAACCAATGATGTCTTGATCCAATATCCGATGTCTTATCTATAGAGAAGTCCATAAAATATCATAGCCCTAATGTCAGTAGAATGTTCATTAAGTATTTATTTATTTATTTAATTTATATTAGCAATAGCACTTAGAATTATATACCACTTTACAGTGCTTTTACAGTCCTCACTAAGCGATTTACAGAGTTAGAATATTGCCCCCAACAATCTGGGTCCTCATTTTACCAACCTTGGAAGGATGGAAGGCTGAGTCAACCTTGAGCCGGTGGGACTTGAACTGCTGGCAAACAGTCAGCAGAAGTAACCTGCAGTACTGCACTCTAACCACTGAGCCACCACAGCTCACTAATTGGCGCCTATTCATCCATGGCGACTCAAGGCAGCTTACAGAATATAAAAGCACATTTAAAACAATAAAACTAATAAAAAGAATCAAATTAATATAGTAAAATATAATAAAATTTTAATATAATAAAAATTTTAATATAATAAAATCACCCCCAGCCCCTGCCCTGGCAACAGCAGATCACACAAGCCATGTAATGGGCTCCATCCTGCTCTGGGATCCCCAGGCCCATTGGCAGAACCAAGTCTTCAGCGCCTTCTGGAAGAGTATTAGAGTGGGGGGCATGCTAATCTCTGGGGAAATGATGTTCCAGAGAGGGAGCCACCACGGGGAAGGCCCTTCTTCTGGGTCCCAGCAGGTAAATTTCTCTCGGGGATGGGACCTGCAGCATTACCAGAAATAATAAATTATTTTATTTTAACCTTGGTCAAATAAACCAAGTTTATATTCCTTGCTTTTAATTTTGACAATCTTAATCTTTAATCCATTGAAATGCCATAGAATTTGCTTTCTTTTCATTTTTTCTTTTTCCCTTCTGATGAGATTGTTCAAAGTTTTAACAAGCTTTTTTGTAAATCCAGTATAAAAGAATTATCCAAATCATGGTTTATTATTTTATTTCCTTTTTGATTTTTAAATATCAACCCATTTCTTTTCTTTTTCATGTCATTCCCATAGCTTGTCTATTGTATATCCACTTTAAGTGCCATCTCTATCTTGTCAAGTAAAACATGTTTTTCCTTAATAGATTTTCTGGGTTAAGAAGGAAGATTTTCTATAGCAAAATATGAAAGAGTAGTACCCTGAGACTGCCACATTTAAATAAATAATAAGACATCATAAAAATTGTAAAAAAAATATCCTATGTGGAATATTCAGTATCATCAAATTAGAGAATCCCTTATTGATTACATAGTAAAATGTTTTCCAATTGTAGATTGTCCAGATGTTTTACATTTGAACACTGTATCTTTAGCTAGCATCTTCAGGGCACTAGGTGGTGAAGGTTTGTTAAGTTGTATTGACTAAAAGTGTTTTTAAAATCTTTCTGAATATTTTTATCAACTAATTTTTTCTTTCATTTTTTCATTCCTGTAGAGTTCTCTTTTTTTGATCCAAATGATGCAGCATGCCAGGAAATTCTTTTCAATCCCAAAACATCTGTGTCTGAATTATTTGCTATCTTAAGACAGTGGGTTCCCCAAGTTCAGCAAAATATTGATATAATAGGAAATGAGGTGAGATATTTATTGATTTCCTGGATTTATCTATAAATATTTATGTTATGCCCTCATTTAATATATGGAAATATTTGTTTAATTTTTGTTTACAGTTCAATGTTACCAAATATGTCTTTACATCTGCATCCTTATTAATTAGAACTTTTCATGATCTGCTAAGAGCAGAATCCTTCATTAAAAATGCATTAAGAACTATATATCTTTTGGGGTTTACATGATTTTGGCAAGTTTTTTTAATTTAAGTAATTCTATAGTACTAAGTGAACTGATGAAATGCAAAGTGGTAATCACATGAACCCAGATATTTATGTCATCATTGCTGTGAAATGTATCAGCTAATCCCTTTGGCAACAAAAATAATTTGTTACTAGGTATCACTATGAGAGTGATATATATTTTACCTTCCAGGAAATAGGAGTTGCTGCATCAGAACCATAAATGATATTTTTTTTCAAAAAAACAGATCATTAAGAGAGGCTGTAACGTGAATGATAGAGATGGCTTGACTGACATGACTCTTTTGCACTATACTTGCAAGTCAGGAGCTCATGGAATTGGTAAGAAAATGAATTGGAAATTTTCTGTGGCTAGTTTTTCCAGCAAGAATAGTAACTGTTTTTCCAAACTTTATCCAGGTATATTGCTTATGCCATTATAGAGAGGAATGAAGTGTCATTCCTCTTCAAATCATCTATCTGTAATATTCTAATATATTAGAAATTCCACCTCCCTCTGTGTTCAAAATTCTACCAATTTGAATAATTTGGATCTTCTGCAGCAGTTTTCCCACCTTCAGCAAATTCTGTTCAAAAGCCACATATCTTCCTGAGCACCCCAAAAATCATTTACTGAATTTCTGAACCCTCCCTCCCACTGGCCAAAGTGATGCGCCTTGGTAACATCACAACATCAGTTCCTATAAGGCTTTGTATAGATGATAAATTAGGTTCTGATACATCAAATAGCATTTTAAAATTCATGAAGTGGCTATATTTACTATATGTAATCACAGACTTTGTACGCTGCCCTTTCTCTCCAAACTTTCTAAATGGAATCATACTACCTTTTCTATTTTCCCATTGTTCTGTAGCCATGTAACCTCCTATACAGCAGCAATTTTAAATTAATGGGGTGGAAATTGACAGAAACTTTATATTTTATCATTTGAAAATCCTAGGAAATAATAGAATTACATGTTAGTACGTGGTACAGATAAAAATGTAACATAATTTAACAGTTGAATTAAATAGTTTTAGTCCTAATTGCTATGTAGAAATCAACAGTAGCATTCCACTGAAGTCCTAGCATAGGTATAATTTCACTAATATTTTGGTCAGATGTCTTTTAGCATTGCTGGATTGATTATGGGACTCTCTCTACCATTGGTTACTTATCCATTAGCTCTCTATCATGATCTAGAATAGTAACATGTGATGTTTAAGTTATCATCACCACCACCACCACCACAACTGTTACTCCAGCATCTGTGCAAGGAAGGAGCTGTTCTTACTTGAACTTCTGTTCCTATTGTATGAGATGCAATGGATCCTGCAGTATTTCTGCTGTCCTAAAACAGAAACAAGACAATGTAATTCAAATCGAGACATAGAAAATTGCATGGCATACCATAAAATATATTTTTCTACAGAAAATAAGACAAAACTCAAGCATCTTTTTTGCTGCATATGAATCTGTAGAACAAATTTCCCCAATTTGAATCTTTCCAGATGTGTTGAGATAGCAGTTGTCATTAATTCAAGTCATTGGCTATAGATATTTAGAATCAAGAAAGCTATTGCCCTGGACATCCAGAGAAAAAGGCTATATATAAAGTACTAGGAAACTTTACTGAGTTTTTTCTTCATTGTTGATGTAGTTATAGTCTGACTAATCTTCAAACTCTGGTAAGGAAACATCTTGTAAGGACTGGCTATATGGAAACTTGCCAGTTTTTGACATAGTCTTCTGTTATCTAGTATGTTGTGAAAATCTACCAAGAACCCACTAAAGTACATATAAGCTATGTTTTCAAACTATTTGCTTTGCAGGGGATGTGAAAACAGCAGAAAAATTTGCCTCTCAACTTATTGAGTTGGGTGCAGATATCAGTTTGAGGAGTCGCTGGACTAATATGAATGCTCTGCACTATGCTTCCTATTTTGATGTTCCAGAACTCATTACTATTCTTTTGAAAAATGCAAAACCAAAAGGTAAATCTTGTCAGATGTAATATCAATAAATAAAATGTTCCTTTCCCTTGCCAGTAAGACTATATCCAAACTGATGTTGCCCTGAATATGAGGACAATTTAAAAACTTGGACAAAGATGCATATTGTAATGTGATAACAATGTTGCTAAAATCTCCAAATTATCACACATCAATGAATTACTCATTTTAGCTGCAGTATTTATTAATTATCTCTATCTCTCTGTTTGCCTTCCTTCCTTCCTTCCTTCCTTCCTTCCTTCCTTCCTTCCTTCCTTCCTTCCTTCCTTCCTTCCTTCCTTCCTTCCCTGGTTTCCGTCTATACCAGTGACGGCGAACCTTTTCGGCACCGAGTGCCAAAAAGGTGATGAGGAAATGTCGTGTGTACACGCGTTCATCAGAGCCATGCTCCGGAAAAGCCGAACTTCTGGGTTCTGGTGCACATGCGCTCCCAACAATCAGCTGGCTATCATGCGTGTGCACACCGGTTATCAGCACTGGCACATGGGCGAAGGACAGCTGATCGTTGCACACGCATGCTCACCAGAAACCCGGAAGACAAACAGGCAAGGCCATGCGTGCCAGGCGACATGGCTTCGCATGCCACTTTGGGCACATGTGCTATAGGTTTGTTATCACGTGTCTATACTATTACTGGCAATTGGAGGGTGTAGAAAGGGAAAGGGAAATGTTTTGCTCCTACAGTGTTTAAATATACAGCCACATCGCTGATCACTGATATTTACCATCATTGTGTCTACCTGAACATACTATTACTAAATATCTATAATGATCTCTTGAAAGTGAAATAATTTAGCTCTAAGATATACAGTATATCTTAAAATAAGTATGGAAAGAAATATTAGAAAAGTGTGTGTGTGTGTGTGTGTGTGTGTGTGTGTGTATCAGTACGTATAAATTGCATACACATTTTCCATATTGAAGTTTTGAATTTCTGTTTATTCTGTTAGTTCCTAAAATTCCATATCAATTGCCACTATTTTAGTGGAAACTTTGAATTGCCATATACTCAAAAAAAAATTGTGTTTTTTATATATATATATTGCATTGTAGGTTATGAGGTCAATCATTAACAAAGCAACTGGGTTAAAAGGTATTTATTTTGGAAATTATGGCTCTGAACATTCAGTTAAAAAAGATGAAAGATAATATGTGGCCTTCCTTTGAGGTAGATTCTTCAGAGAGAATTTGAGATGGATTTAATTATTATGTGTAATATATTATTGTTTTGAAAATTATATTCATCTTTGTTTTCTTAATAACACATGACAACTGATCTCCCCTTCCTCATGGTGGCTCTTTTTATGCTTATGTCTATGGAGTTGTCATAGACAGGTGATGTAGAACATACTGATATCACATATATTCATTTTATTTAGTTCTTTAAAACATTTTCTTTAAGTAGCTCAATCATACAGATATAGTTATGTCTTATCCTCCCCACCCCTTTTATTTTCATAATGATATTGAGTTTGTGGAAAATAGGAATTAATGACTGCTTTCTGATCATCTTATGAAGTTTCATGTCAATTTTTTTTCATCACTTAATGTTATAAAAATTTAATGTATTCATAATTTTTTACTTTGGGTTTTAGCTTGAAGCTGAATTAGAACAGATGGAACTGTTTACTCCTTTCTGCTTTTTGATTTCTCTTTCTTTTGTTCCCAAATGTATTTTTCTCCTTCAAAATTTCTCAGAATTTCTAGCACAGGTTCTTCTTTTTAATAGTGCAAAGATTTATATTACCAGTTTCTTTTAGCACATGTTTTTATTGATGTGGATGATAAGGAGTAAGCTCTTCACTTCTCCAGTAAATCATTAGAATTTCTTTCTGTCTTCTCAAACATATGAGATGACAGCATAAGATTAGCTATATTATAAGAGGCAGAGAGTGTGAATAAGTTATATGATGGTAGTCAGATGAAAGAGTATATTCCTTGTGAGCCCAGGTTCATGATGTTTGAAAATATTAATTTATTTTTTTGTAAAGCCTTCATGTTTCCCTAGAAGGGAGCATTGGTTCATAGAGGATGACTTTAAGCAAGTTCTTAACCAATGTCAGCACTTCGCAACAACACGGTTGTTACATAAAGTTGACAGCCGTGTAGGCTTCCAGTAACAGGTAGTGTTTTCTCTGATGCTAAAAGGTTTGCTGCATCTTGTTCCATTGAAGGGGAAATTTTAGCAGAACCTTTGAAGGAAGGAAGTCCTATTTTCCCTTCCCATTGCTATTTTTCTAAAAGCAGAGGAACAATTGATCCTTAAAAATGCCTGAGAACTATTTAATGCCTGAAAATTATTTATTGGCCCTTTTCTCACGTTACGTTTAATTAGGCCAGGGAATAAGTGTGAAGAAGCTGAAAAACTAACACATCAGACAATAAATTGAATAAATCACAGGATCAATTCAATTTCCTACTCTATACAGGAATCCAAATTCATCCATCACAAATGGAAATCTAGGCTCTACCAAAACACAACCAATGGAAGGGAGCTATCTATTGTATTAGAAATTTAATAATTATAATTCATTGCTGCATTGTGCAGATTTTCTCTAAATATTGCCTTCTTTCAGTTGTTTCAAATGTATGTTTAGTTTTACCCATGAGGTATTCAGCTAGCTTTGCTCCTCTTTATTCTTGTTCATTCTATCTTTAAATAGAGAGGATACTTGTGTAACTGAGAGCTTCCTTTTGATACTTTATGTTTAATTTCCAGAGTTAAATTGTTCAAACAATCAGGAAAGAATTTGTATCTGCCTTTTTAAAAAATGATGAATTTAAACCATCAGCATATGCATGCTTGGATAACACTTTTGTGTGTAGTGACCAATGTGAACATGAAACATAAATATGCACAAAGAGACAACTGGAGAAAGATTTCAAAGTACTTCTGCCTAGTTTCCTGGAGATCACAACTGATCTGACACTTTGAGGAGGAATGCTTTTTGCTCATACTTTTTTTGCTCTCACTTATTATTATTGCTGATGTTGAATTCTCATATCCCAGCTTCTCTGGTCCCAATGTTTTCAGACAGCCTTTAAGTTGCTATTTATTAATCTGTCACATGAATTGTATTCAAGCTAATTGATATTATTTCTCTTATTGCTAAAAAGTCAATTTGGAAAGCAGTAGTTGCATATACATTTAATAAATTAAAAATATTTTTGCGTTTGTTTAGTGGGTGACTGACTGTTTGACCTCTCTGACTTGAATTTGAAATTTTATTGGCTATATCTAATGTTGTCTTAGTAATTGTATTTGCTCATAGTATGTCATTAAGGATATTGGTTCTTAATTGTAGATGTTGATGCCACTTGCAGTGACTTTGATTTTGGAACTGCCTTGCATATTGCTGCCTTCAATTTATGTACTGGAGCTGTAAAGTGTCTATTGGAAAATGGTGCTAACCCTGCTTTTAGGGTGAGATGTTGATTTTGTCAAATATTTGTTTTATCTGGCTGAATCTGAATTACAATGATTGTTTAAAAATGCAGTTTAGTTTTATATTGGAAACATCAAAAATGCACAGGAAAATATATGTAAATTATATTTGTACTTCAGTTTATTTTTAGATCTTTTTGTAAATTATTTGAAATTTGTTTACCCTGGCAATGTAAGTTTAGGATTAGTTGTGTTTGATGATGATGATGGCATATTTAGTTATATAATAGGTGTTAATGTATTAATAGCTCTGTTTTGATTTGGATCAATACTGTGTGTGAATTTACTCCCTTGTTTTGGTGATTATTGTTCCACAGAATGACAAAGGGCAGACACCTGCTGATGTGGTTCCTGATCCAGTAGATATGCCATTGGAAATGGCTGATGCAGCAGCTAGCGCTAAAGAAATCAAACAGATGCTTATAGATGCAGTACCTCTGGTTTGCGACCTTTCCAATATAATGCTTCCAAATTATGATAATGTCACTGGAAAAGACCCGCTTGAATCCCTTGGTCTAAAACTGGGAGATCGAGTTGTCATTGCAGGACAGAAGGTATGGTTAATAAGCAAATTGTGAAAGAAAAATTAACTGGATTGAAAATGTTTCTGGATTTATATGTTGGGCTGTTAATCACAATGAGCTAAATGATTCTCCTGGTAGCTCTGTCACATCAGCTAGTAAAATTTAATGTTTTTAAAGGAGATCTGTAACTGGCTTACTTGGATACACTATGTAAAAATTATATCATCCCTGCCCACCTGAATAATATGCACGTGTTCTCTGTCGTAAAGTAGCAAACATGGTACCAGGTTGATTGCAAGTTTCATAAAACTGTGCTATACTTTGCACTTTAAAATGCATGTTGCAAAGTTTTATCGATCCATATGTTGCTTCCACAGTATTTTATTAATTTTAACTTTTAATGAAATATAAATTGTGCTTCGTTACCTTTAAAAAGAATTGATGCAAATATATTTTGGAAAGCAAACAACTTTGAACAGAAATTCAGTATCTGGAACTTCATAGAACTGTCACATTTCTGATGTGTTAGAAGATTAGATATCTGATAGCTACCCTAGTTGTTATTTCTAGACACTGCTCAAAGCAAATTCTTAGTTTTAATGTAAAATGTAACATGCAAAGCACAATGGTTCCAATAAAAGTTTTGAAACAAGCTAAATTTTTAAGCAGAACTGATTTAAAACTTCAATTTTTTGAATAAATAATATAATAGGAAGTTTTGGTTAAATGTTATATTATAATTTAGCATGTTTGATAGTAATGCAATTGTATTTAGTGACCAACAAATAATTTGAAATTAATAGTTTGTGTGTTAAAATTTCGTATAAATATGCTGAGCCAAATTTAGCATTTTGAGAATTTTGCTTCAAACATAAAAAATTATTTTGGCAATGGTTTGCTCTCTAAGCTTGTTTCAATTTAGTTTCTGAAAGTTTCGTTATCAGACAAGGTAACATCATCAGTAGGTTTCTTGTCTTATTCTTCTTTCTTATAAATAAACTGACCAATGTGGTCAGTTGGTCATGGGATTGGTTGTTCATTTAGAGCTATATTTAAATTCTGAGCAGCTGATTGGTTCTCTTGTTGAATGGTTGTTCAAACGGTGTGGTTTCTTACATATTCATATGCTGGATCTAGATGAATATGCTTGTTAATTGCTCCTTTAGTAGAATACCAGGCGTCAATAAATTCACAAGTATAGTGAGTGTTGGCATGGTCAATTGTTTGTGTTCTTCCAATGAATTGATGATGTTTATCAATATAGTTTGAGATGTGTGCATGTGTATAATATTTTTAGATATTGTATGTATTGAGTTATAGAATCATAAAACTGGAAGAGTTTAACTTTATCTGCACAAAAACATAATAATAAAATGCATGATGATATAAACACTAGGAATTAAAAACAGCACAGCAAAGTGTTTGCATTTGTTATACCTGTTTAATATTAAAACAATTAATTAAAATGTGGGAGAGTAAAAACATATTTCTTGCTTGCTGAGAAGACAATATTGTTGGCTCCATGCCTAGGGAAGTTAGCCCAGAGTTGGGGAAGAACCACTGAAAAAGCCAGTTCATAAGTCCCACTTACAACCCTCTGTATTTATTTATTTAGTCTGCCTATATCCTGAATTTCTGTCTATATAAATATGATAATTAAGATATAAATAGGACACAAGCTGGAAGAGACATTATTTCAATTACTGTAATTGCAAGCTCTGAAAGGCTTTTCTAAGTGAAGAGCTTTCTAGAATTAAAAATGAATTTGAGAGCCAGTAAAGATTGTATACAATGATTGTATACTATGTTCATTATACTTAAATCCAGTCAGTACTCTCACTGTAGTAATTAACTGAAGTTTCTGAACTGTCTTCAAGGATAGTTTCGTGTATGAATGCATTCAGATAATCAAACCAACAAATTACAGGATGTGGATTGAGGTAGCAAGCTCTGTCCGAACGGGTTTGTAATGGGTACGCAATATAAAGTAAGAAGAAATTGTGTTCCACTGAGGATACTTGCGCCTCTAGTTCATAGTTAGATATTATGGCAAATACATTTTTTTCTCCTCAAAGTGTCTAAACAGATATTAGCTTGTTCTGAACCAGATTCCAGAAGACTGAATCATTTGGAAAGACTTTAATGGACATCATTGAGAGGACTTAGTAGTGGTGGAGAAGAAATTGCTTCATCATCATTGCCATTAAATGGATCAATATTAATTTTCTGCCATCTGTGTTTTAGTTGTCTTCTTTTATAGTCTTCAGCTGGAATATGTAATAAGCCTAAATGGGGTGCTGCATAATGGTAGAGGATATCCAGAAGTGATCATGTGAACTACCCAAGTCATGTTAAGCAAAGGGTTAACTAAGGTTTTAAAAAGAGCATCTATCACTATTCTACCCTTTTGTAGAATCCATCATAAACCATTATTTTTCAGTTTGGACAATTCTAATTAGTACTTCAGTTCTTCAGAGAGGAAGTTATTGCAAGTATAAATTAGAAATGTTCTCACCATGACAAAGAACAGATTTAAATTCCCCTGGTTCAGACCATTGTTCTGTTCAATAGATCTAAGCATCTATTACCTGGGTTAAACAATGATAAGTTGGGCAGAACCGTGTTCATTATGGCTATCGCAAAATCTTGAGGAACTGCAATCATGGCTGTCCTGGATAATGAATTCCTCTAGAACTGTTATTCTGGAAGGCCTTGGGACCAAGTCCAAAACCAAAACCATCTCTGTCAGTTGGGGAGAGTGCTGAGTAGAAAGGAGATGGTTCTGTGACACAAATCCTGTACTATTCTTAGTGCACAATATTCAGTCAAATATTCTAGATTGGCTCTGCATAGGCAGCAAGTCTAAAACAAGAAGAATATTTCTTTATCCTTTAATTGCTCCCTCTTCTCATCTCTGATCTGTTTTGGAGCTGCAATAAGGACTAAGACTTTCCCACATATGTGCACGGCAGCTCTCTGATCCAAGTTAAAATGGTACAAACCAAATGGAACCTCATAAGCAAATAACCAATGAGATAAATCTTATTCACTGATCCACCATTTAAGAATTGTACCTGCACTGCAGGCCAGGGGATGAGGCAGTATGGTTACCATACTTGTCTGAATGGGAAGAACCAGCATCTCTGTAAAAAAAATCAGGTGTTCGGTTCCTTTCTTTGTTTGTTAATTCCAAGAGCTACACTTCCCTGGACCCATAATAGCTCTTAGTTGGGGTCCTCCTCCCTTCTATGGCATTAGGTGAAGACTATCTCAGATTCATAAAACTAGGCAGCAGAGGAGAAAATAAAAGTGGCATTTAACCTCAAAGAGGCTTTCTGCACATTGCACTGTCAGTTCTGCAGAAGTCAATCGACCACCTGCTTTGGGCCTGGAAAAGATACTTCACTTGCTGTTTCAGAGCCCTTCAACAGCCTAGTAATTACTGCACAGCCTTCAGGAGGATGAAACTGTATTCACTTGGGCTTTAAAATGAAAGTTGCTCTTGGAATAGCTGCTGGTTGAAGGAAATGGAGCACGGAGAGATTCCCACTTGAAGGCTTTTCTTAAGAAAGTTAGGAGCACTTGCAGACAGGCCAAAGGAAAATAAATGGCGCTTTCATTTTAAATTTTGGAATTGAGAGAAGAGTAGCACAGAAACAACTCTTTTGCCTTGTTACACTTCTTTTTCTCTTTACCGCATTTTGACACAAGCTTTAAACATAATGGATGTAGGTAAGCTTTAAAATCAAGAGGATAATGCAAGCAGGGGGTGGAAGGAATAGAAATAAAGCCAGAAGGAACATCTTGGTGAGCATGCCTTGGAATAACAGTGAAAAAAGCAGAAAAGGAAATTAAAGAACAGAGGGACAAGAAGGAAGAAAATATGGAAGCGCACTTGTCCTTTTCTAAATCCCAAATTAGAAAAGTAAAACAAGAGAATATGAGAAGAGGCTCTTGTTCTTAGAGCTGTAATAGAATAAAACAATATAGATGTATAAAATGTGAGGCATAAAATATAAAAGACAAAAAAATAAAAGAATCCCATAATATTTTCTAGTCTCTGCTTAAGAACTGCCAAAAATAATAAAATAAAATAAAATACCCTACCATCCCTCCGGTGATGGTTTTATTGTCATACCACACTTCCTTTCAAGAAGTTTCTCCTGTTCAAAAGGAAATCTATCAGCATGATGTGTGGAAGAGCTCATATATAAGCCTTCAGTTCCTGTGTTGGAGTGAAGAACTATTGAGAATAACACATTCTATGTTTCAATTTTTTAATATAATATTCTGTTATCACTTTCAGCTGTTGTCACTTCAACTTTCAACTTAGTTGAAATATTTTTTTTTCCAGATTGGCATATTACGATTTTGTGGCATGACAGAATTTGCAAGTGGGCAGTGGGCTGGTATAGAATTGGATGAACCTGATGGCAAAAATAATGGTACTGTTGGAAAAGTACAGTACTTCAAGTGTGCTCCAAAACATGGTATTGTTTTTAATTTTTAAACTTCTTCATATTTCTCTCATATTAAGCCATTTTTTAAAATTTCTCTAATACTATTTGAGTCTATCATTGAAAATTATCCAACTAAGCACTTAAATAGTTATTGATATTTTCTTACTTTGCATGCCAGTGTTGTAATTCAGACTGATATTTCTTATTCCTCTTTCCAATACTGTTATGTACTTTGATTACCTGTGATATACCTGAATTTATGTAGGTTAGCTAAAATTGATATTTAATAAATTATTGTATTTGCCTACATTCTGCCTTGGGAAGTGGCAAGCAGCTCTAGAACTGGTGTGGCTCAGGGGCTTCTTGGGGCTCTGTGGGTCTGTGGATGCAAGAATCCCCTGAGCTGCACCAATTCACCGGTTGCACCGGTTGCACCGGTTGTAACCGCTTCCAGCAATCACCAGCAACTGGCGCAACAGTCCGCTAGCAAATATTTGTTTGCCCAGAAACCTTCTGTCCCAGTTCCCCACACCAACCTTTCACTTTTTGCTCCCAGCTGCAGCTAGAGTATAAGCGCCTTGCTTCCTTTGCTGTCTCTTTTCAGACCTGCAATCACCATGCCACCCCAGCTGCTCCAGCTTCTCCCGCAAATGCTTCCTAAATATCCCCCCACCCCAACCCAGTCCTGCAGTGCAGTGCAAATTAGAATGCCAGTCAATGGGGAAGGCTGCAAGTGGTTTCCTCCAATGGGAAGGCACCAGGCTTTGGTTTAGGATTGGCTCACACTTCCTACATGTGGCTCCCAGCCTCACAACAGCTGAATGCAAAATATGAAAGGTTGGTTTGGGAAACTGGGAGAGAAGGTAGCTGGTTGAATGAATGCTTGCTGGAGCTTCCTAGGTGTTTCATCTTGGCACCATACTGTTGGGCCGGGATGGGGAAGCTGCAGCCCAGAACTACCACATGGCAAGCAGCCCCAGAGCTGTGTATTTCTGGAGCTGCTTGCCATCCCACTAGGCAGGGTACGGGGCAGCCAGAAGAGCAGAGATGTGGTGGGGTGGATATAGGCAAGTGAGGAGAGTTGGAGGCAGTCTCTTATCTTATTGAGGCACGTGACTGGAAGGAACCAAGTCCAGAATGGCTTGGCTTGAGGTAGGTCCTCTGCTAAGAACCACTGGAGTTTGTTTAACAACGGTAACGAGGAGTGTTGGGATTTCCTTGCTAAGTGATGGAGTCATATGTTATCTTGCTTTACTACCATATTGTTTAGAGATGGAAATTCCAATCTAAGTTGCGGTCATAAATCAAAGACTGACAATGTTTTATTTGATTGGCTCTTGCCTTATATTGCTTTCAAGTTTTCTTTACACATGAAACCTTATAATTTCTTTAAATGTACTGTGCAAACCTCTTTTTAAAAAAAGGATTGTACCTTATCATGTATCTTTTCTTCTAGGTATCTTTGCACCACTCTCTAAAATAAGTAAAATTTCTGGACACAAAAAAGGTACAAAAACTGCTTCTTCACGACCTTTGCCTATAATCAGATCCAAGAAAATTGATGTAACCCACATAACCTCTAAAGTGAATTCTGGTAAGCATGTGGACATTTTATTTTGAAGTAAAAGAACGCTTCAGGAAGTATAACAATTTACAGACTAAAATCAAAATTCATGGTTTGTAAGTAGCCTTTGTTTTTCAGAGACTTAAGCAATAAAAGGTATTATAATGTTAGGTTGGCAAAGATTAATTAGGAACAAATTCAACATGCATTGAAATTCAGGACTAATGTGTGTTTTCTCCCATTGTAATTATTTTGCTTTCTTGGCATATTTAACAGACATTACCTATCTGTAACTGTCTTAGGATTTAGATTAGAGTCTTTCCCAACCCTAAAGCTCAAAACTTTTCATGCAAAATATGTGCTCAATACACTGGACAAGTTCTCTGATCTTTTCTTTGTATTCTGGATTCTTTTTCCTGAATTTCTTTTAGGAATTTTCATTTTCTTTTAAAAATTTAAAGCATGTTTTTAATATTCAATTATGTACATTTTTAGAGGTGAAATATTTTTAGAGCAATGAAATATTGCTAAGCATTGTTATTTTGTTTGCATGGAAGGTTGTATACTTTAGACAATATTCTTTTGGCAAATAATTGATTATATTGTACAATGCTTTTACATTCCTGTTTAAAAATAGGCTTGGGTATTTTAAATGTGTTTTGTGCTAGCTTATACAAATGACAGCTTACAACTGATATAATGTAAAAGAGCTTTGCTTAAAAGCTCCATAGTTTATTTAAAAGCAGACCCATCTGTTTATGTACTACTAAAACACTTGTTCCCATAACTTTTAACTGGGCAATATAGTCATATCACAACAGTTTTTGGACCAAGGTACCTCAAACCAGTAACTCACAGAAATCTAGGACATGACTCTCATACAATTGAAATTTGGTGAATTTTATAAAACGTAATATAATAAAAGTATCTTTAAAAATCTCATGTGATCAACTCCTGATATTTGACTGAGCTATACAGATCAACATGAGCTATTTTCAAGGCAGATATTTTTCTGAATATCTATTTGAAGTTTTAAGAACTTTTCAAGTGTATTAGAAGCTCTGCCATTTGTGAAGGCATTGAGGAATCTGGTAAGGCAGTATCTCTGAAATGTTTACCCAAGGGTCATGGATTGTCTAGTTCAGCGGTCACCAACTGGTAGGCCGCAGCCTACTGGTGGTTGGTGAGAAAATTTTGGTGATCTGCAGAGAAATGTCACCCCCAGAACACCCCCCCAAGCAATTAATCCAGGCTGCACAGGAACACAAGGCTGCGCCACCCACGTGACCCACTGGAACTCTCCCCGCCCACTCACTCTTTACCTGACAAACTTGCCTGCTAAATTGCTACTTTTCCTTTTTCTGACCATCAGCTGTTCTGCTGTGCCAGGAGATTTAAATTAGCTAGAAAGCAGGAAATCGTTGGATTTCCTGCTTTCTAGCTAATCCTTAGATGAGCCAAATCTTCCTTAGGACTAAAGCAGTGCATACTGAGCTAGCCGATGGCAGAAACACAGATCTCTATGTGAATCTGTGATTCTGTGAGCAACTCAATCTGCCTGCCTGCTTTGGAGTAAAAGTTGCTCTTTTTGAAATAAAAAAATTCAAAATTTACATATATGGTGTGTGAGTTAATTTGCTCAAATTTTATGGGTTTGCTTGCAAGCAAATTTTATGTGACAGACTGAGCTAGCTGATGGCAGAAAGATAGATCTCTGAACGAATCTGTGATTATGTGAGCAACTCAATCTGCCTGCCGGCTTTGTCTGCTTTGGGGTAAAAGTTGCTCTTTTTTAAGAGCAATATTTATATAAATATTTATAATACTTACATACAAGCCATGCCCAGCCAGTTACATGACCACTAAGCCACAATCACAAATTATGCCACACCCACAGAACTGGTTAGTGATCCCCTGTATATAAAATTATGATTTTGGTGGTCCCTGAGGTCCAAAAGGTTGGCAAACCCTGGTCCAGTCGCTACTGTATCTCTGAGATCTCTTCAACTGAAAATTGAAGAAGGCATGTTGATAAAATATTGATTTTTATTGGCTTGTGAAATGCAAGAAAGGCCTTCATGCACTTATAGATGAGTTTACTTACTTCCAATATTCCATTATACATTAGAGGAAAATAGAGGATTTGTATAAATATCTGTTTACATGTTTAATTGTTATATATACAAAGATGTTTGGATGTGTTATTTAGACTATGGTGGCTTCATAGGTTTGGTTTGACTTACAGGTTTATCAAGAAAAGATGGTACTTCCAATTCCACATTTGTAGGCAGTGAAGAAGTAAAGAAAACTGTGTCAGGTAAACAAGGTAATGTGTCTTCCGGATATTTTTGGCTGTCATATTTGGTCTGGATGAGGGAAATCTATAATGATACTGTATTACTAATTTTAGATAAAGTTCTCCATACCGTGAAAATCTTGTTTGCTTATGCCAGGATATATAATTCTTTTTCAGTGACACTTATTTATATATAGGAGTGCTTGGCTTGAAACCTAATGAGGTAAAACAGAGAATAATAATTCATCGTTATTTCAGTCATAAACTGCTTTTGCATCAAATAGATTCCAATGCATGTGGAGGAAGAGTGTTCAGAGGTCAGTAACGTGTTGGATCTTAGTTGGTCCACTGGAGGGTTATCTTGTCCCAACCAGCTGCTGAGCTTTATGCTTCTGTGCCTATTTCTGTTTAGCTGTAGAGAGAAGAGCCAAAGCAAAGCTAATTTATTTTTAGCTTATTAGGTGAAGGAAGTATTGACTTTGTAGAAGACCAAATTTCATTTTTCCCATTGTTAAGCTCCTAGCAAAGATGTGCTGGAAAAGTGGCCAATGGGTTTAGAGAGTCCTCCACTCTGGGTAGTTCCTTAATCCTTGTTAAGCTATACTTTCTAAATTACGTAGGTGCTATTAATCCAAACTCCCCCAGAAGCTGGGAAGAGCACGCATAGTTTCATTGGTTGAACTACATGGTTGCTGCTCTATTTGCCCACAGGGAGAGGAAAGATGGGAGGTGATGATGGAAGTGGAGCTGGATGTGGGCTGTCTGCACATGGGCAGAGATGAATGTAATGTTTCAAGGAAGAACAGGTTGCCTACTGCTTAGTCCTGAGTCTACCTTCTGATACTTTGGCTGAGAGGCTGCAAGTCATGTCTAGGAGCCTTTGCCCATTCTTCTCATTCTGTGATTCAAATACTGGGCTAAGACTGCACTGGCCTCTTACCAGAGAGCTTGCTGCAGATTACAGCTGCTTCACTCACCCGCAGCAGCAATTGCTATCTTCATGCGAGGGCAGTAACTTTACTGACCTTATTCCCAAGGCAGTGCAAAAGAGAAGCAATGGTTTTCAAAATGGAATACTTTAGTTTTGCCTCAGAAAAGTGTAGGAGGAAAGGAGATCAATGAAGCTGTGAATAAGATTATTATTTGACAGTATAAATAATATTCCTAAGTGCACAGATAATTATAAGTAGTCACAGTGTTCATAAATAAGTGTATGCTATGGATCTCAAGGCAATCCATAAAACTTATGCAGTGAAATGCAACAAAATAGATACATTGATAAAATATAAATAAATCTGAATAAATTCACTATGTTAAAGCAAACAGGGGAATAAATTAAACCCTACAGAGAAATGAACTGAATATTTTAAAAAGGAGGAAACGTGAGTTTTACATAGTTAACATATACACTTTTGCCATCACTGATGGAGTGCTAAACTTTATAGCTCTGTCAGATTTCTTCCTCATTGGGAGACAAAAAGGGTTACACTTTCAGGCTCTCCATATTTCATTATTTTAATGTTTCTGAAATTATCCTTATAATATACCTTTTTAACACCAAGACAGCAGCACTTATTAAGGCCTAATGGAATGGAATGGGATGCGACTGGTAAAATACTTGGTGATTTGAGCTCTCTGTTGTTGGAAATGCTCCATCCCTTTTATTGCACTTTTATTTCATCATGTTCTACATTGTTCATGAAATAGGGCATTTTCTTGTAAAGATTGTGAACCTTGCTGAAGATCTCAGGATGTTTGGCAAAATACTA
The DNA here is from genome assembly GCF_049901715.1 of Pseudonaja textilis. Classification (NCBI taxonomy): domain Eukaryota; kingdom Metazoa; phylum Chordata; class Lepidosauria; order Squamata; family Elapidae; genus Pseudonaja; species Pseudonaja textilis. The sequence goes on along the minus strand of NC_141990.1, from coordinate 54,892,162 downwards.
GTTCAAAGTTCTAATTTCATATAGATTGCGATTTAAAAGTAAATACTGCAAGGGTACAAGCTACAAGGAGCTGCAGCTACTTGAAAGCTCTTTGTGATGTTTTCCATATTTGATACTTGTACATTTTAAAGCCCATATTCTGTTTGTAACTAAAAGAAAAACTTGCATTATCTCCAGGTCTATGGATGAATTACCTCAGGCCTAATCATAAAAATCCTTAGTGTCAGGTGAAAAACGCCAGAAGGGGAAGTTATAAAAAGAAGAGACAGATACACATAAATCTTGATAAGGAGCTTGTACATCAACATTTCACAAATTGAAATGAAAGTGATTTACCTTCCAATCTTACTTTATAGACAGAATTTTAATATTAATACGGTGCATAACAGCATGCTGTAGGCACTAGTCCATGCACTTCATAATTCATCTACAAAATGTCATTCCCCCTGTTTCTCATCAAAGATTTAATAGACTAGCTATCAAAAGCAAAGAACCGAGATTTTTTATTACTTAAGGCTGTATTATTTTTACATTTATGCTCTAGGCTTAACAAGTATTACATAGTAGTAACATAGACTTGAAAAACTAAGTGGTGTCCATCATGATCAGTTAATTTTATGCTCACAAGGAATGAAAAATGTGACAAATTGACATTTCTTTCATGTGTTTATGTGTTTTCTAACTGAATAACTTTGCTTTATTATTTTTAGCAAATTACCTTGGTTCCAGTAGCTCTTCATCATCAACTATATCATTAGACAGCAAGCTGAATTGTCCCAAGAAATGTAATTCTGCAAGTAAGAAGAAGAAGGAAAACTTGAAAGACCACCCAAATTCATCCAAATCTATGGCTGGTATAATTTCTGCTTAATTATTTGTTGTAATAAACCATTATAATGATAGAGATATGGCAAGTTTTCATATCTAAAGCAGCTGTTAAAATCTGTAATGCTTGAGATCTTCCAAGTGATTTTTTTTTGTTCCTGGAAGTGTGAATGAAGTGGCAAGAGAATATTTGGTAAGTGCAGTTGACCTCACACTACTAGCCCAGCTATGGACCTTATGCAAATTCTGTGTAAACTTCATTTATCTAGTTTATACTTAATAGGAAAAAAAGCAATTTCCCCAAATTTTCTTATGTTCTCCCAGTATCAGAGAATGCTCCAATTGTGGTCTCTGAAATTGTTTAGATTTCACATATTTGAAAGTCTCTTGTATAGTACCAATCTTAATTTCTTATATTTGTAGGTAATTGTCTTTTCTAAATTTAAAAATCATACAGATATAATACATTAGATCTTATACTGTAATTCTGTTTAATTCTGAACATAATTGACTGTGATGAGCCTATATGTGAATAATGAGTTCATAGGTATTTTCTTATTTTATGTAATTTGTATATCTCTTGCATTTTGTGAACCCAATGAACACAGAAGGAGATAATATTTTTCTATCTGGAAAGAAAAAAATATTTGATGAAGGAGAAATTCAGATTGGAGAAAAAGTACTGGTGGGACAAAGAACTGGAATAGTTAGATTTTATGGGACAACCAAGTTTGCGCCAGGTAACTTTACTGTTTATCACATGTTTGCCTTTCATTTGCCATTAAAGTATGTAATGTGATTTCCATAAGAAACAATATACAATATCAATTAAATATTTACAGTTAATAAAATAATAGATTTACAGTAAAAAACCAGTAGCAATTACACTAAACATCAATTGTAAAATTTAGTTTATTAATCAGCTAATTGTGGTATAAAGTAAGCTACTACCTAAATAAATTATTAATGGGTAACTTCTGAAGAAAATATTCTGCTACAAATACATTAGAGTAGAATCAACTTTTGTTTTCTTATTGGAAATAATGAAGGAATTTTTCTGAGCATTTAAATTGTGTCCAGAAATATATCAGGATGAGACACGTAGAGATACATGGGACAGAACCTAACTGAATAAAATGGTTTAATGTTCTAATTTTTAAATCTTTCAAAAATAGTTTTTCATGCACATTGTACACTGAAGTAACTTAATTTGTATATTTCTGGAATATACAATATTCAGCAAGATTGTCTTGCTGAAAAGTCCTGAACCTCTTGAAAAAAAAGTAACATCCTATTGGCCAAACTATATATACTAATAAGGTACTTTGTATGCAGTATTTTAGTGATAGGCATCTTGTCTAGTAAGTTAAAAAATCATTTTAATTTTGTGTTGAGTGTAAATTACTGGTTTTATAGGTAGCAGAACATTTAGCTCCCTGCTTATTTTATTTTGAAAAATCCCATGTAATGTTAAGTTAAAATGCTATCAGTCATCATGGTTGATAAATGGTTTTGTCATCTGGAATTCTGACTCTTAGCTTGGTTAGCTATTTATTGTTATCTTTTTTATGTTGTTTTGGATAGTTCTTCTTGGGATTTTAATTAGGCCTTGGAGATTTTCACTTGTTTTATATTCTACATAAACTGCTATTTGGTTACAAACAAGGAAGAGATGAATGAATAAACAAATTGACTTCTATCTTTTTAATAGATGAAAGAGCATATTGAAAGTGTAGATAGGGTAAAGAGTCTGTTCGTTATCAGAGTCTATTCTCTATCTACTTTACCAGAGTAGATAACAGAACACCTAGAGACATTATGCTTTCACCTGATTGGTTGCATGTTGGAAAAATTAATAGAAAAAAAATGACTCTTCTGAGTTTTACAAAAAGGCTGAAGAAGTCAAGTTGCTAGTCAACAACAATAATTGAGCATGTCTTCTCTTTTTTCAAAAGATTGTATTTTACTTTAGCTGAGAGAATTTAAAGTACAGTTTCCTAAAACTTACTTAAATGCATACTTACTGATAAACTTACAGATGCCACTATTGCCTCTGAAGCACTGATTGTTCCTCTAAATTGAAGACTCTGATTTTAAAGCTTTATTGTTCTTCCCTAGGTTGAATTACAATGTTTAGCAATTGATATTATACTCTCCTCTCCTTATTCCATCAGCTTTTTTGTATATGTAATGGAGTCAAATGCTTAAAATACAAGCTGAAACAAATTTTGAGGGAACACTATTGTCTTGATAGTTTACTGAAGCTGATTTATTTATTTGAAACAGCTTTTCCCCTCCCTTAGTTCTGCAGATTCAAGATGTGAGGCACATTTCTTTTCAAATGAAACTCTTTTTATCAGTTGAAAAATAATACCCTGCTTGAAAAAAATTGTATTTTTTGTTGCAGGGCTTTGGTATGGCATAGAACTGGATAAACCTCGTGGCAAGAATGATGGCTCAGTTGCAGGCATACAGTACTTCAGATGCCCCCCCAGATATGGTGTTTTTGCACCACCATCTAGAGTACAAAAGTAAGTGTCAAAAACTGTGGTTGCAGCATCAACTATTTTTATTGTATTACTTTCATTCAACCTTTTCTGGTTGGAAAGAAGCCTAGGTCAGTGTCACTCTTGCCAAGCTGTAGGTCCTTGGTGCTTTCTGAGCTTGGTGTTGCAGAGGTTTCATTACCAAACTAGGTAATATCAGTGCAATATTCTCTTCTATCAAATTTTGATTACCCCTGTTCTGATACAAGCTTGGCCAAAGAAACTAATAAATCTTCAAGATTAATATGAGATAATCAATAGAGTTGAGTTGTATTTTCAGTTTTTAAAATAAAAGTAGTTGCACCTGATGTTAGTTTATGAAATCTCATAATTGAAAGAAAGATTTCTGAAATCTTCCTTTAACTTCTAGTGCCATATAAAGCAGACTGAAATGATTGATGGGGATGCTTGAAGGGCCAGGTTGGAAACAGGTCTATCTATGTGGGCATTCAGAGCTGACAACACTTTGATGGCACTTTGGTTACTATTAACTACATTATGATGTAGCCTAGCAGACAGTACTCAGTGTTGTGAATGTGAAAGACTTTGAGGTGGCATGGAGAGTAGAAAAGAAAATATCATGGTGGGAAAATAAGGGGAAATAGTGGTAAATGAGGCTAAAACACGGTTAGGTTGAGGAGTATCTTGGTGAACATACAGTGGAAAATTGAAATTAACACTGACACAGATGGAATAAAAGAATGACATGGATTCAGCAGAAACAGTAGATTCTTTACAGAGAAAAAAAGAGAATAAAGATGCACCAATTAAAAAAGTTTGTGTTGGCTGTTAGCTAGACAAGAAGTTGGATCGGATCCATGATTATCTTCTACTAGTGTCAGAAATTTTGTGTCTGAGTTACATATTTTCCACATCTTGGAATTGAGATTTTCCTAGCTGTAGTTGCTGTTTGGGGATTCATAGCTACTTAACTACAAGAGGTGAAAAACAGAATTCTGATACAGGGCTCCTAAAAGCTGATTTACAGGATACATACTTTGCTGCTGCTGCACATGCTGCTGCAGAGTATTTGATCCCTGAAATGCTTTATTCATTAGGGAGCTTTAATAGATATTTATTCTGTCCCTCTTGCATCTGGGGAATGAGAAGAATGGGGATAGTGTGAATCATGGGGAAAATTATTTATCTCTTCTAAAGACCATTTCCAGTTGAGCCTTCCATTACCAGTTTTTCTCAGTGACGTCCCAGCACTTCATTCTTGATTGTGTTCAATCAGTTTTTTTCAACTAGTAAAAGGATCTTGATTCAGGATTATGAGTACTTAGGGCAAATCCATCTTCAGGGCATTATAGATAGTCCTTGACTTACAACAGTTTGTTTAGTGACCGTTCAAAATTACAACGGTACTGAAAAATGTGATTTATGATCATTTTTCACAGTTACAACCTTTGCAGCACCCCCAGGATCATGTGATCAAAATTCAGATGCTTGGCAGCTGGTTCCTATTTATGACCGTTGCTGTGTCCCAAGGTCATGTCATCACCTTTTGCAGCTTTCTGACAAAGAAAGTCAATGGGGAAGCCAGATTCACTTATTAACTGGCTTACCAACTTATCATTTGCAGTGATTCACTTAACAGCTGTGATAAGAAAGGCAAGAAAATGGGGCAAAACTAACTTGACAAATGTCTCACTTAACAACAAAAAAATTGGGCTCAATTATGGTGGTAAGTCTCAGGAAGATTGTATTCTGATTTCAGAAAATTCAGTCTGTAGTATGTTGCTATATGCTGAAGGATGTTTACCAGTGGTAGAATAAAGGAAGAATTACACTGCTTTTATTTTTCTTTTGTTATTTTGAGTGAGAAAAAAAATACACGATTTCATTTGCAGGTTAACAGGATCACTAGAATCTCTCACAGATACTTCAAGTAAAATGAATCATTCTTTCCCTGGTAAGAATACAACATGAATCTGTTTTTGTTTTCTATTACCTAGGCAAGTTACAGAAATTGTAGTTTCTTGAAGATGATATATTTGCTGTAGATGAGGTAAAGTGGGAATGAATTGGGAAATATAAGTTTTACATGCTTTTTCTTTTTCTTTTTTAATGCATTTCTGGATTGAAATATGTTTTTTTTAAGAAGAGTGGATTTTTTTGTGAGATTCCAGAGATCTTTTGATTATATTCCTAGATTCTAGAGATCTACAGACATATTTCTTTGTGAACTACAGTTAAAAGCTTAAATGTTGAATGTATATCATATCTTACATATTTTTGTATAAAATCCAAAGTGTGAGGCTTTATTATTAGTATTCTAATATTAATATTAGATCTGAGTTAGTATTCTAATTCTGGGGTTTCCATTGAAGATCAATCCAAAAGTGTCCATTAAGTATTTCAGTTCAAAGATTAAGTTTAAAGTTTCATGTTAGAAAAAAAACACAATTGTATTTTCAACAGAGACTGAATCATTAGGGATAGCAAATTAGAAATTAATTACTTAGAGTTTTTGTGTCCTATATTTTTTAATGTGCATATATCAGTATATTCATAAATATTTCCCGTAACTAGATTGGTTGTTAGGCATAGTGGCTGGGAATGTTGGAAGTGGAAGGGGCCATTTATGCTTTCAAAACCAATACCCAACTTAATAGAGAAATGCAAATTGAATCATCTGTGAAAGATGGCTGTCTAGTTTCCATTTTAATACACTGAGCAATTGAGACTTCACTTCTGCAAATTAGTTCTATTTTTGAATTGCTCTCATTTTCCCTTTAGCATTCAATTGGAATCTGCCTTCTTGCATCTCAAATTCATAAATCCATTTTCTTATACTTGGAAGCTGGATGAAGAACAATTATTTTGTTTTGACATATATTCAACTATTTTAAAGAATGCTATCATATCCTGCTTCATTCTTCTCAGGATTTAGTTAACCTAGTTTCTTAATTTCTATCCCTATATCATCTTCATTATTCTCTTCTGAATTTTTCTATGAATCCTTCTTAGAGTTTTCAGAATTAGACAGACTGCTTAAGCTGAAGTTTGTACTAACACAGACCATCATGGAATATGATAGCTTTTTCCAGTTTGTGCAGCACGTGAACTGATACCTTTCTCCATTTTGATGATGATTCATTGAGAAGTGCACTTTTGAACCAACCGTGTTATCATGTAATTGTGATGCTAACCAGCCCACAGTTGACATCTTGTTAATCAAAATATCACAGGAGAGGGGATTTTATTAAAATCTTTGTTGAAATTACACCTATATAATTGCAAAGTACTAAAGAAGTTACTACATCAAAAGATGACATGATAGCCTGATTGGGCTTGTTCTTGACAAGTCCATACTAACATCTGCTTCTTAGTGCATTATTTTCAAAGGGCCAATCTTTACAACTTGTTCTGTCTCTTCCCAGGCTTCAGTGTCAGACTGACCAGGTTGTAGTTCCTGGTTCTCTTTTTTTCCTTTTTTGGTAGATGGAGATTTAGTTCTTTTCTAGTTAACTGACACGTTACCAGTTCTCCAGTATTACTTACAGATAAATATTTGACCACATTGGTGGAGAGTTCTTTCATTACCCCAGAGGATGCAGCTACTGGTAATCTGGAGATTTAAACATACTAATAGAGAATAGATATTCCAAAGCCATATTTCCGTCATGTTGAAGCTTCCTCTCCGTGAAATGGTAAAAAATGATTCGGAGTAGATTTCCTTTGCTATTTGTTAAATTTTGCTGTGTTTATCGAGCTGTTAGCATACTACTCCCCCCCCCAATTATTTGAGTTTATCTTAATAAACCATTTTAATTGCATTAGTATCTTTTGACAGCCACAATTTATTCTGAACTTTAGCTTTTTCAACATCCTGTCTACTGCTGCAGCTATTTATCAATTATCTTCTTGTGACCCATCCTGCTTTCTATTTTCCATATACAATCTTTGTTTACAGATCTTTGGTTTTTTGTGTAGCCTTCCTCATTGGCTGACCTCAATTTTTCTCATTATCCAAAATACTTGAAGATTCATAGTTACAAGACCATCATAGAAATCATTGCATGTTCAATTAAAAGCTTATTCTGCTTTTTTTCATTCAGGTTTCCAACGGAGTTTCAGTACAACCTCTGCAGCTTCACAAAAAGAGATAAACAGGAGAAATTTCTTTGTCAAGTAAGTGACTTTATAGAAGAAAGAGCAGAATTTATATATTCCTAATTTTCTGAGATTAGAAGACTCCTTTTACCTGAGAAGGCGTGCAACTTCATGATTAAGGAATCATTTTGATATATGCATGCAAATCCCATATCTATTTCTGAATGTCTGTAAGAAGAACAATGCCAATGATGTTCTGCATATCTATGAATTGTCATGCTGCAGTGGTTGATAATTGTTAAAAACAAGCAGTAATCTACTGTGAAATGAATAACTCAAGATGGTAAAAAAACCAGGTCCATATTAAAAATCATTGCCACATTCCTATCAGCTCATGCTAGACTAAAAGGCTAATATTTTCTAAACTCTTGCCTCTCTCATCTTCATACTTTGTGCTACTTTTTATTGTAACCTTGCTTAGACCACCCTGGAAGTAACATTATTTTATTGATTTTTTTATTTTAACATCCTTGTTAAAATATAGTGAGCGTATTTGTCACATGTTAAACTGATAGTTATTAGGATTGCAACAAGAGAGCAGTTTTTCTTCTTCTTATGCAGCCTCTTGGCATATTTAGCTCTTCCTCAGGTAATATGGGCATTGAGAGGAAAGGGTTATACTTGTAAAATCTTCTTGACTTTCAGTTTAATGTGAATGAGGAAGATTAATTAAAAGTTTTTTTCTTGCATAACACTGACAAAATAGAAATATAGTAAACTGATCAAAGAATAAGTCAAATGAATACATATATTGCTTTGAAAATTCAATTAGAATCAATTAGTAGAAAAGAGGTCCTTGGGCTTAATTTAACACATTGGGGGTTAATTCCCTTTTGCTGTGCAATGTTGTATGTTTTGTTTTACTTTTTAAAATTTTTTATTTGGAAATAAATGTTATTGCCTCTTTTTCTCTGTCCAGATCAAAAAATTCTTCTTTGCGTCGTAGTTGGAGCAACACTACTACTACAAGCACAGATGCCCCAGTGAAATTACATGAAGGCTCACAGGTCCTCCTGACCAGCTCCAGTGAGATGGGCACAATTCGCTACATTGGGCCCACCAATTTTGCTCCAGGCGTTTGGCTTGGCCTGGAACTTCGGAGTGCCAAGGGCAAGAATGATGGTTCTGTGGGCGACAAGCGATATTTCAGTTGCAAGCCAAAATATGGACTCTTGGTGCGTCCAAGTCGAGTAACTTATCGTGGGATTAATGGAGTGAAACTTGTTGATGACATCTGTTGAAGAATATTGTTTCACTTAAGATGAGGCTCTTACAGAAACATGAGGAAAACCTGACTTGCCTGCATGGAACCCTCTCTTTACCTAACATCCTAAAGCTTCGTGGCACTAAGATGTTCACAGTTTGGAAGTGTGCACAATGAGATCTTAGTAGCTTTCACTGTAAAACATTTCTTGCTTGAATACTTCTTGTATTAGAAACATCTTGGATATGAGCTGCTCTGTTACTCCAATAATAGCTATTATTCGAACTAACTCCATTGAGAGTTTAAGAGACAGGCTTTGTCTCTTCAAAATAAGTTTTTCATCCTGTATTTTAGTGAAGCTATAATGCATCAAGAGATCATACAGCTTGTTAAATAACTGTTTAAACTGCTTTCTCTAGAAAAAAAAACAGTAAGGTAGAAAAGCAAGGGGGAAAGAACTCTGGGAAGCTGTTAGCTTTAGACAGTTCCCTGGAAGCACAAATGATCAGTGGAAAGAAAACTCTGAAAAGCAGAATTTGCTTACTTGATATGACATGGAAGCTACAAAAAACGTATATTTTCAGTTTTCCAGCAAAAGCACTTTTAAACTCTCTCTGTGTGTACGTGCAAACACGCTTAAAGAATAGGTATGCCAGAAGCACTTTAAAAAAATAACCGCCTTTGGGACATTTAGTGTGCACTTTCATTTCCCCTGAAGTATTTTCTATGATCCTTTGGATAAACTGTTTGGTAAGTTAAGACTATAGACTGTAGCGTTGCACCAGTTATATGTGTCCCAAGTACTGTATCCAGAAGAGGTTAGGAGATCAAAAAGTATTAAGATCCTGGAGAAATATGTTCTTGGATATACAACCTCTCCTGCTTCAGAAAACATGCACTTCCTTGCTATGGCAGGTGGGAATGCAGTTACTTGGTGTCTAATAGTATTATCTTCAACTCTCCAGGATGATTTGATCATGATTGCCTTTCAGGAACTGAAATTGCAGAAACTCTGAATGTTTTGCTGTATTTTTAAGTGTTTCTTTGACTACCGCAGGCGCTAGGCTGTTTTACAGCCAATACATCAAGCCAGAGGAAAGTTCAGCTGAATAGAAGTTGACTACTTAGCCTGCAGACCAACAGAAGCCAACATAGATGCCAAAAAATTATGTGCAAATCTATAGTTTGCTACCTGCATTCAAAATACATTTTAAAAAAGTATTATAGACATTTTTGTTAGAAAAAGATGGTCACAGTATTGTGTGTTTGGTATATCTTTAAAAGAAATGTCAAACATCTTTAAGGCATTGGATAACATAATTCTAAAATGGCTTTACTTTAAGGAATTAATTGCAAAATAATAATATTGGAAAAACAAATGCTTTTAGGGATATTGCTTTTGGCAAGATTTATTTAATCTATATAAAATGTTTATGATATTTTCAGCTTTGTTAGAAGAAATTTTCCTGATTTATATTTCTCATGATATAGCAGCACCTTTACTTTTATTAATGAATACTTTTGACTAAGGGAAATAGTTGATAATATGGCTATAAGCTTATTTTTAGTTGTAAGATCATGTAAAAAGTAGTTAATGAATTTAAGGAAGAAGTTGCACTTTGACGTTTGATATTTCCTAATCCAAAATTTGCTTTCTTAATAGTTAAATTTTATTTTGTTATTTATTTATATTGATAGGGTTATTACTAAGCATGGTTGTGCAAATCTTTTGAAAGACGTGTTTAGTATACATAGGAGTGTGTGCAAAGCTGCTCTCTTCTCTTTCCAAGGTTCCTCTTTTCAAGGCTCATGGAATTCATATGCTTTTTGAGGTTCAAGAGTTGTACATGTGTATGAAACAAGTTACTATATTAAGCATCATGAGGCCTAGGAAAAGAAGCATCTGCCTTAGAATTCCAATAGGGATGCTGCCACCAGTAATACAAAATAAAGTATAAGTTTTAAAATTCCATTTATGTCTGTAAAACCTGAAATTTCAGAGAAACTCAAGAGCAACAATGTAATCACTGATATGCTCCTTGGTGCTCATTAGGCAATTCACCCCACTTGAATTCAAAGATTCTTTTAGTCAAGCACAATAAATGGCAATCTAACATGCTATGAAACACCAGCCTCATACATTATCTGTATTTCCAACAGTGCCTTTGGGCTCCACAGAGATCCAGCCTAGTTCAGGGCCTCATTTGCCTTCAGGTAAAGTCTTCATCATGACCAGTCCCATGGTTGCATCTGTTTTATAATATTGCCCAAAACATTCTCTCGAAGTTCCATGTGTTCTCATCGAGCACCTCCCTCAATGAAAAACTTTGTTTTAATTGGTCTGTAGATATCTTGATGTTGAACATAAAAGTGTTTATACATTCCTTGTATACTGTATTTTTTGCATTATATTTCTCTTTCACCCTCTTCATATTTGACTAATGAAGCTTCCAAGGAAATGCTTAATATAATTAAAGAGTAAAAATGTATTGATACTTCTCGTTGCAACAGTTCTGTGATCAATTATTGGTGTATTTTTGCAATATTTACAGATTATCATTGTTATTTGTTACATTTATATCCCTCAATTATTATTGTTACTCTGGTGATTGTAATAGTAGTTTGCTTCAGTCACATTATTCAGTTTCACAGAATGTTAATGAGTGCAATTTTCTACATAATAACAAACTCTGCTGAGTTTAGTGTAGCTTATTCCCAGTTTAGTATAGGATTGCACTATATATTTTTAGACAAACTTATTACACAAAATTTTCTACATAATTGCTGTGCAAGTATACATACCTTGTACTAAGATGAACACTTTTGGGCAATAATTTGAAACAAGTACTTCAGACTTTAATGAGCAGCTGTAATTTTTCCCCCCAGACTTACACAGAACCCTGAAAAAGTTGACTTGCATTAATGAATAATAGAAAAGGCTTGAGCTTTTGCCAGACCTTAAGCATTTTTTCCAAATTAGTTTCAAAGCATATAAACAGTCCTGGTATGTATACTCAATGTAATGCAACAGTTATTTTGTAGTTTCATCAGATAAAATTATCAGAAGCCATGGCTTTATAATATAATATACTTTCCTTGGTTTATAACTTGGCTCAAATCTGAAGTAACTTTGTTATTACGTGTTTGATCCAAATTAGATTAAGTATAGTTTTTTATTTTCCAACTAATATCAAATCAGTGTCTGGGTACTAGGAAGCCAAATTAAATTAATAAAATGCATGCTAAAAACTTGAAAGAGTGAATTGACCACAAAGTTAAATGTTGCCACTATAATACTTCTGAAAATAATTGCTAAGCCATTCAGAAAGAATTTTGGAAGACTAACAATGCCCACTGATTTCCATTGGGTTTACTCCTGATAATTCAATCCAGGATTGAAGATTTCATAATTCAGTTTGATATATAATTTCAGAAAAATAGAACCTGTTACATCAGAAACATTCAAACTGGAGTTTTGTGGGATCCCTTAGATATTTTGAGTATTCCTTGAAGCCATGTATTAATATTTTTGTTTGCTTGCTCTCAACTGACTCTTGACTCCTGGCAACTACACTTACAAATACATGCAACCTAGGCTAGTGGTTCTCAACCTTTTCTTCATCATGGACCCCCTTTTGTGGTCATGGACCATGTCCAGGGACCCCCAAAACTTAAGATTTAAATCGTAACATTTCTTCAAGCCTTCGCAGATCCCCTGTGATGACATCGTGGACCCCTAGGGGTCTTCAGACCACAAGTTGAGAACCAGTGGTCTAGGCAATATTTTTGGAAGTGTTTTAACGTTACTTTCTAGGTCTTAGAGAAAGTGAATGTTCCAAGGCTGTCAAGTCAACTTCCATGTGTAAATCTGGATAAAAACTCAGGTTTCCCAGCTCCTAGTCCAGCATTTTAACTTCTAGAGCAAACTCTCTAATCATAAGTAGTGTGGGGCTACTTTAGATATTCATATTTTACACTGTATCTGCAATAATTCCAATTGTTGAAAATAAATATAAAATTGAAACGTACAAGACTAAGCTGCCTTTGGGCATTCTGTGGAAATATACTGTATAAATGAATGAATGACATTAAAATATAACTTTACTTTCTAGATTGTAATTACTTTTGATGCCAAACAATGTTTGAATAGAATAGAATACTTTACTGGCCAAGTGTGACTGGACACACAAGGAATCAAGAATCATAACGTACACACTTAATGATAGTCATAGGGTACAATCAATAATCAAATCATACTAGGAAACAGTCAAGTGGGAGGAGATGGGTGATAAGGAGTGGTGAGAAGATTAACTAATACTAGTGTACACTTTGTAAATAGTTGAACAGTGTTGAGGGAATTATTTGCTTAGCAGAGTGATGGCTTTCGGGAAAAAAACTGTTCTTGTGTCTAGTTGTTCTGGTGTGCAGTGCTCTATAGCGTCATTTTGAGGGAAGGAGTTGAAACAGTTTATGTCTGGGATGTGAGGGGTCTGTAAACATTTTCACAGCCCTCTTTTTGACTCGTGCAGTATACAGGTCCTCAGTTGAAGGCACGTGGGTAGTAATTGTTTTTTCTGCAGTCCTAATTATCCTCTGAAGTCTGTGTCTGTCTTGTTGGGTTGCAGAACCAAACCAGACAGTTATAGAGGTGCAGATGATAGACTCAATAATTCCTCTGTAGAACTGTATCAGCAGCTCCTTGGGCAGTTTGAGCTTTCTGAGTTGGTGCAGAAAGAACACTCTTTGTTGTGCTTTTTTGATGTTTTTGATGTTAGGTGTCCATTTTAGGTCATGTGATATAGTAGAACCCAGAAATTTGAAGGTCTCTACTGTTGATACTGTGTTGTCTAGTATTGTAAAAGGTGGTAGTATAGGAGGGTTTCTTCTAAAGTCTACCACCATTTCTACAGTTTTGAGTGTGTTCAGTTCCAGATTGTTCTGGTTACACTATCAAGGCAAGTTGTATAACCTCCTGTCTGTATGCAGATTCATTGTTGTCTCGAATGAGACCAATCACTGTTGTGTCATCAGCAAACTTCAGTATTTTAACAGATGGATCGTTTGAGATGCAGTCAATGGTATATAGGGAGAAGTGGAGAAAGCACACAGCCTTGGGGGACCCCTGTGCTGATTGTACAGATATTGGATGTGATTCCGCCTAGCTTCACTTGCTGCTTCCTGTCTGTTAGGAAGCTTATGATCCACTTACAAGTGTGTTCAGGTACCACTAGTTGGTTTAATTTACTTAGAGGAGTGTCTGGAATGATGGTATTGAATGCTGAACTGAAGTCTACAAAGAGGACCCTTGCGTAGGTATTTGGAGATTCAAGGTGTTGTAGGAGGTAATGCAGAGCCATGTTAACAGCATCATCTGTCGATCTATTTGCTCGGTATGCAAACTGCATGGGATCTAACAGCGGATCCGTGATGGTTTTCAGGTAGGACAGCACAAGCCTTTCAAAGATTTTCATAACTACAGATGTTAGAGCAACTGGTCTGTAGTCATTCAGTTCCTTGATAGCTTCTTTGGCACTGGGATGATGGTAGAACGTTTGAAGCAGGAAGGAACATAGCACATCTCTAGTGATCTATTGAAGATTTGGGTGAAGATGGGGACCAATTGGTCAGCACAGACTTAAGCAAGAAGGAGTTATCTTTCTGGCCTTTTCCTGGCTTCTGTCTGTGTAATAGATCTTGCACTTCTTTTTCTGTGATCACTAGAGGTTGTGAGCCCAATGGATTGGGGCCAGTTGTAGGAGGCTTGGCTGTTGTTGGTGTGTTTGAGAAGTGGGTTGTGGAGATAGGTGGCTGTAGTTTCTTTTCAAAGCTGCAGTAAAACACATCTGCTAGTTGTTGATTTCCTTTTGCTTGGGAAGGAGGTTTGCTGAAGCCAGTGATGTTTTTAAGTTTTCCACATGTTTGCTTGTTCAAATGGGGTAGTAAAGCACTGATAATTCAGGTCACTGATTGTAATACATGAAAGTACACTTGATCAAAACATTTCAGCAACTGTCAAAAATATCACATTTCAACAACAAAAAAATAGTCTGGTGTGATATTTGGTTAAACAGAAGTGACTACTTCACTTTTCCCCCTTGGAGAGTTAGTGTTTTTTTTAAAATCATCATTCAAATAATCGCCCACATTACCTTTGACTTCAATTCTGTTGGAATCATGTTAAGCTTAAGTGCAGCTTAGAAGGGAAAATGGTTCTACTATGACGGCCAAGTACTGTATTTCTCAACAAGAAATAATACTGCAATGAAAGAATGATCTGTCCATTATTCTAGTAAGTCTAAATAACAACTTTTCTTCTAGATTAAAACCAATTCACCGTGATGTGATGTTACCAGAGGTAAGGTTTTGCAAGTTTTTAAAAGTAGTATATTTAGAACAGTTGCCCTGTCCTATTTAAATGATTTTGTTTCTTTTCCTGATTCTTGGAGACTGCCTGGACAACTGCAGTTTTCTGGCAAGTTTTTTTTTCCAGAAGTGATTTGCCATTGCTCCCTTCCTAAAGCTGAGAGAAAACAACTGGCCCAAAGTCACCTTTTGTGCCTAGAACTTGCAGTCTCCCTGTTTCCAACCCAATTCCTTCACCACTGTGCCAAACTGGCTCTCATTTAAAACAATAGTTCCCCTTTAACCAGCAAAAATTGTAATTATTGCCCCTCAATAGTCTGAATTATTGCAAATCTAGTTCAATCAGACGTTTGCAATTTTGATCAATTTAGCATTTCTTAAATTAATAGCAAGCTTTCTATTCAAATTCTAATTTTCATTTCTTGTTAGAATTATTGTTAGGTATTTAACCATTGCCTGACTTTTATATACTGACCAAATGTATTTCATATTCCAGTAACAGGAATTTTTGAGTTGTAAAGATAATACACCATTGTACACATGCCTTCCTTTACAGTCATTTTATTTTCATGCCTTTAGGTTCACTACACTCGATTACAATACAAATACAATAGAAAATATGTAATGACCATATATTAGTATTTGATTTTTGAGAAGGATCCCTGAAGTGCATAGGCCCTTGGTTTATGAGTAATGTTGCACAAGCTTCTGTACAAACATGAATCACGTTCCTAATGACAAAGGTCTAATACAAAGAGAGGCACAGAGGGTTGAGACATCCAGGTGTAACTGCAAAAGGCCTTTGAAACTGTAGTACTTATTCAAAGTTTGGGCGTAGCTTGACGGCTTCACTTACAGAAACAGATTTCTGAAAGGAAATTCTTAAAGAACAGTAGCTATTGTGCACTGCAAAATGAGTCCAGCAAAACTTCATTCCCCTGGCCCAAACTCTAGATTTAGAATGAAAGGAAATAAATACATTTACTGTATGTTTTGTTGTGTGTTGCGGCACTTTTATGTATGTCCACTCTAAGAGTATATCCCATGAAAAACAGGCTAATTTTTGCAATATGCTTTCTATCTGACTTCTCATGCATCTAATACCGGAGGAGAGTTGCAATGTAAAAGTTACACCTACAGCAGTGTCATTCCAGACGAAATGGAGAAAAAAGATGTTCTGTTTGAATGTACCATCCCTTAGACCTAGGTTAGAATTCCACTCCCTTTCCCACAAAGAGAATATTCTTCCTGAATTTCAGAACCTGAAAAAAGGCTACAAATGTGGGTGTAGCTGTGGATCTAGGAGCATACCTTCTATTAGTCTTACCCACATACATGACCCCATCCTACCTTATTTAACTTCTTAATATGTTTTTCAAAGCCAATGAACCTCCAATTGAATGGAAGCTACAGTTCAAGATTGGCCTTTCTAGTGTGATACTGGGGTTCCACTGAGCCAGATACTTCTCATGAAGCTCACCATGTTTGCTGTACACCTTAAAAAAAAAAAGCTGCTATATTGCAAAGCAAAGCAAATTCCAATTCTACCTTAATTTTACAAAAGATTCTGGGCTCACATGGGATAAAAACTAGGTTGACTGGTTGTATTATGACAAATCAGTAGTTGATCTGTAATTCATTTTATCCTCATATAGGATAGTTCTGAAAGAAGGATCCTTCTAATGTTTTCTAGTACAATTTAATTACGTTTATTACTCAAGCTAAAGAAATTGACAATGTTTTGGAGGCAGCCATCAAGACAGACGTTGCAGGAGAATACTTGGAGAAATGATTCATACCATAAATACAGTAGTATCCTAGTTTTTCCTTGCCTATGCTTCATTGATTTTCCTATAACTGTATATTTTTCTCCCAACTATAATTATGGGGGAACTTCTCTCTTTCTCTGTGGTGTTTCGCTTCTGCTGCTGTGCAACTATAGTGTGTGCATAACATCAAGACTTTGCAGCAACCACATTCATTTTTTGCTCATTGCTTTTCCCTGTATGACTTCAATGTAGAGAAGCATGAATGTATGTTTTCCATATAGCTTCAGAGCTAATGCCTCAGAAAGAGATTTGCACCTCCCATCAGCTAAAAGGCAAATTGTGTGATATATTCCTTCAGCTCTTCCCTAAACTTGCCATTTTGGCCATATAAGTTATCTGCCCAGGTGGGGGTTATTCTTGGGGAACACACTTCTTGATTCCCATGTACTTGTGATGGTTTTACAGCTTGAGTTGTGGTCTGTTTGCTGTCCCTGGCATAGCATTTGATGCTATTCTGTAATGTGACTCAAATGGTTGATGATGCACTTGTGCTAGATACTTAGGCTTGTCAGCTAATTTTTTCCAGCAATATTCTCTAAAAATAACTGTTGTGGAAAGACTCAAGATTCTCTTCATAATGAGGTTTGTAAGCTTTGCAAGTATCAAGATAAATTTATCTTTAGAGAAATCTATCTTTAATTTTTCTTTAGAGAATTATATGGCTTACTACCTTATACGCAATAATCTTAGGCAACTACATCTCAGTTCAATGATTTGAACTGAAATTACACACCATTGAGGGCCTTTTGCTGGGAAGGTAAGAATGGTTACTGGTTTGTAGAGCTTTCTATGAATTCTGGCATATACTAAAACTATAGTTAACAACATTCCAGAGAAATTCTTGGCCAGTGCTGTCCTTAGCTATTGGAAGAGGCAAAACAAGGGTGCAACACACAAAGCTACATAATGTACACAAATAAGCTATGACATGAGCTTTGGGTATAATCACTGCAACACCACAACCTGCTTCAGAATTCATTTTTTTACAGAATCCAGAACTCTGCTTTTAAGAATCCTGAGCTGAAACAAACAGGGATCACAGTGATAGGATTAAAACGATCCAATGGTAGATTCTGTCCCATCTTCACAAGAGAGCAAACTGCTCTCTTAAAACTAAGTATGTGAGAAAATAGGTAATAGTTTTGCCACCATAATTGCTTATATATAAGCATCTTATTTGAAAATAAGGTATTTGCTAGAATTTGGTTGCAACCTTAAATTTCCTTGTAATTTAATGTACTATTGGATTTGAAAAATTTGTTCCTTGGATTAACTGTTTCTTGCCCAGACTTTCAGGAGACAAGCTTCATACTTATTCCAATAAATTTCTTTCTTTCAGATGATTCTGTTACGTAGAAGCAATTACTGTATGGTAAAATCTCTTGTCCAGTTTCTCATACTCTTGCAATTAAGGGGGCTGGCTGTTCCCTCTTGTGAAGGCAAGACGGAATGTAACTGTTGATTGGTTTGGTAATTGCTGGTCTTATCAGTATAAGGAACAATTCTCACAAAGAATGTGATTTCTGTTATGTGCATGTAGAAATGTCAAACAGGAAACCCACATACTTACTAATTTAAGCTCCCTGATTCAACTACAGAACATGGGGCTGCCTATGTAAAAATGATAATAAGTGGTTGTTCAGAGCAGAGAGAATGACAGTCTGACTTTTAACTATATTTTAAGATTCTTGGTTATTTCCTAGCAGGACCATGATATTCTGTCAATGGGATGGGTTAATAAATGTTCTATTTGCCTAATTTACAGAGCAATTCTGATTGACTGTTATTACAGAAGCCACGAGCGCCTGACAGTCAATAACATTTGCTTTCATTGAGGAAGATTACTCATCTTCATTTGCATATAAGGCCTAAGTAACCTAATGGTCTTATGCAATGCAAATTGCACAGAACTATTAGGAACTTAAAACAAAGACAGGAAGCACAAATTGGTCTTCATTTATCTTTACAATGATGCAAAGTTTGGGTTAGCATAAGATACTACTTTTTTCACTTGAGCTAGAAATTGGTTGAAAGTTGCACACCTGAGTAGCAACTTTGGCTCAATGTGCTAGTTTACCTGCTTGGAACAATGCCAATATCTTCCTTTGTATCAATATTCTCATACCATAGGCATCAACGTCTCTTTAATTTTTTCACCTAATACTGTGTAGGTATAATTTTGGCAACTAATAACAAAATAAAATATTTTAATAAACCTTTTCAATTCAGTAGCAATAGCACTTAGATTTACAGTGCTTTACAGCCCTAAGCAGTTTACAGAATCAGCAGTTTACAACTTGCCTCCAACAAGTTTGGGACCTCATTTTACCCACATCGGGAGGAGGGAAGGCTGAGTCAACCTTGAGCCTGGTGAGATTTGAGCTGCCAAATTGCAGTCAGCAGAAGTAGCCTGCAATACTACACTCTAACCACTGTGCCATTGTGGCTCAATTCAAGTCAAATTAATGGCTGTTTCTAACAAGCTGTTGGATTGTGGTTCTATGGCATGCTGAATTTATCAGTATATGCATATATTATATATGCTTTGAAAAATGGCAGTGAGGATTTTCTAACATCCCTTTCTCCTAAATTTTTGTTCTATAAAAGCCTTTGGCTTGGTTCCTAAACTGTGCATATTATAATAATTAGTATCTTCACACCAAAGGACTCTCTTCCTCTGATTGCCAAGCTTTGCCCTCAGCAATGACATAATGGCAGTGACATAATGAGAGTTTCAGTAGTATGCAATCTGGTCTTTACTATGTTGATAATCTTTTGCTCATCTGCCACATTTTGGCAGATCCATCAATGACATGAATACATGCTGAAAGATAAGTGTTAGATTTAACTGCTCAACTGCTGCCAACCAACAATCACAATAGATGGGAAAAGGACAGGGTTTTTACTGCCTTGCCAAAGTAATCCATTTCATCTGGTCAGGTTCTTTGACTTTCTACAATTTCCACCTCAGAATAAAAGGAGTGACATTGACACACTTAGCTATTCTGTTGGTAGATCTCCAGTTTTGCATGCATGTGGTAGCTATGATGCTATTTGAGTGTGAGCTCTTTCAGAGTCCATGTTATGTGACTTTGCCTTTGATGACATTCCCCTACCTTCTCTGAAATCATGAGGACATCCAGAATATTGTTTGGCAGGATAGAAAATCCCTAAACATTAAACACTTGGTCAGCAAGTTTTGAAGTGGCATATAAACAATGAAGAGAAAGCAGCACACAGGAAAGGCCATAGCAAACAACCATGCAAGTGATATTATGCAATTGAGGGCAGGACCTTGCTTGTAATAGTGATTATTATCTCAGATAGTTATGTGTATTTAAAGGTGTGGTTATGTAGGTGTGTATATAAAGGAGCACTGATAATTTGAAACTTATTAAGAGATTTAAAAAAAAAAAAAGCTTTAGGGGTGATGGCACTTTAGAGCAGATTGGCACATAACAGAAGGGAATTTTGTTCTGTTCTCGTGCTTGCTATATGGTTGACACTGAAGTTTGTGCCAAGGCTCACAAGTCACATGGGAAGAAAGTCAAGAAGATTAGAGGTTGATTGAGCTGGTTCCTAAGGTGAAGGTCCTCGTAACTGCGGGCACAGAGGTGGGGCTGAGGTTTCCAAGGGAAGGCCTTGCTGTTGGTATCCATAGTTAACATTGCCACAAGGAAAATGGCGGAGCCTGAAGAGAGGCACTTCCTTAACACTGGCTGTAAGTGAAGATGGTTCTAGAAGAAGGGAAGAGCTTGGCAGCCTTCCAGCCATTATGCTGGGCCCCAAAGTACAGCTGCCTTCATGCCTTGAATCTTCCTGCTCTGTTGCCTCTTTCTCCAGCTGAGAAGTCTTTTTGACAACTGGCTTCTCTGAAAACCAAGAGCCATATGTTGGGTTCCAGAGGTTGGTAGGCTTATTTCTGGACCCCCGGGTTTTGTGGAGCTCTGTTGCAGGAATTGATTGAGTGTACGCCATGTTGACATGTCCCCCTTCTAGGGAAGCCTGGATGTTAGCCTGGCTAATTGGCTCAACAGGAGCTGCTTTCATGAGAGCTTTTCCTGCTGGAATGACAAAAGGGAGAGAGGATGGGGAAGGCAGGAGCTGCTCAGCACCCTTTTTCTCTCGCTGCGGCAACACTAACAGAGGAGGAATTGCTTCAGGATCTTCAGGACGCACAGGAACCTTTTCTTCTTCTTCAATGCATGGACCATACTCCACAGGCAGAACCGTATTGATGACATCAGGATCCTATAGGGAAGGAGAGACAGTAGTGCAACATGTATTTATCTTCTAGTTATGGCTAAAACACTAGTGGAATAATATATTTTGGTTCATAAACAGAGATATTCTCTCCCTCATCTTCCTGACAATATTAAAATTCACAATTGCACAATAAATCTGTTAGGCAGAAAATGAGACTGATAAAAAAACTTTCATATGAGTAAATAAATGTATGGATTCCATGATTTCCATGTGGAACTCACGTTTCTGAGTGGATTCCTTAAGACAGTAGCACTTTCTTATGCTCATGAAATTAGTTAAGTTGCTTTAAGAAGAGCAGAGAAAGCCTGCTCTTCTTAAAAGAAGATGCATAATCCAAAGAACTTCTTTTAGATAATTTTTGAAGCGTGCACAGTCTCACTGTGGTTGATTGATCCCAGCATATTATATTTAATGGAATTATAAGAACAATAGTTAATTGATTAAAACAAAAAAAAAACCTTTTCCCAGATATATAGTATTAGGATTGGGTGGAAGAAATATTTAAGAGACAAATTCTTCTCTATACTTCTGATCTGCAGTTCCATGAGGACCATCAACTACACCTAGAAGACATTAAAACTGACTTTGAAACATATGCTAGGAAAATAACTACTCTGATTACATTGCGTTCTGTTTTTAAAACCTTTACCCACTTTGGGTGTATTGAACGTGTAAGAGAAAATGATGTGCGATGGGTATATGTGGATCTGGAGTATATTTCTAGAATGTAGCTTTTTCTAGCACACTGACTTCAAGTTGTGCCTGCACTAGATGCTAAAAAAGAATACTCTACCTTGGGGGAACCAAATACAATGTACTCAAGGTGTGCTGAAGACTTACAGGTCTGTGCAAATATGGTTTATTGAAGAAGGACAATAAAGTCCATATATAAGTATCTATCAAAGCTAAACATCCATTTTAGATATGGATGGCCTATTCTTTATGTGTTTGTTAGATGGTTTGAAATACTCTTTCAGCAATTGCTTGCATTCTTTTGAGAAAAAGACATTATCAGTATACTATACTTGGTGGGCTTGGCATGTTTCCCTTTTGTCTTCTCCTGCACCATGTTACACACAGTGAGGAAGCCTGAGAGAGATGGTTACCTGGGTGCAATATTCAATCCTCTCCAGAACAATGGCAAAGTCTGGCCTGTCTTCTGGCTGGTGTTGCCAGCATTGGGTCATTATTCGATATCTAGAACAGCAGAAGAAGAAAATGGCACTAAAGGATAGATTTAGGTTGACATTCAGTTTGTCACAGCATAAGAGGAAAAATGTCACAATGACATTTTTTATATTACCATTCACAAATGAATTCTTGATCCTTGTCAACTAGCATCATAGCTGCAATTTGAATGATAACAATAGAATGGCATGCAGCCATTGCTTGGCTAAAGCTAGATGCTTAATCTAGACCAGGGGAAGTCAACCTTTTTATACCTACCACCCACTTTTGTATCTCTGTTAGTAGTAAAATTTTCTAACCGCCCACCGGTTCCACAGTAATGGTAATTTATAAAGTAAGGGACAAAACCCCTACCACCCACCATGAAAGCTGGAATGCCCACTAGTGGGCGGTAGGGACCAGGTTGACTAACACTGATCTAGACTAAGCTATATATTGGGATACTGGCCAAATAACATACATTTTGTTATGTGTATGTCTTTGAGTCACATTTGACTCCCGGCAATTGCCTGGGTTAGTCCCTGAAGTTTTCTGGCAAGATTTTCAGAAGTAGCTTGCCATTGCCATGTTCTTAGGGCTTAGAGAGAACGAATGGGACAAGGCCACTCAACTGGCTTTGTGCCTAAGGTAAGAGTAGAACTCATAATCTCTTAGTTTCTAGACTGATGCTTAATCACTACACAAAGTAGGTTTCTAACATCTATCTATATAAGAAAAAAATGGGGATTCTTTGATTAGCAATTTCTTAGAAGCATGAACCTATTTATACTATATATCTACACAATTGCCTGTAATTAAATAAATTAAATCTACAAGGAAAGGTATTTAATTAATAGTAGAGAATAAGAACTCTGAATAACAGAGTATTTATTGATTAGGGTGGGCTATGATGGCTGGGACTATTCATCAAAAATTTGGCATCTCTTGAACCAAGCAAGAACAGCCCTCCTATGTCCTAATGAATAATAAATCTGTTATTCCAGATGCTGCTTCTGAGACAAAATGGCATGTTAAGTTTGGGGGAACTCAAGTGTTGCAGAATCACCACAAATTTCCAGACAATAAGAAGCTTCCTAAATAGCTTATTTCCATGCCCTCTGAATGCTGGTAGCTTAGTACCAATGAAAGGAGTTCTCTATATCACAGCCCTTTGCTTCTAACATTACTTGGTTTATCAGATAGATGCCCTGCATACAAGTCTGACTGACTATATATACACATAGCTGAAAAAAAAAATCAGAAATGAAATCTATTTAATGTTCGGCATGCGCTTATGGAGCCTGAAAGTTTTCCTACACAGGGCCAGGGCAGTTTTTGGGTGGATCCATCCTTCCCCCATTTGTGACGAATTCCAAGACCTCCTGGTTACTTTTGCTGGGATAGGGCATATATCCAAGCGAGAATATTTCCCACAGCAACACTCCAAATGACCTGGACACAGAAAAGCAAGAAATAAGATTACAGATTTATTTGCAAAAATCTGAGCAAAGTTATCTAAACATTAGGACAAGTCCTTTATGTTGCTTTCTTTCTCTGTCAGTGGCTTTGGATCTACTCGTTTCTATAGTGTGTCAAGGAACTGGCAGCTGTTTGACAAGCTATATTATTAGGCAGAAGAAAAAGGCATGCTCAAAGAACTTTTTGTCTTCTATCAGACAAAAATATAATCGCGGGCAGTGATATTTTAAACCCCCAAGCAGCTGCTGGCTTGCAAAATGGAAAGAAAATTCTGAGCAAGCCTACCAGGTATCTGTTTTGGACGTGAATATTCCTTCCATGAAGGCTTCAGGTGGCATCCATTTGACAGGCAGCATTGCACACCCTCCTTTTCTATAGTAGCTGGCTCTGCAGTTGAAGCAAGAATATTAATAAGAGTTAAGTATTGGCTCCTTCAGCAGTTGATTGAAGTGGGTGGCTCCGAGAGCTCTGCTGATGGCAGACGTGAGACTTTTTCCTTTCTGAAACAATAGGACAAATTCTCCCTTTTATAAGAAAAAGGGGGAATACCTCTCTTTTACTTTTCTAAACGAGGGAAATGACATTGATGATTGTTTGTTATACATAATTGCATCCTTAAATCTGCTTGAAGCAATAGTTTAATTCTTCGATGGCAACAGTTTAAGTATGAGATACCAAACTGTGACTATAATTGCAATGTGGGATCAGGTAAGAATTTCAGGGATGTACCTGCTTTCAGAAGATGGGGTGTGTGGCATTTTTGTCATGACTTTGGGACTAGAGGTAGAGTATCAGGAATATGTAGGAGATGCCCAGGCTCAGCCTGAGGGAGAAGATAAATGTGTCATCAGTTGAGTCCCTGTACGCCCCCAAAAGAGGGGGCATTGACTCTTGACTGTTAGTAGCTTAGATTCTTGTAGTGAATTTAAGCTTGCAGTAAATCTTTACACTCATTTGAGCTGCCTGAATGTCCCAATTTCCCTGGCGTTTGACAGAATAGTATGTGGAGAAGGAGAGTTGGAATCTTTATTCTTTAAGGTAGACTATAAAACACAAACCTCAGAATTTGGCCTAGAAATCAGTAAGATGTAGAAGAAGAGGACATTTTGAGGCATTTACCCAAAAGGCAGATGACCTTAAATCTCAGGAGATCCCCATAAATAAGGGATAAGTGATCAAAAAGCAAAATGCTTTTCCTACTTTGTCCACCTAGATTTGTCAATTCTATATGAATCCATTGCTGGAGATCAATCAATCAATCAATCAATCAATCAATGTTTGTATGGAACACATTCCACACAAATAATATTGCATTAATTAATTATTAATGAGATGAACAGTCTGCAAAATAATGTACTCCATTTGCAAGCCAATGAATCCTTTTCTGTTGTGTCCTTCTTTCTCAGAGACAAGTGCACTATTCACACAAAATCATACAATGCATCCTACACCTGAAACACACAGATTGACCTCCTTTCTTCCAATAAAAATGGCAAAAGTTGGGGAAAAAAGAAAAAGACAGAAAAAGTAAAATTGTGACTAAATGGAAAGGGCAAAAAAGAGTTTAAAAAGAACTGTACAGAACCAAAGCATGGAATATTGCAACAGAAAATGAAAAGGGGAGAAAACCCAATTAGGATTACAAAGAGTTGAAATTCCCCAGCCCTTCCAAGCAAGACATAAGCTTCCTGCTCTTCTTCAAAGAGATCTTCTTCCTAGTAGAAGACCCATGGCCATCCACACTTCTCTGGCAACCTTAGTTTCCAAAAAAAAAAAAAACTTCTTTTAGCTTTTAATATTCTCAATCAGAGAATTTATTTATTTATTATTTATTATTATGTATTAATTATTATTATAATATTATAAACAATTATTAGATTACAGGTATAAGTATAAACATGGTTATAAATACTTGAAATGGATATGAATAAGAAAAAAAGAAACAATAGGACAGGGATGGTAGGCATGTTTTAGTGCACTTATACATACCCCCTATATGAGGTCTCCTATCAATTCACATCTTGGAGAAAAATTGTCTCCCTATCTGGTAAATATGTAAATACATAATTGGAGAGTAATGATCACAGGTGGTATTCAGCAGGTTCTCACCAGTTCTGGAGAACTGGTAGCAGAAATTTTGAGTAGTTTGGAAAACTGGCAAATACCATCTCTGACTGGAGATTTTACAGTCTCCTTCCCCTGCCATGCCTATCAAGCCATGCCCACAGAACCGGTAGTAAAAAAAATAGAATCCTACCACTGGTAATGATATTAACCATATATAGTTTTAATTCAGAAGAATCAAAGCAAATTTAGTTTTCTTCCTGGCTTCACTGACTCCAACATATGATGCCATTCAAGGCTGGCCAAAGCTGTGTCCCCTTACATGAATGATTTAGTCTGGATCTGGGTTCTCTTATACTTCCTTAATTATTTCTTTATTTTCACAGGTCAGTAGATCTGATTATGGTTCTTGCCATCTTGTATTTGTCTTTCGATGGTCCTGTGACAAAACTGCCCTTGTTTTCAGCTCATCTGACAAAGGATAGGCAGAATTGAGGTTATCTCATTTGCAAATTGGGCTGAGCCATGGTGTTTTATGCAGGTATTATAAGTGATATGACTATATTAACCAGCCTCCTGAAGCTGGAACTCTCCAGCTGCATTGGGGCTTTGGATTTTTGCCATTTCTATCCAGCACTGCCTAAAATAATACTAGGAATTGTAGATTCACTTTAGTTGCTTGACATGCAATATGCCCATAAACCTCATTGTCCTGGAATGAATAATCCAAACAATTCACTTATTTTATGTCTTGTATGGTTGCTACAAAGAATGCATTCTCAACGGGAAGTTTTCAGCTTGCAAAATGTCAAGAAAACCCCCTTATCCAACCCTGCTTATAAATAGTCCAAGCTTTTGGTTTGTTGCCAGAATCAATACTGTACAGAAATATGAGGTGAAGTAATTCCCCAGGATGACATTAGAGGGCACTGTGAGGACAGTAACAATACATTATCAATAAGATCTACTGTATTATAGTAGATTATTAAAGTCTTCCTATTTAACAACTGCAGAATCATTAATCCTGGTGCCCTGGAGAAATTCCAGAGTCAGTAATTACATTCTCCTGACCCTTCTTTCCTACTTTTATATGCGATAAACAGAGACAGCAGTGCAAGGGCGTGTATGGGTCTGGTCAACACAAAAAGGGATAAAGCTTCAGGAGAAGGTCTTGTTTTTGGTATGAGGAAAGTAGAGAAAACAAGATTGGAGAGGATTCTGTTTCAATGCAATACTGAAAGTGGCTGGTAAAATAATAATAAAAGTAAGCCAGGGAAAATTCCACAGATTGAACACAGAATTTTAGTGAAGACAGCATACATATGCTCCTGAATCCTGCAAAATATAAATATCTGAAAAAGACCAATGCATACAATGAAATAAATCCTGTGGAAGCCTACATTCAAGAGAGAGAGAGGGGGGGGGGGAGACAGAGAGGGAGAGAGAGAGAATTATATAAAGGAATGTTATATATTCCTTTATAGAAGTTATAATAAGAAATAATAGCTAATATTTCTCACCTATATATGTCCCTGGCCATCCCAAAGTCTCCAATTTTAGCTATTCTTCCGGGACCTTTACATGTAAGGAGGCAATTTCGAGCAGCAATGTCTCTAGAGAAAGAACAATTGACTGTTTAAAAAATAATTAATAAAATTAAATTCATGTGGTAAC
The DNA here is from genome assembly GCF_049901715.1 of Pseudonaja textilis. NCBI lineage: Eukaryota > Metazoa > Chordata > Lepidosauria > Squamata > Elapidae > Pseudonaja > Pseudonaja textilis. The sequence goes on along the minus strand of NC_141990.1, from coordinate 54,864,626 downwards.
CTAGACAGACCAGCTGTTAACTTACTGGAAAGCTAATAATAAAACTATTATTGTTAAAACAATTGAGCACACTCATTTTCCAAATAGGAAAGCCAAACTAGAAAATCCAGAACTAGAAAACTTCAAACTTGCTTTGAAAAATAATAATTTACATAGAGGACATTTTGAGCTCCTGAAGAAAAGGCAGAATATAAATCTGTTCAAGAAATAAAAAAAAACCACAATGCCTCAGTTCTTTCTTCTTTTTTTGTTCAAAACAACAGACCTCTAGAGGGTGGTAGTACACAACCATTGTTGTCCGTGGCTTGTATACTAACTTGATGCAAGTCAGCCACATGAGCCCCCCCCCCCAGAAAGGGGGGGAGGGAGAGAGAGAGAGAGAGAGAGAGAGAGAGAGAGAATGGTCCTTCTGTAATAACAGCTTTTCCTACTGACCTGTGAATGAAGTGATTTTCTTCCAAATACTGACAACCACAAGCAATGTCACGAGCTACGTGGAGCAAATCCAGCATGGTCAGCGAGGAGGGATGGGTCTGAAAGGAAGAATCAAAGAATTATTTCAGGAGCATGAATTCATTTAAAGGGCTTACAAGATACTTTTTTTTAATGGGCAATCTCAGAATCTGTTAGAATTAGTTGTTGCTAAACAATTCAAAAGTGTATATATTCCCCCTCCTCCTCCAGCACATTTTAGCAATTCTAAATGCTTCTTCCTAAGGTCTTGATCCCTGCATTTCACAGGGACTATCCTCTTGTTTTCTGGGCATCCCATTGTCTCTTCTTTCTTTGTTGCTAATAAACAATTCTATGCAAAGCAAGCATGAATAAAGGGACAAATTTTCTAATCAGCAGAAGCTTGACTGAACAATCTTTGAAGTCATTCCCAACTAAATATATGGTAGTGCATCATCAATGTTAATTTCTAGTGCTCAAATTAGCTTCTCTTCCACCTTTTAAATTTTTTTTTACTAAAGAACCTAAATTTCTGAAGAGGAAGCATGAAACTATATAATAAAAAAAACCAGTTCTCAAACATTTCCCCCACATTTCAAGAACCCAGGAAATTATTTGACAGAATGATCTGCCTGTTTTGAAAGACAGATTTTCTTCCAATCAGATCCTGTACAGATATAGATCAATAGAGACCACCAGGGAAATTATTTCTGGCATGATAAACAGCATTTCTAGATTTTGATAGTCCAGGGGCAGAGGAGATTATAAACAAAAAATATTTTTCATTGGAAAAATATCAGTACAATTGAGCCAGTCTCACCCTATTTTATGGTACCAAAACACTTACATTTCCCCCAATTCCTTTTAGAAATTTTATTTTTTACATTTTTATATTTATTTATTTTATTTTTTTCCAACTGATTTCCTAAGTCCTCATTATTTTCCAAGCAGAAACATGATGTCTCTATGTTCTTTTGCAAAACATTTACATTTGCAAATCCAGCATGGAGTTAAATAATTACTAGACAGTTGTCCTTTTTAGGAAACCTGAAAAACCATATGCAGGAAAATATTGCAATAAAACAATCTCTGCCAGTCTGATAGAACTAAGAATGAATGAGGAAGTAAAGGGTCAAATAATGTAAGTATTTCAGGATTATAGAAAATTTTCAGATAAGCACATCCACACTCACGTTCACAGAAGGCTCCAGATTGTTGATTCTTATCCTAAATGGCCAATACATCAGAGTGTGAAATGTTCCAGTTCATGTATTTATAGAGTAAATTTATATGCTGCCCATCTCCCTCTGCAAAGCTACCCCTATTCCCTTCCCTACTTCTGCTAAAAAGAAAAATACCTTATCTTAAAAAAAAAAAACCACTCCGAGAAAAGAATCCCCAGAGGAGCTAAAGGAGTAGGCTTTAAAAGCAACCCTCACCCCCAATTAAAGGTTAAGAATTTGTAAAAAACCAAAGAGCAAGTTTAGGAAAAAGTCAATCATGCCGGGAGTTCTGATTCAACAAGTAGTAAATGCAGGGGTGGGATTCAAATTTTTAACAACCAGTTCTGTGGGTGTGGCTTAGGTGATGGGAGTGGCTTGGTGGTCATGTGACTGGGTGTTCATGGCTTGGTGGTTGTAGAGTTGTAATTGCAGGAATGTTCCAATCTCGGATGGCAAACCTCAGATAAAGAATGTTTCCAAGCAAATACAACTCAGGTAAACAAAGTCACTAATCTAAAGGAGGATTAGAGAGAGGAAGTAAACATATGTTAGACTTTAACTAGAGATAATTAATTGTATGGATTACTGTGCTAAACAGTAATGAAAGTTAAGCAGTAACCAAAGTTAACCAGTGATGGAGGATAACTAAAAATGTGTATAAATGCAAGACTAGACTCCAATAAAGATCATCATGATTCAGTTGTTCATGATCAAACAACTCGACTGCCTTGTCATTACAACAGGTGGTCATGTTATTGGCTGGGTGTAGCTGACTCAATATCACTCACATCGAGGCACGCATCTCTTCCCCTGGCCTCTCATGACTTTGGGGATGCTGCAACAGTCGTAAGTGTGAAAAATGGTCATAAGTCACTTTTTTCAGTGCCATTGTAACTTTAAATGGTCACTCCACACAAGCAAAGTACCAGCAAAGGAGGGGAAAAAAACTCCAGAGACATTCCTAAAACAGGAAGTCTAGTCCTGCCAAGAATGTAATAAGGGTTAACGGAGAGGCAGTTTCTGTAAGCAACACCAGAATGTTTCCTTCCTGCCTTCCTTACAGGATTAGGCCAGTAATTTCTTTTAACAACCGGTTCTCCAAACTGCTTAGAATGTTAACAACCTGTTTTAGCTAATAGGTGCAAACTGGTAGAATCCCACCCCTGAGTAAATGTCTACTTAGCATTGTACTAGGGATATTTATCTTCAATGTGTTTTTGAGATGTTTGGAGTGTCCATTGCAGTATATCTATTATTGTTCTGAAAGTTCAGTTACTCTATGTTTGATACATCTTGTGGCAAGTTCCTTATATTAGGAGAAAATCTATCCCCATTTGTTATCTGCTCCAATCTTGCATTATCCCTTTTTTTGAGAGAGAGAGAGAAAGAGAGGGGGGGGAGGGAAGGAGGGAGAGGGAGAGAGATCCTTTTGAAAACATTGTTTCTGTTTTGAATATCTCTATATATTTTTCTCCTTTGCTCCCATTTGGTGTATCAGTGACTAGTTAAAACAGTTAAAAAAAACTTTTTGCATTTTCTTTGTTTTTACTGTGTAAAAATATAAGGTAACTTTATTTATTGCTTGTGAAATTGTTCCATCTTCAAAGAGAGATGCTTTGGATTTCCATCTTCTGTATGGCCACATCAAGAACTAGAAATGTGAAAGGCTTTAATCCAGCTATGTCATAAACACCATTAGTATTTTAAAAGAACCTCAGCTCTTCCTCAGTACCATGTTGAGTACCATCTGACCTGCCTCCCCTCCACCTACTTTGATACTATATAGTCAATTGTTTTATATTTTCTATCACTGCAGTTTCCTTGGTTAAAAGTGTAGGAGTGGTTCACCATGGCTTTTACCTATGCGGTATGATTTGATGCCTTTCCATTGTCACCAAAGTGATCATCTGCCTCCTGAATCTTTCTATATGCTACTGTCCAGTATAGGTACCTACTTGTTTTAACTGGGAAGATGGGATGACCTTGATGCTTCGGGTGACCTTGCTGAGAAATATACATTTGACATACTCTCCGGATGTTCTTTACTCATCCCTCCCAGGGACACCCCCTTTCCATGCCATGATGAGGAAGCACAGTTGACCTTTGGGGATTGGGGATGATGGAAAATAGACTATATACCTTTTATGTAAAAATGTCATGCAAAGCTTTTGTCACAGTTTGGTTTAATGGAAACAGAAAACCTCTTGTACTGCCTTTTATTTTATGTCTGTTGAAGTAGAAGCTCTTTCTCCACCAAGGGCAATTTAACAGAGTAATTTGTTTGAGATGTGAAGCGTTTGCACCCATTTTGTAGAGAGAGGCAGAGTGCAGGGGTAGCCTTGAAATGCTGAGGAAATTCATTTTCCGGTTCTTGGCTGCTCTTCACCCAGATGAAAGAATGAGGCAGCCAGCTAGAAAGGATGTAGCTGCCATTTGCAGGATCAGGTTGGGAAGAGTTAAAGTAACACCTTCCCTTGTTAGGTCAAACTTTGTAAAAGGTGACTGCAAAACAAATTGATTCCATTGTTCAGCATAATCACCACTCTGAGCACCAAGCTGTACGATACAATGGAGAGAAATAAATGCTTTTCTTCCCCAAAACTTCTCCCAATTGCTTTTCTAATGTACAAAAAGCTTTTAACTGCTTAAGAAATAGTTTTATGTTCTGAGCTTCTGCTCATTTCAGTTCCGAAGATATGAATAGTCTTGTATTTCTACCTCTATTAGCATCATATTCTTGCAGCAATAAGACTTTACCATTAAAAACTTTCTGAATTAAACTGAAATGGACTTGGAGGAGTTGAAAAAAAAAAAGTAAGTCTAGCTAACCAAACCAAACCAAATAGAGTATGGTTTGAGTAGTTTTCAGTTTATCATAACAGGCAGCATTCAGCTTCTTTTGTAGCCATAAGAGCTACTGAAAATGGTGCCTCCAGCATTTAGAAGGAAAATCTTTGTTTAAAGGAAAATTATATGTTCTGTATAATAAAGGGTAATGCAGTGGGCAAGGCATTATGCTGTAAACTGGGAGACTATAAGTTATAGTCCTGCCTCGGCACGAAATCAGTTGGATGACCTTGGGCCAGTCACTTTATCTTAGCCCTAGGAAGGACGCAATGGCAAACCACTTCTGAAAACCTTTGCTAAGAGGTTTCTCCATGTAGTCTTCAAAAATTGGACATGATTAAATGGAAGAAAAAAATAGGTGTCAAAAGTTTATTTGTTTTTTTTTTAAAAAAGCTCCCAATCGCCTAAAAGTAAAACAATGCCAATGCTCATATATCAACATTCTAATTCTAGCTTTACATATGAGCATCTTAACCAGTACTTTTTCTTAACAATACATAATTTGGCTTTGGTTCAGAGGCTTCTAGCATTGATGTGGACCAGTGGTAGAATTCAATTTTTTTTTTACTACTAGTTCTGTGGGCGTGGCTTGGGGGGGCGTGGTAGGGGAAGGATACTGTAAAATCTCCAGTCAAAGGTGGTATTTGCTGGTTCTCCGAACTACTCAAAATTTCTGCTACCAGTTCTCCAGAACTGGTCAGAACCTGCTGAATACCACCTCTGATGTGGACACCTATATACCATGTTCTTTTTCAAATGTGCTATGATCCTTTTGGTCTTCTTTTCATCTCCTCTCATATCCATCCATTAACTTATGTTTCTGCACCTTTAAAGTGTTTTCTGAAACATCTCCACCTTTTTGAACTAGATCTTATCCATCATCTATTAACCTTTCCCCAGAGGTGTTTTTAAAATCTGCTTTAGTATCTTTCTGATGTTACTGTATGAGCAGTTTGGTTTTATTTTGGTTCATGTGGAAGTATGTCTCTTTTAGAGATTTGGTTTGTGCCAAAAAGTTTCGCAGTGCCTAACACATTTCAGCATCTCTGCCTGGTATTATCATTCCAAGACACATCAATTTGCTAATGCATGGGTGTCAAACTCGCTGCGTCATGTTGCTGTCATGTGACTTTTGTGACGTTTTTCCCATTTGCAGAGCTGGGATGGGTGTAGCCTGTGATGCATCCATCGCATGGGCTGCCAGTTTTACACCCCTATTCTAATATCATGGAGCCAATGTGGACCATTACCACTGCTTTCTGTGCATTATCCAGCAGCTTATCTAGATGATGCTTAATGTGAGCAACCTTCACACCGGGGGCATCATGTGATCTACACAAACATCACATATTCACCTCTCTGGATTTGTAATGATTATTAATTTAGGTTTAATGATGTGATTATTTCAGTATCCTATTCTCTTGTTCTCCTCTCTCTCAGCTCCCTTGAAAAATCTCCCTTGCTTCTGTAGACATTTTCTGATCTCTGTTTCTGGTTGCAGACTCTTGGCAACCTCTCCTCTTCCAAGGAATTCTGTCTTCTGTGGTGATATCACTGCACTGCTGCCACATTCCTTAGTGCAGGGTTGTCAAACTCCTGGCCTGTGGGCCGGAGGCGTCACATGCTGGCCATGGCCATGATGGGTTTTGTGAAGGGGAAAAAAGACCCAATACATCACGTGATGCCACTGTGATGTGAGTTTGACACTCCTGCCTTAGTGGAAAATTGCATTCAACAGTTGCAGAAAGGTTGCCTGTTGTAGTCTATGTCTTAAAAGATGTTCATAGATCTGTCTCTGGTTTTATGTTTGCATTTAAACTCATGTGCATGGGAATTCATTTTTTCTGCTTTTCTTGTTCATAGGCTAAGTCTGATGTGAAAGTGATTGTTTAAAAAATGTTTCATTCACAATGAAATGAGTATGTTTTCTTGTTTTTTCCCCTCTTGTCAACTAGAATGCCTAGAAAAACTAGAAACTATGAAGCTAAAAGAACTGAGAATTTTTAGCCTTGAGGAAGAAATGACTGAGCTGTATGTAATAGCACACTTCAATATCTGAAAGGATGATGCACAGAAGGTCAAGACCTCTTTATCACCAAAAGTGCAGGACACAAAACAGTGGATTTAAGTTACAGGAAGCCAAGTCCAATTGAATGTTAGACATGGAAACTAATTACCTACAGAAGTTGTGTTTGCTCCTTTACCCTGAATTTTCAAGGAGAGGCTATGCCACAGATTTAACCACATAGCGTATGCTATAATAAAACGTCAATGGTACACATACACAGAGAGAGAGAGAGAGAGAGAGACATGCCACAACATAATGTACAAAATAATATTGAATAAAATAAAAATATCACCACTAACACTAACAGCAGCAACAGCAGCAACACAATTAACCAATGGTATAATTCTTCAAAGGCTTCTGGAAGAGTTAATTTTCCATGGAAAACCCAAATTACTTATATGTAGAAGGTGCTGGTCACTAGTAGAAAAGACTCTGTACAGCATGGGTGTCAAACTCATGGCACCACATTGCCATCACGTGACATTTCACGACATTTTTCCCCTTCGTGGAGCTGGGGTGGATGTGGCCTGTGTGTGACACATCTGGCTCATGGGCCGCCAGTTTCATACCCCTGGTCTACAGTATAACAGCTTTAAAATCTCATGCTACTATGTTATTAAAATGAACAACAAATCTTTAGATAGCTTGGCATCTTATAGTACATTTTTCAGCGGAGGTGAGGGAACAACACAAAAATGGTGATATGACACCTCAACCATAACAAGGGAATTATATCTTCTTGATTTTATTTCAGCAATGCTGTTTATGCATGAGAAGTAATCCTATATACCTTGAATGTTCAAGGTGCAGAGGATTATTCTTTAGATTCACCAATGGTAGCCCACTCCAAGTAGTCTTTTGTCCTACTTGGAAAACATGAAAACAATGCCTAATTGAGTCAACTGATATAATAACCTTCACTAACCTACTGCTCTCCAGATCATTACTTCCCAGAATTCCCTTTGTGAAGGCTGAATTTGCCCCACAAGCTGGGTAGAATTTTGGTAGAGTTGCACAAGCGAAGAATAGTCCCTGGAATTATATAGTGTTGCTCTTATAGAGGAGTAATGGTTCCTTCTCTTTTAGCGCAGGCTACTCTTTGAATCAGTAGCGGTGCTAGAGTTGGTTCACTTTAAGTGTGAAACATTGGTCCTAAATATATGCTAAATCAACTTTCCTTCAGAGTAACTGCTGGTGAGTTGATCACTTAATCAATCTATTGTTCAGTTCCCTAATCAGTAACATAAGACCTGCTCAATTTAATTGGTCAAAGTACTAAAAATCCTTGTAATGCGCTGCAGCTTTTAAAAACAAATATGGAACATTAGCAAAACGAACTAGGCTACATTTAAGTTAGGTAAAACTTTCAAGGTGAGCTGGAAGCTGAGACTATGCTGAACTATTTGTTTTCTTTCTTACCGGCTTTGGCCGTGTCTCCCTCAGGAAAGATTTCAAGTCTCCTCCAGCCATAAGCTCCAGCAAGATAAAGCGAGGCAGAGCCTGTAAGCTCACTCCAATGCAGCGTACAATATTCTGGTGATTGAACTTGCTGCAAGGAAGATTGAGGGGAAAAGACTTTAAATGCAAAAGACACAGATTGAGCCTTGTGATTTGTTTATCTAACCAAGCCTCCCCCCCCCCCCACACACACTTTTTAGCTCTCTTGCTGACCTGGTGCATTGGACTTCAGTCCCTATCACATTTGGCTCTCAGTGGACATTATAGAATTACAGATCAACATTTGTGTTAAGCCAAATCAATGCAGTATGGTGGTCAAGAGAAAACTGCTGTTAGATTGGAGTATAGAAGAATATTGCAAGCCAACATTCACTAAAATGTTATTCTTTACTACTCTGTGAATTTCAAGTATTCTTATAATTTTAAGAGACTCTTTAACAAACCAGAAAATCTGAGATTTTTAAGATAACCTCAGTGTTATATTTAGGAGATAATCCTAAATTTATCTGTCTTCTGTGGTGATTTTAAACTAATCCTATCTCTTATGAACGATAGTACTGACAGAAGATTATTTTATAAGCAAATTGTGAAGTTTGAAGAAAATAAGGGAAATGCAATTGCTTTGGACAATTTTACTGCATTATATGTGATTCATCTGTATAAAAGCTGGAGAGTAAAAATGACCAGTGCTTTTAATACTGGTATATATGCATTTGAAGTAGAAAAGCAGGCAACCAATTTGAATTAACACACCTTATTATAAGAGCTTCCATTAGGAAATCCAACTCATCTTGCTCTGAGCAAACCTCTGGCAATGTCTAGTCAAGAAAGAAGAGAGGGAAAGTGAAATTTCTTTCATGTGGAAAGTGTTTTAGATATCAACTTTCCAAAGACTATTCTAAGCCATTTAAAAGATACCTAAATCTTTAGAAACTCCCTATTAGAAATTCTCTAGAGAAACTCCATATAAGAAACTCAACTATTTAGCTTTCTGGGTGGAACGATGAGAAATGTAGTTCAACACTATTTGCAGAGTCCAAGTTGAGAAAGATGACATGTTATCAGAAAAAAAACTGGATTTAATACATATGTCTCAGACAATAATCACCACAAACATTTTCTTCCATCACTCAACTATTTTGAGAAAACTTTAGCTTTCAGTTAGCACATCAACAACAACATAGGGGGGTGAACTATTTTGAGAAAACTTTAGCTTTCAGTTAGCACATCAACAACAACATAGGGGGGTGAACTGTGACAGGATAAGGATGTTAAATAGCAAAAGTCTGAACCAACTTCCCAAATGGATAGTTGTATAGGTGCTAGATTAAATGGTCATAATTTCCAACTAGCATGGACAATAGCCACTGATATAGAAGTTATCAGAGTCATAATGACAATACTTTTGGAGAGAAGGGAACATAGTCCAAGTATTTCCTGCTTGGTATCAGTAATATTTGAAAGAACCAGAGTTTCAAAAACACGCCAATGAATTGAAATTAATAACTTTTATGAACTTCAGCAATAATAATCTGAGTGGCAGTTTGGGATTCGTAATACCTCCAATGTCTATAATCAGGAATACATTCACCATTTTTCCCCTCAGAGAAAGTAGAAAATGAACTCAACCGTAGCCCTTTCCTTATGTGACATGTCCCATGAGGCAGATTTGTCTCACTGAAACTTACTTTTACAGCCACTTGAAGAGGAGTGGGGTCAGTGGGGATCCCAATCACCTGGCCTTCATATACTTCCCCAAAAGCTCCATGGCCTAGACCCCTGACAAAACCAGAAGAGGGAAGATGATTTTAACATAACCCAAAGGCACAATTCTTACAATATATATTCTTAAATACCGTATATACTAGAATGTTCAAATAGAAAAGTCTTGGTGTTTTATTAACTGCATTGAACTATTATGTAAATAGTGAGAGATTTCTTAATGCAGTCTTACTATCCAATGTAGGAGCTACTCAAGGGAAATATTTAAAAAAAGAGCTACTCTAAGAGATATTTTTAAAAATAGGAGTCAATTTCACTATGCCCACATAGTCATATCACTGCCAGTCTTTCTTCTTTCATTTGTAATACCAGCAGCTGTTATACACAAAAGAACAACAATTTTTGATATTAGAGAACAAGATTCATGTAACTCTTATCAAGTACCAAATACATAGGTTTACATTGTTTAGGTTTAAAATGGATGAGATTCAGTCATGGTTTTCTATGCTAGAATGGATTTCATTCACATGCCTGTAAGGAAGTTCAATATTTAAATATTCTATGAAAGAAAAGGCATCATTGCAGGTTAAAAAAAAAACCCAAGCACAGCAGGATATCAACTATGTTAGAATCTTTTCCCACTGAAATGCTAGATCTTCTTATTCTTTCAAGTTATACAGACCTTGAAAGATAAGAACCCATATTCTGGATCCTGAAATAAGCAGGAATCAAGACAGCACATATATTTAAACAGAGGAGAACTGCCTATTTCCCAGTTATCTGAAATAACTGCAGTTTTCATATTATCTGTAAAAAGAAGCCTCATGGATAATATATTACTGTAGAGTGTGTTATTCTAAAATTTAGAAATTAGCAAATCAGGGTAATAAAAACTACATTACAAATGCAAGTTGGCATGCCAGCCAAGGCTGATTAGAAGGCACTCTTAGAAATGCCTAAAAATATTGTGGAACTGTTAGCGCCAATTTATTGGCTCTCACATAGTCAATAATTACATTCCAGTTCTAGTTCATTATTTTTTACTGCCTCCAGTGAATTAGGTGGGAAAAGTACTAGAATGCCATAGTTTCCAAAAGAGATAGGTATGCTAGTTTTTTTTGTACTAAGAAAAACAAACCAGCAAGCAATGTCAGAAATTCAACCACACCACCCCTAAATCTTGTGACATCTAAAACCTGATTCTTTTTATAATATGTACATTGTGATTGCTTCATGGCAACATCTCTCTTCAGTAGTGCCATCCAGAAACCATTTCAACAATATAATAAATAAGTAGAATGCAGTTGATCTTATTAATGTTGGCACCAACGGAAACTCCACTCTACCTCCATGTACAGGGTTAGTTTTCAGAAAGCAAGCAGCTGATTAGAAGCATTAAAATCTTTCTTTGCATTGTAGACAATGTCTATGTTGATTGTTACTCTGCTTATTTTAGAATTAAAAAAAGGAAACAGGCCATCTGCATCCTATATGCAGGAGCCCTGGTGGTGCAGTGGTTAAGTGGTTATGTGTAGGATTGCAGGCATGCTTTGCCCAAAGTCTGGAGTTCAATCCTGACAGAGCTCAAGATTGACTCAGCCTTCCATCCTTTTGTGGACAGCAAAATGAGGGTCTGAAAATAAAGCCATTTCATGTAAGCCACCCAGATAGTACTGTAAAGCAGACCTAAATGCTATTGCTGTTGCTACATGTTTAACCTCAGTTTGAACCTCACCAGCTTCAAGGAGATCTTGAAAAGAAGATGGAACCAAATAGGAGGGACTTTATAGGACAATAGCAACAAGGGCAAAGAGATGTCTCAAAATGTTATCTTCTGTTCAGCCTTGATCCTTAATATGGCATTCAAATTAAGGACTAAGGGGAAGGTATGAAAGAAGTTTGGATCAGATGGAAACTATATTATGCAGTCATTTCATCTGGTGCCACTAATTCTAAACCCAGGTATTCAGAACAAAACTACAGTTGCTTGTGTTAAAAATAATGCTGAGTGGCACAGAAACATGAATCAAATCAAATCCCTCCTGTGTCTCTCCTGACAGATGTCACCCATCCAAATGACCATATTGATCTCTTTGTCAACTGCTCTTGCAATTGTTAACTACAGTCCTCTGGTTGTAATATTAGCCTTTTATGTCCTTAAACTGGAAAGAAATAATTTTATATTAGATGTAAGATTCATTACATCTGGGCCTAAACATTATTGCTGTAGACCAGGGGTCCCTAAACTTGGCAGCTTTAAGACTTGTGGACTTCAACTCCCAGAATTCTGTGAGTTGAAATCTACAAGTCTTAAAGTTGCCAAGTTTGGAGACCTCTGCTGTAGACACTGCGCAAGTTTCATAAAGAGGATTGGAGGGTTAATTATTTAGGAAAATTGAAAAAAAAACCTAATAAATAAATCATACACCTTTCTATTATATATATTCTCCCGTGTGCTCATTATACAGATTTTCTGTCACTGTTCATTTCAGGATTCAATTAATAAAAGTGTTAAAAAAATATTGTACATGCAGCAACAACCAAATCCCAAGAGGTAGTTATATGTTCAGAAGCATAACATGGTTGGGGGATTGTTGAGTTGAAACATTTGCAAACTTTTTAAAGGCATTTTTAAAAAAATATGTAGGGCTGCTTATAGGGTATTAAAGGGGAAAGTGAGTTCTTTCCATGTGTGTAGAAATAGTAAAATTTGGCTGGTTTTATACGGATAGGAGAGAATAACAATCACTCTTCAAAACTGCAGGAAACAGCAAGAAACTGAAAAAAGAGGACATCACAGATAACCCCCTTCCAAGAAAAGCAACTGTGGGAAAACACAAGATAAAAAAAATGAATTCATTTTTTATTCCACAAACTAATATAAAGAGGGAAGAAGAGGATGGTTTTTCTGAGCCTCGTAGCATTGTCTTGAAAAGCTGATCTTGCAGAATTTTATAACTAGAACTTATAAAATCAATACCCAATAGTGGAATGATGAGTTATCAAGAGGCTTTCTTCTTCAGTTCTTTTCAATGTTTGATTTAGTTTTATGTTTAAATAGTATTACTTTTGTTCCTAGTATATTGCATACTTTCAAAATGCAATTTCTCACAAAGTGAAAAGTGCCGTAGTTGGTTTTTCCTAAGAAAACTATCAGCATACTTTGTGCACAGTGTCTGTAGAGCAAAATAAGAAGGATCAATGTTAAGGTCAGTGGTCTGGAAGGATGGAAAGCTAAGCACAGTTCAAATGGAAGAGGCAGAAGTTTTACAATTTTGTACAATCATGTGACATTTACTAACAATATTTGGCAGAAAGCGGGATAGCACCTATCTTCATTACCAGGTTACCCTGAAAAGAAAGAAATTGACCTGTGATTCTCCTGCATTGTATATCCACGTATATATATATGTGTGTATCAATGTGTGTGTGTGTTTGTGTGTGTGTTATATAATCCTTCCAGATTAAAAAAAACTTTATAGCATCTTCCAAGTAGTTCAAATGGGACACTATTGAAGAGGGTTATTTTTTAAAAAGCTCCTTTCTATATTTTCCCAATATAAATTCCCCCAGTCTTCTCACTTGCTTAAGAGACTTGCTTTGAAAGAAGTACAGTTTAGTGGCAGAGAAAGGGTCCTGAATATGGATGGATGTGACACTATCACAGGGGTCTTCAAACTTGACAGCTTTAAGACGTGGACTTCAACACTCAGTTTTCCTCCTCCAGTCCTGTTAGCTCAGGAATTCTGGGAGTTGAAGTCAGTAGAAAATGACTTGAATAGGTTTTCTGAGAAAAAAAAAATCTGTCCATGTCTCTAGCTGCCAGAATATGAATTAAACAGTCAAGTGATCTGATTGGGTAGAAGGTAACTACACATTTAAACAATAAATATCTGGATTGTGCCCTAGGAAATAGGAATACTAGGAATTTCAGGTGGAAAATTAAATAGTAAAAATGACAGAGAAAAAAACATTAGCCTGCCTCTGGAAAAAATAGTAACTGTAGTCAGAATCAGTCTCCACAGGATATCTTTAGTAAGGAAGTATTGTGTGGTTTGTCTTTGTAAGGCATAGTGACATGGCTATTATACACACACACACACACACGCACACACACCCATAGGTCTAGGTGTGTTCGGGTCTTTTCCCATGTAAGATTAAGAGTATCTCTTAATCTTACATGGGAAAAGACCCGAGCACACCTAGACCTACATACCTGTACCTGTGAAAATCTATGAAAATACACACACACACACACACACACACACACACACACACACATGTGTATGGTATTCAGCTTTGTTCAGATATTTTCCCATGTCATTATAGTTGTGCTTTTAAAGTTGTAACGTTTCGGGTTTAAAAGCACAACTATAAAACTTTAAAAGCACAGCTATAATGACGTGGGAAAATACCCAAACAAAGTTGAATACCATACATAATACAAAACTTATATATATATATATATATATATATATATATATATATATATATATATATATATGTATATATATATCTGTGTGTGTGTGTGTGTGTGTGTGTGTGTGTGTGTACACACATATATATATGTTCTGTTTCGCCTTTCCTCTTTCCCAAAATATGAAAGAGTACAAACTCACACCAACATAGGCAGGCAAGCTGGCTCGGACTTCACAGTGTTAATTCTTTGGAACTGATAATATTCTTGGTATTCCCACAAGAAGAAGAAAAGCTGAAGTCAAGTTAAACTTTGTCCTGTACAAAGTTTCAGGAGAAAACACACCCACTTTTATCCCCTGTGGGGTGTCGCTTAATGACTCAGCTCACTCTCTGACTCTCCCACACCTCCTACGTTGCTGCTCACGTTTCTCCCTACGACGGTGCTTAGGATTGAGCCAACACTCTTCCTCTTTACTCTCTGTCAGGAGCTGCTCCAATATGCCTTCCTCCTGATTAATCTCAGACTGTTCCTCTCGGTTGTCTGATGGAACCTGAGGCATTATCAGGGAGGAAGGTCCTGGGAAGGAAGGCATTCCCAGTTCCTCATCATCATCTTCCAGGTCTTCTTCCTCTGACAGCACAGGCTCGGGAATCGGGGCCACAACACACACACGCACACACACACATAATTTTTCTGTGGAACACAATTAGCAGAGTCCTATTGGATGTATGTCTTGCTTATGAAATTCACAGACCTCTAATAGGCTTTGTGGGAATAGGCTGGGCTCTGCCAGTAGGGTTCTTCTTATGCGGTATCTATATATTTTATTATGTAAGCTTTTCCATCCAGAATCAAATAAGCCATGTGGTAAAGGTTTTGCTTTGTCTTTCATGCCCCTCCTGAGTAGATACAATACATTAGAAGCAGTGCTTGAATTATATTACACTTTCTAGACATTTGATTAAGGTTTTGAGTACAGTTGTTGATGTTTTGCTTTCTTAGTGAATTAGGGCTGCATGGCATGCCAGCAATTAGGCATTATTACCCTGTAAGTTTACAAGTCAAAATGACCTTGCAGCTACCAATAATGTATTAAACTGAAACTGTTTCTGAATCTCACTGTCTTTAAAATAAATGGACTTCAACTCCTAGAAAAGATGACCTTTTCAATCAATCACAGGAAACAGATTTAACTGTCAATCTTAAGAACGGCTAGATCAGACTAGAAATTCAGATTTCAACTATATTCTCCACTCCATTTGAGACTTTTGAGAGTAAACAAAAGGTGCACACATGTGAATTGGTGTGCCCACATTTCTAGCAGACTAAATGTGAACATAAGGAAGCCAGGCAGATTGGTTTACCTTATCAAAGAAATATTTTTCCGGGGCACCTCTTTGAGGTCACTAATGGAAGTAGTTTTTCCTGCAAAGCAGTAATTGGGGTTATAGTCTGTCATAATTGTAGAAGTGCGCAGCTTGCTCAGCTTGTACTCAGGGCTCTGTAACTCCATCTGCACAGCTTGCAGCTCTTGGTGTTTCCGCCGATACACTAGAAAAAGTAAGAGAATCAGGAATGGGATTAAGAAATGCCATAAGGTTAAAAGCACACAAAGATACATGGGGATTGTGTTGTGCAGACTGACTTCAAGAGTGACAGGCAAGAGTGAGACTTATAGAATAAGGCTACATACTCACCAATAACTATTTGTGAGATATTGGGGATAAAGAAAAAGGTTTTATGTGGAGCACTGTTCAGGGAAATAATGGGTTTGGCATAACTACATGATTGTAACCACTAAAAGAGAAGACTAATCCAGAGAAGACTAATCCAGAATTTGCATGTGATTTCTGCAAGGAGGAAGATTTGAGATCTTAACAGAATAACAGAGTTGGAAGGGACTTTCTAGGTCATTTAGACCAGGGGTCTCCAACCTTGACAACTTTACGACTTGTGGATGCGCACTGGTTGAGAGTAGTAAAGCTCCTACAACTTCTGAACGTGAGCAATCTTCAACAGTTTGCTATGAACAGTGAGCTACTAACATATCATGATTATAATGGAAATAAAAAGTACTTTTATTGCCAGCCCCTCAATGTACCTAATCAAATGGGAGAAAGAGGTCCGAGGTACTTCAGAATTTCTTAGCAACCAGAATCCCTTGAAGTTAATGCTTCAGGTACCAAATGCTATTTTTTTTAGTGACAGCCTTCCCAGAAACAGGAAAGTTGGAAGGCTTCTTTGTCACCAGGTCAGAATGATGAGGTGCTTAGAGGAAACAGCATTGCAATTTCGTGAAAACACTACCGGGAAAGGATGACAATTTGCTAAAATTTTATTGTTTTAGGGGAATGTTTGTCTCAGACTTTGATCCAGCAGTTATCCCCAAGGACACCCAAAGTAGTTGTTCTCTGGTTGAGATGTTGCAACAACAACATGGACTTATAATGGGAACATTTATGCGGTTAAGTCTTACCCTCTGCTTGGTGCAGAAATTCAAATTAAAGCATCTCTGATCTGTCCAATTTCTTTTGAATGCCTCCTATGTAGAGGAATTCATAATCTGTCTCTTAGCTCTTACAGTCAAATTGCTCTTACTATAAGAAGTATTTTTGAAATTTAACTGGAATATTTCTTCCTGTAATTTTAAACTATTATTTCTTGTTCTATATTTTGATATGACAGATTTGATGGAGGTCTCTCTCTGGAAATAAATAAATATGATGAATAGATCTTTGTATGATATCTTCAGGTATTTGAGGAGTACATTCATATTTGTCCATAGTCTTATGAAGGCTAAATATTTTCCTTTTACTACAGTCTCCCTTTATAATTCTCCTTATTACCTTTGCTGCCCTTTACAGACCCCATTGTCAAATACTCCTTCCCTGTGAGGGAGTCAACTTGGGGTTGCTGTTTGCTCTTTTGGAAACTAGCTGCATTCATGCAGAAAGGCCTCTCTCTTGCATTCATACCTTCCCTCATAAGATAACTCGTTACTCCCAAGCACCCAATATGGTTACTCCCAAGCACCCAAGCTCTCCTTGATTGTTTCAAGAATGTGGTAATGTCCAGAGGCAGCCTCACTGAACCCAAGCCTTTAGCTTACAAAAGCAAATGCCAAAAACAGAGTGTGGAAAGTGGGATGGATGTAGGAGGAAAAATGATGAGCAAAGTGAGTGGTGTTGAGGTAATTCCCCGTTAGGAGAATGAGCGCATACAGAGAGACGTATAGAGAATAGTGTTTGAATAATACACACACAGCATACAGATACACTGTACAGTAAACGTAGGGTTTTACTTTCAATAAAGGTTTGAGCAAAGTTCAAAATAGGCAGTCCAAAGTCATTCACACATTAAATCCGTCAGTTTTCAATCCAGGGATAATTCAATAACAAAGTCCAGTGTCAAAAGCAGTTCAGTAACAGACTTACATTAAACCCAGGAATATCAGTCAATTAGGAAAAATGGAGGAACGGCAATCCTTTCCAACAGAAGGAAACAGAAATACACTCACACTCTCTTCTGAGATTCAGACTAAGACAACCCAGGTTTCTGGCTTTATCTTATGGCCATTTGAGAAACCACACCTAATTACAGTTTGGCATTTTCTTAAAGATACAGTTTTAAAATGTTTATCCTGGTTTATATATTTCTAACCCAAATAGCTGTTAGATGACTCATATTCCTAACAAGTGGTTATCTCCAAAGGTGAGAAATGGAGGCAATGTCTGGAGATTGGCAGCTGTTACAAGCAGGCAACAGGACTCATTCAACTGCCTGAATCACATGCTATGATGAGCAGGACATTCTGGTAGGAGTCCTGCATGGAGCTTGGAATTTTGCCAAGAGCTTGGTAGCTATTAGAAAAGGAGTTGCCGCATTGAGACAGCACTTCATCCCAACTAGAACTTTTGGAAAAAGGCAAATGTATGCTACTTTGTAGGATTTGAGATTTTTGTTTGAACTGAATATTGAAAGACAGAGTACAAAGGACTGAGTATTAAATACATATTTTTGTGGCAACTTCATCTGGTCTCGAATGTTGATTCAGAGCAATAGCCTGTTGCTGGGGAAGATGTGTATTGCAATAAAGCATTTACGTACAGATTTGCTATGTCATGGTACGTCAAGTCCTTGGAAAGCAAAGAACCTCACATGGTGTTGTGTCCACAATTAGGCTCCAGTTGAATTTAACCAATGAATAATGATGTGGAACTATAAATTGACTGATTCAGGTTTCTTTCTAACATTCTAAAGTCAGAGAGGATGTGATAGAAATTCACATGGGTGAAATTCACATTGTCTGTCCCCAGAAGATAGAGCAGGAAGGGATACCTTAAAATTATCTTGAAGTATCTTTGCAATTGTTCTGATTCATGCTCTCAAAAGATAGCATATTTCATGAGTCAGCCTGTCTAGTTGGTCCATATCAAATTACATATCTACCAACTACTACAATTCTTTTCCTTGTTATTCCTCTGATCCTCAGAGGTCTAGCTGGTCATTACCTTTTAAATATGATCTAGTGTTCTGTTTTATTTTGTTTTTGTTTTCCCTATGAGGGCCTGAAAACTGTATTCAATGATATGAAATATCATTTGAACTTTAGTTTTGGTTTTTATTCTCCAAAAGAATCTATTGCTGTCAGCAGTAGACTTAAACCCGGGAAGTGGGAGACTCATTTACTTTTTTTTAAATAATTACTTACTGTATAGGTAGTCCTCGGCTTTCAATAATTCATTTAGTGACTGTTCAAAGTTACAACAGCACTGAAAAATGTGACTTATGAACCTTTTTTCAGTTATGACTTTTGTAGCGTCCCTATGATCATGTGATCAAAATTCAGATGCCTGGCAACTGATTCCTGTTTATGACCATTGCTGTCTTCCAAGGTCATGAGATTGCTTTTTGCGACCTTCTGACAAGCAAACTCCAATTCATTTAACAACTGGGTTACTAACTTATCTACTGCAATGATTCACTTAACAAGGGTAGTAAAATGGAGAAAAACTCACTTAACAAATGTCTCACTTAACAACATAAATTTTGGGCTCAAATTGTAGTCATAAGTCGAGAAGTACCTATATACAGTCCTAGAGTGCTTAGGATAAGATGATGCTGTCTGTCTGTCTTATAGTGCAATCAAAATTTTTAATGCTTATCATTCCTATTATTTAACAAATGTTCCCAAGATTGTCTCAAAATTGCATTGGCCCCTGGATACCTTTATATGTTTATCAGGTTAATAGGAGATAATAACTATCAGTAACATTCTAAACTTGGTCTCTTCTGAATAATAAAACAGCCTTAAAAATGCAAATCTGTTGCAGGATGAATAAACCATGTCCTTCCCTAAAAAGTGTTCTCTCCTGCTAGCAAAACTGAAATGGTATTTCTGCTTTGTGAGATCAGACAATACCTGCAAGGGTTTGAATCCCCTTCTACAATTTTCATAAGTATTTTCTCATCTGAACTTTGAGATGATTCATACAAAACATAAAATAAGGACATATGTGTAAATATTGGCAGTATTACAAAAATATTTTAGAGCCTATTTTTATTGCTAGTTTTCCAATATTATTTTGCCTTTGTGAAGTTCTTGAGGTTTTCTTTTTTAAAAGGAAATAAATAACTTTATATGGTCTTCAGACTTCAACTAGCCTCTGTTCTAACCTTTCAAAATCCTGTGGGAGCAATACATGCTGTGTGGGGTGGGTGGGAATGGTGGAGAAGTAGAGTGTAGATCAAAATTAATTGGACATGTAAAAAGTTACTTTAAAAGAGTAATTGGAACTGGGCACAAAATTTCCCACAGCACGTTCTTGATTCTGGGAAATTTAACCCTGTGCTGTGTTGTAGATTTTGCCACAGTGACATTATTTCTGTTTCAACCGATAAATTACTAGGCTGTGTGCAAGATGTAGGACAGGATTTGAGAAACCAATTATAATTTCTCCCAATAAAGAATGATGGCTTTTAAAAGTCAAATAAAATATTCATTCAAAATTTTGTAATGAGAGTATAAGAAGTTAATGTCTTTGGGGACGGGGAGGGAGGAGGGGGATGAAGCAGCTAGAAAATATCGCAATCTGCCCACACACATATAGTGGGTTTTTTTTAATTTCTAAAAAGATAATTAAAGCCTACCTGTTAATTATTGTATTTGCTCTGACTCCAGAAATTTACATCTAATCTGTTGGCTGTTTGGAGAAAAAATGACTGTCTATCATGTCACAGGCAGGATCTAATCCTGGAATCATATTCTATGGTCCAAAGTAACGAGACCATATTTTTCCAGGTTTGAATCTTGCCTCTCTAATGAATTCATAAGATGATCCTAATTAAATCTTTATTGCTTATTCTCACCTTCCCAACCACAATAATAAGAATTACAAAGCTGGCCTGTTCTGCATAATGTTATAAGGATTGCAGAGAAGAATATATCTGAAGGGTTTTAAGACTGTTATTCACAATTTTACTTGAAATGTTGCTTGTGATGACCTGGGGTCTGGCACAAAGGAGTGGCATAAAGTCAGATAATCAGTAGGAAACCCTTTATTAGCTCCAACCTTGCCCCCAGTGTCCTGGTTACCTTCTGGCTGGAGAAAAACTCCCCCAGGAACAGTCTTTGGCTGCAGAAAATCAAATCCAAAATGTGGTCAACAAAAACTGTAGCTATAAGTCCAATCAAGGCAAAATGAGGTAATTATTCCGATAGGGCAGGAGCAAGAATTCCAGATGTGAAAGCACAGCAATAAATCAACACGGTTGGGAAGACGCCAGGAACACAGATAAGCAAAATCAACACAAGATAAACTCACATTTGGTCCAGCAGCTTCTGCACTCAAAAAATGTGATGGATTGGTGGGTGCGGGGGAATGGATTTTTAAATTTCTTTTGGGAGGGAAAACCGGGAGCTCTCCGATTTGGGTTTTCCCAGATGTGCCAATATGACAACTCTAATAAAATGGAACTTTGAGAAAATGCTTGCCTTGGAGTTTATTGGGTTGGAGTTTGTTAGTTGGAATGCTGACAATGAGAAGTGGGCTGGAATGTATTGTTAATTTATCAGCCACCTCCAATGTGAAAACCCCTCCTTTGGAGCCCCTAGCCAACTGGCAGAGATGACCCCACTTGGGGTGGGAGGGTAAGATGTTCCAGAGGACAGATGCAATGGCATCTAAATTGCAACAATATTTAAAATAATTAAAATGAATACCTTTTCATGTCATTTAGTCAATTAAGCAGCCTTACCAACCTTGTGCCATTGAAATGCATTGGGATCATAGTAACAGAAATATCACCAAGCTTAGCCTTGAGGGCACTAGATTACACAGTTGATACATAGCAGGAAATGTCTCTGCCTCTTAAGTCCTGCCATGTTGCCTTATTGTGGCAGAGATGTGTGTATATTCCAGGAAGGAGTAAGCAGAGAACAGCAAGAATGTATGTCAAGAGCATATACTCCCAGCAGGGTCACCCAAGCTATGCACATCATCCCATCTGACTAGTAAAAGTAAGCAGGAAGGCAAATGATTATTTAGTAACAATTTCAAAGGCATCCATTGCAAACAGCATGAGAAAAGGCAGTTATAAACCACTCTTGTATTTCATCAGGAAAACCATACAGATATACAAAATAAAGTAATTGACAATATAGTGCCAAATGATGGGCTCCTCAAGTTGACTGGCATTCACCATATTACTGAGGAACAACTGAGGATCTTTCAGAGTAATAATGGTACTTCTGCAGTTATAATAAAGCTTTAGGGATGTCTAGTTGCTGATGTTGCATGCAGAAAAATATCAAGTTGCAACTGTGAAGTCACAGTGGAAATGTGGAATGTAAGAAACTTGAATATGAGAAAACTCTGCACAATGGAAGATGAAATGCCTCTATAAGAGACTGTTATCTTAGGTATGAACTAATTGAAATGGATTGGAATTGGATACTTTCAGTCAGAAATCCATATTGTTTATTAATCAGGATGTGAAAAACAAAGAAGGATCAGCACCGCTTTCATGGTCCAAAAAGATATAACAAAGACAGTACATGGTACAATGCAGTCAATGACCAAATAGTATCAATTAGATTCGGCATATATTGCTTATCTAAGTTTATGCCCCATCAACCAAGAAGAGGTGGTTGATGAGTTTTATGTCAAGTTTAAGCTAGAATTAACAGAACATATGCAAGCAAGATGTTTCTTTGTGGTTGGAGAGACTGAAATCCAAAGTTAGAAATAATAAGGAGGAAAACATAGAACTATATAGCCTAGGAAAAGAAAAAAGAAGAAGAATGACTTATCAGTCTGATTTATTTGTTTCTTTATTGCTAACAGTTCTTGAAACAACCAAAACAATGGTTGCAAACATGGACGTCACCAGATGGACTATACAAATACCTGTTTATATTATTAATATAAAGGCTCACTTATAATACCAATGTTGTGGTCAGGACTAATTGAGAGCTATGTGGATGTTCCAAGTCAAGATAAAGTAGTCGAACAAAGCCAGACAGTTTGCACGATAGGATCTTGACTAGATACTCACCATTTTCAGGGAGAATAACAGGAATTGTTTTGTAGTCCTGAACCTCATTGATAGGAAACCTCATTGATAGGAACTATGGAATGAAATCAAAGCAGTTATTAAGGATGAATGAGAGACTGCCAAAGATCAAGAAACAGAAGAAAGCATACAGCATGTCAGAACAGACAATGGGAATTGCCAAGGAGAAAAGAGAAGCCAGAGCCAAGAAGGACAAAAATCTTAAAAAGGAAAACAAGAATTTCAGAGTGCTGTTAGAAGAGGTAAGAAACAGTATTACAATGTCATCTGTAAAGACATTCAAGATGGAAACAGACATCGAAAAACAAGGAAAGTCTTCCAAAAGACCTCCAAACTCAGAGAGAAGGTTCCAACTTGGAATTGGTCCACTAAGGAATGCCAATGGACAGATAGTAATTGCTTTGAATTAGATCGAACAAAGATGGAAGGTGTTTACTGAAATTCTGTACAATAAAGATATCAACATCCAAGATATCTTAGAAGATATTCCTTTTTACCTCTAGCACTAGAAGATGATGTTAGACTGGCATCCCAGTCATTAACAAGGTGGAAGTCTAAAGGAATTGATAGAATATCTATAAAAATATGGCAAGCAATGGAAGAAAAATCAGTAAAGGTTCTAACTTAATTATGCCAGCAAATGTGGCGAATGACATACTTGGCAACAGATTGGAAGAGGTCAATCTATATACAATAACTGAGAAAGGAGACTTAACAGAATGAGGACTATTGTACAATATTCCACAAAACTGAACTGTGTAAAAGTAGAATGAAAAGAGCATCGACATTTTTGAATTTTGATGTTGGAGAAGACACTTGAAAATATCACAGATAGCAGAAGAAACAAACAAATGAACCATAGAAAAACTCAGTGTAGAATCCTTACTTGAGGCACAAATGTAATTTATATGGATAAATTAGATATTGTGAATGTGGTATGCCAAGACTCCCTTGAGTAGCCCATAATCCTGGGAAAAGTGGAAATAGAAGTTGATGTTCAGCAGAAAGATGGATGGACTCAATTATAGTGGCAATAGGTACACCATTGGGAGTTCTGAAGATCCTATTTGGGGTTAGATCATCCTGGAGAAGATCATTGTCACTAAGAATCAACACCAACTTGATGGCACATAATCAATCAATCAATCAATTAGCCAGCTGGCCAGCCAGTCAGTCAGTCATTCAATGAATTATGTGGATAATTTATACATTGGGTGTGAACAAAAAACTCACCTATCATAATCCCCGAGAAGGCTAGAATAAGTCCAGCAACCAGAGCTGAAGTCACTACTGACAAGACCAAAGAAAGAGGAGGATTCTTGGTGGGCAGGATCAGTTCATCTGGAATATAAACATGACAACACATTAGTTATTTTCAGCTTCTCTTCCTGTTACCTTTCCCTTAAAAAAAAAAAATCTGTATCTGTAGAAAACTTCCAACCCCACATGTTTTTGTACTAGTAAAAAAGAAGTTTTGGATGCACACATTTAAAAATGTAGTGTCATGTGGAGGTAGGTATCTAGTATCATTGCACAAATGATCAATTAAACTTCCACAATGAGCTGCCCTAATTTTTTTTTTTTGCCACTGTAATCAGAATCCAAAATCAGCAATGGAGTCTGATTGGGGGTAATCCAACATAGTCAGAGAGCAAAATGTTTAAAGTTTGTAATGCAATGTCTTACCTATGCAAGAAACACCATCATTAGCCAACACATATCCATAGCCACAAATGCAAACAATTTCCTGAGTTTTCAAATCTCCATGGCACATATCATGATCACAATGACTGCAGTTCAAATATAGCTTAATGTTGACTTCACCATGCCCCTCTGTCACTAGAGAGTAGATGTAAGAATTATTGATTTGTATAATACCTGTAGGTCAAACATTCGTAACACTCTAAATAAAAAAATAGCAAGTAGGATAATTGTGAAACTACCAGCAAAACTGTCAAATAGCTTTAGTTATTGGAAGTGGCAGGATGGGGGTAGTAAGCAGGAATAGCTGCCCTGTGTTTTCAGTGATAGTATAATATTACTATTTTCACATATGATTTATGCTCAAATTATACTTGCATATGATTCTTTTTTTCTACGGATTTTTTTTTTACTACAAATGAACATATACAGAAGAGGAGATGTAAACTTACTCCCACTCCGCTTTCCACCTTTACTGGAAGATACTGGGTTTGAATTGCTCCAGATTCTACCCATCTCTGTGGGAGATCACTCTCCCAACATGGTATTGCCCCAGTTATGTTAGAACTATAGTTCCTAACCAGCACATTTCCTGGGCATAATATTTCAGTTTTAGGGGAATAGTAATCAAAACATTTGAAAAGCATTAGCTTAGAAAATATTGTTCTCTAGGAATGTAGAACTTAATACCTCCCTAAGAGGTTTTTATAATGCCTAATTTAATGTGGAATATTTTTAAGCTGTTTCAGAAGACATATTGCTGATATTCTATCTATTCTGTACATGTGATAAAATAAATAACGGAAAATACCTTTTAACGCAGGAGTAAAGAGTGAACCGTACTGGCTATTAATAAAGGATACACCATCCTCCCCATCCATTTCTGGGTCATTTTGTTCTGCTGCATTGCCACCTACAGAATTGGAAAACAACTTAAATAATTGTTGTATGGATTCCACTAATGCATATCCAAGAACAACAACATTCCTTGCGGCACCTTAAAATTAAATAATACATTGTAGCATAATTTTTTGTGTGAGCTTTATGTGAGTAATCTGATATAAATATATCTTCATGAATGTTGAAAAAATAAAACTCACCATCTTTTGGGATAATGAGGCCAAAAGGCCAATTAGTATAAGAGATAAGATTATATTTTGAATACAAATGAATATAGAATTAAATCCAATAGATGAAATGGTCCATTGGCATAGTGATAACAGACCACTAGATACCATAAGTTATCACATATTAAAAAAGATATCATCACCAGATGTTTGGACAATTCACTTTGGGTATTCCAACTTCAATTAAAGTGATCATCTTAAGAAACCTCTTGTGATCAGGAATTCTAAGTATATGAAGGTTTGTGAGTTCCCTCTCCAGTGACAGAGAAATGAGGTCAAGGCCTCTATGTAACTTTCTCTTTTGATTGTTCCCTTTGAACAATCAAAGAAGGATCATTTTAGTCTACCATAGATTTACAAAATTCTTGTGCTTAATACACATACATTTGGCCAATTGGAATATATGTATAAACTCAACCTTACAGACTTGGAGCCCTAGAAAGTACTTATCCATTTTCAAGAATTTGTTTATACTTTAAACATACTTTGTCTATTCATCACCAGTGGGAATAGATCTGATTAAGTGGTCTGACCTTCTAAGGTTTATGCCACAATATATCTTTCAGGTGACACAAAACATTTTTTTCATGCAACATGGTTACCTTTTTGGTATTTGTCAAATGCAGGTAAATAAATTATGCCAGTGATCAACACTTCAAAACAAAAAGCATCTAACAGAGAAAAAAAAGCATACATCTGGCATAATATACAATAAATTCCATATGGTTGCAGCTTAATGGTTTTTTAAGCTTCTAACATTCTGAATCTCAGATTGACAAAACTTTTTGGTTATTAATGAAATAAACAGGCATTATGGCAAAATCCCCACCACAACGATGACAAATTAGAAAAAAAGGCATAACATAAACTCTGTACAGCCATTTGAATGAAAGACTAAAAAAACATGATATGAAAAAATTAAGCTATACACAGAATAGTAATAATTTTTATTAGCTTATTTAGTCTTCAGCAATCTCTCCAGTATGGAAACTTAAGGATAAATATGGTAATTCTGAAATGGCAGCCAATGTTAAACTGGGTTATGAAACTGTGCATTTATTTCTCATTATTTATTTATTTAATCATATGGTATAGGGTTTCCTGCCTAAGCAGGAGGTTGGACTAGAAGACCTCCAAGGTCCCTTCCAACTGTTCTTCTATTCTGTTCTGTTCTGTTCTGTTCTGTTCTGTTCTGTTCTGTTCCTTTCCGTTCCATTCCATTCCATTCCAATCCATTCCATTCTACTTTTTTGTTCAAGCCAATCAATCTACCAACCAATCATTCAACCATTCCCAGTTGCTTTTTCAAGAGTAGAATACATAACTAAATCATAGGTAAATTTAAGTATTCACAGAGGAGACTTCATTCTATTTTTTTCCAAGAGAAAGCATGTGCATATGAGAGAATGTTGATAAAACTTTGGGTTATAACATCTCTCCTGATTATTGGCAATTATAATCCAAAATATCTTTTGAGAGTGCTAGATGTATTTATGTAATACATCTGTGGTTAAATTAAATGCTGTAAATATTTATTAGTTTCCTCCGAGATTCTCAAATATATTTTGGAAGAGCTGATTACCATGATAGAGTTACTCTAATGTGCTTTTAGTTTGGTGTAAAAGGTCATCTGTACCATTTGCATCACTCAACAATGTGTCTGGAATAGGATTTTCTGCAAGCTCCTCTGAACTGCATAGATTGCCATGTATTTGATATGGAACTGGTCCTCACATTCTGGTATACAAACAATCAACTTAAAATATTCATCTCATTATAATAAAAACACAGTAATCAGCACATCTACCTCACTTGTAGTCAAAGGTGTTAGTAATATAAGGTATCATAATTTATCTATAAGTGAGAAGAAGGGGAATTCAGGATGCTCAAAGTAATTGAAGATGATTTTTTTTTGCAAAATTTTTGTTTTCTTTCAAATGGCCATTTTAAGCTAGACAGTGTCTAACAGCCAGTAAGCACTAAGTCTTATTCTTGTAAGCCTTCTATTCTGGTGGTTCTGTTAATTTTTTTGGGCAATCCATTTGCAAAGAAGATAAGAGCCCTGATTTATTTGCTTAATCTCTTGAACTTTGGGCTGAGGGATGTTCATGGTAAAAAAAACAACAACCTCTTAATGAAAACAGTACTTTGACATCACCACATCCATACCATCCAATGGTTTGTGTGATTTACTCTTTTGTAAAGTTAAGGAACAAAAAGCAAACACCACCATCTTGTAAACATTTGCAGCAGAATCTTGAAGGTTGATGGCATGTCCTCATTAGAATTCTCTTTTCACCAAATAGGATGCATTTGAATAACTTTTGTCAAATATTCTGCCACATTGACTGTGCCACAGATTTGGACTTGCACTAATGCCAAGGGATATTTCAACACTTTGACACAGATACTAATGTAATTTGCAGAGATTTGATGTCACAAAATAATGCCAACTAGATATCTCTCTCCCAGTTCAAACCATGGGGATATACACCAGCCTTCATTTCTCTGGGCTGCTTCTCATTAAAATATATTTTACAACATTCACCTAGCATTAAAAGGCAATATATACCCAGAGGTCCAGAATTCTGCATACAATTTTTTCCAAATCAATGTTTGTCAATAAAGATCCTAGAAACATATAGTTGAAATCAATCAGGTATAATTTCTTGTAGGTTTCCATTTTTTGCAGAATGGTCATTGCACAATTGAAATTGGAAAGCAAAGAACATTGAAGATCACTTTCCAGAACACTTATGCATCTTAGTGTCAAACTGTGAAAAGTGACATGCTTTTTTTTTTGCCTTTGGAAAAACAGAAGTTCCTCACTACTGTCCTTCCTTCCCTTTTAGCCAAGGTTATCTACAGAATTTTAAATCTAGCAATGGGTAAGTTGCTATAATACAACCATGCAGATTCTTGGACACCCTGTATAAATATGCAGCATTATGAAAAATTTCATATACAGATAGATGTCAAGGTAAATATAGATATGTCAATTATAGGGGAAAAAATTCAAGATTTTGCTGAGTATTAGCACTAAGGGAGGGAAAGGGACACCTTGAACACAAAGCCACTTTACCTATATATCCTCCGCCTCCTCCACCTGAGGAGCACCCCCTCCACCCCCTCCGAAACCCCCTCTTGTCTCCCACCCCCACTTCTTCATGGCTTGGGGCAGGATTTTCCTCCGGTAGCGCCTTCCAGCAAGGATTTTCCCGACCAGAGGAAGGAAGTGTTATCATTCCAGCCGCCTCCACCACCTGCAGTTCAACAGAAGGAAAAATAACATGCATAAGGTATTTGTTGCAGTCCCTTAGAAGGCACAGACCATCAGGATGAAATCAGGCTTCCCATAGGAAGAATTTGTACAGGTTTCCTAAGAAAGGCCAAACATTTCTTTGGGCTTTGTAGTGTAGTATGCAAGCCTGTACATACACATTTAACAATCCTCTCAAGGCAACAAAACCTAAATTCTTAAACCTAATTCTGCTCATCTAGAGTACAGATTATATAGCAGTCCTAGGATATACACATCCTGGAAGAAGTTTATATGATGTTACTGAGCCAGTTAGATTCATGGAGTATGGCCCTGTCTATAAACTTATCCATTCAAATAATTGATATCACATTGGTATATGAGAGATAAATGCCATCTAATTAGTGTAAAAGTACATGTAATATATTACATCTGAGTAAAACACATTTGCCTGTTTCAGGAATTGAATTTCTTAGACAAAGTCTGTCTACTGTTAGCTTGTGTGTGTGTGTGTGTGTGTGTGTGTGTGAGGGGGGTGTTCCTTGGTACTGAAATAATCAATATGAGGAAACTTATCAATATCTTCTGTTCCCAGCACACATGTATAGTTGGTGCATTTGGAAATAGGATTTTCAAGGGAGAAAAAAATAGGGTGCCAAAATTCAGGTTTGCCATTCAGATGAACCAAGATTCAATTCTTGCCACTTCCAAGTAAAAGAGCAGATAACCATACTAAATGGAAAATTCTTGAAAGCCACCACCAGACGGAGTAGACAAGATTGGACCAAATCTTTTGATAGCTATAATTTGCATTGTTTGGAGATTATCTGATGCATAATAATGGGCATGATTAGAACACAAATTGTTTGAGAATCTATGTCTTGAAATAGGACTATACTAAGTTTAAGAAATGAAGTAGCTGTAGGATTTTACATTTATAGCAAAGTTTCTGAATGTTTTTCGTTTCAAAATTAGGATGTCACCAATTTTCAACTACAAAACTGAGTGCTGCCAAAAAAGGGGGGGGGCACATATAGGAATGTAGGAAGTCAAATTGCTGTCTCCTAGACAATTTTGACAAACAACCTGCTCTAATATCTAATAGATTCCTTGTCCCTAAAATGTACAATAGAATTAAGCATAGTGTAGGTTAAAGGGAGCCCAGAACAATGATATTTCTGTAATAATTTGATGCTTTCCCCACGCTCTTTATATTTCTTCCTGCCTATGGTGAATGGGTGGTAACAATATCATTTGTGTTCCTCTGTGGATCTTATTCAAGATAATGAAAGAGAATTTCCTATAGAAATGCTTTCAAAAGAAGAGAATTTGGGAGAAATGAGCCCAGTGTGATTTTTTTTTGTTTGGACTTCTTTTGTTGTTAAGGTGGTTAAGGGCTATGTGGGAATGTCTCCAGGGTCCTGAAATTTCCAGGAGGTCTGCTTCACTTAAATCCCAAAGCAATTTTTTTCTAGTGAACCTTTTCACTATGGTCACTGCTGAAGAGGGGTTGAGAAATTAAGAAATAGAAGGAATCTTCATTCCCCTAAAATGAATGATCAGCCATATGGTTTATTTAGAAAACACTGAAAGGTATTTTTGTATTCCTTTTTCCTGTTGGCTAAAATAGATACCTATAAATACAAGACTGTTTCTTTTTCTCACATACACACAGAAGGGAAAATTGCAAGGAACAACGTCAACAAGCAATTGCAATCCTAACAAAAAATGGGAAAATGCACATTGTACAGAGTTATACTTTTTTTTATCTACTTTTCCTGACAGTTGGACTTGTCTTCCTTTGTGATAAATATAGTACATTTTAATGCTCCTAAGCTTTGTAACTTAATTTCCTTTTTTTGTACTTAGTCCCACATTATGGGTTTTTAATTACACTTTTGTGTCTGTTGACTCCTGCTGTTTTATTACTCTTTGTTATTATCCCTTTATTTATTTTAGCCCATTTCATTTGTTTCCATTTCAATGTATTTTTATGCAAATGATTTAGAAATAACGTTTTACACACTGTTTTTAAAATGTTTATACAAGCTGCCATTGGAAAAACAAATAGTGCGAAATATGGCATTAGAAATTAAAATAAGTAATAAAGCATCACACACTGATGCTCTGAAACATTATCACAATCTGATCTGTCTAAGGCTCATAGGAGCAGCTGTCTTGATATTTATAGAGAGGCAAACCCTTGGGCTTGCTGTATACTGGAAATACAATTAAATACATCTGGGAGTGGGCACTGAATTAGTACAAAACAGACTTAAAGGCATAAAACCTGTTCCTAACTGTATTCCCATGAAATAATTATGTGTCATTCAGCAGTAACTTTGACAAGAGATGCAGAACATAAATGTAATAAATAGCATTGCAGTTTTTTTTAAAAAAACCTCTGCTTAACAGGGAACAGAAATTGCATAACAATTCTTTGCCTGTTTTCCTAGCAGTACCATGTTTATATTTCTTTAAACCTTTTCTCTTTGGGATTTTATTATTATTATGGTTCATTGCACAGTCAGCCAGATGTTCAGACTGGATTTAGCATTTTTATCAACCTATCCAGTCTTTCCCAAGGAGTTGGAACAGGCAAGTGTTGATATTTGATGGTGTTAAAGGTATCATCACAAGATATCAGATGAGATTGTGAGTAAAGCTGTTTTTTGCAATAATGATGATGATGAAGATGTTTGGTTACAAAGCCATCCAGATGTTTACACTAGATTTGCATTTTTGTCCACCTATAGAACCCTTCTCAAGATGTTGTTTCATGGTGTTAAAGGTATCATCACAGGATATGATCTGTTCCAAGTAATGCTACCTTTTGCAATTGACTGATGGTGATTTTGTCAATGATGATGGTGTTCAAGTGATATTCCAGATGTTTTAGGAATCCACCCCAGTTGCCCATTACTATTTGTACTCTCTTTAACAGATAATCAGAGTTGGAAGGGACCTTATAGGTCATCTAGTCCAACCCCCCCGCCCAAGTGGGAGACCCTACACCATTTCTGACAAATGGCAGTCCAATCTCTTCTTGAAAGTCTCAAGTGATGGTGCTCCCACAACTTCCGAGGGCAAGCTGTTCCATTGGTTGATTGTTCTCACTGTCAGAAAATTTCTCCTTATTTCCAGGTTAAATCTCTCCTTGTTCAGTTTCCATCCATTATTCCTTGTCTGACCTAAAGGTGCTTTAGAAAATAATTTGACCCCTTCCTCCATGTGGCAGCCCCTCAAATATTGGAAGACTGCTATCATGTCTCCCCCGGTCCTTCTCTTCACTAGACTAGCCAAGCCCAGTTCCTGTAACCGTTCTTCATGTGTTTTAGTCTCTAGTCATCTAGTTGCTTTTCTCTGTACTTTAGAGTCTCAACATCTTTTTTATAATGTGGTGAACAAAACTGGATGAAGTACTCTAGGTGTGGTCTTACTAAGGCTTTATAGAGTGGTATTAGTACCTCACTTGATTAGTACCTCTGTTAATGCAATTTAGGATTTCATGAGCTTTTTTGGCTGCTGCTGCACACTGCTGGCTCATATTTAGCTAGTTGTCCACTAAGACTCCAAGATCCCTCTCACAGTTACTGCTATTGAGCCTGGTTTCACCCAGTCTATATGCATACTTTTGTTTTTATTTGCCTAAGTGTAGGACTTTACTTTTCTCTACATTGAATTTCATTTTATTAGATATGGCCCAGTGTTCTAGTCTGTCAAGATCATCTGGATCTTGAGCTTATCTTCTTGGGTGTTAGCTATTCCTGCCAGCTTGGTATCCTCTGGAAATTTGGTAAGTTCCCCTTCTATTCCCTCATCTAAATCGTTAATGAAGATATTGAAGAGTACTGGGCCTTTGCTTTCTTTTGCCAGAGTTTTGCTACTTCTATGTGTAGATCTTTAAATTTTGTGATTTTCTCTAGTTCTTTGTCTTTTATTCTGTTGTTACTGTGGTTTGTCACAGTCAACCAGGTATTCAAATTGTATTTGGCATTTTTGTCCACTTATTGGCTTTTTCCCAAGGAGCTGGAATGGGCAGGTGTGGATGTTTGATGGTCTTACAGATATTGCAGGATGTAAGCTGTTTAGGATAAAGCTGTCTTGTTCACAATCATGTCAAGTCACACCTGCCAGTTATTTAGGCCTTCATACACATAGGTTCTTTTATCTTCATATGCATCAAGTTCTTTCCAAGAAACTATGATCTCACATTGTATCATATATATGTTGAGCCAAGCAGTGTATTTGACAGGTGGAATTTTTTGTCAATGTGCAAACTTTTGAAGAGCCATCCAATATTTTTTTTGTATAGTACCCAATGTGCTATTGACCACTGGAATCATCATGCTGGTTTATGTCATACTTCTCCAATTCTTTGTCTTCTATTCTACTATCCCCTGGTATTGCCACATCAGTTATCTACACTTTCTTCTTTTCAACCGCTGTTAAATCTGTGTTATAAGCCAGGAGTTCACCAGTTTGCATACAGAAATCTCACAATATTTTTTTTAATTTTTATTAATGAACAACAAACAGAAAAAAAACATTAAAAACAACAGACGTGGTACGTACATAACAAAAAATACAAATTTACATATGTACATAAATATTGATAATCTTTGCTACAATTACTCTTTTCTTTTTTAAAACTTCTCCCAAATTCTGTAATAATCAAATTCAGTCTTATCTTTTAATTCTTGAGTTATTCTATCCATTTTAGCGCATGACCACATTTTTCTAATTATTTCCATCTCTTCTGGCATATCATTTCCTTTCCATCTTTGGGCAAGAGCTAGTCTCACCGCAGTGTTGACATGGATTATTAGGTATATTATCTCTTTATTATATTTCCCTACATTAATTCCCAATAAGAAAATTTCAGGTCTGAACTCTATTTTAATTTTACACATCTCTTCTAACCAACTTCTGATTTTCAGCCAATATATTTGGGCTTTTTCACATTTCCACCATACATGGTAATATGTTCCAAAGAAATCTCACAATATTTTGACCTGCTCATTTTCAACTACATTTCCAACTCTATGATCCCAACAATTTTTCAGTATTGGGCACATTATAATTTTACAGATGTCCCAATGAATTATTTTTGACATCATGTCGTTTATAATTCGTTTGTGAAACTTCTTGCACAAATTGAGTAAGTAATTTACTGTTTCTTCTGCTTCTTTGCACAATCTGTACTTTGAATCATTTGACAATTTTAAAGTTCTAGCCTAAATTGGATTGGTATAGATAGCTTGGTCTTGACCAACTCAAATCTAGCTTTCAGTTTCTTTTCTTAATGTTCCAACTGTAAGTTATTGACAAGTTTTATCTTTTATCCACTTTGCCCTCTGTCTTTTGTTGAGATTGACTATGCAGTGTTTTCCCTTGCCAGCAATCTGTGAATACTTTTATTACATTATTTCAATAGTCATTTTTTGGTTTTGCATATTCAGCAAGTTCCCATTTTTAACTTGCATCAATGCTTGCTCTTGGCTATCTTTCACATAGTCAGCTGATGTATACTTTTTTTTCTTTGTCAGTTTGTTGGCCTTGAAATAAATCTCTGCCGCTGTTGCTGCGGGGCAGGTATAATCTATCAATATCATGATGAGGATGTAATGCATAGTGAATAGAAAAAGGTTTTCTTGTGTTTTGGTCCAAACTGTCCTGCTCAGCTTATGTTCAGTTAATAATTCTAGCAGTTTATTGTTATGATCCAGGTATTCATGGCTTTGATGTTGTTTCTTCCATTCAATTTTGTCACTCTCTGGATGTATTCTTTACTAATCACTTTTTACATTTGGCCACGCTTCATGTTATCCAATTATAAAAAGCTCAAACACTTGTAGGTTTTGTCCTGATGGCTTCTAATGGTTTAGCCATTTGGCATTTCAATTCCATTACTGATTTTAGTTCAATTTATTGCTACCACAGCACATTTTTCTAGGCCAAAGTCCATGGCTATAGCTGTGCTAAAACTTTTACAGTATTTGCCAATTAAGGATTTCAGTTTCTGATTTTCCAGAAAGTTTCAGGTCATCAATATAAAACAGATGTGAGAGTCTATTAGCATATTTTACTGGGTGGTATCCAAGATTTTTTTTTTTTCAAAATCATTGCAAGTGAGATCATATCAATGGCACATAACAAGAAATGTTATATGAGTAGCCCTGGAAGATGCCTCCCCTAATATTGACAAGCCCATAGTTTTCATTTCCAACTACCAATTTGTCTTCCACTGTTTCGTTAATTTTTCTAGAAACATTCTAATGATTTTTTATTGATAATAGTTATTTTCAAATATTTGATGATCTAACTATGTGGTAATGAATCAAATGTCTACTTTTGATTAGAAAAACAGAAGACG
Organism: Pseudonaja textilis; assembly: GCF_049901715.1. Lineage (NCBI taxonomy): Eukaryota > Metazoa > Chordata > Lepidosauria > Squamata > Elapidae > Pseudonaja > Pseudonaja textilis. Next base: position 54,829,398 of record NC_141990.1, on the reverse strand, counting down.
TAGGTTTGAAGGTTCTTTTGAAGAACCTATTTCTTGCAAGGTAGTAAAATGTCGGATATATAGCACCACCACCTGATGGGTTTGCAACTCGCTGAAAAAATTGTACTCAATGGAACTACATCCGCATGGAGGGAAGTAATCAGTGGGGTATCCCACTGGTTCTGTATTAGGCCCAGTGCTCTTCAATATATTCATAAATGATCTACACGAGAAGACTGAAGGGGAACTCATGAAATTTGCAGATGACACTAAGCTGCCAGGAATAGTTTCAGTGCTGGCCATTACTGGTTTTATTGTTACTTTTCCTAACTTATCATTTCCGTAGTTCATATCAGCTGTTTTATTTATATTTCTAATTTCCTATTTTACTATTGTTGGTCACAAAGTCAGCCAGACCAGGGGTGGGATTCTATAGTTTCGTACCTATTCGCTAGAACAGGTTGTTAACATTCTAAGCAGTTTGGAGAACTGGTTGTTAGAAGAAATTGCTGGCCTAATCCTATAAGGCAGGCAGGAAGGAAACATTGTGTCGCTTACAGAAACTGCCTCTCCATTAACTCTTATTACATTCTTGGCAGGACTAGACTTCCTGTCTCTGGAACTTCTCTGGAAGTTTTTCCCCCTCCTTCGCTGGTACTTTGCTTGTGTGAGTGACCATTCAAAGTTACAATGGCACTGAAAAAAGTGACTTATAACCATTTTCACACTTACGATTATTGCAGCATCCCCATGGCCACGAGAAGCCAGGCGAGATGTGTGCCTCGATGTGAGTGATGTTGAGTTGGCCACGCCCAGCCAGTCATATGACCACCAAGCCACACCCACCAACTAAGCCACACCCACAGAACTGGTCATTAAAAAAATTGAATCCCACCCAAGCCAGACATAACATATTGACATTTACTTTTCTGCAATACACTTTGTAAGCATTTTATTGTCTACATTTACATCCAGTACACAAGATCATTGAAATGTCTTCATTTGCTTTTGAACTGTCAAAAACTGCATATATATCCTTGTGACAATGTATTTGTGGTGACATGCTGGTGATGGGAAGGAATGTGTCCAAAGTCATTAAAACTTCCATTTACTCTTTCTCATATCCTGCTTTTTCTCTCCCAAAATAGGTGTCTGCTGCTATGGTCAAGGTGATGCCTGTGACAGATGCAATCAAAGCTCTTAACTGTTTTTAACATACAATGGAAGAAAGAAAGAAAGAAAGAAAGAAAGAAAGAAAGAAAGAAAGGAAGGAAGGAAGGAAGGAAGGAAGAGAAAAGGAAGGAAGGAAGGAAGGAAGAAAGAGAAAAAGAAAGAAAGAGGAAGGAAGGAAGGAAGGAAGGAAGAGAAAAAGAAAGAAAGAGGAAGGAAGGAAGATGGAAAAAACTTGCATTGTTAGAGCTGCTATCATGGCTTTTTTGACCATATCCTGTGGGCCCATCTGTCGCCCAAACAGCATGTGCTCAGAGAAGCAGTCGGCAACTCTTATCAGAAGTGTGAACTGAGCAGTCTCAGACAGTTTTTGCATTACCAGAGGCAGAAAGATACACAGTCTGAGCACCTTTTAAGTTCATACTTTGAAGGAGTTTGAACAGTTAGAAAGGAAGAATCAGGGAGATTGGACTGCCATTTGTCAGAAATGGTGTACTTAGGTGGGGGATTGGACTAGATGACTTACAAGTTCCCTTCCAACTCTGATTATCTGTAAAGAAGAAGTCTGGACTGAATAGAATACCTATTACATTAAAATGGTTGTTATAATAGAAATAATGATTATGAAACCAAGCTAGACACATGGGTTGCTTGCAAGATCATTCTAACTCAGCACAGAGCCACAGAATAAGTAGCATATATTGGTTTTACCCCCATAGTCAGCAACAGGGATTAAATTATTATTTTTAAAGATAAATTGTCCTTAAATCCTTGCTCTAGCTTCAGGAAGCTATATTAGGACTCTGGAAGAATAACAGAGCAAAAGATCCCTTTCTAAAGTATACATTTTTGAGAAACATTTTTTAAATCCTGTATTAATCTATATGATAATTAAAAAACATTTAGAGGTGGATTGATTTGCAAAAGTTATTATTTTTTTCATCAACAATAGAGCAGAAGACATATATACTAAAATGATTTTAAATCTATTAAACTGAAAATACAAACTGCTGCCATATGCTGTAAGGATAAAAGATGGCTAACCTGTACTGAATAATCTTCACTCTGAGTTTATTTATTCTTAAATTCTTGTGGAAGATATTACTCTGATTAATTAGTCAAAATATAATTTAGACTTTTTCTGCTTTTCAAGCACTGTATATATTCAGAAGCACATCATTCTCTTTGACCAAATCTCATGAATATTTATACTTTGGGCAAAGTAACATGAATAATTCTGCAAAACGATATGGGAAAAAAAACAACAGCTGTAGATTCCATGTTCCCACCAATAGTGCTCCAGCAATCCTTCTTCACTAATGTTCATGGCTGTGATCCAAATAATTTTATGAATGTACATATGGATAGTGGGAACCTAGTCTGATGAATTGTCACTGCAGCAGGCTGAGGACACCGACCGCTGCTTTTCCAACACACAACCCTTGATTTTTAGGCAGCAGAAATAGATCAACTGATGCCAAATGCATGCTCTGACTGCTTGGAAATTCCTTTGTAGCTCACATGCCATGGCTTTTACACAAAATCTTTTGTTAAGCCTGGCAAAGAGGTTGGAATAATTTCTTACCTGCGGCTCCAGATTTCCCATTGAACCCCGGAATAGATATATCATTCTCCAGCCTTTCATGGTCTAATACATAGGCTTTGGCTCTGTAGGCCCTGCCACCTCCTCCTGCTGCAACAATCAAGGGCACTGGCTTTCCGTTTTCCATCTTCAAAGGTAGAAATAAAATGAGAGTTTAACTGTGCCAGGTGTGCAAATAATAAATGTGTTCCTTATGTGTAAGCTGTACTTCACAAGCCCCATAGGGCTGTAGATTGATCTAAATTACCGTTGCATTTTTATGCACAGTGAACCCTTGATTTAACAAATCTTAGCTTCATAGATTTTGGATGCTATAGGCAAATTTTGTTTTTGGATGCTACCCACAATTTACAGATGTTTATTTTTTTTTCCAAAATAAACCAGACAGCTGTTGCTTCTGTGCCTGTACTGTCAATCTTGATGGGCTGGTATTTGTTGTTTTAGGTCCTCTGGCTTTAATTTTGAAGTGCTGCTACTGTGGCTTTAAAGGCTTCAAAGAATCCAATGGTGGGCAGCAAAAAGCAATTTTAGAATGTATGAGTCACTTCCCTAGTTGATCAATTTATAAACTGCCTCACTCTTCTGCAAACAATGCATAATGCAATACGGATAAAAAATCAATGATACATGATAAAACTGCAACACAATAACAATCACAGTGTCACTGGTGGCCACAGTTCTGATTTCAGCTGTGGACTTCTGAACTAGCCAGGATTAATCATTCTCCAGATGGCTATAAGATCCTTGCCCTGAAGGCTAAGCTATTCCAAAACATGGAAGCAGCCATTACAAATGCCTTTTCAATGCTCCCTTCAGTTGTACCTATTGATAAGAAGGTACTTTCCACAAAGTCTCTGTTCAGAATTTATGAAGGATAAGTGGTCACCAAGATACCCAGGCCCTGAGTCATGTACAGCTTTGTAGATGATAACCAGTGCCTTGAATTATGCTCAGAAATGAATTGTAACCAGTGCAAATCCCATAAGAATAGTATCATATGACTATACTGTATTATAGTCTACAGTATAGTCTACACTATATTGTCTTGCAAGCACACGGGCAACCACATTTTGCACCAGCTGAAGTTTTCAGGAAGTCTTCAAGGGCAAGAGATCATATTTCAGCAATCCAACTGTGAAGTGTCAAAGGTGTGAGTGGTTGCCTTCGTTATGTCCTGATCCACCTGGGCAAAAACCCTCCTGGTCACGGTCTCTATACTGCTTTTTCAGTATAAGTGATGTATGCTGGTGGCTATTTGGTTACAAGTCTTTTCTTTTAACACAACCCTTCAATACTGAAATCACCTCAGAATTTGAACAAAGAGCCACCCAGTCTTGCTTGGACTGAATCTGCCTCTCACTGTTTAGGCCCTGACAGAGGCTAGGCATTGGATGAGGACTTCTATCAGATCTCCCAGCTCAGTGGAGAGAGATGTACTTGGATGTCATCAGTGTATTGATAATACCTTATCAGTAGATGACAGCTTCAATGAAAATCAAGATCAGGAGAAAAACCAGTTGCCAGATACATCAGGCATTTGGAGCAGGCTGCTTTAATTAGTCCAGTCTCCTTTTGGAGTTGGTGCCCCCAATTACCCCACATGAACTTGAGGAAGTGTTATATATCCATGATTTTAGGGTTGATGGAGAAGTCTTCCAGATAGTATGTTGGTGGCCTACAGACTGTTCCAGATGTTTATGGCAAAATATAATCATTCTTTAGAGAACTAAATTGTCTATATTAATCATTACCTTGACTTAACCTTTCTGTCATTCTCCACTATTAGTACAATGATCTATAGCATAATAGACAATATATAAGCTATAGCTATTCTGTACTTGCAGAATTGCAGGATTTAGAATTAATACCACGAACCTTTTAAAAATGCTATTTTTCATTTCAGCTAAAAACAGCAAGCTTTACTAATTTGGTAAGATTATAAACTGACTTGGCTCATCATGTTTGCTGAAAACCTGTGACAGTTTTCTACCACTTTAAGCTGAAAATATAGAAAAGCTGTAATGCAAACTATTACACAGGTATATCTTGGTATAAAAAAGAGGCAGGCAACCCTTAAAACCACAAACCTGTTCATTTGTAATTTTCTTTGCAGCTCTTTACCTTGCATACATTTTAAATATGGACCATGTCACTTCAGAGAGCCATATTTTCCCCCCTATGAGGGAACTGCCAATAAGCCAAAATGTCTAAAAACAGTTAATGCTTTGGGCACAGTACTCAATTGAAATTAAGAAAAAAAAATAAAGACTTTCTTGAGGCTGTGATCGAAGAGGGAAGGTAAATACCGGCACCAGGGGCTTTGCTTCAAGGTTTACATTCTTTCAGAGGTAGTTCCCCAAAGCCAGATTCCTAAAGAGCTGCTCATTCTGTTTTTGACACCTCAATTTTTCTACTTACCCTTTTCTCTTAATACAACCCAATGTTAGAGAAATATTTTGCCTGGAAAAAAAATTTCAAATTCAACCCTCTGCTGCCAAAAGAAGAGCTCATAATCAGAATATAAGGTATTCCTTAATATAATAGTACCTTAAATATGTAAGTTGCACCTCCTCCTCCACCTCCTCCTCCTGCCCATTCTTGGATGCTTCCATTTGCTTTAATTTCATCTTCAACCACATTATTCTCTCCACGGCAGACTTTCTGTATGGCATGATGGATCTGCACATACAACCAGGTAAACAAATTCAGATGGAGAAATCTCTTCTTGGCCTCCCTCCATAGAAACCAGAGCTACCCACAACCTGTATTATTCCTAGCTAATTCTGGAGTAGAAGGAGAAGATTCCAAAGTGAAAGAGCTGTTTTCTCTAATCCAGTTGTCCTCAGTTGTACTGGAACATTAAATTCTGGAATAGTCAACCTTTGTTATTAAATTTACCACCTGGCTCTTTCAGACTGTGGCTGAGTCCTCTTTTGCATAAGGAACAGTTTGCAATTAGCTTAGTATGAAAAGTAGTATGCTAGAGACCTTTACTTCCTGATAGGTTTTGATTTTTCAATTTTATTACAGGAAATACAGCATGACACACTAGAAAGCAATGAAGTAAGACAGTCTGCAGCAAAAAGACTGAGGAGTCACCATGGGATTTACAGCATCACTTCATTCTGATGCATGTCTAGAACAGGCCCAAGCCAATTGGCAGGAAACTGAGAGTAGGTTACAGGTGCTATGGAATAGAAATTAGGTTCTTGCCTAGCTTTTAACTGTGTTAATTTGCTGGTTAATGTAATGATAAAAGTGCTAGGCAATTCCCTCAGGCAATGGTGTATTTTTATTTGCAAAGAGATGATTGAAAAACAACCCCATCTTCCTGCCAGTAACCATTTGGTCTTCCTGAATATTTCAAGAGATTTGTCATCAAAGCTTAATTATTAGAAATTTATTTCCTAATGCACCACATTGCTCTACTGAGCTCAGAGATGACATAAGTAGCCGAGTTATGAATGTTGGGTCTGTCATTCTGCTCCTTGGCCCAGCAAGAAGACCTTGCTTCAACCCCAGCTGTATTGGGAAACAGCACAAATTTTAATTTTATGTTAGCATACTACTACTGTGAGACTCAGAAGTTCAGTTTATTCTTTTCTAAAAGTAGGCTTACACACTGAGACATATGCTGTGTGTGGAGAGGTACTAATTAAAAATTGGATAATTTAAATTGGCACACAGTCCATGTGGATGGGGATGTCTTATAAATATTGTTAATAAACTTTTATTGCCAGAATAGACACAGTGCAAAAAAGGATATGTTCTGTTTCTAGGGAACTTCTAACATACAGATGAAAAATTACCTGTGATTGAATGCATTCACCCCAGAGCCTATTCAGGGGTTGGAACTAAACCTGTTTAACATTGTTAAAATGCTTACTTATATTCCAGCTTTTTTTTTTTTCATGAATTTTAAGGTGACATACAAACCTGACTTTTCATGTTTGAGGGATAAGATTATGTTGAAAAATAATCACTTCAATAGGAGTTTGAATTCATAACCCAACGCTCTGAGGATAATGAGGCCAATTTCCTCTAGATGTTTTGAATGTTATCTCTTGCCTAATTTTTGAACTGGCCATGCAGGTAGAAGCCAATTATATTTGTGCTGTTTTTTTAAATTGTTTTATTTTATTGTATAGTTTTAAATTGCTGTTAGCTTCCCAGAATCATGAATTGGAAATAGTTAGCCATAAACATTTAAATCAATCAATCAATCAAATTGGATCATTTGTTCGTCATAATCCATTATTCTGTCTCTGAACAGTGATCAAATAGCCACAGAATATTTATGTACTTCCTTGAATGTTTCATTCATTCATTCATTCATTCATTCATTCATTCATTCATTCATTCATTCACCACTCACTCACTCACCCATCCATCCATCCATCTTATATGCTTCCCATCTCACCTGGAGGTGACTCTTTTGCAACTGATTTATTGCACCTGAAGGTATTTTGTGGCATTTTCCAAATCTAGAAGATGATAGGCATAGCATTGTGAGCCAAACCCTGTCCCTTTTGTATGTGCGTGCCACATCATCATACATACAAAAGGGAGAGATCTTGGATTATGATACTGCTTCACAATAAGAATCTCAAAGACAGAAAAGCATGCATTATTCTTACTCTGTAGTTTACGTTATTAACCAGCTACAATAATGTAACTTTTATAAGAAGAAAAAGAGAACCTAATCAGCACTAATTTACTAAACATATATCATTTAAGTTTAATTTGTTGATCATTAGGCACTTGACTAGAATTGGTCCTTCAAGGGCCATTTGGTGGCATAAGAAAACATCGACTAGCTCCATCCAATTCGCAATTGGAGGAGGAATGGCTAATCAAACGACTTCATTGCAGTGACTCGGCTGTTTGATTAGCCATTGCTTCTCCAATTGTGACACCTCACAGTTGGGTTGGGTTCTTACACACACACACCAGAGGTGGTATTCAGCAGTTTCTGACCAGTTCTGAAGAACTGGTAGCGGAAATGTTGAGTAGTTTGGAGAACAGGCAAATACCACCTCTGATTGAAGATTTTACAGTATCCTTCCCCTGCCGTGCCCACCAAGCCACGCTCACAGAACCGGTAGCAAATTTCTTTGAATCCCACCACACACACACACATACACACACACACTATACATATGAAGCACACTTCAAGCAAACACATAACTGATTATAATCCAATGAAGTTAAAACTACTGCTACTACTTTCACAAAGTCAATGCAATATCTTTGCCTTGATTACATTACCACTCAATAAATTCTTGTAAAGATTACAGTGGCCTGTAATTTAATGACTTCATATATTAGAGAATGCCACAATGCCCAGATCACTGATAAAAAATAAACAAAAGTGGTTCCAAGAGGACAAACAACCTCTTGTAATCATTTATAAGCAACAACAGGGAAATCTGAATAACAGAATAACAGAGTTGGAAAAAATGTTGGAGGTCTTCTAGTCCAGCCCCTTCTACAGGCAGGAAACCATATACAATTTCAGACAGATTGTTGTCCAATTTCTTCTTAAAAATCTCCAATTTTGGAGCACCCACAACTTCTGGATGAAAATTGTTCCACTTATTAATTTTTCTGTCAGGAAATTTCTCCTTAGTTCTAGATTGCTTCTTTCCTTGATTAGTTTCCATCCCTTGCTTCTTGTCCTGCCTTCAGATGTATTGGAGAATAGGTTGACCTCCTCTTCTTTGTGTCAGCTCTTAGATATTGGAACACCGCCATCATGTCAAGTGCCTGGAAAGTTTCTCAGTCATCCAGGTCATGGTTGTCCCAAAAGTGTTTTTTCAAGAGGCAACTGGACTTCCTGGTTTTTCTTTGAAGAAATTTGCCTCTTGAAAAAAAAGTCGCCTCTTGAAAAAGCACCTTGGGACAACTATGACCTGGATGACTGAGAATCTCCACAGACATTTAGCAATACACTTTGCGATGAATACCCTTCGAATAGTGAGGGAAAATGAATGGATTTCTTCAAAGAAAAACCAGAAAGTCCATTTGCCTCTTGAAAAAGCACTTTTGGGACTATCATATCAAGCACTAGTGCTTCTTTTCATTTAAGTAGACATATGCAATTCCTGCAACTGTTCTTTGTATATTTTAGCCTTCAATCCCCTAATAACCTTTGTGCTCTTCTTTGTTCTTTTTCTAGAGTCTCAACATTTTTTGATATCGTGGCAACCAGGGGTGGGATTCAAACTTTTTAACAACAGGTTCTGTGGGCATGACTTAGTTGGTGGGCATGGCTTGGTGGTCATGTGACTGGGTGGATGTGGCTTGGTGGTCATGTTATTTGCTGGGCATGGCCAATTCAATATCACTCACATCGAGGCACGCATCTCCTAGCCTGGCCTCTCATGACTGGGGATGCTGCAACAGTCGTAAGTGTGAAAAATAGTCATAAATCACTTTATTTAGTGCCATTGTAACTTTGAATGGTCACTCACACAAGCAAAGTACCAGCAAAGGAGGGGAAAAAATCTCCAGAGAAGTTCCTGAGACAGGAAGTCTAGTCCTGCCAAGAATGTAATAAGGGTTAACGGAGAGGCAGTTTCTATAAGCAATACCAGAATGTTTCCTTCCTGCCTTCCTTACAGGATTAGGCCAGTAATTTCTTCTAACAACCGGTTCTCCAAACTGCTTAGAATGTTACCAACCGGTTCTAGCGAATAGGTGCAAACTGGTAGAATCCCACCCCTGGTGGCAACCAAAACTGGATGCAGTATTTCAAGTGTGGTACTTACTAAGTGGTATGAAGTGGTATTAACACTTCACATCATCTTGATTCTATCTCTCTGTTAATGCAGGCTAAGACTCTATTTTGGCAGCTGCAGCACACTGCTGGCTCATATTTAAGTGATTGTTCACTAGGATTCCAAGTTCCCTCTCCCAGTTACTACTGTTGAGCCAGGTACCACCTATGCTACACCTATGCATTTGGTTTTCCTTGCCTAAATGTAGAACCTTACTTTTTCTGACCACTGAATTTCATTTTGTTAGATAGCTATTTTTCCAAAAATTGTGCAGTTAACCCTTGCCATGGAGACCCCCCAATTTCATTTGTTCATAAAGAACCACTGTTTGGATCTTAGCCATTCAAAAGATCCTCAAGACAAGAGCCCTGAAGAATACAAAGAGCAAAAAGCTGGGCATTTTCAAAATATATCACTGAATATTTTCCACATCTTGGAGTTCCCATGAGAAAAAGAAATCAAAATTAAAAAAAATAAAATTGAAAAAAAAATGTGCCTGAATCCATCATACTCATAATTCAGTTAAATCACTGTCCTACCATCTCCCCCCTCCAATTGCCTGCAGGAATCCAGCTGCCATACCTGGTGTTCTAGAACCAAGCAAGCTTCCAGTTTGTACACTAAGATGCTTCATTCACACTAACTCCCAAGATGAATGAGTTTTATTTACTGGGTAAGTAGAGAGCTGTAGCAATGGTTAGTACCGGCTTCTTGCTTGATACCCAACTTATCAGCAGTCACATCCATTCTTTCCCCTCCTCCTTTAGACAGTTTATCCAGATGCTGCAGCAGCATTTTATACCAGAAATCAAATTCCCATTCAGAAGAACAGACTTGACAAAAGATGGACATCATTTTAAATATCTGAAAATGCATTGCCTGATGTGACGATAGGCTGTATGCAGTCAGGATGGCAGATGGAGTGATTGATCTACAGTGGCACTTGGCAGGGAGCAGAGGAAATCTTTGTATGTGGGAACATCATTGGATCAGGACAGGCCATTTTTCCTGGGCCAGATACTTTTGTTGGATGAAGGGAGGCATGTAAGAACAGGCTACAATCAATAGGACAAAATCTGGGAAGCTCAGGATGCCAAGTTTTTAGCAGCTGCACAGAAATGAGAAGAAATGCCATCATGTATGTTGGAAGGACAATCACTTACACTGGGACAAGCATCTTCTCCTTGTTGTCCCACCAAGATGTATAAAGTATCATTCTTCTCGAGCGGAAATATTCCCACAACATTCACACCATGAGATCTCATCATGCTATTTTTCCCTTTGCCACCAGCTGCTCCATAGCCTGAGATGCTGCAGGTAAAAGAATAACAAAACAGCAAAAAGGCAAAAAGTCATAGGAGAAATACAACCAGAATTATTTATACCGGCCAAAGAATAACCTAGTACAGATTTTGTTTCCTGGGTTTGTCATTTTCTAAACCTTACATTTACTTGACAACTAAGTGATACTTCTTTGCTCTATCTTGGTTACAGGTTTAATTAGCCCAGAATCTAAACTCATTCAAGATGATCAGAAGCTGGCAAAGGAGTTGCTGAAAAAATTGGCTCCCTAGCTCCAAATAGCTCATAAAGTAGAGGGAGTTCTTGGAATCTGATCTGATGGTGCTAATGTGTAACTTTCCATAACCCAAGCTATCATTCTTTAATAAGGCAGCAATTGACACATGAGACGACATGATGGCCATGAGATAGGAGCTCCTGAACAGATGCTAGGAGGAGCAGGAGGCATTGAACTGATTTTCAGCAGGAAACTGTAATGGCTAATGAGGTGCACTATTCAGCAAGGCAAGCTGGCAGGGCTAATTGGCAGCAATTAGGGGCCATATTTTTCTGTGTAAGAGTAGATTTTGCATATAAGCAATAAAGTCAGGAACCCAGAGAGATGCTCTTAGTGCCTCATTCAGCAGCTGTAAAAGGAGAACAGTTAGCTTCAGGTTACAACTCTACATATTTGTCGTAGCTTATAGCTACAAAGAGGGAATTTGTTCTGCTATCGATAATGCATGGCAAATTTGCACAGCTCCTATAGTGCCAATTATCATCTTGTTGGGATGAATGACAGTAGTTGAAGCAGCAAGAAAGTATACAATGGTGTTTTTGACAATATCTGTGGATACAAAAATGGGGATTTGTTTTGCAAAAGAAATCCATGCTTGCTGCATTATTATTATTTTGAGGGACACTAAATCATGCCGTAAGAAGCCAATGGATGGTCTTTTCTATGACTTGGGTTGGACTGACTGCTATAGAATTTGAGGGGTTCTGAGAAATGTAGATAGAAAATACTAACCAATTGAGATCTTCATCTTCTTTTCCCTTGGATTGATTGCATATATTTCATTGAGTTCTATTTAATTTTCCTTTTCCTATAAAGCACTTACCAGAGCAACATAGAGCAAAAAAAGCTATTTAAAAATACATATAAAATTAATTTCCATTCTGTTGTCACCATTAAATAGCAGGAATAAAATTAGTAACAGAACAGGCTGTGGTACTAAAATTAAAATTAAAAGTTAACAAATGTGGAAGAATAAAAAAAAAAAGTATCCTGATGTAAAAAATAAAATAAGAATGGATCCCAGACACCCAGTGTCTTCTTTGGCAATGCATTTCAAAAGTGAAGGTTTGCTGCTAAGGAACAGCCATTAGGCTCTTCTCAAAGATGATAAGGAGTTGGATCTGAATATACATAATATTTTGTTGCTGCTGCTGACAGAATCAATTATCTGCGCCTTGCCACTTCACTAATAATCAATCAGCCAAATGACAGAAAAAAGAAATTGAGGTGGGCACCAGTCCTAAGAGAAAGTGCTTAAGCCTGTGAGGACATGAATTGTCCTTACGTGCATTAAAAATGGGAAGAGAATATATATTTTACAACTAATATACAGTATAAATCTGCAGATACTAGAAGAGCTCTATGGAGCCTTCTTATAATGAATTTGCCCCAGGGGTGGGCTGCTTTGGGTTTGCATGGGTTTGGGCAATCCTTTAGCTAAGATTCTGCATGGTTCAGCAAACTCGCAAATCCCACCCTGGCTGGCCCCTCCACCCCGCCCCTCCCAGGAGTCCCCACACAGCCTGTTTTGGATAGCAGGTAAGTACAGGGCCTGCATGAAGGCTCGGGGAGGGTGAAAAATGGGCTTCTGGAGGGCCTCTGGAGCCCAGGGGAGGCCATTTTCACCCTCCCAGAGGCCCAAGGGAAGCCTCCAGACTCTGGGGAAGGCAAAAACAGCCAAACTGGAAGTACAGGAAGTCCGGAAACGGGCCTGTTTCCAGCTTCTGGAGGGCCTCTGGAACCCAGGGAGGCCATGTTGCCCTCCCCACCATGGGGTAGGAGGCTGACTAGGCCATGCCCATCACGGCCACACCCACCCAGCAACTGGGCAGAGAACCGGTTGCTGATATTTTTTGAAGCCCACCCCTGGTTTGTCCTCCGACTTAGTTTTCTTTTGGCTCTTCATGCATCCGTGCGGACACACAATCAAAAAAATTATCCATATTTGTAAAAAAAAGTTTAGATTTAGGAGAAAAAGAGAGGCAGCAGATATGGTAAGGCAAAAGGACACATTTTAAATATCACCCAGGAAAACTTCTGGGAAGAAGCAGCTTCAAAATAGAGGTGATGGCTTTCAGCCAAAGAACTCTAGTGGTTGTTATAGATGGGTTGCTGGTTTCAATCTAGAGAAAAACTACTGTAGAGATTGATTCTAAAATGGATTAAGTATTTCTTGCACTACTAAAAGCTTCTTAGTTTGTAAACAGTATTATATCTACAAAGTGTCTTAAAGAGGAAGATGGAACTAGTTTCAGAGGACCCTTGGTAAGGTTGAGAGTAATGAAAGAGAAGACCAGACTCATTACTTGTTAGATGAAGGCATATTGTCAGTTTGCCTGACTAAAAAAAGGAAACATTGCCACAAAATAAGAAGGGAATGATTATAATTAAGGAACCAGTGGTGGTATTCTACCGGTTTGGCCTGGTTCTGGTGTACCAGTAGCACTGAAGATCAGCTGGCAGGGAACCAGTTCGCTCTGAGCCTCTCCAATGCTCTACAATTGGACCCACCCACCGGCCCCTGCTCCTAGGTCCTTTTTAATCTCTCAGCTGTTTGGGGCAGTAGAGCGGATTGCTGTTATAAACAGTTGTCAGGTGCAGTAACTTAGTTTTTACTGTTTTAATGCATGCACGAAGCATGTGTTTGGCGCGCTTGCATAATTGCACGATTATACCCAGCGCACAAGTCATGCAATCCCACCTCTACAGCCAAGCCCACCAAGCCACACCCATAGAAATGGTGGTGGGAACTTTCAAACACCACCACTGTAAGGAACCTCATGGAGCTCAAGTCCCTTCACAATACTGAAAATCATAATGTTCCTGCAGTTGTTGTTGATGTCTACTCATCTCCCCCTAGTTCAGTTTGAGATTGAAACCTCTATCACCAATGAGAACTACTCCATTGTTTATAGACAAAAATAGATTATGTAATAAGGGCAATGCTGTTGAGGTAATTCCCCATTAGGAAAATGAGCACATACAGGGAGACGTATTGAGAGCAGTGTTTGAATAATACACACACAGCACACAGATACACTGTACAGTAAATGTAGGTTTTTGCTTCCAGAAACTTTTAAGCAAAGTTCAAAACAAGCAGTCCAAAGTCATTCACAGGTAAGACAGTCAATTTTCAGTCGAGGGATAATCCAATAACAAAGTCCAGTATCAAAAAACAGTTCAGTATCAGACTTACATCAAATCCAGGAATAGCAATCAATTAGAAGGAATGGCAAAAATCTCCAACAGAAGGAAAAAGAGACTCACTGAGACTAAGACTAAGACAATCCAGGTTTCTGGCTCCATCTTATGGCCGTTTGAGAAACCACACCCAATTATAGTTTTGGATTCTCTTAAAGAGACAGTATTAAAATGTCTATCCTGGTTTATATATTTCCAACCCAAATAGCTGTTAGGTGACTTACATTCCTAACAAATTCACAAATGCTGAATGTTGGTACCAGTGGTGTCTTCACTCCAAAATACATCAGAATGCACATAACCCATAGCATATGTTATTTTGCATGTCAGGTAGAAAAACTTCCAAGCACTTTGCTTCCAACAATAGCCTTAAAAATAATGTTTTTCTGCCCTTTCTTAACAATTTGAATCAATCTCATTCTGCCCTAAGAAATGAAATGAATGATGTGATTGAGCTGGAAACTGGGGAAAATGTCTCTGGTTTTCAAGAAGTCATTGGCAATGGGCTTTTCTTGGCCCAAGCCAAACCAAACCAAACCACTAAAACCATAAATGTTTGTATTTAAGAAAATAATCCTCTTCCTCCACTAAATTTGTAGGAATTTAGTCTGCTTTCATTCCATGGCAATAATAGAAGAAAGAAAAATCAAAGAGTAGGCAACAAGAACAAATGCCTACTGAAATGCATCTCTTTCTCTGAGAGAGAGAGAGAGAGAGAGAGAGAGAGAGAGAGAATGAGAGAGAGAGATATTTGAAAATGTTCATCACAAGCAGCCTATAAGCATAGCATGCTGTCTGGGGAATTTCTGGAAATTGAAGGCCACATATCTTAAATTGGCAAGGTTGAGAAACACTATTGTTGGAATGGATTAATTGGTGTTCAAAAGCATAGTGCTGATTTCCAATAGATAAATCAAGTATCAGATTTTTCTATCATTGATGTCTATATGGAATCTAACTGAACTCATTCTACTTAAAGATATATTAGACTCTTAATCTTAGGGGGAACCACCAATAAAATGCTCCACGTGGACAATTTATTTCATATACGTTTAATTGTTCACTTTTTTTGCTCCTTTGTGAGGGAGCAAAATGCTCATTCATTTTGTCATATTTTAGCCAAAAATGAAAACCATCCTTTTGTCCAATATCATACCCCACACCCCATGATGTCTTGGGACCAAAGAGCTTCAGCTGATATCATTCATTGAACCAGGGCCAGCAATACTGAGGATCTAACAACAGAAACAATATAAGTTGCTAGGGAAATTGACCCAAAGGAATGTTCTGATCAACTCTGATAAGCCAATTGCAGTAATTTCTCTTAGCCAGAGATGTCAATCAAAGGAAAGTGCTTCCATGATATCCTATGTAAGCTTCTATGTCTGGTATTGTGCAACAGGTTAAAATATCTTGCAATAGGGAGAATGTTAGCATATCTCTAAAATAAGCAGAATTAAGCATTAAAACATGAAAGACAAAATGCACAACATCCCATTTAAAAGCTAGACATTATATTAATGAGTTGTAAGTTTGGATCTACTTGTTAGTGTATTAAAGAATAAAATCAGCCTTGGGATACTATTAATTGTTGTTTCTTCCCACAGCATTAACATTAAATAAATGAGACTTCTGTACATATAATTTAGTACTTTTCTCTTTTTACATTAGGGCAATATTTTATATGCACTCATACTACATGCTAGCCTAGAAGAATTCTTCTCAACTGCTCTCCCATAGGCAAGTCATTCTTTTGAATGAAATGCTATTTTTTTTTTCATTACCAGCAATTTCCCTAAAAATGGACAGGCGAGCAGATTTGGGTACTTTTTCTACTCAATTTCACCAAATTGTGTCTCAGCTGTTTAAATTACTATGGGCTAATCTGGGCACTGCAGGGAGCTTTCTTTGCTTGCCTGCCTGCCTATCTATCTATCTATCTATCTATCTATCTATCTATCTATCTATCTATCTATCTATCTATCTATCTATCTATCTTCTATCTACCATCTATCTATCATCTATCTAATCTATCATAGAATATTCAGAAATAGCCCTTCAGAATAATCAGGAAAATGGAATCATAGGAATTTCCAGTGAATAGACTAGTTCTTTAGAACCTCTCTGGATAAGAAGAGGATTAAAGATCACCCATGTGTACTCTAGACAACTGCTGTTCGTGAGAAGACCACAGGACATTTTGAGTGCTGGGTATTGAAACGATCAGCAATCTTCCTCATCAATGAGTCTTTTAAATGACAATATGTTCACAAGCTGTATTTTCTAATCATTTCCAAAATTGCCTACAACCAACTATTAGAGGCCTTTGAAATACCATATTGGAAAAGTCTATCTGGTAAGTTTTTTTTCAATTCTGAACAAAAGAAAAATTAAATGTAAATTTAAGAAAAAGAATTTGAAATAAATAGCAGAAAACTAAGTAGGATTTTTATCTAAGAAAGTTATATATGGACTAATGGTCCAGATAAATATGGAACATTGATTTTTATTATTAGATGTTGGAATTAGCTATTAAAAATAAACAGTTTCTACTGAGAAACAGATTTATTATGGCTATCCAACATCAGAACAAAGATAAGTGATAATATTGGAAATTGGATGCTAGAGAGGACTAAAGGTTCTAAGCAGAAAACAAAATACAAACCTATTTTTTATATCAGTTTATACTGTGATTTAAAAAAAACACAAAATGTTATAACATTGAAAATATTAAAGGATATTTTTGAAGAATGGAACAAGAAATTACTAACTGCAATATCAACACTGTCAGTAATGATGTTTGCTTCAATGCTAGACTACATCTAAAATATGTTAATGAAGGAATGACAGATAAGGAGCAAATTTTATCTGAAAAGTAGAAGTAGCTCATGGGAATGATTTGGAAAAGGATGATTTACTGGATATGCATAAGAACCTAGTTGAAGTTTTAAAAATTGCAAGGGAAATACAAATGATAAACCAAGAGAATGATATGGAAAATGTTTCCTTATTGGATCTAATAAAGAGATTTGTTAAAGCTTTGAAGAATTCTGTGCAATGGGATAAAGAATTGAAGGGATATCAATTCCTACAACAATATTTGATTGAAACTTAAGACTATTAAAGGATATTTAGTTAGTTTAGCTGATCAAGATCGAAGGCATTTTCTGCAAAGGCATGATAACCCTTTATTTTGACATAATAATTGAAAAGTTAATGTTTTAAGGAATTGCTTATAAATAAGGGATGTATACAGGATGAAAAGATATTTGTTTGTAATCTGTTGGAGTATGAATTTATTCATACCTGTTGCGATGAAGGTTGGAAACCACTTCTTTATATATTCTTTTCTTTTTCTATATTATATTCTTTCTTTTTTTTTCTTTCTTTTTCTTTTTTCCTGCACTGTCACTCTTTTTTCCATTCTTTTCTTTCTCTATATTTAGTTTGCATTAATTTTACTATTGTAATTAATATTCTTAATAAAAATGATATTTAATAATGTCAGGGTTCTGACAGATGCCCTAATTAAACCATGTGCCTTGAGTTTCAAAAGAAATCCAGTTATTTATTAGGAGCAACATGTCGGCACATACCCAAATGAAGTCAGCTCTGCCTCATGTAATTTGCAGACCACCTATGACCCTGTTTCCTCCCTCCCCCAGGGTGTGTCATAAATCGCATTCTCCAACATAGCACTTTTGCAGGCTCTGGTTGGTCCCGGTAACCTGGGATACAGCCTTGAATAAGGTATGCGTGGAATGTGCTTCTGGTTGTGGCTGCTCTGCTGCTCCGTCAGTCTCCCCTCCTCCTGACTATGTCAACTCAAGAGCAGGCCAGGAATGCTTTATGAGTTGACAAATGACAAAAGTAAAATTGTGCCATTAAAATATTATCTTACTCCTTGCATCCCAGTGCAGATCCCTTTGCAACATTTGGTACTCCTTGGCAACCTTGATGTTAGGCAAGATTCCATTTTCTGTACAGTTTAGCTTAAAAATTCAGAACTTGATGATACAGTTTGAAGCTCAAAAATACACCATATGGTTATGGAAAATACATTGCAACTGAGAATGCATTTTCAAAAAGTGGTTTGTATGATATGTGTACAACAAATATGTATATTTTGGAAAAAGAAAAGCAATGTTAAAATATTGTAGGATGGATCAACTATATTAATTCATGTGGAAGTGGCACAGTTTAGAAATAAACTGAATCACACATTGCCTACCCCAGTCTTCTCAATTTTTCCAATGTTTTTTAAGCAATGCAGTGCTTTCATTTCTTTACAAAAACAGCCAAACGTGATTCTTTTGGCAATTTTTTTTAACCTACAAATGGGTTGAACTTAGTAGCATTGTAATTGTGCTTCTCAACTGTATAACAATTCTACACTTCATATTGGTTTCTGTGCAGCACTTTGGATTAAGTCAGGTTGGCAGCCCTTTGGTAATTTCATTATTCACTGAAATCTAGAAATTCTAAACCAGAAGTCATCAACTGTTGTGAAATCTGACAACTCCTGCTCCCCATAAATACACACGCAGAAAAGGAGACAATTATACAAAACTACAAAGATATTACAAAAGAAAACCTTGGGGAGTTCTCAATAAGTTCTTGCAAGATTTTGGTCATCTCCTAAATTCTTGCACTGGATTACACCATAAGCTTTTAATATTTATTTAATTATAATGGGATGAGAAAGATTTCTTGGAATTGCCAAAGGTGTTCTGGTATCCTTGGATACTGTGCTACCACTCCCATAAGACTAGACGTTTCATATTTAACTCTGCACAATTCTCTCCTTAAAGTATGATAGATTTACTGCTCTACTCATACTATAGTACAGATGTGAGAGTTCCTTATGCCATTTCATATCTGCTACAATTGTAATTGCTAATCATACCTCTTAGACATGGGCTGATCTGCACAACAGGCTAATTAAGCTCTTTTAAATGGAACTGGCCAAAGATAAAATCTAGTCATTAGTTCACCCTACATTTTTCAGGAATAAGGATTTTTTTCTTTCTTTCTAGTCCCTGAAATAATTGATAAAATCCAGTTCTTCCCCTTGAAGGCAATGGGGAAATTTCTTAATCTTTTCATTTTTTCATGTTTCAAAGCTTCAAAGTTTAGGGAAAATAGATTTTAGAAATCAAGCTCTGCAGATTTTTTGCCAGCTCATTTTTAACATAGTAACTGTTGTATGAAACTAATACATTATGATAAGAGTTCATGAATTGGAATAGATATGGTAACAAGTTAGCCAATGGGGACTGTTTGGTGACCCAGACATCTTGGAGCCTGGCCATGGCTTAGTTTGACTGATTTGCATATAAGAGTCGTTTTGTCCTTGCAATATAGCCTCTGTATTATACTGCTTCTGGCCTTCAGTGCTGGTATTTCTGGTGGTACTGATTGCTTCTGCTTCTTGTCCTTGTACTTGCTACCATGTTGCAAGAGCTGCATGGGTATTGTATACATGCATCATGTTTTATATTATTGTATATTTATACATACACACACACACACGTGTGTGTGTGTGTGTGTATGTGTGTGTCTTAGAGTAGCAACTGTCTTGCTCATATTATTAAGTCAGTCTGGGAACATTTTAGGGCTGAAGACTAGGATATCAATGTTTCAATGAGTAAATAAAAGAAATCTCACCTGTATATATTGGCTGCAGGAACTCTCCATATTTGTACACCAGGAAAATGTTCCTCTGTTCCTACCAGTACGCTGATACTAGTGCCCCTATAGATATCATTGCACTGGGTCTGAGTAGGCCCTTGTGATCCACTGGCACCACAGGTATTAAACATCCAATTATCTGAAAGAGATATGTGCAAGTATATCCTGAGTATCAAATAGGTGGCAGTAAATACTCTCAGCTGCATGACAACAAATGAAGAATCTACATGAGCATCTCTAAAGAAATAAACTTCACATTCAACTGTTCCAATATGCCATGTCCTCTCATTAGTTAACAAAGAAGCTCCCATTTCTGCAAATCACATGCAGGATATATCTGCTGGTAGAAGTTTTTAAAAAAACCTCTTAGGTAATCTTTTTCTTCCTTTCGTTCCTGATTTAGTGATTTTATAGTCTAGTGTTTCATCCACAATTGCATTAAATTCTCCTAAAACAGTGGTTGCCAACTGGTGGGCCGTAGAGAAATGCCACCCCAAAGCACCCCCCCCAAAGCAATTAATCCAGGCTGTGGGGAACACAAGGCTGCACCACCCACATGGCCCATGGGAACACAAGGCTTGTGTTGCTTGCATTAGGAACAACATGAGGTAGTGAGGGGAGTGGGGAAAGGGTGGAGGGAGGAACTTGCCTGGCCACCAGGTTGCTTCTTCTGCTTCTTTCTTCTGCTTTTGGCTGCATGCAAGGGAAGCAGCAAAAGCCCTTCTTTCTCTCCCCCAAACTCCAGCAGAAATGAGTCTTTGGGACCCTGCAAGGCATCCTACTCCAAGGGGCTGCACCGGCAGACTCATTTCTGGCAGAGTTTGAGGGGAGAGAAAGAAAGAGTTCTGCTGCTTTCCTTCCACGCAGCCTGAGAATAGAGCTCAAAAGCAGGCTAGGAATGGGGCTGCCTTGGAAGGAGTGGGGATGTGTGAGGGAGAGAGCACAAGAGAAAGAAAATCACCAGCCCTCAAGGTTAGATCTCTCTTTCTCCCCTCCGTCTGAGAATGTAGCTCAAAGCAGGCTAGGAATGGGGCTGCCTTGGAGTGTGTGTGTGTGTGTGTGTGTGTGAGAGAGAGAGAGAGAGAGAGAGAGAGAACATCACCAGCCCTCCGAGGTTAGATCAGATCGCTCTGTCTCTCTCTCCTTCTCCCTCTCACCAATGTCAGCAAGCCACATCAGTCAAAATTCACACTAGTGGTCCCTGGGATTTAAAATAATGAGTTTGGTGGTCCCCGAGGTCCAAAAGGTTGGCGACCCCTGTCCTAAATGACAAATGTTTGGATATTCCATTTCCAATATTTTCTTATGTAATTATTGGTACAAAATTTGTTGCTTATTATTTGGTATCTATATTGCTATTATCAAAATCTTTTTTGATTAATTATTTTTTCCACCATCAAAAATCTTCCTTCTTTATTAAAGTACATGGAGGATGGATCCACTGGTAGGAGCAAACCTGGGGGAACCTTGAGATTTGAAGGAGAAAAAACATTTGTGGGAAACAAACACAAATGAGAGATAATCCCAAAGTAACTCAATAAGGACTGAATAAGTCCAATAGATATACAGTAGAAAAGAAGCACAGAGAGAAAAATGAAGGAAGAGAGAATGGAATAGTTATACAACAGACTCAATTCTTATGTAGCTTCATACTGAAAGAATCATCCCTTAATGCTCCCCAGTTAATGTAAAATCTACAGATAACAAATTATTAGGCCCTAATTTATACTGATGGAGAAAAATGATACCATAAAGCAATTAAAACTTAATTGCAATTGCTTTTAGCTATATTTGTTTGATCTGGGTTTCCCCTCCATTGTGACTTGCATTTTAATTTTTTAAAGTTCAGCTGAATGCTTGAAAATGGCTTGAGAATGTCCTTTTCCCCCCCAAAGTTCTCATGTTCAGTTGCAAATTCTGAAAAGGAATTATAATCATATTTATTTGAATGCAAATACAGCATTCCCTGTGATCTGGCCCAATAAAGCAGGTTTCCTCATTGTGGAGGAAGCGGTATTCACATTCAAGTAAGGACCCATATCAGATCTCCAAAGCCCAAGGAATGATTGGTGGGCTCAGTATACAGATTCCTAACATTTGAAGGGGCCTTTAAATTAAGCCTAAGTGAATTAAATACTGTTATGTCCCTGGAACTTGCCAAAGTCCCCACCCAGCTCCGTTCATGCTGCGGGGGCGTTTGCTGCCCCTCATTGGCTGGCCTCCCTCGACAGCCGGCTATAAAAGCCAGCTGCAGGGTCCGGCCAGTCGCTGATCGCTGGGAGCCTGCTCTAGGCAGAGCTAACACGTTCAGTCCTTTATTGCCACAATAAAGCCTTGTTGCATCCATGCCCTGGTCTAGCCTCTCATTGCTCAACTACAACACTGGCGACGAGGATGGGATGGCTACCAGAGGCAATTCGCAACAGCTGAAATCACTGAAACCGCTGAGCCGCAGCCGCGCCGCCAGAGAGCTCGGTCAGCAAAAGCGAAAGTAATAAGCGTCTGTAGCCGCTTGTTAGCAAGCTACAGAGGAAAGTGAAGCGCTGTGAGCCGCAGCCGCTCAATACAAAGAGCGCGAAATTCAAACGGCTGTCGTTTGAATTTCAAGCGAATACAGCGCGGTGCTGTTATTCGAGTCACTGACACTTACGCAGGCGCAAAATTGAGCGCTATCAGAGGCGGTAAGCCATCACCGCCTACGCTCTCCAGGAGCGCGAAAATCAAAACGCTGCCAACAGCCGTTGCAGCTTAGCCACAATTGCAGCCCAGAGAGAGAGAGAGCAGAGAGGTTCTGTGGAGCCTCTCCAGAGCTGTAATCACTAGCCTGACAAAAACACAAGGGCCATTTGTTGTCCCAGAGAGATTTCTCAACAGCACAACGCGCTGAAGTCCTCATCATGAACTCCAACCCAGCCTTCCCACCGTTCAAGCCGGAAGAAGAAAAATGGGAGTCATACAAGAATCGTTTTAACCACTATATCGACGCTATCGGTCTGGCTGATGCTGGGGAGCACAGAAAGAGGTCATTCTTCCTCAGTTATTGCGGAGCCATCGTTTTTGATACAGCCACAGCACTCGTCGCTCCACGTGAGTTAAAGAATATTCCTTGGGCAGAATTGCTAGAGATTCTCACCAATCATTACTCCCCCAGACCATCACAAATCGCGAGGCGTTTCACCTTCCGGATGAGGAAGCAAGCGGAAAAAGAAACCATCAACCAATATATGGCCGCCTTGAGGACTGCAGCCCTCCACTGCGGATTCAGGAACTATCTTGATGACATGCTCCTCGACCAGCTCGTCTGCGGGGTCAAAGACCTTCACCTCCAAAGGCGACTACTCGCCAAGAAGGACCTCAATTTATCCCAGGCCGTCAAGGAAGCCCTGGCAGCAGAACTGGCAACACAGTCAGCCACTGAAATTCAAGGTCCCATTCCCAAACAAAGCTGCGCCACAGTCCATTCAGAAGAGGTAGTCAACGAAGACGACCCTAGTGACCAAACAGACATCTACCGCCTCACCCATGCCAAACAACCACAGGCAGGAGCCAGGCAAGAAACCAACAGCGCACCCAAACACATCATCCTGTGCCTATCCTGTGGCGGACCTCACTCGAGAGCTACATGCAAGTTCAAGGGCGCCATCTGCAACCATTGCCACAAAAAAGGTCACATCGCCAGAGTCTGCCAGGCCGCACACAACTCAGCACAAAAGGTTCCTTCCTTTTCCCATTCTGGGCCTCAAAGGCAAGTACTAAATTGTCACACTTGCTACCATGCTAACCACACCTGTCACTCTATCAGTAAAATAACAATTTCCGTTTTATTAGAAGGTAAACCTTGTCGTATGGAGGTTGACACGGGGTCAGCACTCTCAATCATCTCTTGGAGCACTCTCAAGAAAATCCAGCCCAAGCTATCCAGAAACCAGCTCCAGAAGTGCCAGATCTCCTTGAGGGACTATCAGGGAAAAGACATTCCAGTGCTCGGCAAAGGCAAGTTCCGGGTTAATTTTAAAGCTTTTAAAGGCCACCTGCCTCTAGTGGTAGTTAACGGCAACCTCCCCAGTCTCCTGGGGCTTGATTGGTTCCCCCACCTCGGCCTAGGGTTAACAGGAGTCCATGCTGTCTCAGCTTCTGACACTGACTCCTTATTTACTGACTACTCAGGCGTATTCAGCAATGAGTTGGGGTGTTATAACGGTACCCCATCTCATTTGCAGTTGACCCCAAGCGGTTCCAGTCTGGCTGAAACCGCGTACAGTCCCATTCGCCATTCGGCCTAAACTGGACGCAGAACTCGATAAATTATTAAAGCAAGGGGTCATTGAGCCGACAGACTTCGCCAAATGGGAGACGCCAATTGTCACACCCCTTAAAAAGGATGGCAGCCTGAGAATTTGTTCAGATTACAAAACAACAATCAACCGCTTTCTACAAGTTAGCGCGTACCCAGTCCCGGTCATTCAACATTTATTGCATACTTTTGAGCCTGGCAACATTTTTGCCAAATTGGACATGTCACAAGCGTATCAGCAGTTCCCTGTTGACAACCAAACAGCCGAACTGCAGACCATTGTGACTCACAGGGGTGCTTTCCGGTGCAAGCGTCTCCAGTTTGGCGTAAGTGTTGCCCCGGGCATCTTCCAATCCCTCATGGAGCGTATACTACAGGGTCTCCCTGGCGTAGTACCCTACTTCGACGACATATTGGTCTCGGCCAGGGACAGACCTCAACTATTCCAGAGAGTCAGAGCAGTGTTAGACAGGTTCAGACAGCATGGCCTCAAATTAAAAAAGGAAAAATGTGCCATTGCCACTAGACGGGTGGACTTTCTGGGCTATAGAATTGACACCGCAGGCATCCACCCCCTAGAGTCCAAGGTCAAGGCAATTCATGAGGCACCCACGCCTACTACTAAAGCCGAGCTTCAAGCCTTTTTGGGATTATTGAACTTTTATGCATCATTTCTGCCTCACAAAGCATCGGTAGCAGAGCCCCTACACAGGCTCTTAGATAAAAAAGCACCTTGGCACTGGGGACACAAGGAAGACACCGCTTTTCGCGCGGTCAAGTCACTGCTCACATCTGACGCAGTCCTTATTCAATTTGACCCACACCTTCCACTGGTAGTAGCTGCGGATGCATCCCCTTTTGGGATTGGCGCCGTATTAAGCCATAGACTACCCAACGGCTCGGAGGCACCAATCGCCTTCTTTTCCAGAACGCTCTCAGCAACAGAGCGTAACTATAGTCAAATAGACAAGGAGGCCTTAGCCGCAGTGGCCACGGTTAAGAAATTTCATGAATTCCTATTTGGCCACAACTTTGAGCTAATCACGGACCACAAACCTCTCCTGGGTCTTCTTTCCGGAGACAAGCAGACTCCCCAAGTGTTGTCTCCCAGAATGATGAGGTGGACTTTATTCCTGGCGGCTTACTCGTACAAGCTCATCCACCGCCCAGGAAAAACGTTAAGCCACGCAGACGCCCTCAGCCGCTGCCCCCTGCCAGCTCCAGCAGAAGACCCGGCCCCGGTCCACGCCATCTTCGATGTCACCGAGCTCGACCTTCCTGTCACCGCCCTCGACATCGCCACCAAATCCAAGACGGACAAAACCATCGCCCAGGTACTGGACTGGGTGAGGAGGGGGTGGCCGGGCTCTAACCTCGCAGCCGAATTCACACCTTTTAAGACCCGTCAACAGGAGCTTCTAGCATACAGGGCTGCCTGTTGTGGGGCACACGGGTTGTTATTCCGGCCTCACTTCGCACACCAGTCTTAGAGGCACTACACGAGGGCCACCCGGGGATCGTCCGGATGAAGGCGTTGGCACGGAGCTACGTCTGGTGGCCTGGCTTGGACGACGACATCGTCAAGTGGCTAAGCTCATGCCAACCCTGCCAGGAATCCAGACCTGCCCCTCCAGTCACCACCCCCACCAAGTGGGAGAGCGCCAACGCACCTTGGTCAAGGCTACACATTGACTTAGCGGGTCCTATACACGGCAAGACCTTCTTGGTGGTCGTAGATTCATACTCAAAATGGATCGATGTGGCCCAACTATCCACGACTACCACGTTAGCAGTTACCAAGGCTCTAACTCGCCTATTTGTAACACACGGGCTACCTGATACCATTGTTTCGGATAACGGTCCCCAGTTTGCCTCAACAGAATTTAGCCGTTTCGCCACAAATCTTGGTATCCATCATATCTTCACGGCCCCCTTTCATCCTGCCAGCAACGGACTGGCAGAGCGAGCCGTTAGGTCCACAAAAGAAGCATTGGCCAGATTCAGCAAAGAAGATTGGCATCACAGACTCTCCCGTTTCTTGCTTAGTCAACACTCGACCCCTTGCATGGTCACCAACAAATCCCCTGCTGAACTTCTAATGGGTAGACGCCTAAGAACTGTGTTAGATAGGCTCCACCCTCACTATTGCCCTGACACCCCTCTCGCTTCAATGACGGGGGTCCGAGATTTTGTCTTGCAGAAACATGTTTTTGCGAGGAACTACGCCGGAGACCCACTGTGGATTCCAGGAGTGGTAGTAGCAATCACCGGTCCCCGGTCGTACCGAGTCCAACTGGAAGATGGCCGCATCTGGAGAAGACACCTGGACCAGCTAAGGAAGCGACAGGGTACCTTCACCAGCGTCGGATCGTGGGCTCAGGTCGATCCTCAGGTGCCACACCAAGCTCCCGTCGTAGACCATGCCAGAACCTCTGCACCACCGCCATCCGGACCAGAGGAGCTGGCAGTAGACCGGGACTGCCCGACGGGTCCGCCACCGGCACCAGTAGACGGGGCCACGACATCGCCAACCAGAAGCACTACACCGGTGCCTGTGCAACCCGCAGAGCGAGGCTGCACCCCATCACCAACACCACCGGGTTCCTTGAACTCTGAGACACTTGGTAACTCACCGGAGTTACGACGCTCGGGGCGCCAGCACAGACTGCCCGCTTATTTAAGTGACTATGCGTGTTCACATCTGGGGGGAAGGGGTGTTATGTCCCTGGAACTTGCCAAAGTCCCCACCCAGGTCCGTTCATGCTGCGGGGGCGTTTGCTGCCCCTCATTGGCTGGCCTCCCTCGCCAGCCGGCTATAAAAGCCAGCTGCAGGGTCCGGCCAGTCGCTGATCGCTGGGAGCCTGCTCTAGGCAGAGCTAACACGTTCAGTCCTTTATTGCCACAATAAAGCCTTGTTGCATCCATGCCCTGGTCTAGCCTCTCATTGCTCAACTACAACAAATACAATTTACTTTCAAAAACCTAAATGTAGGACTGTGCTTTGTTGAGGGTTTTTTTATTATTTTGATAGTGTTATACTGTTTTATTGATTTTGCTATTCTCTTAAACATAATAAAAGGGTATGATAAAAACTCCAAAATCAAGGATGAGAAATGCACAGCTTAAAAAAAACACACCTCTTTTTCAATCCATGGAACCTACACCAATGGATATATCAAATTTTACACCACACCCACCCACCCACCCACACCCACACCCACCCACCCACACTCAAGAATGGAAGATTAATGGACAAAATGGGTGCCCTAAAATTTTCAGCAACTTAAATCACAATGAAAAAATTATGTGAGAACTATATGTTCATTATTTTGCCCTTTTTGGAGAACTGATATAATGGTAACAATTTAACCACTGTTAGAAAGATTACCATAATGTGAAGGCTTAGAACTTTCTTGTGCACACATCTGCTTCCAGAAATGGGAAATAAAGCCCATGAGACAGAAAAGTTAGGAGAATTTGTAACTTTTAGAATTCTATTGTTAGGCTGAGATTTTTATTGCACTGGGATAGGCCTGTCCTATACAGCGACTCATTATAATATATCAGCGAAATACTTTTAGCACATTCAAGGTGGACCCAATGGATCTTAGAAGCTCCTACAATGGCAGTACATGTTGTATATATTCTAATTATTGTATTCTCTGTATTCTTTTCTTAACATTGAATCCATTCTTTTGTCCAAAGAAACTAAGCTGTCTGTATTTTGAAGACCCAGAAGTCAGGATTTCATGACTCTGATGCCATCGGGCAACTGATGTTAATATGGTGATTAATAATTTCTCAAATAAGTGTTAGAGCTGAAGGGGACAATTTATCATATACTTTCTACATGATAGCCTTATGTTGTGGCAAGATTGCTTATAGCATCAAGCTGTAAAGGATGTAATCCTGATCTGTAATAAAAATGAAGCTTTGCATTAACTTCAGTGAGATGTCAAAGGCACTCCTGATGTCCCTAGTTTCATAATGCCTCAAGGAAAAGCATGAAAGAAGCATGAACCAAAAAGAAGAAGAAGAATTTGAAAGATAAGTATAATATTAGAAAGCAACAGAAGAGGGATTACAGATGAGAGAGTTAGAAGTAGAGAGATGAGGGAGTAAAAAGGGGAGGAAGAAGAAGAGGGGGAAGAAGGCAAGGAAAAGAAGTTGTAAAAGACAGAAATAAGAAATGGAGAAACAGGGAAAAGACATAAGAATTGTAACCATAAGCTTGTTTAGAGATAACGAGTGAAAATTTAATTGCAAAAGGGGTTCTGCAAAAGTACATAAAATAGCATTGTTATATTATAAACAGAAATAATTTTAGAAAATATGATTAAAATGATGGATAAAATATTTACTGTAACGTAGTTGAATGTTTGGTAATAAATAAATGAATTAAAATGATTGAGGAAATTAAATGGGAACATTTTTAATTATTAGTAATGATTTATAAAAAATATAAGTGAGAAATATGGAAAAAAAAGAATTAACTATGGAAAGTTTATAAGTGTTCCCAAGGAAGTATGATATTTAATTGAAAAGAAATGTTAAAGACATTAAGATTTTAATGAATATTAATGATAGAATTGAATTGGAATGGAATGTGTGATTTATTTACATATATATATATATATATATATATATATATATATATATATATGAATATATGATCTTTTTTAAAAAGAATATAGTGTGTATTTTAAGAATGTACCAAGCAGAATTCGATTGGAAGTTATGTATTATATTGAATGCCATAATCTTAAAGTTATACACTGAAGCTTAAATAAGAGCTTGAATGGATAAAATTAAAAGATATAAAGGTGTAATACTCCAATTGGTAGCTACAGGGAAAAATTTGTTTAATAATAAAAGATAATATGAAATTGAAACAGGACAGACAAAAGTATAAATATAATGATTTGATTGAGATGAGATAATTAAAATAAAGTTGAGAAAATTAAAAGAGGGGAAAAACTATGTAGAAAATATAAAACGGTAATAAGATATGGAATAGAATATAAAAATGAGCATGAAATTGAGTTTGGTGTCTGTATGAAGAAGTGATAAGCTGGGACCACGCTATTTTCAAAAAAGATGTTTTATTTTTATTTTGTTTTTGTGAAAACCCAAATAAAACTTTCAAAAAAAAAAAAAAAAGGAAAAGCATGAGAAACCATGAAGTAGAATGCAAGCTACATTTCCTATTTGAACCTTTCCCTAGCCAACTTAATCTTTTTTTTAAAAAAAGGTATTGCACTCTCGCAGAAATTCATGCCCCTCTGTTTAACTGCAAATCAGAAAAACAGAGAGATATCCTGCCAGTAATCTTGAAGTCTTTACACTTTTCTGTCCCAGTAGGTACAACTGTAACAGAGCATATGTTAAATAAAATGCGCAAGCAAAAGTTTATACCAGGAATATTAAGAAACAGTTATATTATCTCTGGTGAAAAATTAAACATGTTCTCTCAAGTGGTAGCAAGTGACCTTGAAAAAAGATTTTTTTAAAAAAGAGAAAAACCATGCAGCATGAGAGAAGATTAAACAAGAAAAATGGAACTGTAAAGATTTATCCCCATGTCTCATTAAGAAATAAGGACAGTTTAATTGTTGTTTAATGAGTTTCTTATAACATGAGCTTATCCTTTACATTCTAAGTCTGATATCGCTTAATTCTTTACATTTTTTCTGACACTGCTAATTGGTGCCCAAACATAAAGTAAGAATGTGCTAAAAGATGTGTGACACCATTTTGTAATCACAAACCTGTACTCCTAAATATATGTGACCTTCAAGCCCGAAAGAACTTACAACACCTTTTATGCTAGTTGTATCATTAAGACAGCTTATCAGACATAAGAAATATAATGTATAAAAATTAGGAACATCCAAATATTCATACTAATTAATTCAAACTAGTAATAGTTGTCATTGCTTGATGTAAATAAGCAACCATTAGGCAGTATTGGGCCATTGACAAAAATATTCTTTGGATAATTTCTATCTGTTACAAAATCACCTGATAATGACGTCAAAGAAACATTTCTTCTTCTGTTAAGAATTTTATTGAATCAAAGCATCATTTATTGAAAAACAATTCCGAAGAAGCATTGCTTCATTATACCTCCAGTCTTATTTCAAATTGAATTTCCTATTTTTCATTCTTATGCTTAATGTTGGCTCAGATGTCTACCTTATTCTGAACAGGACCTGTGGCCACAAGACATTGGTCAGATGATAGTTTTGGAGGGTGTCTTATCTACCTCTAAGGACCATTGCCTTCCCCATCATTTCATATTCCAACTTTAAAAATTACTTTTCATAATTGCTTGTGTAGATTTGTATTCAAGTATCTTCAACAGAAGGTCGGGAAGTAAAATCCAGCAGAGGCTGTGGTATAATTCAAACACATCCAAATTTTCTTTTCCTTTTGAAATGCTAAATAGGATCCAGCTATGTGAAGGGGCTTATAGGCCTCTAATTCTCTCAATCCAGTTTTGCTGTCTCTTGGCAGCTTCTCAGGATTTAAGATGTCCGTACTATCAGAGATCCTGGGAAAAACATCTGGAGTCTTTTCCACATAAAGTATGTATTCTTCTGCCTCGCCTTGTGAAGCATCTCCAAGAATATGCCAATGTGGACACTGACCAGTATAAAGAATCAGAGACTTGTGGGAACAGGGCCATGCCTACATTGGGCAAAGGAAAACAAATCACCTCAGGAGGCAACAACATCAGCCTTTTATTTTAAGTTTCATTTTATATGCTATACTGTACAGACTTAGCCTAGGTAAATGTGGTTATTGAGCAGCTAGAAAATAAAATACATCCAAATTAAAACGGAAAGGGGTTACTGTTTCTCTTTTCCAGTTTTGGAAAGGTATGTGCCTCATCCTCTTATGAAGTTTAACTATTAATATGTATGTTAAGTTTATATCTTAGTCTGAATACAAGTATGAAGAAAAGACTCATGCCACGGATTGATTTAATTCACTTTTCCTCTACAAAGAAATTTACATAGAACCCACATTGATCTGACAGCTTTATTAAATGTAGCATTTGCTTGAAGCTTTAAGCATATCAAATACCCAATGCTCCTTTAAACACAACCTATGATACTTTGGAGAAGGAAGAAATCATTTCCAGTAAAAATCAATATTTCTCTTTTGCGTATTATTGATTTTTTTTTTCACTTGTCCCTCCAACAACTGAGGAAAAGAAATTTGCAGGGTGTCACTCACAAGCCATTAAAACATCATACAGAATAGTTTCTATAGGTTGCTACATGTTTGGAGTAATTCAGTTTACAGCACAGCTTTTGATCTCCATAGATGAAAGAAGACATGGTGAAATGGAACCCCTTTAACTAAATCCAGAGATTCTGAGGTAGCATTTTCCATCTGCAGACAACATAATGCTGTTCTGTATTGCATTGACAAATGAATATGTTCCCTTTGTTCTGTATTGCAGAACAGAGAGATACATCAATTGGATAATCCTGTTATCTGAAGCATGCCTACAAATTGCAAAATCCAGCTAAATTTAAACCAAGTTGCTGGATATATAATCAAGTGCTCAACTGTTCAGAAGAAATACTGAAATAGCAAAAAAGGAATTCCAATTCTGAAAAATACAGGTGAAAATTAGCCTCCAACAAAAATACACTTCAAGTAAGGATTCTGTACTATCACCTTTGTTTGGATTTGTTGCCCTTTTTAGGGCTTCAATCATGATTTGTATATATGATTCCTGCTATATAAGATGATATTTTTTCATTCATAATGTTCCGGACTAGCAGGCTCGAAAGCCTGCAACTCTGATTGGCCCGCAAATAGTAGATCATGATTGGTCACCGCAGACTGATGCGATTGGCTAGTAAACGGGCTGCCGCGATTGGCCCTGCCAAGAGCGGCAAACTCAAATCGCTTTCATTGGCTGCCTAGCTGCAGCCAGCCCTATATAAGGGGCTGCTGCGGCCGGGATAGTTTGCTCAGATCTGAAGTCACTAATAAAGAGCTGTTGTTATCTGAGTCTTGCCTCCGTTTCTGAACCATCCTCCCAGATCTAACACTGGCAATGAGGATGGGATGCGGAGGCAACGAAGCCTACGAGAATTGAGCTAGCTGAAGGAGCACGTGGCTGACAGAGCGCAATGACGGCAACATGGCCAGCAGCACTATACCACCCGCACCATTCGATCCAGCTAGCGAGGACTGGGACTCATATATGGACAGATTTCAAATGTTCCTAGAGTCCAACAACTTAAAAGATGCCACACCCAGCAAGAAATGAGCCGTTTTTCTAACCCATTGTGGACCAGCCATTTTTAAGATGGCTAAAGCCTTAGCGAAACCAGCTGAAGTTAAAATGATGGATTGGGACACCCTTGCTTCCATCCTGTGCAACCATTACGCACCAGCAGTACCAATTCTCATTAGCAGACACGAGTTCTATCAGAGGGACCAGCATGAAGGTGAGAGCGTTGGGGATTTCGTGGCAGACCTGAGGAACCTGGGCGGTTTATGTGGCTTCGCCAATCTCGAAGAAGCCATGAGAGACCGAATCGTCCTTGGCCTTAGAGATCCAACTGTCCAGAGCAAAATCATGGCCAAGGGAGACATCTCGCTTGCAGATTCCATAGCAGATGCCACCGCAGCTGAAGCCACTCGTAAATCAGCAGCACGAATGCGCCGAACCAGCGGAACCAACCGCAAACCCACCAATGATGCTGGGAAACCTTCAGACAAGTACACATCAACCACCCATCACGAAGATGTTGAGTCATCCTCAGACAGCGAGGAGGAAGAAGTCCACAGACTCCGGTCAGAATGTGAGCAACGAGACCAGCGGGGTCGTAAACCAAACTACCAATGCGCCGGATGCGGGGGAAACCATCCTCAATCCGAATGCAGATTCTTAGACGCCATGTGTCGTTTTTGTGAAAAACGAGGGCATATTGCAAAAGTATGCAGAAACAAAAGAAATTCCAGCCCCAGACGGAGAGGGAGCAGCCCAAAAAGGAATGATGGCAACTCCACCACACAGAGGGACTGCCCTAGCAACCAGTGGAACCAGTACAGCAGACCCCAAAGGTTTAACGGCACACCCAGACAAGAAGAGGCTCATCAAACCATCACCATCAGCCACGCTTCATTGCTTGATGCTAAAAAAATCCGTGTAAAGGTCACCATTGAAAACAAACCATGTATCATGGAAGTCGACTCTGGGTCCTCACTATCCATGGTATCCTGGAAAACACTCAAGCAACTGATTCCCAACATCCGGCGCCAAGACCTCAGCAGTCAGAGACTCATACTGAAAGATTATCAAGGCAACCGGATTCCAGTTGCAGGTACCCCCCATTTCCAGGTGTCTTTCAAGGGACATAATGCAATTCTACCACTCACCATCATAGACAGAGACCGGCCAAGTCTATTGGGCCTTCAGTGGTTCACGCCATTAGGAATCAGAATGGCTGGCATCCATCATACTGAAGACGATGACTGGGAGGCAGCCCTCATTCACAATTTCCGAGAAGTGTTCAGCAAAAATTTAGGCAAGTGCAAGGGGTCCCCTATTTCATTTAATCTTCGCCCCGACATTGCGCCCATTCGCCTAAAGCCACACCGAGTTCCCTTTGCTCTCAAACCCAAAATTGATGAGCAACTGGACAAATTAATTGCACAAGGTGTGTTAGAGCCCATTGACCATGCCTGATGGGAGACACCAATTGTCACCCCCATAAAGGCTGACGGGTCCTTGAGAATCTGTGGTGACTACAAGGCCACCCTCAATCACGCGCTACAGCAGAGTGCCTAGATAGTACCAGTCGTTCAGCATCTCCTGCATTCACCTGGGGGTGGCAGAATATTAGCAAAATTAGATCTGGCCCAAGTGTATCAACAGCTGCCAGTTGATTCCAAGACTGCAGAAGCCCAAACTATAGTCACACATCGTGGTGCATTCAAATGCAACAGGCTCCAGTTTGGAGTAAGCGTAGCCCCAGGCATCTTTCAAAGCCTGATGGAGAGACTATTACAAGGTATAAAAGATGTCGTGCCCTATTTTGATGACGTACTGATAGCAGCCCCAACAAAAAGTCAATTAGAGAAACGCCTCAGAACAGTCCTACAAAGGTTAAAAGATGCTGGCCTCAAGGTTAAGAAGGAAAAGTGCCAGCTATGCACAGAAAGGGTGGAGTTTCTTGGCCACCTTCTTGACAAACAAGGAATCCACCCTACAGAAAAGAAATTGGCAGCTATCAAAAATTCCCCAAGACCTAAAAACAAAACTTACCTCCAAGCCTTCCTGGGACTTATTAACTTTTATAACATTTTCCTACCCCAGAAGGCGACTGTTGCAGAGCCCCTTCATAGACTACTCGATAAAAGGGCCTCCTGGATTTGGGGACGTCGGGAGGAACATGCCTTCCAGCAAGTAAAAGACCTCCTTACCTCTGATGCAGTGCTAATTCAATATAACGAGACACTCCCCTTGACTGTTACTTGTGATGCCTCACCATTTGGGGTGGGGGCCATCCTGAGCCACGTCCTACCAAACGGCTCAGAGGCACCAATTGCATATTTTTCAAGAACTCTGTCAAAAACAGAAACTATAGCCACCTAGATAAGGAAGCCCTTGCTATTGTCTCTGCGATTAAAAGGTTTCATGAATATGTATATGGGAGACCATTTTCTATTATCACGGATCATAAGCCACTACTTGGCATTCTGGCGGGCGACAAACCTACCGCACACATTCTCTCCCCCAGAATGACGTGATGGTCGGAATTCCTAGCTGCCTACGACTATCAACTAAAATATCGCCCGGGGAAATCTATTCTTCACGCTGATGCCTTGAGCCACTCGTCACTACCTGAGCCACTGGAAGACCCAGCTCCCATGCTCCCAGTACTACAAATCGAGACAATTCCCTCACCTCCACTAATGGCCCAGGACATCGCTTATGAAACCAAAAGGGACTCTTGTTTGGCACGAGTTCTTGGCTGGGTGGAGAGGGGATGGCCAGAATACGACCCCAAGGAAACCTTTAAGCCATTTAAAATCAGACAGACAGAGCTTTTCTCACAAAGAGGGTGTGTTTTATGGGGAGACCAAGTTGTCATATCAACTAAACTACAAAAAAAAGTCCTGCAAATGCTACACGATGGACACCTGGGCATCGTGCGTATGAAAGCGCTGGCAAGAAGTTACGCCTGGTGGCCAGGTATGGACAAACAAATTGAAACCTGGGTTGCCTCTTGTAACAGATGCCAGGAAAACCACTCAGCCCCACCAAAAGCTCCACCAGCAGAATGGGAAACACCCAGGGGTCCCTGGTCACGCATTCATATTGACTTTGTGGGACCTACTAGAGGCCACACTTTCCTAATAACTGTAGATGCGTATTCTAACTGGCTTGAGGTCAATAAAATGAAAACAACCACTACTGAGGCAGTCATCAAGAAATTGAACAGACTCTTTGCCACACATGGCCTACCTGATGTCCTGGTTTCTGACAATGGGCCCCAATTTACTGCCTTAGCCTTTGAACAATACCTAGCTGAACGGGGCATCCGACACGCACTCACATCGCCGGCTCATCCAGTGGCGAATGGTAGGGCTGAACGAATGGTTCAGTTCACAAAGAAAACCCTACAGAAAATGGAACAAGGTAATATCCACAATAAAGTCACTAGAATGCTGCTTCTTCAACACATCACACCTAACAGCACGACTAACAAGAGCCCAGCTGAACTCCTGATAGCCAGGAAACTCAGATCGCCTCTAGACCACTTGCACCCTGCCTACACCCCAGAAAAGCCCCTGGGTTCCAGCAGCAAGCATCGCGCCTTTAAGGTAGGAGACCTTGTATTTGCAAAAATTTTTCTGGGGATCCCCTCTGGATTCCTGCTCAAGTAACTCAAGTCACGGATCCCCGCTCCTACCGTCTACTCACCACTGATGGCAGAGTGTGGAACTGCCATATTGACCAGCTATGCTCCAGACTGACCACAACTTCCACCCCTGACCCTAGCCTTGACACCAGGGGGGGAGGGGAAGCCGTGAACCCAGAAATAGAACCAACACCTGTTTATTCCGAACTAACACCGAGATCACCACACCATAGTTTGCAATACTCACCAGCTGTAGTTGAACCTGGGCAGACGAACACTCCACCAAGAAGCAGCAGCCAAGCAGGTTCAGTGAGCCCGGGGAGCCATAGCAGTAGCAACGAAGCTGAGGACTCTATCACCCCGGGGGCATCAGAAGAGAGTCCCAACCAGGGCACCGGTTCACTGTTCCTGCTAGATCCAGCAAACAGCCCATCTGAACCCGAATTTGAACATGGACAATTGGAATTGCGTAAGTCAGGTAGACAGGTGCAAAGACCTGCCTACATGCAAGACTATATAACTCCACCCCTTAAACGGAACCGAGAGGGGAGGGGTGTTCCGGACTAGCAGGCTCAAAAGCCTGCAACTCTGATTGGCCCACGAATAGCAGATCGTGATTGGTCACCGCAGACTGATGCGATTGGCTAGTAAACGGGCTGCCGCGATTGGCCCTGCCAAGAGCGGCAAACTCAAATCGCTTTCATTGGCTGCCTAGCCACAGCCAGCGCTATATAAGGGGCTGCTGCAGCTGGGATAGTTTGCTCAGATCTGAAGTCACTAATAAAGAGCTGTTGTTGTTATCTGAGTCTTGCCTCTGTTTCTGAACCATCCTCCCAGATCTAACACATAAGTTTTACCATAAGCAGTCATAGGACATTATTTGTCCACTGGGCAAAAAAATTGCATATTATTTCATGACATGTACATGCAAACACATTATCTCGCTATAGGCCTTGACAGCATGAAAAAAAGACAAATTATTTGGATTATTTGTGTCATCTGTTGAACAGAAAGTTGAGTAGCTGAATAGAAATGAGCCAACCATTTCAGCAATGATTTGCCCCTATAATCAGCCCTGGCAACACATACTTTTTAAGGGGATTAAAGCTGATTCAATTTGTCACTTAGAAATTGTAGATTTCAGCCAAAGAAATATTGCAGCCAGCTAACTATATTCATTTCACCTGTGCAAAGTCCTCAGTGAATTGTGATCTCAGGAGACTTCTAAGTGATGAGCTTTCTATTATCCAAGTCATCCAATCTCACAATTAAAACAATTTCCTAATATTTTTGGATGTAAGAGTCCATTGAAACAAGCTTTTTCACTTGCTTTCATATTTACAGCAATTGAAGAATATCACACGTTATCCTTCCTTGTTAATATTGAATACAAAGAAATCTTATTTTGGTTTCATTTGCTGTACAAAAACTACTTTATCTTGCACCTAAACTCAAATTCTTCCTGTTTCCTGTATGTCCACTATAGCAGCATATCTTCTCACGCTGCAATTTTGTATAGAGCCCCTTTATATAATGTTGCCAACCCAGGCATGATGGGCTAATTAGAACAAGTCAAACATTGCCTCCCATGAAAGTACAAATCATGCTACACAAGAGGATCTTATTATCAACAGAGGGATACTTTCAAGATCATATAAAGTGATTGTACCACTTTATGCCACACTGATGAGACCACACGTAGAATACTGTATCCAATTCTATTTACCACAATTAAAAAAAAAGACAGAAACCGCCACAACAGTTGAGGCTCTAGTGTGGGAAGAAATATCTATCTGGTTCAGTTCCTAGCTAGGAGAAAGGCACTTGAAATATTATGGGGACTGATTGAAAAGATGGTTTAATGTTGAAGCAGAATTACATGTGATTCTGGGAAGCTGACAAAATGGAATTGAGATTCATTCAGGGATTTTTATAACTTCTTTGAGCTTTGTATTTGAGCTCCCTGTTCCTGTGCAAGAACATGTTTTCTATTGGCTGTTGTCAGATTCCTATGTGGTCATGTAGGGGTCATAGCTGGCTCTATAGGCAAAGAGGAAACACAAATCCTAGGTATTTCTCTGAGCAAAGTTTGGTTGAAATTTGGACTGCTCTGAAAGGGCGTTGGGCAATTCCTATTATGGCTTAATGGCTTTCATCCTGTTTTGGTTCTTGGGTGAGAGTATTGCTTATAAATACAGCTATCTAGATACTTTTCTTCTTTCAATAAGCTGTTTATCTCTTAAGTGCTGACATCTGCTGTGGGCTATTAAGAAAAGGTGGGGGCTGCTTTTTGCCTCTAAAAACATGTTTCTCCATTTCTCATTTAGGGAAATATAATCTACCTTTTAAAAATATTCCTCAAAGTATTTCATTCTTCTAGGAGGGGATAGGTGCTGACTTTCTACACTAGAAAGAGTGCAGAGAAGAGCAACAAATATAATAAGAGATCTAGAGGCTAAACTATATGATGAATGACTGAGAGAACTAGGTATGTCTAGTTTAATAAAAAGAGAGATTAGGAGTGATATGATAGTATTTTTCCAGTATTTGAGGGACTCCAAAGCACCTGAGGGCAAGACAAAAAATAACAGATAGAAGATTATTAAAGAGAGATCCAACTTAGAACTAAGAAGAAATTTCCTGACAGTGAGAACAATTAATTAGTGGAATGGCTTGCCTCCAGAAGTTGTGTGTGCTCCATTGCTGGGAGTTCAAGAAGAGACTGAACAGCCATTTATCTGGAATGGTATAGGATCTCCAACCACGGGCAGGGGGTTGCACTAGAAGACCTCAAAAGTCCCTTCCAACCCTATTATTCTGTTCTATGCTTTCTACTTTCATGAAGTAAGAAGGATTAAATGCCATTTTTTTTGGTTATGATCCCAATTCCCAGAAATTAGATTTATCCCTTGTTTAACAACATTCCAGAAGACAGTAAAAACCAGAACTCATCTGAAGCACAATTGGATGCTAATTACTCACCATCAATAATTGTTTTTGCAATTATTGTCTTATTTTTGCTGGATTAGAGGATAATAATCAAGATAATTAGGATTGTCATTTGTAATTATAAATTACTCAATGTATACCATAGATATTTTAATTTGCAACTGTGTTATTGTTGATGTTTTAACTGTTGGTTTTTTATAAACATCAGGAAATTCCAGATAATCAGCATTATACAAATGTAATTGATAAATATATGTATTTATGTATGTCTACCAAAGAAAAATCCTCTTTCCCATGAAGTAGCTTAAAATAAATTTCAGTTTCAGGTGAATGTTAAAATGATTTGTCCCTTGAAATTAACACTCAATTTACATAGTTTATAGGCTTTAAGATTTAACAGGTCTGTACCCTATATTTCTTAACTAGCTTCACGTGATTTATATTGTAGATATCACTAAACATCTGGAAGAAATATGTGCTGGAATTAAAGAAAGCCCAGGAACATGTTGCTGATGAACAGCAGCTGGTTAACAACTCCCCTCTCACCTCAACATATTGGAAAAGCAAGTAGCCAAGAATCAAAGTTACAAGTTATTGCAATATATTAGCACAGCAGTCCTCTCCTGGAATCTATTCATGTAATTCTCAGCTGTCAAAAAGTCACTTGGAGAGATTAAGAGAGGCAATGTAAAAGCACAATTATATGTATTGGAACAAACCAAGTTGCATCCAGCCCAGCCATTGATCAGGAATCTAATAATTCTAATGACAGCCTTTAGGGAACCTATGTGCAGTTGGCACTGTTATCTCAGCAGGCCTTCAGGGACATGGAAATTTCCACAGAAAACACCCAATATCCCCGAGGTACCACTCAATGTCCTTGGAATGCCATCAAGGGAGGTAGCTGAATATTTCTGTGCTTCTTTATCTTACCTATAGAGTGCCAGCTTCTCTGTATAATGAAGTAAACAACTTAGCAACACATATGAGTGTCACAGTGTGTTCAGGGTTTCCTCTTGCTTTGAGGGACCCATCTTTATTCAGCTGAAAAAATGTGTATAGTTTATTGAGGCAAATACCTGGACTCTGTCTTTATTTCTACCAAGTGTATCTGAGACCATAAAAACACAGCTGTCTCCTATAGGGCTTACCAGATTCTTTAACAAAAGTAGTAAGCCAAACATTAAAGCAGTGCCTGACCCATATGGTGACCCACAACAGCCCTTTCCTACCAGATTGCCTCTCAGCATCAGGACTTCTATGGAGCTATCAGAGTTAATAATAACTATCTGGCACTCCTGCTCAACATCTACCACATCTTGTAAAATAGGCCATGGCTGGTGTACAGAGTTGCTTAAACAAATGTAAGTATTTTAAGATTAATTTTAGAAAACTTAATCTGACCTAGAGGGAGAAAAGATATTCAGTGGGAGTAGAAAGCAATTTCGCTGCTCAAAAATGTGAGTGTGATACTAGAAGGAGAACAGCAACAGGCATCTTAACTGTGCTTCATAGGTCTAAGTACATTAACATAAGTACTTCTGAGCCAACAGTTAATTAAGGAGATTTATTCAAGGAAAGCTTTTATTAAGATTAGAAAACGCATCATATAATTACATATTGCTTGAACCTAATACTACCTGGCAAAAATTGTTCTCTAACAGACTTTCCCCATCCCAAGAAAAACATAATATAACTTTGAAACGTTATTACTTAGTATGCCTTTTCTTTGTGGCATAAACTTTCTTTGACACATGATGCCTTCCAGTACCATAGCCAGAAGATACTAATATGATCCAGCCTCTTCCTATTAACATTTAAACTGAATGATCTCATACTTATTGGTTTCAACACGAAATGGGACCATCACCCATAAAAAAGGCATCAGACTATACATATACAGGAGAATACCCTGGAAATGTAGGAGGAGCTGAATTTAACATCATAGCGTGACATGATATCATCACAAATGGCAAACCAAGCATTTGTGCTCAGTGAATTTCCAGGATCTATGTGGAATGTGAAGGCCAAAGTTGCAGGAAAAAGAAAGACTATGTGTGCCGAGTCAGATGTGCTCTACTTCAGCTTCTATCAGTTTATAATACAGCCACATGCAAATCACATGGGGGAGGGGGAGGAGATGAAGATACTTTAGATCAGGGGTGTCCAACCTTGGCAGCTTTAAGACTTGTGGACTTCAACTCCCAGAATTCCTCAGCCAGCTTTGCACAAGTCTTAAAGCTGCCA
The DNA here is from genome assembly GCF_049901715.1 of Pseudonaja textilis. Classification (NCBI taxonomy): domain Eukaryota; kingdom Metazoa; phylum Chordata; class Lepidosauria; order Squamata; family Elapidae; genus Pseudonaja; species Pseudonaja textilis. The sequence continues at coordinate 54,788,009 of NC_141990.1, read as the reverse complement.
AGGTTGGACACCCCTGCTTTAGATGAACCTGTAAAACTCCACTTTTTAAATGTGCCATTTAATTCCTGTGAAAAAGCATGAACATTCTGTCCAAGACAAATAGCTAGACAAAACATATCTCAATAATTTACAAGACAACAGTCTAACACAATAAAGAAGGAAACTTTTCATTTGTGTTGCTCCTGCTTAATGGCATCTCTGTGTGCAATGGAGTGGGACCTAGCACATTAACTTTTTTCCGCAATAAGTTGGAAAGGGGTTAATGGTGGAAGGAAACGTGGAAGTTGGCCTTCAAGCTTGCGATGGAGCTGCAGGAAGGCTGAAGATATCTATATATAAATATATTGTTACATAGGAATAAATAGTCAAATGGAGAGACTGGGAAGAAGCACAGTAATGAAGAATATAATGGGTCTTTCTGCTCTGTGGAAATTAAATGGTTTTGTTAGTTGAGCAAAAGAAGACCAAAGGCAGTCAAGGAAATTGCAGAGAAGTTAAATGAGTCATGCATGTCAACCCTCATTGCACAGGATATTGGAAACATCCACACCCCAGACCTCGTGGTGGTGGGATGTAATCTGAAGAATTCTTAATTTGCAAGTTGGGTGGCCATGAACAATGATTAAATAAAGAACTGACCTCTGTTAATTAGAAGTGAGAAAGACCATTTGAGCTGACAAATAGAAAAAGCAAAAGCAAAGAGGCACAAGGAGTGAAGGCACATGCCTGTCAGACAGAGGCAGTGAACTCTCTATTTTTTATTTTATGGGATGTATATTCTGCTTATCTGCTGAGAGGCTCACTGTTTTAAACTAATGCTATTTTGATCTGTGCTGTTGAATCAAAGTAGCTGTGCTAATTGCTTTCAAGGGTGTTTTTGCTCTTCCTTTTTCCATTGTGCTGTTCTCTCCTTTGATTTCTCTATAACCTGGTTCTAGTTTCTCATCTGGTCTCCTCCCTCCCTCCCTTTTCTTTCTTACATGTATATAGCTGCCCGTCTTATGCTGAACTCTGGGCAGCTTCCAGTCAACAATTAAAACAACATTAGTTTTAAAAAGTATAACATAAATCTGTTTAAACCATTAATGCTGAAACATGGCACTGAAGTTAAACTTCCAACATCCTCATCAAGTTGTTTCATCTGCTTTGTTCCATTTCAGTGTTTAGGGGAAAAGCCAGGACTGAAGTGCTTTATGGAAGGCTAGGAAGGTAGAGGTGAAGGTAGAGGTGAAGGTAGAGGTAAAGGTAGAGGTTTTAAAGGAAAGGATCATAGGACTTCATAGTAAAGGGGCTTCCTAGGTCTTGTGAGATGGCAATGTTTAAGGGAAGCATTAAACAGATAGGATGGGTAGCTGTCCTTAGGGAAAGGCAGTCCCTTAGATAATTTGACCCTGTTCCTTAGAGAGCAGGGGTGTCAAACTCACGTTCTCATGGTGACTGATACATGTGATGTATCGGGACTTTTTTCTCTTTTCACTAAAATGGGCATGGGCGTGGCCAGCATGTGACACATCCGGCCCATGGGCTGGGAGTTTCACAGCCCTGTTACAGAGCTTTAAAGAACAATCAGTGCATTGAATTGCATCTGGCATGAAACTGGGAGGCAGTGCAGCTTGCACAGCAGAATGTTATATGGGTAAACCTCGGGGCACCCATCACTGTGCGTGCTCCTGTATTCTGGGTCAGTTATAGCTTCCAAGTGGTCTTCAAGGGCAACTCCATTGCACTTTTGCAGTAATCCTATGAGAGATGACCAAAGCATGAGTGACTTTAAGCAAGGCTTCCTGGTTCAAGAAAGGGATCAATTGGTGCACCAGATGAATTTCTGCCAAGCCCGCCCTATCCATAGCTGCCACCTGTTTCTCAAAGCAGGATCCAGGGATCCAAGAGAATCCCTAAATTTCATACTAGCTCTGTCCACGGAAGTGCTACCCATCTAAGGTCATATATGAAGTACCATCTGGGCCTGGAAAGGGTATCAACCCACAGCACTCTATCTTGCCAGTCTTGACTCAGGGTATGTCCATAATAGAGGCCAGATGGCAGTCTCCCCCAAACCCAGATCTTGTTGCTACTGCCTGGAGGCAAAAATCAGAGCTAATGTGTGACTCATGGTGTGAGTAGAGTCATGGGCAAGTTGGCTAGATCCATGGCTACCATGGTGTCCATGAATTCCTGTACTACGTCAGAGCCCAGACTGAGAGAAGGCAGCAACCCCAGAATCATAAAACTGGGGAACTTCACTGCCCGTCCCTAAAGAGTCCAGGAACATGGACAGTGATGCTTTTACATTACCGGGAGGAAGGTAAGGGAGCAATCATCCCCACTGATTCCTATGGTCCAATCTCACAAAAAGAGTCTCAATCTGTCAATGTCTGAGACAGATCCCCCAGTGGCCACTAGAGACTCACAAAAGACAGCAGCCACTCCCCCATTGCTGCCATGGAGTTGCAATTGGGCCACCCATGAAACCATAGAAGGCACATTTTGGAGAGGGGAACCCCACCCCATTCCATGCCCAAACAGATTTCAAAGATACAAGACAGGTCAGTGTTCTTATCCACAATTAATGGATTATCTACAGGCAGAATCCATCCTGATCAGGTTCCTCATTATATTTCTTTTGACAATATAAGTTAATGGTTGCTATGTATATTACAGGAATATTACTGTAGTTTTGGAGATTATTGTTTCATTAAAAACAAAGCCTGCACTCCTGATCCTGAATGAAATGGGAATTACATGGAATCTTGATTTCAGAGGTGGTATTCAGCAGGTTCTGACCAGTTCTGGAGAACTGGTTGTGGAAATTTTGGGTAGTTCAGAGAACCGTCAAATACCACCTTTGACTGGAGATTTTACAGTATCCTTTTCCTGCCATGCTCACTGAACTGGTAGTGGAAAAAAAATTGAATCCCACCACAGCTTGACTTCATGTAGTGTCTACAGAGCAGGCTGTCCATCATACAGGTTCCGTAGTAAGATCTGAGTTTCTATGCATTTCCTAATATCTCTACTCCTTCCTCGTCTTAAACATTTACCAAAAAGGAATCATTCTCCTTTAACCACTCAGTATTCTTAGGCAAGTTAGCTATTATCATCATTGAGCAAAATGATTTTTCATCAGTGCCTCCAGGATTTTATTTTCATTTTGTACCCAGACCATGATTGAGGCAGCACTGAGTCACTATTAGCTGAACTGAATCAGAACAGCATTTCCTTCTTATTCTATCACCATCCAAGGGCAGCCTTAAGAGTTGCAAAATCTGTTAGTATTTGCATTCCAGTATTTTGGAGGGAAGTCAGCAGATTGGCAGACTGGGAACCAAGGCAATGAAGATGGAGTAGAATCATCAATGTGAACAGCGAATTTTATTCCTATATAGTTTGTTGCCAATTCAAGATTGATGTCTAGCTTTGTAATATTGTTGTGGGTAAAAACATTTAGACAGCTGAAGTCACATCTAAGACTGATGCATCTAACACTTCCACCACAAATGCTTTTTGGATTAGAACTGGTCACTGACTGAGTTAACTGCCACTTTATATAGAAATTCAATTCTGCAGACATCTTTATTGCATTATGCCAACAGTTCAGTTAGGATAATTGCATGCAAAGAGCCAACAAATGTAATTTTATTGTAATTAATATTTGCTCTGCTAGTTCTTTCAGCTCCTTCATCTGATTAACTCATGTGACTCACAATCTTCCCTAGGAAATGCTATTTGCCATCTGAAAAGGGATCTACCTTCTGATAGACTCTTTTGGAGCCTTTCTGCTGGCAATGGCTAGAAGGGAAGAGCCACCAAGGAGAAAGAAAAAGAAGTAACAATAACGTTGCACGTGTACACGTGCGTGCGCGCACACACACATACGCATATGCACACACAGAGTGACTGAGAGAGAGAGAGAGAGAGGTGAGAGAGAGAGGGCTGTGTGTGTGTGTGTGTGTGTATTATCATATATATATAATACACACACACAGAGATATATATGTGTTTGTGTGTGTAATATGTACACACACAATATTACACAAACAAACACACTTATGCACATCAGAACTGATGTTGCTCACAGGTGATAAATGAAACTTATAATCATTAACCAAAGACACAGAATTTGACAAGTTTTCTGTCGTATATAGACATTTGCATACTCGTAATACTACGTTCCGATTGGACAATCACTACCGCCTAGCAATTGGTGGTTAACAACATATTATGATTGGCCGCCTAAACGGTGGGAGGTTTAAAATGATGCCATTGGTTGTGAGCCGTGAGCAGCCGCTATAAAAGAGGCTGCGGCGGCTCGAGTTTAGTTGAAGTTACTGATAGTTAAATAAAGAGTTGAACTCAACTCCGGTCTCGAGTCTAATTTGTTCTGGTGATAGAACATTTTCAATAGATTGGAAGTAAATGGTAGAAAAAAGGCCTTTTCTAATTACTATATATACTAATATAACTATAATTACTATATATACTAATTACTATATATACTATATATACTAATTGTAAAACCTAGCATTTGGGCAGGATACAATATAATAGCGGAATGATTAAAAGCAGCAAGCTAGAAACTAGAACAGGGCTCTTCTAACTTGACAGCTTTAAGATTTGTGGACTTCAACTCCCAGAATTCCTCCTCTAGTCACATTAGCTCAGGAATTCTGGGAGTTGAAGTCCACAAGTCTTAAACTTGCCAAGTTTGAAAACCCTTGAACTAGAAGATAGTAAATTCTAATACTGTCATAGGCATGAAGCCAGCTGTATGACTTAGGGCCAGTCATCCTTCTTAGCCCTAAGAAGGAGACAATGGAAAACAAGTTCTAAAAATATCACCGAGTCAAGACCAAGCAGATTCTTATACAGTACATAGTTTTGTTTCATTTCTTTCAATAAAGATTTAATCTCTGCATCAGATCATATAATACCCATTATCTTTCTACTAGAATTTAGTTATATTAAAATTTCTCCAAATGTTATTTCATGTTCAGGGCCACACAGATTCTTCTACTTATTCTAGATTTTTTTTTAACCATTTTTGTTGGCAAATGTGTTGACTCTGTTTTCCCTGTCAGACACAACTATCTGGGTCTTTGATATATTAATGTTCAGCTGCACTTCAACAAAAAATACAATCTGTCTAACATTTGTTGCAAATCATTCAGGTTCTCAGCCAAGAGCACAGCATCACCCGCATACAAAAATATTATCTGCATACTTTTACTTCTCCAACCAACACAGGACATACGTATTCTTTATTACTAGACAACCATGGGGATGTTACATATCCTTCACTTATTTCCTCTTGCTGTTGAACCGTTTGCTAAGAAAGTTGTTTATTCTCATGCATGCTTTATTCCCATCATATTGCTCTTACTGCACTCAGCAAGCAAAACATTCCATTATTCAAACTGATTCACTTAAGCATGCACTTTCTCTGAACCAACAAAGATAAAGTAAATATTGCTTCTCATGTTCATACATTTATCAATCAGCTTGCTGAAGGGACAAAAAATGTCTGTATAACCCCCATCAGGCACAAAAGCACTCTACATTTCTTAGATTTTATGCTTGTACCTTTTTGATCAGAATTCTGACAAAGACTTTTTGTTAGACTTCTCTAAGGAAGCTGGAATGGAAACATATAAACAGGTATTCAGGAACATCAAGAGCTTCATTTACTGTAGAAAACTGAATGAAGCCATTACAATAGTATTCCAGTGACTAATCTGTAATTAATAAATGCAAGCCCTATTTCTAGTGTCTCAGGGCTTAAATGATTGTGCTATTTTCTGTTCCAGTAGCAGACAAATTGGTATCACACTGTCTCTCTGTGACCTTTGGAGAACGGAAATGAACACCTCTCTATGTGTGTCTACTATATCTATAATGTTTCCATTCAGTCTTATTATCTTGACCTTTGAATAGGGGAACAGTAACTTCCTATTGTTAGACAGAGATGCAGTCTTCACACACATGACAAACAAGTCCCATAGGCATTCCATATATAAATTAATCAATCAATCCATATTTTACTTTTTTCTTAGTTATATCTGCAGCCTTATTGTTTTCAATATTCCCACAGTAGCTGTGACTCCTTTTATCATGTTTCCTGTGCACTCAAAGCAATCTTTTAAATTCTGCTTTTTGATTATCATGTGCAAATAACTAGAGTACTTCTTCCATCTTTCTCTCACTTCAATTTTATGCCAAATTATTTTAATGTTTTCCTCAAAGACCTATGAGCAAGTATTTCTAAAAAAGGACATTAGTTCTCCCCATCTCACCACTTGTACCTATGGAGGATTTATCATTACCCTGGGCTCAAGATAGTTGTTACAAGTCTGATATTGCCCCATAGAGTTTATCTAAATGCCAAAACAGAATAGTCAAAAGACATGCTTATTATGACCTGTGAAAGGCATGACTTTCATGTAACCTACATCCTGTGTCGCTGTGATGTGAACATTAGTGAAGGAGAAAGGGCACTCTTCAAAATTTTGCTAGACAATAGAAGGCTGCTAGACAGTACTAAGAAAGGGCATATGTATCAAAACTAATTCATATAGATTCAGTGAGCACATATCTAATATTCCTTTTCACTGTACAGTTTAGTTCAAGTATATTTAATTGTTAAAAAATTCCTTGCTCCTTACCACTGTCCTCTTTTCATGGGATTTTCCTTTTATTATGTCATCTTGGAGGGTAGCTAGTTTGGTGTAGTGGTTAAGATATTAGGAAGCTAGAAATTAGAAAACTATAAATCTACTTCCAACTTAGGCACAAAGTCAGTTGGAAGGCTTGGGCCAGTCATTCTCTTCCAGCCCTAGGAACCAGGTATTGGCAAGCCACTTCTGGTCAAGAAAAATACAAGGATTTGTCCAGGAGTGGGACTTGAAGGCCCATGTATACCTACTTTTGTTAGGATATTTTAATGGCTAGCCAGAGGTAAGATCAAACCCCTCCCCATCTCACCACTTGTACCTATGGAGGATTTATCGTTACCCTGGGCTCAAGATAGTTGTTACAAGTCTGATATTCCCCCATCCAACCCCATTTCCTACCTTCCATCCTGGAGAGGGAGAAAAAGGCCGGAAAACATTGGTGTTATTTAAGAATGTGCAGACATGTAGATAAAAATAACTCAGTTGATGTTCTATTTATTTCATTTGTAATGCACCTCACCCCTACACAATGCTTAGATTTAGTTGTCTACAAAGCTCTTAATGAAGATTTTCAGCAAAGTCCTTTGTTTAAGAGTCGAAGCAGTGGGTTAAGGTAATCTTAGCCAGGTTAAGGTTCAGGTAATCTTAGCCAGGTTACTGGTTAGGATAGGAAACTAAGGGGAGGAATAACTGGGAATTAAGTTATTATTTCTAGATATAACCTATTCTTTAGGAATAATTCACTCACAGAAATACAGAACCCTGTTCAGCTTCCTTGTGTAGTTTCCGTGGAAAGTTGAAAATTTCAGAAAAAGTATTTGGGGGAATAATAAATATGGGTCTGCTCCTGTTTGGTGACACCATTGCAGTTCTCTTTATGTTACATTATTTTCTGTTTGTTGTGTTGTTATTAATCTCTGTTTCTACTGTATATCAGTCAGAGGCATTTAGATTGGAGTGGCACTGAAATGTCAGGATTAAATAAATAGATAAATAAAGAAAAAGTGCAGTCATGTAATGGTGGTTTTGTTGTTCTTTGAAGTTGAAGTGCAGCCACAGTTGCACCATTATTTCATATTCTAACCTAAATAGCATTGTAAAATGTTTGTTGTAACATGGATTAAAGCTGTGAATATTATGTTTAAAAAGAAAAAAACTGCTGCTGTCTCTGTCTTTTTTTCGCAAAGTAGATTTATTATATCTGATGAAATTTGCAAATGCCATGATAAAGGCTACAAAGATAGATGCTACCTGCTGACTTCATGAGTAAAGAGTGCTTGTCAAGGACTTTCAAAATAAAAAGACCACCTGAAATGCTGCTTCATGGATCAGTGGCATCAGATCTAGCAAAAAAGGACAATATGGCCTCTTAAGTATTTGCTTGCATTTGCAATATATCTTATGCAAAATGGATTTTGTATTATGTTATATTATACTGCTGCCATAGAACAGCAGGATAGTCTGTAGTTGAAGTATCATTCTTCCCAGGAGCAATAAAGTAGGCTTGATTTTTTTTTCTTCCTAAAGTGCTTTCATTTATTATCATTTATTGGGTCAGACTTCCAAACTGAGAGGAAAAGACATCCATGCTCCCTCAGACAACCCTGAACACCTTTTCTTTTTTAAGAACCAATTTTTACATCTATGTTTCATTTGTGGAAAAGGTAACTGTTAGTTGGTTTCTATGAGTCTTTTCTACATGGCAGATACAGGCTTTCTTACAAGGTTGCTCAAACATAACCCAAAATAGAGAAGGAAAATAAATGTAGATTAATATTAAATATTAATTAATATTAACATTTTAATTAATATTAAAATATCATTCAATGGTGATTTATTTGTTTTTTTTTCTTTTCTTCTTCATTTTTAATAGCTGGCATATTTCAAGAGTGACCTGTTAGATTGCACAATTGTAATAGCAAGAAAAAAGCATCTTATTTTGATGGTTGCTTGTCTGCATCTGAGCATTAGCTGTGTCATGATGGTACAATCAATCAGTGTTCTTATGCGCATCCAGAGGAACTTCAAATACACTGTTGGGACCATCATCCTGACTTTTTATCTTTTTATTATCAAATTTTGCAGACATCTCTGTTGAGCATAGATTCGAATGCTCACTGTGACTGGAGGTTCTAAAAGCTGGTCACAAGTGACTTTTAAAAATATTTCACAAAAAAATCTCCAAGAGTTTCTTAAGTGCAAGACTCTTGTTTAATGATGATAAACACAATTACTAAAAAAGTGCAGAAGTTCTCTCACAATGACTTCTTTTGAACCTGTGGATGACTGAATAAAGTAATGTGTGGTTGAAAATGAGAGATTTACAAATACTTTTTGGTCATTTCATAAAAAAACAACAACACAATAGTATAGTCCACTTTACCCATGAATTCCCTTGCACTGGAGAAGTTATTCTGAAATGTTCTTTTTCAAAACTGATCTAAAAACTATAGAATATTTCTCTGTTATCACCCTGAGACAATCACTTGACTTCAGATTAAGGAAGGATTCAATATAGACCTTGAGTCTTTAGAGAACATCTGGGCAGATTTTTTTTCTGTGTGAACTTGCACAGTTGTCAATGTAAATCACAATATAATATTTGTTTTCAGAGTTGTTTATTTGCACTTAGCTTATTTTTATGCTGGCATTTAGGGCATGTTTTATTGTCTGATATTTGTTGACCTTTTTGAATTCTTTGCTTGAAGAGTATCTAGTATATAACTTATAAATAAATAAATACCTTATCTGTAACTCTTGATGTTATTTTGCTGCTTACTCCTTCTTGTTGCTGACATCTAATTTTATCCTGTGGACAAGTAATTAGGCTGTTCTAGGGAAGTAAATAGATGATTTTGCTGTGCTAGAGAACTTATCTCCCCCCTCCATCCCTGCTGTGCCTTTTAGCTTTATTTTCAAACTGAAAGCAGATAGCTCCTGCAGAGCTGTAGCCAAATCAATTTTAGTTTCCAGCATGAATGCTAGACTGTCACTTTTATGATGAGGGACATGAAACCATCAAGAAAAAAGCTATCACAAATAAGAGAAAATACCCAATCATGTGTGCTAAATGTGTTCTCAGCATGCCAATGTAGCTCTGCATTCAGGAGGTTCTGGCAACCCATTCATGATGGTTTGCAAGGTACTCTCCAGATTAGAGATCTTACTTTGCAAAGAAGGGCATGAAAATATTTGGGATAAAACTGGGCTTGGGTTAGTACACTTGAAGCATATAATACTGTCAGTTTGGATATATTGGATATATTTTGGCCAGAAGGAATGGAAATGCAACCTGCTTCAAAAAAGTTCTCATATGATTCATGTCTATGTGGGTCATGATTGTCCCAAAGGGGTTCTTTCAAAGGGTAACTGGACTTTCTTATTTTTCCATGAAGATGATTCGCTTCTTACCCAAGAAGCTTCATGAACTGAAGAAGCTTCTTAGATGAGAAGCAAAAGATCTCCAAAGAAAAACAAGAAAACCCAGTTGCCAGTGTTGAAAGAGCACCTTTGGGATTCTCATATGATTCATTTACAAATCTTAAACATTTGTATTCATTTGTACAACTGGAGCAGGAATGCATATAAATCTAAAACAATAAGGGGCGTGCATAAGTGCACCATCGTGCCTAGCGTGCCTGTTCCTATTGTCCCCATTTATTCGTACCTATTTCCTATATTCTTACTCATGTTTATACTTATATCTATTATCTTGTAAGTGACTGACAAATCAAATAAATAAAACAAAGATCAATGTCATTATTTACAAGAATAAGTTGACAATTAGGGAAAGAGACAAGAATGACATAACTGTGGGATGGACCATTTTTGCTACTGTCAGAAGAGGATTAGGAGGAAAATAGTCATAGAGGGGAAAAAAGAAAGAAGGTTGAAATCTACAATAAATGTAGACTGGCTGCAGGCAGAGAAAGTAAACCAGTCTTGTAGAAGTTAGATCAACCTCTCTGAAGAGAATATCTCATGCTTTTAATGTTTTTGGCTATTTTTTTTAATTGTCGTTATCTTTTCTTGCTACCTTTCTGAACTCTGAATGGGTTGCTTACCCTCACAGAAATAGCATGATAAATACTATATGTTACTAGGCATATATCTACATAAGTAAGCAACATCTCTCATAAACATCACAGTCTTGGGTTTGTAATCTCTACCTCTCTCACATTTTTTCTCATTGGCACAAGTATATTCCTCGGTTTTCTCATTTTACTCATACCCCCCCCCCCTTTTTTTTTCACAAGAGCTATCAGATCTGGGCTGTAAAAAAGCAGACAAGTGAAGAGTTTTCTGCATTACTTTGTGACCACTTAATACCCAGCAGGAATACAGCCTAAATATTTCATCCCTTCCTCCTCCATACCAGATCCTGGGAGAAGAGATCTTCCCAACAGCTTGTATGGGAGAGTCTTGAGCTTCAGGGGGCATTAGGTGACCAAGTACACAGGAGAACACTTCCTCTGCATCACTTGGTAACTGCCAATGGCTGTCATTCAGCCCTTGCACCACTGTTATTATTTTCCCCTTCCTGCCCCTCCTCTGTTACCTGCTTCCCCTCATACAGTATATTCAGGAAGTAGGCAGGAGATAGATATTGCTAGCTTGGCCAGGAATGGATAAGGGGAAGTTTAGGAGTTTGGTGGAGGCAGGGGAATGTTGCTGTAGGCCCAGGGATGGGTAGAGTGAGACATGGGAAGAGCCCGAGTTTAGGAACCCCAGCTTTTCCAAGCTCCAGTGCAACTGCTTAGAGTATGCTATAATTCTCATAAAGCAACCTTTCATTTACAAGTGTTTTGTCATTCTGAAATATAAAAGGTAAGTGCAAATAGATTGCCATCATAATTTTGAATGATCACTGAATAAATGGTCATGAAGTGAGGACAAACACCATCAAAGCCATCGATGCCTGGGCCATTCACAGCTGATATTATTAACTGGACACAGGCTGAACTGGACTGTTTGAACACAAAAACTAAAAAGGTAATCACTATTCATTTTGCATTACATTTCTGTAACGATACCTGTGCTGCAGCAATGGAGGTAGAAGTTTACCTCAAGGCTAACAAACTGCCAAAGAGGAAAAGCATGCATTGGAACACGAGTATTGAAATAACATAATAAAAATACACACAGAATCCTGGCAATAAAAAACATGTTCAATTTCTAGAAAGATCATCTGAAAAGTAGATAAAGATAAATCCTGGCAATAGCTTACAACTGGAGCATTACAAAATGATTCTCTAGGCTTGATTTTGGCTGCTGAAGAGCAAGCTATTTGAACTAATGCAATCAAGGTCAAAATTGAGAAATTGTCTAATGAATCAAAATGCAGATTGTGCAAAGAGACAGAAGAAATAGTGAATCATATACTCAGCTCATGCAAAACGATCACACAAACTGATTATAAATGATATAACACCGTCATCAACATGATTCACTGGAACATCAGTAAAAATTATCCATTAAAAAATTGAAAAATTGTTCGGAACATAAGAATTTAAAAAGTAGTTAAAAATAAGCAGGTTAAAATATTCGTGAGATTTCCAAATACAAATTGATAGTCTTAGCATATAGCACATCAGATTTAACTGTGGCTGAAAAGAAGAAAGTGTGGATAATTGATGTGGCAATACTAGGAGATGGTAGAGTAGAAGACGAAGAATTGGAGAAGATCACAAAATGTTGTGATCTGAAAATTGAAACTGAAAGATTATTCCATAAACCAACCATGATAGTTTCAGTGGTTATTAGCACACATACAGTAGGTTGCTGGGAAGAACTCAATGTGTATGACAGCCAACAACAGCTAAAGAACTGACAGCTGTGTTTTTTGTCTATATTTTTGTCTATATTGTCATAATAAAAATATTTGGAAAGGTGGCAATGCATATGAAGGGCAATATTATCTAAAGAACTGGCAGCTATGACTTCACAATTTTGTGTATATAATAACAACAATAGGACCTTCTAGATAGAACTGGGGGAATGAACTGGAGAATTCCATTCATGGCTATCTCAATTTTTCCTACATATTGTAAGCTATAAAATAACCCCTCAGTTCTTCCTAAATGCCTCAGTTCTTCCTAGATTCCATTTTTAGTACAGATTTTTTTTTATTGAAGTGTTTGAACAGATGAATAATTACTTATATTGATTGATACCTTTAATCTTTAAGGTGCATACATAGGCTGGTATTAACTTTAATTCTTATTGACTGATACTGGTGTTCTCTTTTTGTTGTTTGGTTGCCTTCTAACCAATACTGCATTGAAATCTGCACTCTTGTGAGTGCTCCAATCATTCTGAAATCATTGTCAAGAAGCCAATATCCTACCTCCAAAGGTAACCGGAACAGAAAACTGTGTTGGTTTTTCTTCAAAATGTCCTTCTCCCCTACCTCTTTCATAGAGCAGATTGCCTGCATCTGGTCTACTATGTCGATATGTCTTCTCTTCATTGACTGAAACACAAACACAAAAAGCAGTCTGGTTTGTATTGGGTAGGGCTAAGTGTGTAGGCCTGAAAAAGTTAGGAGAGCAACAGCTGGTGAATCAATCCAAACCAAGTGATTGCAACCAAAATATTCACAGTATTAAAGGAAAAGGTAGCATCTATTGTTGCTTTAGCACAGGAGTGTCAAACTCACGTCATCACAGCAATGTCATATGATGTATTGGGACTTTTTTCTCCTTCACTAAACTGGGTGTGGGCATGGCCAGCATGTGACACATCCACCCTGCAGGCCACGAGTTTGACAGCCTTGCTTTAGCATGATTTGAAATAAATAGAAAGGGAAAACAGGAGGAAAGAAAGAAAGAAAGATGCTAAGAAGGTGAAATGACATATTTGTTACAATTGAAAAATTCCAGTAGATACTGTATAATCGCCCAGTCACAGCAAATTGATATAATTTTCATAATAGTAGTTTCTTTCTTTATATTCTTTCTTTATATTTCTTCATAATTGTAGTTGCTAAAATTGAACATTATTTGCAGTAGTGCACAAAAAGTGCAAGCAAATGAAATTCATTACAAAGAAAGGAGAGGTTTATTTTGGCATGCTATGGAGCATGGTTGTAAAATAGCTAAGCAATAAATATAGGTAGCTGTAGACTTAGTGACCATTCATTTAACAATAATTCAAAATTACAATGGCTTTGGAAAAAGTGATTTATGACCTGTCCTAAAAGACTTACACAGAATCCTGAAACTTTTTACTGTTTTAAAATGTTTTTGGTATTTTCAATTGTAACGTATTTTCTGAATTGTAAACTGTAATGGGCAGCTATAGAAATTGAATAAAACAAACAAACAAATTCTAGCAAGTATAATATGATGGCATAATGGGACTTGTAATGTTTTCTGCCTAGAAAAACCACTGAATTTCCATATTCAATAAATGCAGAAAGCTTTGTGACATAAAACCACAGCAATACTGGTGTCACCTTATGTAATGGCAGAAGGAAGAATTTTAAGGAACAGAGAAAGAATCTCAACTAAGAGAAAGGAAATATGCATCTGAGGCAGAAATGCAATTTGACAAAGCATCTGATGCATGACCTGCCCTAATTTTTATGAAGGAGGGAGGGAAGAAACACATTCAGATCTGTAAGATTCTCTTACCCAAAACTTAAAATATAAATAGCATAACTCCAATTTTCTAGTGCAATCCATCTTAAAGGACTAACACCTTATCTTTTCTTTTCAAGATATGGGGAAGCACCAAAGCAGGAAATCTAAGTTATACCTACATTCTAAGTGTAATGGAAAGCATTTAGTCTTTGGCAAGACATATGAGCACTCTACCAATCTAAAAGCTAATCATAGGCTTGCTCACTTGTCAGATAACAGTCCAGGCTGAGAGACACATTATCAAAGGCAATGATGGCTTCTGATCCAGCTTTCCAGGATGCAATAATCTGAAGCCAAAATCTGTAAAAGAATAATGGAAAAGATCAGACAATGCCAGTCAAGGCAACTAACTCCTAATAAAATCACTTTGCTCTTGATACTCTCAATCTAGCCTTAAACTAAAAAGCATCACCTTCTCAAATTGGTGCCCTCTGGTTGTGTCAACTGTACAGACTGAGAATGATGGGAGTTGTAGTCCACACATTTGGAAAGTATTGTATTCTGGAGGACAGATAAAACACACTCCTGGAATCTAGCAAATCATTTGTTTTAACAAGATAAAAGCCAGTATTTAGTTTAGATACATGTGAAAGTATATATATGCTGAGCCTGATATGCATAAGACTTCACTATGAAGCCATCTTCAAATGGGTGGAGAGCAGAAGTGGTATTCAGCAGGTTCTGACCAGTTCTGGAGAACCAGTAGCGGAATTTTTGAGTAGTTCGGAGAACCGCCAAAAACCACCTCTGACTGGAGATTTTACAGTATCCTTCCCCTGCCATGCCCACCAAGCCACACCCACAGAACTGGTAGTAAAAAAGTTTGAATCCCACCAGTGGTGGAGAGCCACAAGGGCAAGAACAGGTGTCTAATTTCTGGGATTCCTCATTGATTCCGCGCACTTGGGATCATCTGTGGTATATCTGTGTGATGCTGCCTCCTTTTCTTTAGAGGCCCTTGGCACAGTTTGTTAGATAAAGGAAAGGTCTTTACTACATCTATAAAAAGGAGTCTTGAACTTACACTTGATATCTATTTTCACATAAATATGATTTTCAGCAGTGTTAATCAGAAATTCTTAGAAACACTGATATCTGATGAGTTTTGCACATGTATCACAATGGAAGATTGAAAGAAATCCCAAAATTGTAGGCCAGACTATGAGGTTGAAAAAAACATATTGGAATAAAATGTTTTAAATTATCTTTTTTCTTAAAATACCTCAAACTGGTAGACATAAGGAAGTATCCTTGAACTTAATTTTTAAGCTACATGCTTATTTAATAATATTTTGTACTGGTATATTTTATGCTGGATTGGTAGGAATATTTAGATATAATTGTGACTACACATATATGTACACACACACATTCTTATGCAAACATGTGTGAACCCATGAACACATACATGTCAATGCATATATAGATTTAAATACCAGGATGAGATAGATTCCCTGGTGAAAATAGTTATTGAAGAGTTATCTTTAATAATGAATATTTCAGAAACAGACAATACTTGAAAATATTCACTTCTCCCTTTACAAAATGCCTTCTGCTTTAATCCTCATTTCCTCTGAAATACTCCCTATAGAGTTCAGGTCTTCATACTCATAGCTACATTGCAATTTCCTGATAAGGTCACCTTTTATTCTATTCTACATATGAGTTCACTTGAATTTTAATAGTTAAATTAACAACCTGGATTTCCATCAGATGAATGTTCTATTGATCTGATTAAGTTAAATAAATTAAGAGCACATTACTGACTTTATAATTTAATCATATTAATACAACATAAAGCCCCATTGGTGAGGGTAATGGTTTAGATAAGGATAGATTTTTGTGCCAATCAAAAATACTTGTGTTATAACTCATATGTTTTTTTTATTTTTTTAATACAAAAAAACTCTAAAAAGTGAAAAGTGTGATAAAAATCCCATTCTAATAAGGGCCAAAGTGCATTTTATATTAGTAAGAGTGAAATGTATATAAAACTCCATACCACCAACAAGATCTCTCTGTCTCTGTCTCTGTCTCTGTCTGTCTCTGTCTCTGTCTCTCTGTCTCTCATCTAGCATATCTGTCTATCTTAGAAGTGAAACTCTCTGCATCTCACAAAGATTAAAACAACTGAAATAGTAAAAAATATCACAACATACATCTATTTTAAAACCACAATTAAAAATTTCAATAAAACATAATCAGTCAGCCAGCGAATATAAATAATACCCCTATAATATCTTCATTGCCAAGGCTCACCACTATTGCTGAACTCCCAGGCACAACCTCACAGTCAAGTCCTTGGGCACTTCCTAAAGGGAGGAGGTAGGTGCCAATCTAAGTTATATTACAATGGAGCAGCCATCAAATAGAAAATTTTCATTCCTTTATTTGAAAATGCCAAGCAATCCATTAGGGATGAAAAATTAAACTGGCATTTCAGTTATCCTACTTCTAAATGCAGTAGAAATAAGTTGGTCTTCTTGATGGATTATTGTAAAGAAAACATTCTAAGGATTGGTTCAAGGAGGCAAAATGGTGCTATTAGTTTCTCAAAAATATTAAGCCTTCTCTGGGAGGGCATCTTAAAACCTGTAACCTCTACATTTGAGGCAAGATGGCAAAGACAACTTATGCATTCTCTTCTAACATTATTGCTGTTTTCTTCCTTTCTGCTCCACATGTAAAAGATGTCTCTCAAAACAGAAAGCCACTTTTATCAATGAAACGTCCCCCTCTGATTTAGAACAAGGACTTACAACATCCATATTTATTTAATTTTTACTTAAAAATGCTATTCAAAAGCATGAAATAATTCTCGAAGCATTGAGCCATGATAATGAAACTAACTATGAGCAGGCTTGAGTTTTTACTGCTGGATATAGTGAATGCAGTTTGAATGGGTTTTGGATTAAATTTGAAGAAAAAACTTGTAAATAAGACCCAACAAATATTCTGAGTTTTGTGTTAAATATTTTTCAATTGTATTGACTCGCTCATGTATTTCGGAGGAAGGGGAGAGTGGAAGCAAGAGCGGTCTAAGAAGTAGAAAGCTTGTCCAGCATTTTTAAAGCCGATTCAGTCCTTAATTTTTTTATATGAACTAGGTTGGATGGAGTGGGTCATTTCTTATTCTTCCCGCCTTTTGAACAATTACATTATGCTTCTCACTTGTGTTCTCACATGAATGTATAGCATGGGGAAAGGTACCATAGAAACAGTTTCACAGTTCTTTGGTTCTTGGAGTAATGTCTGGTAGCTGATTTAATTTGCTGTTTTGTTATGATTTCCCTATAATGCTGCCTTTATGAGTTTCTACTGCATTTCTATTTTGTATGAGTTTTATACTGCATTTTTGGTATTCAGTTTCAATTTTCATAGCATCATTTATACTTCCCATCCTACTGACCTACAATGAAAGAAAGGTTAAAACTTTAAGTAAAGTTTTACCGAATAAACACATGCTAACATACTGTATATATTAGTCTCTAGAATCACAGAGGGTTGTAAATGATGCATAGTGCATTTCAGGAAGCACTTAAATGAACGATATTTTAGAATCACTATTTGTACCTTGTCCAAATCATTTACCTTTCTGTAGCTTTGGTCTAGGAATTCCTCCCTCCAAGAATTGAGCTGGTAGCTATTGTATTTAGTTCTTTCACCACCTTTCCTTTAATAAGTCTTTGTGCCATGCTGCTTTAGATATTTAATATTGGTTTGCAGGCACTTCAGTCAGGATCATGCAGCTTTTCTGAATCCAGGAATTGCTCCATAATCATTACAATCAAAATTCCATTAAAGTTGGGGAGGGCTGTCTAAAGAGAGCCATAAAAGTCTCATATACACTCAAAGTAAGTCAATCAAAAGTGAAACAGAGACCTACAGAGATAAATAGAGAGCATGCAATGACTTCCTCAAATAACAAGACCTATCCATATCTTCACCCGGGTTCTGGCTCAGATTGAACAAAAAAAATTGTAACTTCTGCTCCAGTCAGTTTGGATTTCCTCTTCCCAAATGACATACATGCAACTTCCAGTTCATTAACTGGGAAAAAATAGTGTATTTCAAGATAGGATAAAAATGCTGTTTCAGAGAAAGGGCAGGCCATAGGTATCAAAATGGGATGAGATTTAAACTCCTTTCTCCTGACAAATTAAAAGAATTCCATTTCAATAGACATAATTCAATCGAACCTAATTTTATTTCAAATAATCCCCTTTCCCCCCATGTAGCTCTGACTACCTTCATTCTGGTTTGGCTTGTGACTTCAACTAATAATCCGAGGTGATTGTTTGCATACAAATGTGTGTGCTCAGGTTGCCAGTGTGATTTTATGTGACCTGGATTTTCTCAGGGGAGCTGCAAGTGCTGCTGAAGCTACTGAGCTATGAAAACGATAGTAGTTATTTTTTCAAAAACAGTGCTAAGAAAAGATAAGAAAGGGATGTCAAGAAAATATTCTTCCTTGAACTGTAATCCAAAGAAAAATGGTGCAATTCTACTAATAATACTAGTCAGGAGCTGCCTGCCAGGTATCCAGCTATAAAGAGTATAGTATTTTTGTTAGTGGCATAAAATGTGTTAATATCTTTATTGTGCTTTTACTCAGAACAGCCTTAAGAAGTAAGTTTATTCTGTTAATCCTATTTCACAGATGAGGAGCTGAATATGACTAATACAGGAAAGTGACTTGCCTTATCTGTTGAAAAATTCACCTTTTGTTTTGAAAATATAAGCACGTTCCAGCTCTTATTATTGAGATGATGGGTTTATCGTTTATGAACAATCCCCGGTTGAAATCTCAGAATCCAGGACACCCAGAGAGCAACATCTCTGTTTTAAAATCTAATTACAGTATAAGCTACTTTGTACAGATTCAGTTTCTAACTGAAATGAGAATGTCGTTAGTCAGTATTCCTTTCTTTAGCTTTTCTGCACCCAGAGTCCAAGTCACATTACTTTTGCAATACAGCAAAGTCTGGACACTGTGAAACCATACACATCGAACTTCAATATCACAACACTGTAATTAGCAATTAGCTTAGAAATTCTTGTGATAAAAATAATGCAAGAGTTTGCAGCGACAAGGAATATTGTGGTTCAAAACCGGTTCTCATTTTTATAGACTTTCTTCAGTTCTTTCCATTGGAAATGATTCCACTTGCGTTCTACTTGCCTTGTGGGTAATGAGTAGTGATATGCCCCAGCTCTTGCTAGTTTCATGCAATGCTGGATTATTAATGGAAAGCGTTAAACAATGACTTTTATTTCTCCTCACTTCTGAGTAAAATGTGGGGCAGATAAAAGCAAAAGCAGGTGAATGAGATCAATGCATCTGAATGCAATGGAATGAATTCCGACTGAAATGTTGGGATTGATATGGCCAATAAGGCCATTAAAAGAAAACCTTTCAATTTTGTACACATAGCTATTTCTATCTTTGATTTAAAAAGAAGGATGAGGATACTGCACTGAGTAGTCAGCTGATTTTGCTCCATGGGAACCCAACTATATCTACGCAATGTATCTGCCAGCACTAAGCTGGAAACATTTTCATTAGAGTCTTAAAATAAAATGAATTGGTGAAGATTCATTTCAGCAGTTGTTTGGTCAATCAGTAGAATTTTTCTTTGTAGTGCTGCTACCTTGTATTTCTAAAAAACTGATGGCTATGCTGTTTTGATTATGAGCCTTTTTTAATTATTTATAAAAATAAGACCATTTGTCCAATCTATCTGAAAACTACCTTATCTGCTCTTTTCCAAGGATAGTGGGCTGTCTCAAAATGAGATGCGACTGAAATGGAAAACCTCAGCACTTCAAACCGAGACTGCAGTTACAAGCACTTCAAACCGAGACTGCAGTTACATGTCAGACCATATTAAAATGAGGCATTTTGCACTCCTTATAAACTGTCCTCACCACATGCTGAACCATCGTCTGAGAGGAAATACCATACTGAAAGGCATCTCTTCAAAGGGCTATGAGATGTGAAAGGTATGGTGTTAAATCTGAAAATATGTTGAGTTCATATTGGTCAAAGCAATAAAGCTTTGCCGTTCTACGTAGCAAAATAGAAATGTGAGATGTGACCAGGAAGGCTAACAGTAGTTTTCCCCGTTTCAACGTACAGAATATGAAATAACATATGAAGTTTCAGGAAGGCATATTCCAATTGCGTGGTAGAAAGAAATTTGTTAACAATAAGAGCAGTTTGATAATGGAACCGATTACCCTGATGTGTTCAGACAAAGGCCAGACAGCCACTTGTCTAGATTTTTTTAAAACTAGATTGAGGTAAAAGTTCCATTCTTGTTCAGTCTTAAAGGCCACTATCCTCCCATTTGTTTTCTGTCCAACTATCATCTTCAGTATATATATAGTATATATATATATATATATATATATATATATATATATAGTGTATGTATGTATATATATATATATATATATATATATATATATATATATATATATATGTTTTCTGAGGTTCTGGGGTATTTGTATGTGGATCTTTGGTTGTTCGGGTTTTCTCCCGTGTAAGATTTTGGTTGGGGTTCTCCAAGACAGAGAACAAGAAAACGGCAAAGCCCTCCTCCCATATATAAAAGGCACTACAGACAAAATTAGCAAGATCCTCCAAAAACACAACATCAAAACAGCATTCTGCACAAACAGAAAAATATCCACCATCCTAAGAAACCCCAAAGACAAAATCGAATTAGAAAACCAAGGAGTATCGAAATCCCCTGCACTGCCTGCCCTACCACATACATTGGACAAACTAACAGAAGAATAAGTGCACGCATTGAAGAACATAAGAACTCAATCAAAAAAGAAGAAGCGACCTCTTCCTGGTCCAACACCTCAAAGCCACAAGACATGAAATTGATTTTAAAAATACCAGAACCATCGCAAAACCGAACACTTCAACAGCAGAATAATCAGAGAAGCCATAGAGATGAAAAACGCCCACACAGCATGAACAAAGCGAGATGACACCTCCGCCTTCCAGCCATTTGGAAACCCGCCCTCATGAACAGGCAGTACCTAACATGAAGAAGGACACCAGACCCACACCCATGAGAGCCACACAAGATGCCACCACCACACTTCCATGTAGAAAACAGACTCACACCCACTCAGAAGATGAGACACGACCAGGGACCAGAAGCCGCACTGCAGCTGCATCACTACCCACTTCAAACCCCTCCGAGCCATACATGAAGCAAACCGACACCCACTATGAAGATGCAGCACGACCACGAACTTGAAGCCAAACAGCCAGATCACAGCTCACCAGCTCAAATCCCCCAGCAACTAAGACTAACCTGAGCACAACCAAGCCCCCACCTGAACAGAACACGCCTCCAACCAACCAGAACACGGCTAACCCCCAACCAATCAGAACACAGCCAAACCCCCTACCAATGAGAACACACCCCACCCAATCAGAACACAGCCAAGCCCCCACCCAATCAAGTCCCACCCCCACTGGCAGTTAAAAGGAGGAAGCAGCTGCAATCTCCATTACTCTGAGAAGCACAGAGCCGGAGACAGAAGCCTGAAGATGATGAATGAGACTTCATCGAAGCGTTGCCTAGATACTTGAATCTTACGCGGGGAGAAAACCCGAACAACCAAAGATCCACATACAAATACCCGCGAGAACCTCAGAAAACAAATATCCAGCAAGGAATCATACCCAGAGAAAAATCATCCAGATGCCCCAAGCTTTATGGTCTCCCCAAAATACACAAAGAAGGAACCCCACTCAGACCAATAGTCAGCTCCATAGGCTCACCTCTACAAAACCTGGCCAAATTTCTTGCCAAACAACTACAACCCTATGCAGAATCCATCAACTCACACGTAAGAAACTCATTCCAGTTCATCGAGATCATAAAGAAACAAAACTTACAACCTAGCGACCTACTAGTAAGCTTCGATGTCATATCCCTCTTCACCCAAGTGCCAATAAAAGAAGCCTTGACAGCCATCCAAAACAAATACAACCCCCCAAGCACATCCTAGATCTAACCAACCACTGCCTATCCAATACTTACTTCACCTACAATGGACAAAAATACAAACAAATAGAAGGAGCACCCATGGGATCACCCCTCTCACCTGTCATCGCAAACCTCTACATGGAACACTTTGAAACACAAGCTCTAGAAAAATACGACCACAAACCCAAACTCTGGCTCAGATACGTAGATGACACCTTCATAATCTGGCCACACGGAAAGAAAAACTGAACAACTTCCTCACATACCTCAACAGCCTACACCCCAAAATACAATTCACCATGGAAACAGAAGCCAACAATCAACTTCCTTTCCTAGATGTCTTGGTATACAAAAGATCCAATGGCTCCCTAGGACACACCATCTACCAGAAGAAAACACATACTAACCGCTATCTACATGCACTCTCACACCACCACCCAGCACAGATCAATTCCGTAGCCAAGACACTCATCTCCAGAACAAAATGCTTAGCGATGAACAACACCAAAAAACCGAACTACACACTCTCACCAACGTACTTACAGCCAATGGATTCCAAAGAAAGAAGATTACCCACCTAATCCAAAAAAAACCCCAACCAAAATCCAAGACAGAGAACAAGAAAACGGCAAAGCCCTCCTCCCATATATAAAAGGCACTACAGACAAAATTAGCAAGATCCTCCAAAAACACAACATCAAAACAGCATTCTGCACAAACAGAAAAATATCCACCATCCTAAGAAACCCCAAAGACAAAATCGAATTAGAAAACCAAGGAGTATACGAAATCCCCTGCACTGCCTGCCCTACCACATACATTGGACAAACTAACAGAAGAATAAGTGCACGCATTGAAGAACATAAGAACTCAATCAAAAAAGAAGAGACGACCTCTTCCCTGGTCCAACACCTCAAAGCCACAGGACATGAAATTGATTTTAAAAATACCAGAACTATCGCCAAAACCGAACACTTCAACAGCAGAATAATCAGAGAAGCCATAGAGATAGAAAAACGCCCACACAGCATGAACAAGCGAGATGACACCTCCCGCCTTCCAGCCATTTGGAAACCCGCCCTCATGAACAGGCAGTACCTAACATGAAAAAGGACACCGGACCCACACCCATGAGAGCCACACAAGAGGCCACCACCACACTTCCATATAGAAAACAGACTCCCACCCATTCAGAAAATGAGAAACGACCATGGACCAGAAGCTGCACTGCAGCTGCATCACTACCCACTTCAAACCCCTCTGAGCCATACATGAAGCAAACCGACACCCACTATGAAGATGCAGCAGGACCACGAACTAGAAGCCAAACAGCAAGATCACAACTCACCAGCTCAAATCCCCCAGCAACTAAGACTAACCTGAACACAACCAAGCCCCCACCTGAACAGAACACGCCTCCAACCAATCAGAACACGGCTAACCCCCAACCAATCAGAACACAGCCAAACCCCCTACCAATGAGAACACACCCCCACCCAATCAGAACACAGCCAAGCCCCCACCCAATCAAGTCCCACCCCACTGGCAGTTAAAAGGAGGAAGCAGCTGCAATCTCCATTACTCTGAGAAGCACAGAGCCAGAGACAAAAGCCTGAAGATGATGAATGAGACTTCATCGAAACGTTGCCTATATACTTGAATCTTATGCGGGAGAAAACCGAACAACCAAAGATCCATATATATATATATATATATATATATATATATATATATATATATGTGTGTGTGTGTGTGTGTGTGTGTGTGTGTGTGTGTGTGTGTGTGTGTGTGTGTGTGTGTTATATAGTATATACTATATCTGCTGAAACATTGCTACAACTTTAAAAGCACAACTACAATGACATGGGAAAATACCGAACAAAGCTGAATGCCATACATATATAGTATATAGTATATATATGGCATTCAGCTTTGTTTGGGTATTTTCCCATGTCATTGTAGTTGTGCTTTTAAAGTTGTAGCAATGTTTCGGCAGAATCTCATCTGCCATCATCAGGCTTCTGTAGTATATATTATATAGTATATAGTATATATATATATGTATGTGTGTGTGTGTGTGTGTGTGTGTGTGTGTGTATGTGTGTGTATATATATATATATATATTAAAACATTTGGTTCGCTCAATTTTTTCTTTAACACTTACAATAGAAAACTGGAATAGAATAGCGGTAAGCAGGAGTAAAAAATGCAATCCATCTTCAATCTCAGAATGTCACATTAACAAAATTCAGAAGTTTTAAAGATTTGCAGCTTCTGTTTAATGAATAGGTAGCAACTGTGGCCAGGAAGGGCTTTGCCCTGCTTTATCCAGTGCACTAGTTGCACTATTTCCTCAACTGAAACACATTTCAGACAATCACTCCTGCCCTAGTTATCTCATGGCTTGACTATTGCAATATGCCATACACTGAAGTATATTTCAAAGGACCACAAAGTCTGATTACTTCTCATGGATTTGGGTGGGTGCAGCCCTCTTTGTTGGATATTAGATGTGGCAAAACTTTTGAGTTTTTTCACTGGATTTGCCATCTTATTCCTTTTCTCAGTTTCTAAGGGTTGTTTTTTTTTTTTTTTGCGGTCTGCTGATCTTTATTTTTTAATGAAGAGTTGGATAGCATCAGATGGATAGATAGATAGATAAGCAGGTAATTATGATGTAGTATTTTTATTATGGTTACCTAGAAATATGAATAAACACACCAATAAATAGCAATAGCAATAGCACTTAAGACTTATTGATCGCTTCAAAGTGCTTTACAGCCCTCTCTAAGTGGTTTACGGAGTCAGCATGTTGCCCCCAACAATCTGGGTCCTCATTTTACTGACGG